>NC_057863.1:250818481-251460088 GCF_019393635.1 Dromiciops gliroides | reverse complement strand
CTGGGCAAGTCACTTAACCCTCATTGCCCTGCAAAAACAAAACAAAACAACAAAAAAAAAAACCAGTCATATTTGATGGTAAATATGACATCCATAAAGCAACAAACACAGTACACTATCCCCCTCCCTCGCCAAAATGCTTAGTCACAAGAACACATTTCTGAAGACTCAACAGACATGTTGAGTGTCTATTATATTCACAGGGCATCCAAGGACAAGAACCAACACAATCACTGCCCTCTCAGAGCTTCCAATCTTAGAGGATTGTTATTAAAACTCTGGAGGAACACATAATGATGGTCTCCCAAAGGCCCTGCCCCACCTGGCTTTGTAACAACATCTGAGATGAAAGAACGCAAGAATTATAGGTCTTCCTCTGGGTCATTCACTGAGGCCAAGCTGATGTGGTTTTCCAAAGCCAGTCCCACTGAAACCTGATTGCTCACATTCTTGACTGCCCACATACATCCAAACCAGTTCTAACAATGACCCTTCCGTGTCTAAAATAATTGAGATGAGTAACCTAAAATTTCTGGGTTTGACCCAACAGGTCAGGTTTTTCATCCTTAAAAACTTTTTTGGGGGGTGGGGAGTGCTGGGATGAGACTTTTGTGTTGTTTGTTTTTCCAATAATATCATGTGATTTCTCAATGGGAAAGAGCACTTTCCCCCTGAATTCCCAGAGGTGACAACTATGGTTTCAAGACTGAACTTTTCAAGATAAGAAATAGTCAATATAGCATATTTCTTCAAGATTGGTAAGCAAAACAATAGATGTGTATATGTGCGTGTATAAGTATGCTGTCCTTTGTCACTGAGGAAGATGCTAGAGATGAGGAGGAGGAGGATGATGATGATGACAAAGACAACAATAACAATAACTAACATTTATATAGTACTTTAAATTTTGCCAAAGTGCAGTGACTTGCCCAAGGTCACACAGCTACTAATATGTATCTAAGGTAGGTGGGATTCAAACACTTCAAGTCTCTCTCATTCCAAGTTTCTTTGGGATGAACACATTCTGCCCAGCAAGAATGAATGAAGCTACCCAGCAATTCCACTTTTAGGTCTTTTTCCCAAAGAAATCACAGGAGGGGGAAAGGGACCTACATGTACAAAAATATTTATAGCTGCTCTTTACGTGGTAGCAAGGAATTGGAAGTTGAGGGGGTGCCCATCAATTGGGGAATGGCTGGACAAGTTATGGTATATGAATACAATGGAATACTACTGTGCTGTAAGAAATGATGAGCAGGAAGAGTTCAGAGAAACCTGGAGGGTCTTACATGAGCTGATGATGAGTGAGATGAGCAGAACCAGAAGAACATTGTACACAGTATCATCAACATTGAGTGTTGACCTACTGTGATGGACTATATTCTTCTCACCAATGCAATGGTACAGAAGAGTTCCAGGGAACTCATGATAGAAGAGGATCTCCAAATCCAAGAAAAAAAAAAAAGAACTGTGGAGTATAGATGCTGATTGAACCATACTATTTCTTTTGTTTTGGGTGCTGGTTTTTTTTTTCTATTTTGAGGTTTTGCATCACTGCTCTGATTTTTTCTCTTGTAACAGGACTAATGCAGAAATAGGATTAATGTTATTATGTGTATATATATATATGTGTGTATATATATATATGTATATAGATATAACCTATATCAGATTACCTGCTGTCTAGGGGAGGGGGAAGGGAGGGGAGGGAGGGAGAAAAATCTGAAATTGTAAAGCTTGTATAAACAAAAGTTGAGAACTATCTTTACATGTAACGGAAAAAATAAAATACCTTATATGTAAAAAAAAAAAAAGAATGAATGAAGCTGGGGCAGCTAGGTGGCACAGTGGATAGAGCACCGGCCCTGGAGTCAGGAGTACCTGGATTCAAATCCAGCCTCAGACACTTAACACTTACTAGCTGTGTGACCCTGGGCAAGTCACTTAACCCCAATTGCCTCACTAAAAAAAAAAAAAAATGAATGAATGAAACTGAGGCAGCTACATGGTGCAGTGGATAAAGCAATGTCCTTGGATACAGGAGGACCTGAATTCAAATCCAGCCTCAGACACTTGACACTTACTAGCTGTGTGACCTTGGGCAAGTCACTTAACCCTCATTGCCCCAGAAAAAAAAACAACAAAAAAAGAATGAATGAAGCTCTTTGCTCTGACTTGTACCACACTGGCTTTGCTTTCCCAACCCACAATTTGGTATATGTTTAATGAGAAGGCATTACTAAGGACAAGGGTGTAGTAAAACAGGAAAGAGTAGAAAGAGAAAACAAATCAAAGGGAAAGGGAATGAAGCGAAGGTCAAGTATAGGATTGAAGATCTGGAAAAGAAAGATTTTACCATCAAAGTTCTTGGCACTGTCAAATGGTTCTACATCAGAAATGGATATGATTTTTATCAATGAAAGTGATATTAAAGAAGATCCACCACCATCTTGCTTTTCTATCCCTATTATAGCATTTAACAGAGTTTTTTGTTTCATTCATCGGTTCACTCACATAAAGGGCTCATGTCCCTGCCTTCCTAGGTGAAGAGGTGAGTTTAGGATGAGCTGTATGGTACTACAGAGGAGTTCTTTTACATCTTATAACTACTACATATATATAGCAGCATAGGAGAATGGATGGTCTGTAGAAATAGACCCTCCTGTATCTAGTCCCATTTCTGCATCTGAGCCCAATCTCTTTTGTCTCAGTGATGATGATGAAAAAGAAAAACTTTTCTCATACTTCAGTATTGCCCAGACACAGATAAATAGAAGTATAGGCATTTAATGGGAGTAGGAGGTAGGGCAGAGAATATTTGCCTGGTTGGGTAACCATCTCTGGCTTTCTTAGTACATCCCTTTTTTGGGGGGAGGAGGAGATAAAGAGATTGAAAGAGAGTGAGAGAAGAGAGAAACAGGAATATGGCAATTGAAGAAATTATTCTAAAAAAAAAAGAAAAATAAGAGATACCAAATAAAGCTAATCATAAAGTAGTTGGTGGAAGAAAAAAAATAAGAAAAAAGGTAGCAGCTAGGTAGTATAGCGGATAAAGCATCAGCCCTGGATTCAGGAGGACCTGAGTTCAAATCCAGCCTCACACACTTGACACTTAACTAGCTGTGTGACCCTGAGCAAGTCACTTAACCCTCAATGCCTCGCCAAAAAAATACAAAAAAAAGCAATACAAATTTCAAACATTTTTGAGCCTCTAAAATTTGAGGAATTAAGCTTGTTTTTAGACATCCTTTTATTTGAGGGCAATATTGCTGGCCAAATTCATTTCAAAAATGGTCATTTTGTAAATATTGACTGTTAGGGTAGCCACTTGTAGGAACTGGTGTACTGTTCTTTTTTTTTTTTTTTTTGCAAGGCAATGAAGGTTAAGTGACTTGCCCAGGGTCACACAGTTAGTAAGTGTCAAGTGTCTGAGGCCGGATTTGAACTCAGGTCCTCCTGAATCTAAGGCCGGTGCTTTATCCAATGTGCCACCTAGCTGCCCTGGTGCACTGTTCTTATCTTTGAAGGCCTAAAAGAATTCTGATTAGGTCTGCTAGGAGAAACCAATTCCTGACTCTAGACAAAATAAAGAATATATTATGATTTTAAAGAGTTTTCAATTATTCAGAGTGATCAAACTTTTATCCTATATTGTCAGCAAGGAGTCAGATGAGGGAAAGACATTAAACGCACAGAGCTCCTGACACAATTACCCCCAAAACATCTATAAAACAACCCCTGGAACAGCAAAACCCACAAAAGACAGGTTGAGATTATTTTTTCCAGCCAAAGACAGCTTAGAGGCGGCTGTGCTTGGCTATTAGAAGAGTCCAACCCCTCAATCACACCAACACAGACCACAGGCATGCTGCACCAGAGGAACTTACCCCCAAGCCTCTAAATCAGCTGCAGCACCACCCATTTCTGGAACTGAGTTTTCCGTTGGGTGAAAGGGCTGAACAGCTGGCCAGGGGGTGGGGGTGGAAAATACAGGGAAAATGCAGGATCTAAGGAGGAATTTGGCTATCCTACCCCAGTGGAGAACCAGGAAGAAATCTTGAGCAGCAGGAGGCCCAGGTGGGGCAGGGGTGCCCACTCATGGAAGCTAACAACCACAGCACAAAAAGTTCTGCTGGCTGGTTAATTAGCAAGTTGGATTGAGGTTATCTTCTGACCAGAAAATAGACCAGGCAAGAGAAAAACCTGTCCTCTCTCAAACCAAAACACCTGGGACCCTCTGAAGCTTGGGACAGTGTAGCTTGGAAGTAGGGCTCCACTGTAAGAGGGAGATAAAAGTCAAATAAAAGACAGCAAGATGAGCAAGCAAAGAAAGTTGAGAATTATAGAAAGTTTCTTTAGCAACAAGAAAGATCAAGGTGCACCCTCAGAAAAGGATAGCAACTTGAGGACCCCTACAGCCAAAGATTCCAAGAAAAATATGAATTGGTCTCAGCCATGGAAGCACGCAAAGGGGACTTTGAAGAGAAAGTAGGAGAGATAGAAGGAAGATTTAAAGAGGTGGAAGAAAGAATGGAAAGAGAAATGAGAGCCATGCAGGAGAGTCATGAGAAAAAAGTCAACAGCTTGAAAAGTCAAATGGAAAAGGAGATAAAAAAGCTCTCTGAAGAAAATAATTGCCTAAGAATTAGGACTGAACAAATGGAAGCTAGTGACTTTATGAGAAACCAAGACACAATAAAGCACTTCTAAATGAATAAAAAAAATAGAGGGCAATATGAAATATCTTCTTGGAAAAACAGCTAACCTGGAAAATAGATCCAGGAGAGATAATTTTAAAATATTAGACTACCTGAAAACCATGACCAAAATAAGAGTTTAGACAGCATCTTCCAAGAGATTGTAAGGGAAAATTGCCCTGATGTTCTAGAAGCAGAAGGTAAAATAGAAATTGAAAGAATCCACTGATCACTTCCTAAAAGAGATCCCAAAAGGAAAACCTCCAGGAATATTATACCAAATTCTAGAGTTCCCAGGTCAAGGAGAAAATATTGCAAGCAGCTAGAAAAAAGGAATTCAAATACTGTGATGCTACAGTAAGGAGAAAACAAGATCTAGCAGCAACTACATTAAAAGACAGGAGGGGGGCAGCTAGGTGGCGCAGTGGATAAAGCACCGGCCTTGGATTCAGGAGGACCTGAGTTCAAATCCAGCCTCAGTCACTTGACACTTACTAGCTGTGTGACCCTGGGCAAGTCACTCAACCCTCATTGCCCTGAAAAAAAAAAAAAAACCAAAAAGACAGGAGAGCATGGAATGTGATATTCCAGAGGGCAAAGAAACTGGGACTAAAGCCAAGAATCACATACCCAGCAAAACTGAGTATAATCTTTCAGGGGGAAAAATGGGACTTCAATGAAAAACAGGACTTTCAGGCATTTGTGATGAAAAGACCTGAACTGAATAGAAAATTTGACTTTCAAATACAAGACCCTAGAGAAGCATAAAAAGGTAAACAGGAAAAAGAAATCATGAGGGATATTAAAAGATTAAACTGTTTATATTCCTACATGGGAAGATAATATTTCTAACTCATAAGAACTTTCTCAGTATTAGGGCAGCTGAAAGGAAAACACTTAGAGGACACAGGTCTGAACTGAATATTAAGAGATGATATCTGTAAAGCATTTATTTTTTTGTTTATCCTTGTTTTTTGTGGGGCAGGCAGGGTGGGGTGTCTTATGTCTGGGGCCAGATATAGACTCAGGGCCTCCTGGATCCAGGGCTGGTGCTTTGTCCACTGTGCCATGTAACAGTTAGAATGATGCCACCTTCTGGAGACTTAATGTAGGAAAGCTCCACCATGAGGAGAAGATCTCTGGGGGCAAGACCATGCATCTTTTCTTTGGCGTCAGGAAGTGACGTTTGCTTGTGGGAGGAAGAAGGGGGAGGCTGGCACTCTGACTCTCTCTCTTTTGTGTGGACTCTGGCGGAGAGTGGAGCTAGGAATGTTCTCTCCCTTTAATAGATAGATGAATCTAGGCCTTTCTCTTTTGCTTCACCAAATTCTTATTCTCCTTAATAAATGCTTAAAAGTCTAACTCTTGCTAAAGTTTATAACTTATTGGCTACCACTCATTAGATTTTAGACAGACTATCTAGAATTTTAGCCCCTTACAGCCACAACCCATGATGACATCTTTAAAATAAAGGTAAGGAGTAAGAGGAATGCACTGGAAGAAAGGGAAAGGGAGAGGTAGACTGGGGGGAAAAAAAGGAGTCAGATGAATATATTTCTCAGTCAGGTATATGTGTAGTAGAATGAAAGTACCAAGACATTCTCTTTATTCCCTAGTCTTTTTATTAAGCCTAGAAAATCTTGATTATCTGGAAAACTTGTTGTGTGGTTTAAGTTCTAAAATAATTACAATTTAGGCATATGAAGGTAATCAGCCTTCACAGGATTTTTCTTTCCGTTCACAAAGAACAAATGGAAGCTGACACCCTAAATGGAAACAGTAGAGGATGAAATCTGCAGAATCAACAGGGTTTGTATCTCGCCAGCTAGAGTCTTAATTCCCCTCATGCCATCATTCCCTATCTCATAAAATAAAAAGTACACTTTACACAATAACAAATATCCTCAGCCTTAGCTTTCCTAATGCTCTCATGAATACCCTCATTACTAAATATATAATTACAAAGAGAGACCTCTGATGCTGGCATGAGACTCTGAAGCATTTCTAGTTCTGAGAATGGGATGTTCCCAGTACAATTTTTCTATTGAGAAAAAAAAAGCCACAGAGTAGAAAGTATAAATTTGCCTAGGAGGAGGGGAGGGGAAAGCAAACAAAGAGACAATTGAGTGGTAAGGTAGAAAAAAAACAAATTATTCTGTTTATTTTTGATATATGAATGTGAAGGAAGAATATTGTACTGTAATAAACTATGAAGGGATTGGCTTTAGAAAAACCTGGGAAGACTTGTCTGAACTGATGTAGAATGAAATAAGAAGAATCACTTGAAAAATTTACACAATAACAACTGTATTATAAGGACAATCAACTCTGAAAGACTTAGAATCAACTCTGATCAACACAATGACCAACCACAATTCCAAAGGACTTATGATGAAACATGTTATCCAGCTACAGATAGAGAAGTAATTAACTGAGAGTGTAGATTGAAGCTTATTTTCTTTTCCTTCTTTTTCTTTTTTTTTTCTATTTGAACATGGTCAAGGTAAGAAATTGTTTTTCTGATTATAAATAAATATTTGCAGTGGGCTTTGTTTTTCTTGGCTTCTCAATGCGGGGAGGGGAAGGGAGAAGGGGAGAATTTGGAAATGAAATAAATACAATTGAGTTTAAAACAATTTTAAAAGAAAAACAGGGGCAGCTAGGTGGCACAGTGGATAGAGCACCAGCCCTGGAGTCAGGAAGACCTGAGTTCAAATCCGGCCTTAGACACTTAACACTTACTAGCTGTGTGACCCTGGGCAAGTCACTTAACCCCAATTGCCTCACAAAAACAAACAGAAACAACTGGGATCAAGTAGAATAATTAAATCTCTTGACATGCAGTAAACCTTATAATTATTTATCTTTTTTTAAAAATGTGTACTCTTTGAAAGCAAGGAATATTTTTCTTTTCTATTTGTATCCCCCATTGTTAGCATAGTCCTTTGCACATAGCAAGCATTTAATGAATGCTTCTTTCATTTTTTCATTTACTCTCTGAGCCTCAGTTTCCTCAATGGAAAAATAAGGATGTTAGAGTACATGACCTCTAAGGTCTCTTCTGGCTTCAAATCTATGATCCCTTGAGCTCCTTTCCCATCTTCTTCATTCTTAGTGATCAGAATCATTCACTGTTCCTTCATTACTGACTTCTCAATTCACCATTTCACTGTACATTCTTAACTTGTTTTATTTACATATTGTTAGGTAATCAAATCTTGGTGACTGTTTAACCTCTCCTTTCATGCCATGACTATTTTTTATTCTTGTGAAGAAGCCCATTTAACTCTTTATACTCATGTTTTTGTTATATTTCAAATTGTAGAAAACAATAACCCCTTTTTAAAAATAAGATTACATTTCTGTTCAGGTGAGAAGACCAATCCTTTTTGTTCTAAGTGAGAGACTTAGGGGTGGCTGGGACCCACAGAACAGCTATATTCAATTGTACTCAACAATAAATATTAAATACCTGTTATCATCAAGGCACTGTGCTGGATCCTGGGAATGAAAAAAAAAAAGCCACAAAGTTTCAGGCCTCAGGGAGCTTAAAATCTAATGAGAAGATATAATATATAGACGAATAGTTAGGATACAAAGATAAATCCGATAAAGAGAAGAAATTTTTTTTTTGCTGGGCAATTGGGGTTAAATGACTTGCCCAGTGCTCTATCCACTGAGCCAACTAGCTGCCCCAAGAAGAAATTCAAAAAGGGCTATAAGATCATTTGAGAGATCACCTTCATCTTGGATGATGATGGAGGAGGCAATGCCTGAGCTCAAACCTGACAAAAGAGATATAGCACAGATGGGGAATAGAAAACCCAAGCTGAATGAAACATAGAATGCATGAAGGAGAGTAGCGCGAAATAAGATTGGAAAAGTAGATTAAAGTCAAATTATAGAGGGCCTTCGATGCCAAGCTAATGAATTTGTATCTTATCCAGGAGGCAATAATCATCAATTGCATGTTTTTGAGCAAGAGAATTTCACAGTCAAGTTAGGAAGATTGCTATGACAGTTGTGTAAAAGATATATTGGAAAATGAAGAGATTGGAGGCATCTGTCTTCTCTTTTAAAAACAAGTCAAAGGGAAAGTCTAGAATGTGAAGGAAAAGAATTGGAAAAAGTAGAAATGAAAAGAGCATAGCTCTGGCACAAGTCAAATGATAGTATAAAGCAGTAATCAAAGCTACACTAAAAACAGTAAAATTGTTCACCAGAACAGCCTAGATAAAGAAGAACCAAAATATACTGAATATGGTGACAGTGTTCGATAAAGCCAGGATAATAAATTAATAGGGGAAGGGCTGGGGGGGGGGGAGAAACACCTTGAAAAACCGAAAAGCAGTTTGTCAGAAATTAGGATTAGACCAGTATCTTACACCCTACAACTGGCACTAGTTGAATATGCAACCCTAATATAAAAACTCATGTCATAAGACAATCAGAGAGGAAGAAAATGAACTACCTTCCACAGCTTTAGCTAGGGAGAAAATTGTTAAGCAAAATATGAATAGAGATAATCATTAAAGACAAAATAATCACTTCAATTATTTGAATTTTAAAAAATTTACACAAACAAAACCAACATAAATAGAATGAATAAAAAGAGCAATCATAGAAATTTTATATCAAATGTTATTTGTAAATGTCTGTTTTCCAAGATATATAAGTAAGCAACATAAATATTTTTATCAATCAAGATCGAGTCATCCTCCAATAAATATGAATAGTTTTCAAATTAATTATAAACTGTCAAAATCATAGGAACACATGCTCCAAATCAGAGAAATAAGAGATTTGTATGAATTGTTATACAATAAAATAAGGAGAAGCGGAAAAGCAACATAAAAATAACTAAAACATTTCAATATAAAGATTACTTAACAAGAGGAAATTATACCTTGAGTAAATGAAAAACCAGTAATGGTTCCAATAGTACAGATACTAAAATATCATTTTTCTCATTTTGACAAAGTGGTGGGGGACTTTGAGGGCAGAATTTTGTCCGACAGTCACTATATAAGTTGCTTTTGCTTAACTGTTTTGTGGGGTGTGTTTTTTTCATTATGAGAGAGGGTTCTATTCAGGGGGTAGAGTATATAGAGAAAAGACTGATGTAAAAACAAGGATAATTAATAAAATGTATTTTTAAAATAGTTTAGAGTCAACAGCATGGCAATCTAAACAGCTAATCCAGGTATTTTTAATATTTTTGTTTCATGGATCTCTTTGGAAATTTGGTTAAGCTTATGGGGTCCATTCCCAAAATGACATTTTAAATGCATAATATAAAATACATAGGATTACAAAGGAAGCAAATTATGTTGACAATTTTTAAAATTAAGTTCGTAGACACCAGGCTAAGAATCTTTGAATGAGAAAGATATGACAGCAAGTGTATTAGTCTGATTGGCCCTGGCCATAGGTGCTGGCAGAGGCCCAGGGACTGAGACTTCTCAGTAAGGGGAGGGGATCTAGGCCCTTCTCCACATCACTGGCAAAGGTACCTTTTTTCCTAAAACTTACTGGGTGGCAAATATCAAAGACAGCTGGGATATCTGTGTGGGTGGCAGTGAGAGGTGAGAGGGAGTAGGGTACCAAAGAAGAATGAATGGGGAATATGAGATGAATTAGTCATCTGTAAGGGCTAAAATTCTAGCTATACTATCTAAAATCTAATGAGTGGTCACCAGTAAATTATAAGCTTTAGCAAGAGTATTTAAATGTTTAAGTATTTATTAAAGAGCATTAGGATCAGAGAGAAAGGTAAAAATCTAACTATTTCTAAGAGACCCTATCATCTGATCCACCATGCGAGGTCAGGAAGCAAAAAGAGCCAGAACCCCTCCGCCAGCGTCCACTTCCTACTTCTTGTCCTCCTCCCAGAAATGGGAGGCTCCTCAAGTTGATTGGCTCATAGCCTTGATAGACAGTACCCACGAGCAAACATCACTTCCTGATGCTAAGGACCTTGACCGCATGGCTTGCCCTCAGAGGCCTTCTCCTTATGGTGAAGCTTTTCTACAGTAAATCTCCAGCAGGTGGTGTCATTCCAATCGTTACACTTCATAGTACATATGGATGTTGAGATACCATGCTATTTCTCTGGCATGCCAGGTTATATAACTGAGATATAACTTTTGCAGTTCCTAGGCAATGGGAGAGACCAGAAAACCTGCTCAGCCGTGGTTATATTTAAAAAAAAAAAAAAAAGGACCATTCCCCATACCTTATTATAACTGCTAAATATAGATAAGCTGCTAAAGTGAAATAAAATAAATATAAATTAAATTGATTAAGTGCAGGAGATAGAACCCAACCATATATAGCTACTATTGAGATAGAGAAGATCTGGGTTCATATTCAGAGAAAGATAGTGGAGATAAAAAAGCCACTCCCTTTTCCAAGGGAAACATCAAATGGTCACAAGCCCAAAAAGAGTTCTTAGAAAAGGACTGCAAAAGGACTTCAAAAATCAAATATGAGAGACCGAAGGGAAAATTAGGGGGAAAAAATACAAACAATCCAGGAAAATCAAGAAAATCATGAAAAGAAAGTCAACCAAGTAGAAAAATAGCACCAAAAACTTAAGGAATAAAATAACTACTTAAAAAACTAGAATTTGGCAAGAGGAAGTAAATGATGTTATAAGAAACCAATAAATAGGGGCAGCTAGGTGGCGCAGTGGATAGAACACCAGCCCTGGAGTCAGGAGTACCTAAGTTCAAATCCGGCCTCAGACACTTAATACCTACTAGCTGTGTGACCCTGGGCAAGTCACTTAACCCCAATTGCCTCACTAAAAAAAGAAAGAAAGAAAGAAACCAATAAATAATAAAAACCAATTCAAAACAATGAGAAGATAGAAGAAAATGTGAAACATCACATCAGAAAAACAATTGACCTGGAGAATAGATTGGGGAAAAACAACATAAGAATTGTTGAACTACCTGAAAGTTATGATAAAAAAAAGAGTCTCAATACAATATTAGAAGAAATCATTAAGGAAAAAATCTACTAATCTCTGAAAGAGATCTCAAGAGGAAAACTTACAGAAATATCAAAACTCCCAGGTTAAGGAGCAAATATTGCAAGCAAGAAAAAAATTTTTTTAATATGGCAGAGCTACAAGCAGGATCACACAAGACCCAGCAGCTTCTACATTGAAAGACCATAGGTCTTGGAACACTACATTTCAAAGAGCAAAAGACCTGGGATTATGAGGAAGGGTAACAACCCACCAAAGTTAAGTATAATCCTAAACAAACAAACAAGGTGAATATTTAATGAACTAAAAGACTTTCAGGTATTTGTGACAAAAAGTCCAGAACTTAATGGAAAATTCAGCCCATACGATCCAGGAGAAATATAAGGTAAACATTAAAGGCCAATTATAAGGGACTCAATAAGGTCAAACTGTTTACTTTTTATATGTGAAAACATTTTCAGTACTCTTTGAACTGTTATGATAACTTGGGTAGTTTGAAATAAAGGCTTGATACTGGCTAGGAAATAGAAAGCTGGAGCAGTGGAACCAAGTTGACATATAATACACAGTAGCAAAGGACTATAGTAACATTGTGTTTGACAAATGTTTACATTTTTTAAATCTTTAGATTTAAGCTTTGGGGATCGGAATTCATTGCTTGGTGAAAATTGTTGGGAAAGCTGGAAAGCAATCTGGCAGAAACTGGCCTTAGACCAATATCTTAAACCATGTACCAAGATGAGGACAAAATAGATACATGACCTAGATATAAAGGAATATATAAGAAAAATAGAAGAACATATTATCTATCAGAATCATAGGAGAATAATATATGTATAAACAAAAAATAGAGAGCATTGTGAGATATAAAAGGGATAATTTCAACTCACAACACAGAAGAGTTCCTTTCTAGAGATGATTTTCAGGGCATCAAAGGATTAATTCTCAAGAGATTTGAGCAGCTTGGTGGCAAAGTGGATAGAGCACCAGCCCTGGAGTCAGGAGGACCTGAGTTCAAATCTGGCCTCAGACACTTAATACTTACTAGCTGTGTGACCCAGGGCAAGTCACTTAACCCCAATTGCCTCACCAAAACAAACAAACAAACAAAAAGATTTGAAAGAGATTTGAAAGAGGAGAGGATACAAACTGTTTGGGGGGGAAAAATCATGAACAATAATATTTCAGAAAAAAACATAATAATCTAGATGATATTACTAAAGAATGGACACCTACTTTCCAATTTCTATGAAAACTTTTTTTTTGTGGGGCAATGAGGGTTAAGTGACTTGCCCAAGGTCACACAGCTAGTAAGTCAAGTGTCTGAGGCTTCATTTGAACTCAGGTCCTCCTGAATCCAAGGCCAGTGCTTTATCCATGAAAACTTCTGAATAAGCTACACACTTATGGAACAATCCTTGATGAGAATATAAGAAGGGCACAGACTTTTGTGAGCATATTCTCTAGTAGACCACTCACACAACCAACTGGAAGCTGATGAGAATACAAGTCACCACTCTGCTTATTGTTTGGTGACTATAAAAAAGCATTGATTCATTAGAACCATATCTTACCTCAAAGGCTCCCTCCAAAAAGGGCCTTCTCATTCATATGTCAATACTATACAAGATTCCTCGAAAGAGAAAACCACACAGATAACTTGATTCAACTACTTTTGGTATCAACTGAAGCATAAAGCAAAGAGCTTTACACTTGACAAAGATGTTTGCCACTGCCATTTTAAAATAAAAATAAATTATTTAATAATGTAAAAACAATCCTTAGTGAGAGAAAATTCTTTTTCTACTAATAAAAAATTACTAATATCGGGGTTCAGGGTTTTTTTTCTCTTTTTACTTCCTCATTTAAAGACTAGTCCTTCTAAATCAATCAGTCTCTGAAGGACAAGGCTGATAAAATTGGCCTAATCATCCAGGAACATTCTCCACTATCTTGGGTGGGGCCTCACCCATCTGGAAGAGTTTATTTCTGATTAAAGGGTAAAGAAAATCGAATCTAGGTGAATTCTTCCCCATTGTTCAATTTAAGGGATCTGGGTGAAGATGGATCCCTTTGTCTAGATTGCCCAAGGAGGGAGTGGTCTGGGTGGAGATGAATTCTTTTGTCCAGATAGCTAAAGATAACTGAGTCCCATCATCAGCAGGAGGAGCTCAAGACTTTTAGCCTACCCATTAATATGACTACTCTTGATTTCTCCCTGTCAGGGGCATTCCCTTTTCTAAAAATATTTAAAGCATTCACTATTTTCATTAGGTGTCTTTGGTTATCAGAGAGACCACTGAATTCAATTTATTGGTTATTTGTTATCCTAATTAATAAATTGATTATTAATTACCCGGGGGCAGCTAGGTGGTGCAGTGGATAGAGAACTGGCCCTGGAGTCAGGAGTACCTGAGTTCAAATCTGGCCTCAGACACTTAACACTTACTAGCTGTGTGACCCTGGGCAAGTCACTTAACCCCAATTGCCTCACCAAAAAAAACCAACCAAACAAAAAAAAGATTATTAATTATCCAGAAACTCTTTCTATCAGACTTTTCATTCACATCATGAGCTGTACAAAAACAAGTAGTAGGCCAGATTTGGTCTGCAGGCCATAGTTTGCTGACCTCTGGTCCAGAGAATAAAATACAGTTAGTTGGAAAACCTTTAGAGTTCAGTACCTATATATATATTTTAAATGGCTACTGAAAATTATCAACTGAGTCCATAACTAAATCAAGTATAGTGGGTGGGCTGAATTGTATTTGGGGAAATTTGTGCAGTACTTATAATGATTCCCAAAGGCCTATCACTTTAACATCAATGTTTTTCTGGTGATGCTGTATTCTGCAAGTCATGGACTTTCACTCTAAAGAATTAAAATGATGGGTTCCCTAAAGACAATGAAGAGATACACAGTCAATGTGGGTAGCCTACCTTATGTTTATCAAGGAAGGATTATACAGGAGAGATGGTATAAAGGATATCACCCTCTAAATCAGAAATTCTGAACCTTTTTTTCTATCATGGAGCCCTTTGACAGTCTGGTGAAGCCTATGAACCCCTTCTCAGAATCATGTTTTTAAATGCATAAAATAGATATGGAGGAGACTATAAAGGGTTAACAGGCAAACCTAAGATCTGAGCTCTAACTTAGACCTGACCTCTGAAAGGGGCTGACAGATAACCTAAGACTTGAGTTATCAGTAGTAGCTAAAAAGGTTAACAGAGAAACTAAGGTTTGTGTTCTTACAGTAACCAAGAGGGTTTGTCCCTATCAACCCTCACCATCAACAGAGACTGTAATTAAGGACCATTAACTATTAATAGCCATTAATATTCCTAGATGACAGGACACCTAGAAACCAAATCTTAAGTAAAGAGATATCAAAAGCACAGAGACCCTCTGGGTCTGACAAGTTTAAGCATGTTGTTAGGAACATGTGCGGAAAGGACCATATAAATGTGTCCTTAGGTTTGCCTTATGATGTGTAAACCCCCAAAACACACCTCCAAGGAAAAAGGTACCCACCTCAGAGGATGCCTTAGGACCCCAGGAAGTCCAAATTAGGATAAGATCTCCCATGAACCTCCCACAAGGAGGATACTAAGATAATGAGGAGATAACCTACTTTTTCTCACTATAAATATAATCATTTTCCTCTCCCTATTTGAGAGACTTTTGGGTGCTCTCCCTGTGATCATCACAGTATTTTTATTTATTTATTTTGCTGGGCAATGAGGGTTAAGTGACTTGCCCAGGGTCACACAGCTAGTAAGTGTTAAGTGTCTGAGGTCGGATTTGAACTCGGGTCTTCCTGAATCCAGGACTGGTGCTCTATCCACTGCATCACCTAACTGCCCCAGTCATCACAGTATTTTTTTTTTTTGGTTAGGCAATTGGGGTTAAGTGACTTGCCCAGGGTCACACAGCTGGTAAGTGTTAAGTGTCTGAGGTCGGATTTGAACTCAGGTCCTCCTGAATCCAGGGCCGGTGCTCTATCCACTGTGCCACCTAGCTGCCCCCATCACAGTATTTTAATAAAACTTAAGAAACTGAATCACTGACTCTCATCATTCTTTGGGACACTTCATGATCAATTTGATCATTTAAATCCACCCCCACATCAGATAGGAAGGACTACAAAGGAAACCAATTAGATTGAAATAGTTACTAAAATATTTTTTAAAATAAATTCATGGACCCTAGGTTAAGAACCTCTCCTAGAGTTGTATGACCAGAAGAGGTGGGATGGACTAGTTATGTCACTAGAGGATGGACAGAGCTATGTGCTCCATTGCAATGTCAAGATTTCTTGACAAAGGTCCTCAGAACATTGGATCTTGTGCCTTAGGGAAGATGTACTGAAGGTCGTGAATAAGAGTCATATAAGATGAGGAGGCATGGATGGATTTCAATCTATTGTTAAATGGATTATTCACATGTGTGAGATCACAGATCCATCAAAATACTGGGTATCCCAGAAGGCTTAGTGGCCATTTTAAATCTTTTATAGCTTTTTATAGTTCTGAGTCTTTCATAGCTTAAAACTGCACTAATACTTTTGGGACACCCTGTGTAGAAGATATCACAGCCCTAGTGAGTCTCCTTTGTCGCTTGCCTTCTGGAATGGCTCTGCCTGTCTAGTCAGGTTCCAACTGCATTTGTGCACATTTTCCCTCATCTTTTTGTACCCAGAAAATAACATTTTATTTTTGAGCTTCTTGGAGAAAAAAGTACAATGTAAATTGCCAATTTGAAATGTACATGTAACCTATTTGGTGTCCAGAACTCAAGCATCTATGCCTTCATTTTCTGAAATGGAAACTGGAAGAAATCTAAAATGAATTAAATGAGGTACTTCTAAAACAAGCCATCTTCACCTCAAGCCACTGCCAATGTTTTCAGGCAAAAGAGGTCTCTGTGATTTGGTTTTGTTGGGTTTTTTTTTTAATGGTTGGAATTTCCCACTATATATATTTTATTAGACTTCAGATAAAAAACAATAAAAAAGAGGTGCTTGTGTACCCATGTGGATATAAACATACACACATATAAGTTTATATTAATCATTTCTCTTGCTACTTAGGGGAATTCCAAAGCTCAGTAATGCTTAGATCTATGCCAAACCAAAGAAGATAAATAATGCTAATCTGACACTGGGAAAACTTTTTCCTTGGAGAAGAACAGGTAAATGACATAGCCTCTATTTTATGAATGAGTGTCACCATCATAGAGAATTCAGCTCCCTTATTAATTCAGTCTCCATGGAGTTTCTCATGAGAAAAAGCACTCTTCTGATCAGTTACTCACAAGAAAGCAGGAAGGGAGGAATGAAAAGAAAAACAGTACAAAATAACTCATCATAACTGCCTCAGGTTTTTTATCTCCTATGTGTCAAGCGATTTATTGTTGAGTCATGTCCAACTCTTCGTGACCCCATTTGGAGTTTTCTTGGCAGAGATAGCCATTTCCTTCTCCAGCTCATTTGACAAATGAGGAAACTGAGATAAAGAGGGTTAAGTTATTTACCCAGGGTCACACAGCTAACAAGTGTCTGAAGCCAGATTTGAATTCAGGTCTTCCTGACTCCAGGGCTAGCACTCTATCCACTGCACTACCTACCTGCCCAACACATTTGTATGCCAACACATACAAAACATATATAGAAGCAGTCCAGCATGGAAAGTCCTGGACCTGGGATTAGAAAGACCTGTATCCCTGAATAGCACTCGCTAATTGTGTGGCATTGGGTAAACCTCTGGGAACCTCAGATTCCTCATTTGTAAACATTTGCGTAAGAATCACATCTACATCCTAAGAATATTGTGAGAATCAAAAGTGACAATGAAAAAAAAAAGCTCTGGATATGATATTCAAAGACGTAGTTTTGAATCCTGTCTCTGCCACTTACTTAATCTGTGTGGCTTTAAACAAGTCACTTAACACCCCTCAGCCTCATCTATTAAATGAGGTTTAGACTATATGACACCCACTGGCAGTCTTAAGTCTGTGAGCAGATGTGAAGCATTTCATAAAACTTTAAGTACAATATAAATGTGAGCTATTATTCTACAAGGAGACTTTATTTATCTGGCAATTGCAAGTATTTCCAATCACAATACAAACAAAAATGTAAAACATGTCTTTTTCTTTTCCTCTGGAGACCAAAAACAATAAGAGAAATTGGGTCTTTTGGAAGCAATATCCTTAAATCCAAGTGGACAGCTATTGCTCTAGAAGAAATTATGTGTCATGATGAAGATGGTGAAAAGTGATCATCCAACAAATTTTCCCTTCAGTGTGTAGAGCAAACTGAGTGTGGAGCAGAATTCTCCTGGGATGATGATGATGATGCAAGTATTACTAAGCAACCAATTTGATAAGAATTCTATGATTAGGGGAACTGAGCCAACAGGTTAAAAAAAAAAAAACACCTGCTCACATCAGCTCCCTTCTTCTCTTTGCATGCCTGAGAGGATGGAAAGAAAGTATATGCTTCTTCCATGCATAGAGAGGCCAGTACCAATTTGGCCTATTTCACCCACCTCCCTTGCAGGGAGAGGAGGAAATATTCTCCCTGATTATTAAGCAACAGAAGTCCACAAAGGTGATTTTCCTATAGCTTGATGATAGGAACTGAATCAAGTTGAATCAAACAGACAGCATGGATGAATTTCTTTCTTTCTTTTTTTTTTTTTGATGAAGCAATTGAGGTTAAGTGACTTGCCCAGGATCACACAGCTAGTAGGTGTCAAGTGTCTGAGTCTGGATTTGAACTCGGGTCATTCTGAATCCAGGGCCAGTGCTCTATCCACTGTGCCACCTAGCTGCCCATGGATGAATTTCTAATGTGTCATCTGCCCAGTTTGGGGTTCCAATTTTTATCCCTCTTTCCCTCCCTCCCCTCCTCCTCCCTGAGGTGTCAAACAATCAGATATGGGTTATACATGTATGATTATGTAAAACATTACCATATTCATCATTTTGTACAGGAAAACTTGATTAAAAGAAAAAAGATAAAAGAAAGTGAAAAATAACATGCTTCAGTCTGTTCCATCAATATCAGTTCTTTCTTTGGAGGGGGATAGTATGTTTCATCAATAGGCCTTTGGAATTGTCTTGGATCACTGCATTGCTGTGAATAGTGTTAAGGGCTAAAATTCTAGCTATTCTGTCTAAAATATCTAATGAGTGATCGCCAATAAATTATAAGCTTTAGCAAGAGTTAGGCTTTTTAGGATTTATTAAGGAGAATAAGAATTTGGTAAAGAGAGAAGAAAAGCCTACATTCATCTATCTATTAAAGGGAGAGCACATTTCTCACTCCGCTCTCTGCCAGAGTCCCCAGGAAAGAGCCCCGTCAGAGCACCCGGCTCCCCCTTCTTCCTCCCACCAGCAAATGTCACTTCCTGATGCCAAAGAAGAGACACATGGTCTTGCCCTCAGAGATGTTCACTTCATGGCACAGCTTTTCTACAGTAAGTCTCCAGGAGGTGGAGTCATTCCAATCATTACAATAGTCAAGTCATTCACAGTTCTTCATCAAACAATATTACTGTCTCTGTGTACAATGTTCTCTTGGTTCTGCTCACTTCACAATACATTATTTCATACATGTCTTTCCAGGCCTTTCTGAAGTCATCCTGGTTGTCATTTCTTATAGCACAATAATATTCCATCACCATCATATACCAGTTTGCTTAGCCTTCCCCAGTTGATGGACATTCCTTTGATTTCCAATTCTTAGCCACCACAAAAAGAGCTGCTATAAATATTTTTGTACAAATAGGTCTTTTTCTCTTTTGGGGGGATGTCTTTGAGATATAAACCTAGCAGTGGTTTTGCTGGATAAAAGGTTATGCACAGTTCTATAGCCCTTTGGGCATAGTTCCAAATTGCTCTCCCGAGTGGTGATTTTTTTTTTAAATTGCATGCTCATATCAGTTTACTTCTCCTTTTTGTATATTGGAGTACATTAGCAAGGTACCCAGGAAAGCTTTTCTTTGGCCCACCTACCACCTTTTTTTTTTTTTTACTACAACCAGAGATATAAGGCAGCTAGGTAGTGCAGTGGGTAAAGAGCCAGACCCAGAGTCTGGCCTCAGACACCTACTAGTTGTGTGACCCTGGACAAGTCATTTAATCTCTTTGCTCACCGATAAAATGGGGATAATAATAGCACCTTTATCATAGGGGTTGTTGTGAGGATCAAATGAGAAAATATTTATAAATCTATGTCATTGATTTGAGCTCTCAGGTTTATCAGTTGAGAATCATTTAGTTAGCCATCCTTAAGTAGCTTTTTTAGAAAGGGGTATCTCCTAAGGTGATACAATAAGAATTATTAATACAAAACATCCCCCCAAAAGCCCATGATACACTATCCTACAAGTACATACACAGTCTAAGGGAAGGTAAACTCAAGCTTAGAAAGTGCATGTGGCCACATAATAACTCACAGATCTTTGTTGCTAGAATTCATTTCCCCCTCCTCAAATCATGGGGTGCTCCAGAAGTTGCCCTTTAAGCATATTGAATTGACTTCTATCCATCCTTGACTCCCAGTGTAGACATTGCCATTAGCTAACCTGGAGATGTCATTTAGGGCGTTGATGGGAAGACAGAAAGTCTAGCATCTTTTAGAACTTTTGAACCTAGATGATCATCTTCTAGTCAGAAGTGGTGAAAGGATTAATGGAAGAGACTCAGACATAGGCAGCTCCTGCTCAGAGATGTGTTGGGAAACCACACTTGTCCCAGGATCTAGAAAAACCTCCCATCTCAGCTAACTTGATGCATTTCTACCAGATGTACAGTGGGAAATGTGGAATCCCTCAGCCATTTAAAACAATCCCTTTGGCTGGCATAATTTCACCAAATCATATGGGTTTAAAGACTTTTCACACATAGTACAAGGCTTGTAGTTTGATTGAGATGTGGTTTTACTCAATTAAGATATCAGGCTAGAAATGGGGGGAGGCTTGTTTTCAACCCCACCTTTACTTTGGGAGGGAGCCAGCTTATGAAGACAAAGAGAGGAGTTTATATTTCATTCTAGAGGAAGCCACTGGAATTTATTGTTGGGAGTTAGATGTATGCTTTGGGAAAACACTGAGTTGAATGAAAGATGTATTTGAGCAGGAAAAAACAAGTGATGCCAATTAGAATGCTATTACAATAGTGGAAGCAGGAAGAAATAAGGGCCTGGATAATGGTGGCAGCTGAATGAGTCAAGAGAAGGGTACATGCATGACAGATGTTATGAAAGTGAAAATGATAAGATTTGCCAATATATTGGTAATATGAAGTGAATAAGAGTAAGGAGTCAAGTACAACACCAAATTTGAAAAATTGGGGGCTTGGGGCAGGTAGGTGGCGCAGTGGATAAAGCACCAGCCCTGGATTCAGAAGGACCTGAGTTCAAATCTGACCTCAGACACTTGACACATACTAGCTGTGTGACCCTGGGCAAGTCACTTAACCTCCACTGCCCCACAAAAAATGAAATAAAATAAAATAAAATTAAAATTGGGGACTTGGGAGAATTGTGGTGCCTTTGATAGTAAGAGAGAAGTTTAGAAGAGAGGAAAGTTTTGGAGAAAAGATGAGTTATGTTTTGGACAAGTTGAATCTAAGAAGTTTATAGAACACCCAGTTGAAGGTATCCAAAAGGCCATTGATGATACAGATGGGAACCACAATAATAATCTAAGGGAGTTATTAGTACAATTGGTCAATTATTTGTGAAAATAATTACTTGAAAAATTGTGACTTCTAAGGAATTCATATTAGCATACTTTACATTCATAAAATTCTCAATTGGTTAGTAGGAAAATGGTATTAATTCTCTTTTTTCTGTTTCTCCTCCCTTCTCCATCTTGACCTTTTAGTAAACCAGATTAACTCTATACTGTCCTCTTTTCTTGAGTCCCAGGCCTCCTTTTCCTATTGAAGATCTTGCCTCTCAAACCCCAGCTATGGATTATTCCCACCATTCTCCATCTTCACTCCTATTTACATTCTGTTGAACAAAGATGGAGAAAAACAGGAAACTATGTTGACTGGGTGAATTTATGTTACATAATCCAAATTGATAACACACGGTGTCAAGGCAATTTTTTTATGCCCCTCTAATAAGTTCTGTATCTCATTCACCACAGTGGCTTTCCCAAAATTTTTCAGCTCTCCTCAAATTTCCCATGGCTTCCCCGACCCTCTTAGCAGAGAACTTTCTTTCATACTTCACTGAAAGAACTAAGACCATTTACAGAGAGCTCTCTCTTCTTCTTTCCTCTTTATCTCACATCACTAAGATACCTTCTGCCACTATCTTCTCTTTTGCCCCTATCTCATATAAAGAAGTATAGTCATGATCCTTGCCAAGGTAAACCCCTCTACATGCTCAAGTGATCCTGTACCATCCCAACTTCCCAATCAGATTGTTCCTTTTATCATTCCTACTCTCTTATTTATCTTCACTGTGTACTGGTTTCTTCTCTATTACCTACAAATATGCCCATATATCCCCTATCCTCAAAAAATCCTCCTTTGATTCATCTGTCCTTCCTCCTTGCACCCTCTTACTTCTCTTCTCCCTTTTGTAAATAAACTCTTTGAGAAGATTGTCTACAATTGATACCCCTACTTCCCTTCCTCTAACTCTCTCTTTTTTTTTTTTTTTTTTTTTTTTTTAGGCAATGGGGGTTAAGTGACTTGCCCAGGGTCACACAGCTAGTAAGTGTCAAGTGTCTGAGGCCGGATTTGAACTCAGGTCCTCCTGAATCCAGGGCCGGTGCTTTAACCACTGCGCCATCTAGCTGCCCCCCTCTAACTCTCTTAACTTTCTGCAGTATGGTTTCTAAACTCATCATTCAACTAAAATTACCCTCTTGAAAATTACCAATGATCTCTTAATTGCGGAATAAAATAGCCTTTTTCATCCTTTTGGACCTCTCTGCAGCCTTTGACATTGTCCATCCAACCTCTTTCCCTTGACACATCTTTCTCTCTAGGTTTTCATTATGGTACTCTGCTTCTCCTCCTATCTGTCTGTTCCTTCTTAGTGTCCTTTGTTGGGTCTTCATTCAAGTCATACCTGCTAACAGTGGGTGTCTTCCAAGACTGTCTTTTTTTTTTTTTTAGTGAGGCAATTGTGGTTAAGTGACTTGCCCAGGGTCACACAGCTAGTAAGTGTTAAGTGTCTGAGGCCAGATTTGAACTCAGGTACTCCTGACTCCAGGGCCGGCACTCTATCCACTGCGCCACCTTGCCGCCCCTAAGACTGTCTCTTAAGCCCTCTTTTCTTCTCCCTCTATACTATTTTACTTAGTGATCTCATCAGCTCCCATGGATTCAATTATTATCTTTATGTGGATGATTCTTAGATCCAGTCCATCACAATTGTTTCCATGCTGTCTCCCCCATTAGACAATGAGATCCTTTAGGATACAAATTGTTTCTGCCTTTTTCTTTTTTTTGTATCCCTAGTGCATAACACAGTGTTTGGCACATACTAATCATTTAATAAATGGGTGCTGACTCGACTATTTTACAGAGAAATGGAATCCTAGGGAAATTAAGTGATTTGCCCTCAGTCATGAAGGAAGCCAGCCAAGACCCAGTGTCTGAAGTCCAGTTCCTTTCACTGAACAACTTCTGCTGCTTCCCTTCTCTGTCTATATTTTCTTTCATGCTCCCCTCAGGCCATTTGTCACCCATACATGCCTAGTAAGGGCATGGTTGAGGAATAGAGACATCATGTTTTTTATTATAAGAAGATGATGCTGACAATAGCATTCCTTTCCTAGTAGCCAACTTCCCTGGTAGCAGGACTTGTTTAATTGACACCTCCCATAAGCTCAAAGCCTTTCTGGGAAGACATCTTGATATCACCAGATGAAAGAAGTTACACAAATACAGATGTTCATAGTCAGATCCAATGAGCTTTTACTCGGGTGTCAAGAGCTCTCGTCTCACTTCTGGTAGCAGTTCCCCATCCAACAGAAGATAGTTGAATATTTATCTATGTAATTTTTTTTTTTTTTTTTTTTGCGGGGCAATAGGCGTTAAGCAACTTGCCCAGGGTCACACAGCTAGTAAGTGTCAAGTGTCTGAGGCCAGAATATTTATCTAATGAAGAGCTGTGCAAAGTATGAGGACTTCACTAGAAGCTAAGGGCCCATTTGGGGATCATCATATAGCTGAGGACCTGAGTTTATGTTCTGTCTATGGTACTTACTTCATTGTGATCTTGGACAAATCAATTCATGTCTTTGGGGCCCAAGTTTATCATCTAGAAAAGGAGAGAGTTGAACGAGATGCCCTCTGAGATCTCTTCTAAGGATCCTATTATTAGCCTACATAATTTCTTCCATTTTCCAAATCCATGACTTCACCAAATATTAAAGGAGACTTGCCCAAAGTCACATAGCTAATTCTCAGCGATGCAATGATCCAAGACAATTATCAAGGACTCATGATGAAAAATGCTATTCAACCCCAGAGAAAGACCTGATGGAGTCCGAATGCAGATGGAAGTATACAATTTTTCACTTTATTTTTTTCATGATTTCCCCCGCCCCACCTCTGCTTTTGGTGTGCATCTTCTTTCACCACACAACTAATATGGAAGTGTTTTCGTGATTGCATATGTATAACCTGTATCAAATTGCTTACAATCTCAAGAAGTGGGGAATGGAGTGAGGGAATTTGGAACTCATCATTTTCTAAAACAAATGTTAAAAATTGTCTTTACAGGTAATTGGGAAAAGATAAAAATATTATTAAAAAAAAAACAAAGTCACATAGCTAGTAAGTAATTAAGACAAAAATCTTAACTCAGGTCTTCTAGCTCCAAGCAAAATGCTGCTTCCACAAAGATATATTTGTCCACAAGGCAATATTGTGTTAAGAGCAGCTAAATGGGAGGCAGCTAGGTGGCACAGTGGATAAAGCACAGGCCCTGGATTCAGGAGGACCTGAGTTCAAATTTGGCCTCAGACACTTGACACTTACTAGCTGTGTGACCCTGGGCAAGTCACTTAACCCTCATTGCCCCCCCCCCAAAAAAAGAGCCAGCTATATGGTCCAAAGAGTAGAGTCTTAGACCTGGAATTAGGAAGCCCTGAGCTTAAATACAGCTTCAGAAATTTACTAACCATTTGACTCTGGGAAAGTCACTTCACCTCTGTTTGCCTCAGTTTCCTCATCCATAAAATGAGATAATTTAACCAGATGATCTCTAAAGGTCCTTACCAATCCTAATATTCTGTGAGTACTTGTTTTCTTGCTTTTAGCATGTGGCTGGTGCCTCAAGAATCAGTCCTACAAATCAGAGGAGATTTGCTTCACTGCAGTTAATTTATACAGTGGAAAGAGTGGTGGATATGAAATCACAGAACTCTGGTTGGAATCCTAGCTCTGCCACTTAATTACCTTGTCACTTTTGCCAAGTTGTTTAACTTCCCTAGGCTTGTTTCCTTGTCCATAAAATAGGGGGTAGGACTAGATGACTTCTAAATTCCTTTCCAGCCTAACTCTGTGATCCCATGATATAATGAGCCATTTGTTGAACTCATGCCACATACTAAGCACCAAACCGGGTGTGGTGAAAGGATAAAAAATATTGAAGGGCTCACCATTTAAAGAGAAAGTGTGGACACACATGAAAAATACTTCCAAGAAAGTGAGCAAGCAAGGACAAAATCATAGAGTTGTGTAAAACCTTGTCAAGGCACACAAAGATTTCTTAGATGAATGGAGTTAGCAAATGGGGTAAATTAGTAAATGGAGTTAGTGGATCAAGTCAATAAATGGAGTTAGTGAATGGATTGCAGTAAGTTTGGGAAAGCTGAGCACCAGAATTGACACTTTCAAATTGTGGTGCTGGAAAAGACTTTTGAGAATCCTTTGGACCAGAAGGAGATAAAATAAGTCAGTACCTAAAGAAATTAATTCAGGCTATTCATTGAATGGTCAAATACGGTAGCTGAAGCTTAAGTACTTTGGCCACATAATGAGAAGACAGGATCACTGGAAAAGACCCTGATGTTGGGAAAGATTGAAGGCAAAAGGAAAAGAGGACTGCAAAGGATGAGATGGATAGATAGATGGAAACAAGGAATGTGAACTTGAACAGACTTTGAGAGGTAGTGGAGGTTGAGCCTGGCATGCTATGGTCCATGGGGTCACAGAGGGCAGCACACAACTGAATGATTGAACAAGAAGAATAAGAAGTTTGGGAGTGGGTTTGTCATGGAGGAAATTAGCTTTTAGAAACTCTTTCAAGCAGTGGTGCCAAATCCAAATAGAAATGGAACTACTAAACTGTATTAAGGGGGCAGCTAGGTGGCGCAGTGGATAGTGCACCGGCCCTGGAGTCAGGAGTACCTGAGTTCAAATCCGGCCTCAGACACTTAACACTTACTAGCTGTGTGACCCTGGGCAAGTCACTTAACCCCAATTGCCTCACCAAAAAAAAAAACCAAAACTGTATTAAGGATCCCTGCTGGCCTCATACTGACTTAGAAAACTACATACTAACACTATCTATTTTATATTGTGTTGTTACAATTGCTTTTTGTTTGTTTTGGGGGTTTTTTGTGAGGCAATTGGGGTTAAGTGACTTGCCCAGGGTCACACAGCTAGTAAGTGCTAAGTGTCTGAGGCTGGTTTTGAACTCAGGTCCTCCTGACTCCAGGGTCAGTGCTCTATCCACTGTGCCACCTAGCTGCCCCTACAATAACTTTTTAATGTGGTTCAGACCAAACTCAGTAGTGTTGCTGCCATATTGCTCTTGTTTGATATCTCTGCTTTAAAAGAGTAGAGAAAGAATGTAAGGAGCTCTCCTTCCTCCCAGCTGGACCTAGAGAAAGCTTTGACTTCAGTTTTGTTTGTCTTCAGGGCCACTCTTTCCTGCTATTTGCAGTTCCACCTCCTTATAACACCACCCTGAGATCTCAGTGCCCTCCCTTGGCCAGGGTTTCTGTGTAGTTGTGACCTCTAGGAGCTGGATTCCTGGCTCTAGCACGCCTGACTTTTCCATAGCCATATAGCCTATTCCAATGTATGGGCTCCTGAATATTTCTTTCTTTTTTTTTTTTTTTGCGGGGGCAATGAGAGTTAAGTGACTTGCCCAGGGTCACACAGCTAGTAAGTGTCAAGTGTCTGAAGCCGGATTTGAACTCAGGTCCTCCTAAATCCAGGGGCAGTGCTTTATCCACTGCACCACCTAGTTGCTTCCCCCCTAACACCCCGCCCCCCCCACCTGAATCTTTGGGAAGATATAATGGCAGTTGGCTGTACTTTCTTCATTTATCTGGAGTCAGGATCTGGACTTCCAGCATCTACAGTTAAGAAATTCCAGCTTTGCATCTCCAATCCACAGGCATTCTGACAGGGTGTGTCAGGATTGCCTAAGGCAGATCTTGATTATTTTTTTTTTAAGTGCAGTTTAATTTATTCTCATGATTCACTCTTCTTGTTTTACAATTTAGATTTTTGTGTTATACTTAAATTCAGTTAAGCTGAGCTTCCCTAGTTTGTTTGGTGAATAAATATTACCCTTTTCAAAATTTTTTTTAAATTTTAAAACATTTAAAAAACATTGTAAAAAAGAACTTCCAGGGGCAGCTAGGTTGCACAGTGGATAGAGCACTGGCCCTGGAGTCAGGAGGACCTGAGTTCAAAACCAGCCTCAGACACTTAGCACTTACTAGCTGTGTGACCCTGGGCAAGTCACTTAACCCCAATTGCCTCATGCAAAAAAAAAGAAGAAAAAAAAAAGAACTTCCAGGTTCCCATTCTAACCCATCCTTCAGAGGGCTGCCAAAATGATCTTTCTAATGTCCAGATCTGACCAAGTCACTCCTCTGTTGTAAAACTTTCCACAGAGTAATAATCTATTGGATAGAATATAAATTCCTCAGACTTGCATTTAATGCCTTTTGTAATCTGTCCACAACCAACCTTTCTAGCTTTCTGTAAGAGTGGTAGACTGGGGGGCAGCTAGATAGCACAGTGGATAAAGCACCGGCCCTGGATTCAGGAGTACTTGAGTTCAAAGTCACTTAATTCCCATTGCCCCACAAAAAACCCCCAAAAAAACAAAGAGTGGTAGACTGTTGTTTTGGTTTTGCCCATTTAGGTTATGTGCGCCCACATACATCTGTCTAGATGTGGCTCACAGGAGGCAAGAATAGATATTTCTAGCATCACATTCCTCCCACCCTTCTCCAAGGAAATCTTTGATTTCCAATAGAAGAGAAGGCAGGCCTTTGGGACCAAAGATTGGCCACTTTGCTCTTCTTGCCCCTCATTGAGGGGACATTGAGTAGCAATCTCCTTCATATGTCCTTTGCCCCATTCCATTCCATCTTATGCTCATGGGCTCTTACATCTAGAGCTTGAAAGTAACTCGAAGGCCATCCAACTCCTAATTTCCAAGATGAAGACACAGGGTCTCTGTAACGATTGGAATGACGCCACCTGCTGGAGACTTACTGTAGAAGAGATCCGCCCATGAAGCGAAGGTCTTTGAGGGCAAGACCAGGAGTCTTTTCTTTGGCGTCAGGAAGTGACGCGGGCTAGTGGGAGGAGGAAGGAAGAGACTGGCGCTTGGTCTGGCTCCTTCCTGAGGATGCTGGTGGAGAGGGGAGCTAGAAATGTGCTCTCCCTTTAATAGATAGGAATCTAGGCCTTTTCTTCTCTCTTTACCAAACTCTTATTCTCCTTAATAAATGCTTAAAAGTCTAACTCTTGCTAAAGCTTATCATTTATTGGCGACCACTCATTAGATATTTTAGACAGTTTAGCTAGAATTTTAGCCCTTAACAGTCTCAGTCGGGCTAATTATTGTCTTGTCCAAGAGGCAGAGCTAGGATTGGAACCAAGGTCTGCTGACTCCATATCCACCTTTCTTTCTACCCATACAAATTAATAGGAGTGAAACAGGGAGTCTGCTGGTCACTTGACAACAGGAATTATTCTCAGGGCATCAACCTGGTCCTGATAGCAAGAAAGCAATGATTCACAGAATGTTAAAACTAGAAGATCATCTTGTTCAGTTCTCTAGTTTTACAGTTGAGGAAGTGGAGGCACAGCAAGGTGAAGTCTGACTTTCCCAAGGTCATACAGGGAATAAGCTCCAGAGGTGAAATTTTATTTTCAAGTCCTTTGAACCAGTTCCCTTTCTACTCTCTACTTGATGTCTTAGCATAGTGTTTGTTCAGTTGTTTTTCAGTTGTGTCTGACTCTTTGTGATTCCTATTTTGGGTTTTCTTGGCAAATATGCTGGAGTGGTTTGCCACTTCCTTCTCATTTTACAGATGAGGAACAAAGGCAAACAAGGGTTAAATGACTTGCCCAGGGTCACACAGCTAGTAAGTGTCTGAGGCTAGATTTGAACTCAGAAAGATAAGTCTTTGTGATTCCAGGCCCAGCACTCTATCCACTGCCCCCTCTTAGTTGCCCAGTAGCATAGTATACATGTCATATCTGATTATAAGCTTCCAGAGGACAAAGACACTGTTATTTTTAACTTAATGTCCAGGCTATGGTAGGTACCTAAAAAATGAAGTGTGGGGCAGCTAGGTGGTGCAGTGGATAGAACACTGGCCCTGAAGTTGGGAGGACCTGAATTTAAATCTTATCTCACACACTTATTAGCTGTGTGACCCTGGGCAAGTCATTCAACTCCAATTGCCTTAAACATCTGGGACTATGTAAGAAATGATGAGCAGGAGGAGTTCAGAGAAACCTGGAGGGTCTTACGTGAGCTGATGATGAGTGAGATGAGCAGAACCAGAAGAACATTGTACACAGTATCATCAACATTGAGTGTTGATCTATTGTGATGGACTATATTCTTCTCACCAATGCCATGGCACAGAAGAGTTCCAGGGAACTTGTGATGGAAGAGGATCTCCAAATCCAAGAAGAAAAAAAAAAGAACTGCGGAGTATAGATGCTAAATGAACCATACTATTTCTTTTGTTTTTGATGCTGTTGTTTTTTTCTATTTTGAGGTTTTTCATTGTTGCTCTGATTTTTTCTCTTATAACACGACTAATGCTTTAATGTTATTATGTGTATATATATATATATGTGTATATATGTATATATAACCTATATCAGATTACCTGCTGTCTAGGGGAGGGGGGAGCGAGGGAGCGAGGGAGAAAAATCTGAAATTGTAAAGCTTGTATAAACAAAAGTTGAGAACTATCTTTACATGTAACGGGAAAAAAAATTAAATACTTTATTAATTAAAAAAAAAATCTGGGACTATCTCCAGTAGTCTTGATTACCTATCTATCTATCTAACTGTCTGTCTACCTTCCTGCCTGTCTGGCCACCTACCTACCCATCTATCTATCTTGCCACTAGACCTAGATGGCTCTGAAGAAGAGAGTGAGGCTGGTCCATGCACAGCCCTCTCTCACTTAAATCCAATTCAGTGCAAATCATGACATCATCCCAATGTCATGGTCTTCTTCGAGAATGAAGGACAAGAGGGGGCAGCTAAGTGGCATAGTGGATAAAGCACCAGTCCTGGATTCAGGAGTAACTGAGTTCAGTTCTGGCCTCAGACACTTGACATTTACTAGCTGTGTGACCCTGGGCAAGTCACTTAACCCCAATTGCCTCACCAAAAAAAAAAAAAAAAGAATGAAGGACAAGCAACAATGAAAAACAAAATAATTGAATTGAATTGTTGAAGAAAAAAGAAAACAATCCACAAATAGTTAGAGAACTTTGGAGTTTACAAAGTTATAGGTTGGTTTGTTTGTTTTTTGTTCTGTTTATTTTTTTTTCTGCCAAATGAACATGGTCCAAGTCACAGGCATTCCTTAGAATGAAATGACTCTTAGCTGGTGTTGACTCAGATATGCTACATTGCTTAATTGTGGTATAAACATCTTACCTTAAGTCAGACTTCTAGGCACTGTGTAAAACAAACATATTAGAAACAGAAAGGGAAAATGTCTCTATTTCCCCTCAGGTGAATTGCTCTGCCAGAGGTAGCACTTTGTTGACTTAGTTTGTTGGGCTGTGATGGAATTTTTCATCCATTATTAATACCTCATGGTGCTGGGGAAAGATTGGCATAGGGAGGGGCAGCTAGGTGGCGCAGTGGATGAGAGCACCGGCCCTGGAGTCAGGAGGACCTGAGTTCAAATTCGGCCTCAGACACTTAACACTTACTAGCTGTGTGACCCTGGGCAAGTCACTTAACCCCAATTGCCTCACTTAAAAAAAAAAAAAAAGATTGGGATAGGGAATGAGAAGAAAAAGTGAGGCCTGATGTAATAGGAAGGAGTTTTCCCTGAACATTGACATAGACTGTTTCAAAACCTTATCCTCAACTGTCATTGATCATGCCAAAGGTTGAGCAAGGATGGGAAGCCCAAGCCATCTGATGGAGTAATCAGTATTTTCCTTTTTCACTTTGAGAGGCTGAAGGAGCTCAGCAATTAACTGCTGCTTGTAGAAATTATCTGATGTTAAAGGCAGTTTATTGGAATTTTTTTTTTTTATGATGGTAGTCCAACCCTGTAATTTGTCTCACTGTGAAACACCACCATCTCATGGAATCACAAAATGTTAGCATTGGAAGAGACTTGGGGGGGCAGCTAGGTGGTGCAGTGGATAGAGCACTGGTCCTGGAGTCAGGAGTACCCGAGTTCAAATCCAGCCTCAGACATTTGACACTTAGTAGCTGTGTGATCCTGGGCAAGTCACTTAACCCCAATTGCTTCACCAAAAAATAATAATAATAATAATAATAATTTTTTTAAAAAAGGAAGAGACTTTGGAGATCATCTAGCTCATCTAGTTCATTTTACAGATGAGGAAATTGAGGCTCTGGGAAGTTGTTATTTTCTTTTTTTCTTTCCTTTCCTTTTCTTTTTCTTTTTTCTTTTTGCAGGGCAATGAGGGTTAAGTGACTTGCCCAAGGTCACATAGCTAGTAAGTGTCAAGTGTCTGAGGCCAGATTTGAACTCAGGTCCTCCTGAATCCAGGGCCAGTGCTTTATCCACTGTGCCACCTACCTGCCCCCTAGAAGTTGTTATTTTCAAAAAAAAATTTTAACTTTAATTAAAAAAAATTTAATAAATGTTTCAAAATCACAGGATCTCAGATTTAGACTTACAAGAGAATTTAGAGATGCCTTAATATCCTTTTCTTTTTTTGTTGTTTTTCTAATAAAGAAACTGAGGCTTAGGAAGATTGGGATCACAGAATTATGGGATGTAGCCTTAGAACTGGAAGGGATCTTAAATATCATTGAGTCTTACTCTCTCGTTTTGCAGATAAAGAAACTGGGGCATAGAGAGGTTAAGTGATATCTTTCTAGAGTTGCTTTGTATTTTTGTTTTTTAAACATCACTGCCGATGATGTGAGCTGGAATTAAGGGTCAAATTGATTGTGAGTCGTCCCAAAAGAATCACAAGACTCAGTGACTCGGTTTCCCAAGTTTTATTGCAATACTGTGAGTGACCACAGGGAGAGAACCAGATTAGTGGAAAGGTAACTCTCGAATAATGAAAGAAAAGACAGTTATATTTATAGTATGGATAAATTGATTAGCAGTCTCATTATAATAATCTCCACCTTGGGGAGGCAGAGGGGAGGGCTTATCCAAATTTGGAGTTCCTGGGGTCCTAAGCCAACCCCCGAGGCAGGTACCTTTTTCAGTGGAGGTGTGTTTTTGGGGTTTACATGTCATAAAGTGAATCTGGGGACAAATTTGGCCTTTTCTGCACATGTCTCTTTCTGGTTCCCATGGCTAGTTTCAAAATATCTTCATTTATCATTTATTTCTAGTTTAAATTTCTATAGCCTGTCATTTAGTCTACAGTCTTCATGGCCTCTCTCCTTCTGTTGCCGTTATGGGTACTGATTTCTGTGGGTAAGAGAACTTAGCATCCTGACTTGTAAGTTATCCATCAACTGCAGTCTGGATCCCTCTTAGAGCTCATATCTGAATTAGAGCTTGGGTCTTAGGTTTTTCTGTTAACCCCTTTTTTGCCTCCTACATCACCCTTACCAAATGATTATCCTTTTCCTTATAGTAGACACCTCCCTTGTAACAAAGCAGCTAGGTGATGTAGAGACAACTAGGTGGCTTAGTGGATATTAAGGAAGACTTGAGTTCAAATTTGCCCTAGCTGTGTGACCCTAGAAATGTTACTCTCTGTCTTCTTCCATTTCTCTAATGTAAAATGGAGATAATAAGTAGAACCTTGCTGACAGTGTTGTTTTAAGGATCAAATGAGATATTTGTAAAGTGCCTAGCACAGAGGAGAGTGCCTCAGAAATGCTTATTCCCTTCCTAATGAAGTGTAACAATTGGAATGACACCACCTGCTGGAGACTTACTGTAGAAAAGCTCCACCATGAGGAGAGGGCAGGACCATGCGGCTTTCTTTGGGGTCAGGAAGTGACATTGGCTTGTGGGAGGAGGAAGGGGGAGGCTGGTGTGCTGGCTCACTCTCTTTCCTAAGGACTCTGGTGGAGAAGGCAGCTAGAAATGTGTTCTCCCTTTAATAGATAGATGAATCTAGGCCTTTCTCTCTCTCTTTACCAAATTCTTATTCTCCTTAATAAATGCTTAAAAGTCTAACTCTTGCTAAAGCTTATAATTTATTGGCGACCACTCATTAGATATTTTAGACAGTATAACTAGAATTTTAGTCCTTACAGAAGTATACTTATAAAATGCTTTTCTTGGGGCAGCTAGGTGGCATGGTGGATAAAGCACCAGTCCTGGATTCAAGAGGACCTGAGTTCAAATTTGGCCTCAGACACTTGACACTTGCTAGTTGTGTGACCCTGGGCAAGTCACTTAACCTTCATTGTCCTGCCTCCGCCCCCCCCAAAAAAGCTTTTCTTTTTAACATCACATATTGACTAAAAATAGATGCCTCAAGGAATTGGAAATCATTTGGGGAACTGCTGAACAAGTTGTAGTACATGATTGTGATGGAGTACTTTTTTGCTGTAAGAAATGACAAGTGGCGGTGATTTCAGAAAAACATGGCAAGACCTATATGAACTGATGAAAAGTGAAGTGAGAAGAACCAAGAGATCATTGTGCATAGTAACAGCAATATTGCAATGATGATCATCTGTGAAAGACTTGGCAACAGTGATAAATACAATAATCTAAGATCATTCCAAAGGACTCATGATGGAAAAAAAAATGCTATCCATCTCCAGAGAGAGAACCGATAAACTTTGAGTAGAAACTGAAGTATACTTTTTTCACTTTCTTTAATTTTCTTGCTTTAAGAAATAGGACTAATGTTATGGGCCCAGGGCACTTCAGAAGTTTTCAAGGGTAAATCAAAGAACTTTCTCCTTGAGAAACTAAGCTGAAGAACAGACACACCCAAAGAGATAAGTGGCACCTGATCAGAACTGAGTTACCTCCAGGACCACCACCCTTCATTCCAGTTTCCCCAACCCCTCGAGAAGATAAGATTAGGTGTAGCTGCTGTCTTTGTGGCATGAGGGGGACAGAGATGGCTTGAGAGGTCAGAGCCTCCCCTCTCCCAACTTCCCCCAGCCACCACCAGTGAGGGATGGTCCTCCCCCAATAAAGAAACTTTTCACAATCAGATGATCACCTTATCGGACCACCATCAGACCTCTATAAAAGTATCTGCCTGTCTCCTGCTTGAGGAGAAAGGTATCTCAGAGAGCCATGCCTCCCCATGAGAAGAAGTCCAAGGACTTCTCTCTTGGTTTCCTTTCCCTGGCTCCTAAATAAAATATTTTGTTCTAATTGGATTTGTGTGCAAGAGGGTGTAATTCTTTAAAGAGGAATTCCTAAGAACTCCTACCCCAAACCCCCATCAATTTCCCCCATAACAGCTAATATGGAAATATGTCTTGCATGATTTCACATGTATAATTTGGGGGGGGCAGGGCAATGAGGGTTAAGTGACTTGCCTAGGGTCACACAGCTAGTAAGTGTGTAAAGTGTCTGAGGTTGGATTTGAACTCAGGTCCTCCTGAATCCAGGGCTGGTGCTTTATCCATTGCACCACCTAGCTGCCCCTCATATGTATAATTTTTTGTTTGTTTGTTTGTTTGTTTGTTTTTTGAGAGGCAATGGGGTTTAAGTGACTTGCCCAGGGTCGCACAGCTAGTAAGTGTTAAGTGTCTGAGGCCGGCTTTGAACTCGGGTCCTCCTAAATCCAGGGCTGGTGCTTTCCCCACTGCGCCACCTAGCTGCCCCCTCACATGTATAATTGATGCCATATTGCTTGCCTTCTCAGTGGGTGCAGGAGGAGGTGGAAAGGAGGGAGAGAATTTTGAACTCAAAATCTAAAAAGAATGTTAAAAATAAATAAATAGACCAGAAAGAGCTATCTTCATCCAGCAAAAGAACTGATAAATAGAAATATGTATAGAATGAATATTACAGAAAATACGTATTTATGTCCAATGGTCTTTATGGGGGAAGGGGAAAAAAAAAAGAAAAAAATGAAAATTACATGATAATTGATGTTGGAGGAAAAAGGGGGTTAATAGAAAAACCTAAGACCCAAGCCCTAATACAGATATTAGCTCTAAAAGGAAGTCAGATCCCAGTTAATGGAGAACTTATGTTAGGTTCTCGTACCCATAGTGATCAACATCCATAATGGACCAGAGTGGGTCAGGTCAAAATAACAATAAAGGAAAAGACTCTGCTATTGAAATTCTAAAGAAAAATGATTTTATTTTGAAACTAGCCATGGGAATCAGAAAGAGACATGCGCAAAAAAGGCCAAATTTGTCCCCAGATTTACCTTATGACGCGTAAACCCCCAAAACACACCTCCACTGAAAAAGGTACCCGCCTCTGGGGTTGGCTTAGGTCCCCAGGAACTCCAAATTTGGATAAGCCCTCCCTTGTAACACCCCTAGATGGAGAATATTATAATGAGTAGGAAGGCCCTCCCCTGTACCTCCCCAAAGTGGAGATTATTATAATGAGACTGATAATCAGTTTATCAATACTATAAATATAACTGTCTTTTCTTTCACTATTCGAGAGATACCTTTCCACTATTCTAGTTCTCTCCCTGTGGTCACTCACAGTATTGCAATAAAACTTGGGAAACTGAGTCACTGAGTCTTGTAATTCTTTTGGGATGACTCACAATCAATATGACCCCTAATTCTATCCCACATCAATAACTTTATTATATATGTAAAAGGAATAGCAAGTTGTACATAATAGATTTGCAGTTTCATGTGCAATCATCTTGTTTTATTCTACTGTTATGGAAATGCTTGTTTTATTTCATAAATTAAAAATAAAATAAATTTAAAAGCTTAGACAATTTAAAAAACCTTCAAAATAAATAATATATTGAAAATACGTGCTTCATTCTACATCCATTTGTTGTTTGTCCTTCATTTTCAAAGAAGATCAAAGACAGGGATGTCTTAACTCTTGAATGAATTAGATTTAAGTGAATCAAAGTAGAGCCAAGTTGTCAGCCTCATTCTTTATCTTCCAGTCATCTAATACCATTTCTCTGCTGATAGTCAAGAGGCACAATTCACTATCAAGTCCTTCCAAGCCTGGTTGTCCTCTGTAATTATTTTCCTGGCGTTCTTTTTTTGCTTATGGAAGGTGAGATGACCACCCAGGAGATCAGCTGGGAGATGACCACAAAATGCTGTTTCTTGTCGCCTTTGGCTATGCTCTAAAAGCAATTCCACCAAATTCCTTTATTTACAACTCCAGGCAGAACCTGGGAGCCATCCTCCCATTAAGCTGTGCCTTCCTTATATCTTCTGGTTTCATCAATAGTAAGAATGTAAAATATGGACAATAACAGCACCTAACTAACTCATAGGGTTGTTGTGGCAATCAAATGAGATAACATGTATGCAGCACTTTCTAAAACTTAGAGTTATCTAAATGACAGCTCTTAGTATTAGTACCAATGATTTCTTTCTTTCTTTCTTTCTTCCTTTCTTTCTTTCTTTCTTTCCTTCTTTCTTTCTTTCTTTCTTTCTTTCTTTCTTTCTTTCTTTCTTTCTTTCTTTCTTTCTTTCTTTCTTTCTTTCTTTCTTTCTTTCTTTCTTTCTTTCTTTCTTTCTTTCTTTCTTTCTTTCTTTCTTTCTTTCTTTCTTTTTTGGTAAGGCAATTGGGGTTAAGTGACTTGCCCAGGATCACACAGCCAGTAAGTGTCAAGTGTCTGAGGCCAGCTTTGAATTCCTGAATCCAGGGCCAGTGCTTTATCCACTGTGCCACCTAGCTGCCCCAATGATTACTTTCTAATACAATTTCAGATAATGAAGTCCTAAACTGTGAGGGTGGAAAGGAGGAGACAGAAGTAATGCAAAATGTTCAGTGAAAGTAGAATCAACAACACTTGACAACTAATTGAACGTAGGTGGTGGAGAAAACTCATTAGTCAAGGATGACTATGAGTTTGCAAACCAGAATGCCTGGAAAGATGGCAGCACTCATGAACAAAAATGGAGAATTTTGGAGGAAGAGTGGATTTAAGGGAGCAGAAAATGAGTTCACTTTTGGACATTTTGCATCTGAGATGCCTTTGGTACACCTACTTAGAGGTCATTCAGAAGGCAATTGGTGATACATGGAGCTAAGGAGGTAGTTTTTTTGTTTTGTTTTGTTTTGGGGGGGTAAGGCAATTGGGGTTAAGTGACTTGCCTAGGGTCACACAGCTAGTAAGTGTGTAAAGTGTCTGAGGTTGGATTTGAACTCAGGTCCTCCTGAATCCAGGGCCGGTGCTCTATCCACTGCGCCACCTAGCTGCCTCCTAAAGGGGTAGATATTGATGAAGAATTGATCATTGAATCCATCACCTTTGATATGAAAGGATATATGGAAAGAAGAGGGAGCAGGACAGAACTTTGGAAGAAAACCCATAATTAGTGGATGGGACATGCATAATGAGTCAGCAGAAGAGACTGAGATGAGTAATTGGATGGGTGGGAGGAAAACCAAGAAAGAATAATGTCATGAAAACCCAGGGAGGAAAGAATATCCAAGAGTAAGGTGTGGTCAGATGCTACAGAAAAGGCCATCAGTTTGGGCAATTAAGAGATAATTGGTAACCTTGGAGAGAACAAGTTCAATTGAGTGGTGAGGTCAGAAACCAGACTGTGTTCAAAGTCCTTTTCTTTTCTGTTTCTTTTAAAATTTATTTTTCTTTTCTTTTTTTACTCAATAGTATTTTATTTTTTCCAATTACATGAAAAGATAGCTTTCAACATTCATTTTTTTCTCTTTCTTCTTCTTTTTTTTTTTTAGGGCAGTGAGACTTAAGTGACTTGCTCAGGGTCACACAGCTAGTAATTGTCAAGTGTCTGAGGCTGGATTTGAACTCAGGTCCTCCTGAATCCAGGGCTGGTGCTTTATCCACTGTGCCACCTAGCTGCCTACAACATTCATTTTTATAATATTTTGAGTTTCAAACATTTCTCCCTCCCTCCCATGCCTTCCTCCTCCCAAAGACAGCAAGCAATCTGATAAAGGTTATACATGTACAGTCTTGTTAAACAAATTAGTCATGTTGTGAAAGAACAATCAGAACAAAAGGGAAAAACCATGTGAAAGGAAAAAAAAGTGAAAACAGTATGCTTCGATCTACATTTAGACTCCACAGTTCTTTTTCTGGATGTGGACAGCATTTTCCATCATGAATCTTTTGGAATTGTCATTGATCATTGTATTGCTAAGAGGAGCACAATTCCATTACATTCATATATCACAATTTGTTCAGCTATTCCCCAATTGATGGGCATCCCCTCAGTTTCCAATTCACAAAAGTCCTTTTCAATCTAGTTCCAACCTGTCTTTCTAAACTGGTCTTCCTTATAATCTTCCTCAGAAACTCTACATTTCAGTCAAACTGACTTACTTGTTCTTCCTCATACATAACACTCTATCAGCTATCCTTTTCCCTATTTGCAACTAAAGTAGTGAGGACCAAATTAAAACTAGATAACAAATTTATAGTGAACCAAGTCAACACAGTTGTGTGACTTTCTCTAATGCCATTCAGCAGCACATGAGCAGGAATAGAGAAGATAGATGGTGGAAGGTAACCCAAAACTGGGGTTTTTCAAGGTTTGAGTGGCAATAGAACAAGGGACAAGAGCTTCAAGAGTATATGACAGTGGGGCAGCTAGGTGGCACAGTGGATAGAGCACTGGCCCTGGATTCAGAAGGACCTGAGTTCAAATGCGGCCTCAGACACTTGACATTTACTAGCTGTGTGACCCTGGGCAAGTCACTTAACCCCAGTTGCCTCACCAAAAAAAAAAAAAAGAGTACATGACAGTGTATGTTTGAAATACTTCATTTAAAGAGTCCAAACTGGCGTACGTATGTGTGTGTGTGTGTGTGTGTGTATGTGTGTGTAATGAGACCAGAACAAGAATCATGGACAAGGAGCCAAGGGAGAAGTAGAGTGACTGAAGGTCACAATAAATAATAGTAATGGCTAGAGCACCGGCCCTGGAGTCAGGAGGACCTGAGTTCAAATCCGGCCTCAAACACTTAACACTTACTAGCTGTGTGACTCTGGGCAAGTCACTTAACCCCAATTGCCTCACCAAACCAAAAAAAAAATAGTAATGGCTAGCACTCAACTGGTCCTTTATGGCTTGCAAAGCACTGTACAGACATCACATGTCAGGCACTATACTAAGCACTTTACACATATTACCTTATTTGATCCTCACAACAACCCTGTGAGGCAGGTGCTTTTATTATCCCCAATTTGCAGATGAAGAAACTGAGTCATACAGAATTCAAGTGACTTTCCTAGGGTCATTCAGATACTATGTGTCTGAGACTAGTTTTGAACTCGGTTTTCCTGACTCCAGGTTCAGTCATCTATCCAGTATACTACCTAGGAGCCCCTATAATAAAGATCCAATCAAGATAAGGAATAGATTTAGGAGTGGGTGGGGAAAGGGGAAAGAATAGGAGTTTGAGGAATAGGAGATTATGGCCAGATAGAGGAATTTCAGAGTTCTAGATGACAGAAGTGGAAAAGCTATCGGTAATAGTGAGGCTGTCAGTGGTCATAAAAGCTGAGGAGGCTGATGAATTAGAAACTCAGGGTATTTGAGTGGGCATCATCATGGATGTTCACTTCACTCCAGGAGTTGGAGTAGAGAGGAATATGGTGAACCTGGTACTGAACTACTTAAGAAAGGGGGAACAATTCCCTGTGCCTTGGAGTATGTACTTTCCAAATAAGTGAGAATGGTGAAGGAATCTAGTAAGCAAACATTCCCCAAAAGGGAAAAGATTTGTCAGGATTTCTATGAAAAAACTATTTTTTCTACCTATGATACTGAATCCTCAATATTTGGATTCTAACACCAGTATCCCTAATGTGCTTGTTTCATGAGGAAGTAGAAATGACAATAGACAAGTCAGCTGGGTTGGACAAAATAAACAAAGAGGAAGACTTTACTGGAGGCAACAAAATTTTAAGAACACCGAGGGATCAATTTTCAAGAAATCTCAAAAGAATATGAGAAAAAAGCATGGACATTTTCATTGCTAAATAATAATAATAATAAATACAATTTTTATATAGCACTTTAAGGTTTGCAAATTATGTTACCTAACCTCATTTGATACTCACAACCCTATTAAGTAGGTGCTTTCCCCTGGTTTTTACAGGTGAGGAAGCTTAGACAAATAGAGATTAAGTGATTTGCCCAGGATCACTCAGCTAGTAAATGTTTAAGGCAGGATTCAAATTCAAGTATTCCTGACTCAAAGCCCTGTGCTCTATCCATTGTGCCAATTAACTGCCCCCGACCCAAATAGGGCACCTCTTTTGATCCTGAATTGTTGTTGTCGGTCCTTTGTTCTTGAAGAACACCATGACATTGGGGATAATGCCATAACTTGCAATGAATTGGACTTAAATGAGAGAGGGCTATGCAAGGTCACCAACCTCACCCTCTCTTCCAGAGCCATCTGGAAGTATCAGGATGACTGGAGATGGCCCCAAATGTTTAAGGTAATTGGATTTAAGTGACTTGCCCAGGGTCACGCAGCTAGTAAGTGTGTTAGTTGAGATTTGAACTCAGGTCCTCTTGACTCTAGGACCAATGCTCTATCCACTCACTTCACTACCTAGCTGCCCTTGACCCTGAATTATTTATTACTAAATTACTTACTTCTTTATAACTAAAATAAAATAATATTAAATTTAAAATTTTTTATGTATTTATTGTTCTTTCTTTCTTTCTTTCTTTTGTTTTTGGTGAGGCAGTTGGGGTTAAGTGACTTGCCCAGAGTCACACAGCTAGTAAGTGTCAAGTGTCTGAGGCCGGATTTGAACTCAGGTACTCCTGAATCCAGGGCCGGTGCTTTATCCATTGCGCCACCTAGCTGCCCCCATATGTATTTATTTTTAATGAAATGAACATTTTTATTTATAGTTTGGGGGTTCCAATTTTTATTCCCTCTTCCCTCCCTCCCCTCCCCACTCCCTGAGGCAGCAAGCAGATATGGGTTATACATGTATAATAATATTATTTTAAATAATAACAAAATCATGGTGACTGGAAAGATATCAATGACTAGTGATAGGCCTACTTTCTGATCTCTATAATCTCTATATAAGAATAATTTATTCACATATCAAAGCTATCCTTCATGAGGAAGGAATAGGGCAGGTGTGGTAAGCCACACACACCCGTTCACATTACCTGAGTTTGAGCAGGCATTATGAGTGATGCAGATAAAATTTCAAGAGTGAGGTCACTTGGTTGTGAAACAGAATTAAAAGGCTCATGGGACTAAGAGGATGCGGCTGGACAGTAGCCTCTTCCACGTGGGCAGTTAGAACATAAAGTCTTCTTTGTTTCGTGCATAATGAAAGGCTTTGCACTGGTGACACAGTCCCTGGCATTTTCAATAGCATATAAAAGGCAGCTCTCCACTCCCATACCTCCCTCCGGCCCACCCCCAAGCTGGTGGAATGCTCCGTTGTTTTGTTTTGTTTTGTTTTTTAAGCAAAGAAACCCATTTATCCAAGCCAGTAGCAAATCACAAATCAGACAAAGATATGTGTGTATATATACATACATGCGTGTATATATATATGTATATACACAAATATGTACATGTATACTGTATATGAATGTATAGATCACCTGGATTTGATGGAGCTGCCTTATTATCCAATTTATGAGACCCTGGATTAAAGGAGCAAAATCCCCTTTGCTCAAAGACTTCAAACTGAAACCAGACAGTCCTTATTTACTTTCCCCAAGAGAATAAACAAATTTAAATGCCCCGTTGAAATTCTTATTCACCCACCATCTTCTTTCCCAAGAAAGTGAATAGATCTTATTGTTCTCCAGATCAACTATCCAGACCTCCTTGTCTTTGATAATACCCCTCGTGTGTCCACATAATCCAAACATGGCATCAGCTTTAACTAGAGCTGTTAAACTGATTTGTATTGTTTAACTGATTTACATTTGCCATATTTGCTTTGGGTTGATTTGTATCATGCCATTGAAGTTATTCTGTAACCTGTGAGCAAGGAAACCTTAAAAACCCTTAGAAAGAAGGGGAGCTCTGAGCTCCCTTCTGAGGAGGGGGGGTCTCCAGCAGGATCGTGCTGTATTTCTTCTTGGGACAAAAATAAATTGTTATTACGTTTTTTCTGTCTGTCTCTGATCTGGTTTTGGTAGGAGATTTATGTTTTCTCTGATCTGTGGTTTTGTAGGAGGACAAGTATGGAAACAAATTGTAGGAGATGTTATAAGATAGTATAATTTATCTGATCTGTTTATTAATTTTGTAGGAGAGATTAAAGATTAATTTCTCTGATCTGTTTGTAGGAGATAGACAGTTTAAACTATATATTTTAATATTCAACAATACTATGTATATAATTATACATACATATACATGTATATGCACAGTTAGGAGAATATAAACCAGACAATACAGAGTGAAGGAGCTTTCCCATTGGGATTGAGGTAACTCAACTCAATCAAAAGAGAGAATCTTGGATCTTACACAAGGAGAAATTTCCCAAGGTCTGTAGTGTAGCAAGCTGGGGATGGAGACATGATGGAGACTGCTCGATCTTTTCATGTTGGCTTCTTCTTGTTCTTCTTCTCCCTTCAGCATCCTGAGGTGGGGTTGGCTTTGTCCATCTTTTCTCTTGAAGCTTGAAACCAGGAGCACCCAAAGTAACTGGCTGAGCCCAGAGACTTGAAGAGTTCCAAAAAATTGAAGAACCCAAAGAAGAGACTTGAAGAGAGCCCCAGAGTTCTTTCTTTCCCTTCTAACCAACTCACACAGGTCTAGGACACTGATTTCCACCAATAGAGAGTTCCATACTAATGAGTTTTTGGACATTCTTCCTCTGAATCCTAAATTTGTTTTTTTTGTTTTGTTTTGTTTTGTTTTTTGCAGGGCAATTGGGGTTAAGTGACTTGCCCAGGGTCACACAGCTAGTAAGTGTTAAGTGTCTGAGGCCGGATTTGAACTCAGGTCCTCCTGACTCCTAGCTGCCCCTGAATCCTAAGTTTTTACAATTCCTTACAAAGATTGGCAAGGGGAAAGTCTCAAACCTGAAACTACACAGTATAAACACAAGTATTAGTGCTTCAAAATGACAAGGGTGATTTCCCTGGCATCACAAGTAAAACCTTTGGCACTGTTAAAACTAAAATAAATCAAGTGAACATTAACAGTACATGGAGGGGCAGCTAGGTGGCACGGTGGATAAAGCATTGGCCCTGGATTCAGGAGTACCTGAGTTCAAATCCAACCTCAGACACTTAACACTTACTAGCTGTGTGACCCTGGGCAAGTCACTTAACCCCAATTGCCCTGCAAAAAACAAAAAAAAAAACAAAAACAGTACATGGAGTAGACATGATACTATACTGAGCATCATCTAGAAAGTTTCTACAGGGAAAACATAGCTACATTCAACACATAACACATGCTCTTTTCAAAAGTACATGTGTATTCACAGTACACAGAATCAATCAAAAGCAGTAAGTATGGCTAACTAACAAAGCAAAGCTAGTTAGCGGCAACCACAACTCAAAATTGAGGCTGTGTTCAATACCACTAGATGGCTGGTTCCATGAAGAAGGGAGATGAGGGGACATCTTGCTGCTCAGCTGAACCAGAACCAGAACCAGAAACATCCTTGCCCCATATCTGACAATTGTACCTTTATTTGGGGAGGGGGGGGGGCGGGGAACAATGAGGGTTAAGTGACTTGCCCAGGGTCACACAGCTAGTGTCAATGTCTGAGGCCGGCTTTGAACTTGGGTCCTCCTGAATAAAGGGCCAGTGCTTTATCCACTGCGATATCTAGCTGCTCCACAACTCTACCCTTATTAAGCCGAATAAATTTTTCTCCAATCCCTTGGCCTATGTCAGGTCACATCATCCATATACCACTTGAAGTTAGGATTACTAGGCAGTCACCTCATGACATTAGACTTTTGAAAATTATATTCAAAAACAGAACAAAACTTTTTATTTTTAAATTTTATTTTATTTTAATTTTTTCTAATTACATGCAAAGATACTTTTCTGAGTTCCAAATTTTTCTCCCACCCTCCCTTCCTGCCCCTCTCCAGAAGCCAGCAAACAATCTGATATAGGTTATACATTACAATCATGTTAATTGTTTTCCAGCTTTCCTGCTTATCATTTCTTACAGCACAATAGTGTTCCATTACATTCATATACCACAACTTGTTCAGCCATTCCCCAATTGATTGGCATCCCCTCAATTTCCAATTCTTTGCTACCACAAAAAGAGCAGCTATACATTTTTTTGGTATATGTGGGCCCTTTCCCCTTTTTATGATCTCTTTAGGATATAGATATAGTAGTGGTATTGCTGGGTCAAAGGGTATACACAATTTTATAGCCTTTTGGGCATGATTCCAAATTGCTCTCCAGAATGGTTGGATCAGTTCACAATTCCAACAGTGCATTAGTAGAATAAATCTTTTTAATCATACAATTGACTGAAAGTTACAGAGAATACAAAATAGCTAGGTGGCACAGTGGATAGAGAGCCAGGAAGACTTGAGTTCAAATCTGACCTTAGACATTTTCTAGCTATGTGACCCTAGACAAGTCACTTAACCCTGTTTATCTCAGTTTCCTTGTATGTAAAATGATCTAGAAAAGGAAATGGCAAACCACTCCATTATCTTTGTGAAGAAAACCCCAAATAGGGTCACAAAGAGTTCATGACTGAAACATCTAAACAACAGAGAATACTGAATTTTGTTGTGCTTTACTTAGTGTTGACTTTAAAGAAAAAGCAATAGAATCAGTTTTCCTCCAACACAGTGTCTCCTATTTATGTCAAAATCATCTAATATTCTTTTAAAGATTCAGCAACATGGATAACTTGGCTTACCCTACCCTCTGATAATTAATATTGATTACTGAGGTATGGACTGGAGAGATGCAGGCTCATCAAAGGTGTTCACCACTTCATGGAGAATATTCAGTATAGAGTTCAGGTAACAGATTTCCCATACAAAGTCAAGTCTTCCATATGTTTGCTTGGGGATGATATTTTGCTGATTGTAGCAAGTTCTGGAACATTGCAGAACTTCTTAAACAAGCTTCATAATCATCCAAAAGAATTTGGCTATCAATCTATATAGGAAAAAACACGTGGATAAAGAATGCCTATTGTTCAGTCTATGATATACAGTTGTATGTAGAGCCCACATCAGCACAGAGATCTTGGACACTCTAGATGAACAGTAAACTGAGCCCAGAATTAAATAGGAGAAAAGGAGAAGATTGGGTTGCATTTTGAACAACTGATTAGTGCTTTCAATGTCTTTACATTTCTCTCTGAAGCAAATAGCCTCTTAAATCTGGGTGGTTTTTTGTTTGTTTATTTGGTTTTGGGTGGGGGGGCAATGAGGGTTAAGTGACTTGCCCAGGGTCACACAGAAATCTGTTTGTTTTTTTTTTTTAACAATTTTATTAATATCTTTTGTTTTTACACCACCCCCACCCCCAGATGTCCCTTAAATCAAAGATTTTTTATGATTTTTTTAAATTAAGAAAGAAAAAGAACAGAAACACCCCCCCACCCAAGAAAAACTAACATGTAGAAAACAATCTGCCAATACATGCAACGTTCCACACCCATGACCTCGCATCTCTACAAAAGTGTGGCCAATTTTTTTCTCGTATCCCTTCTATGGGGCCAAGGTGATTTTTTGTAATTTTGCAATTTTCGTCTTTGACTGTTTATGGTTATTGGTCTTTCTATTCACATTGTTGTAATCACTGTGTATATTGTCTTTTTGGCTCTGTTTACTTCACTTTGAATCAATTCATGTAAGGCTTACCATGTTTCTCCTGTTCATCATTGTTCCTTTCAGCACAGTAATATTCCATTACATTCATGGACCACAATTGGTTCAGCCATTCCTCAGTCAATGGGCATCTTTTTTTGTTTCTAGTTCTTTGATACCACAAAAAGTTCTGGTAAAATATCCTGGTGTATATGTATGTGTGTGTATATATATGTGTGATATATGTGTGTATATATATATATATATTATATATATACACACATATATATTTTTTATATATATATAAAAGGGAAAAGTTAAAAGGGGGAGTTTAATGTTCCGTATATCCAATTTTGAATCTCACTATATATATAAACACATTTCTTTTTGTCAGTGATCTCCTTGGGGTACAGAACTAGCAGTGAAATCACTGAATCAATTTTTACCCCTTTATTGCATAATTGCAAATTGTTTTCAATGAATAGTTATAAGAACTCACAGCTCTAACAACAATGCACTAGTGTTCTGGTCTTTCCACCCCCAACACTGACTATTCTCATCTTTTGTTATCATTTTGGCAATCTGATGGGTGTAAGGTGAAAGCTCAGAGTTGTTTTCATTTGCATTTCTTTTATATTAGTGTTTTGGATCACTTTTTCATAAGATTGTTAATAGTTTGCAATTCTTTTAAGAACTATTTGTTCAAATCATTTGACCACTTATATATTGGAGAGTGTTTTGGTTATATACATATACATGCTCATATAACTATATTTGTGTTTGTATATTTCTGTTAGTTTTTAATATATGTCACGGATACCAAACCCTTAGCAAAGAAATTTGATGTAAAGATTTTTTCCTCATTCAGCTGTTTCCATTTTTATCTTAGGTTATTCATTTATTATTATATTATATTATCCATTTTATTGTTTTATTTATTATTATATATTATTTATTTAGATATGTTTATTATTATATATTATTTGTGCAAAAGTTTTTAAATGAAATATAATAAAAATTATATGTTTTATCTTTTTAAAATTGCCCCAATCTCTTGTTTATTTAAGAATTCATCTCCTACCCAGAGATATGAAAAAAAATTCTGATCTGCTTCTCTTCTATTTTTTATGGTATGATTTTTAATTTTAAGATCATGTGTCCATTTTGAATTTATTGTAGAATATGATGTATGTAAGATATCTAAGTCTAAATTTTTCTAAATGGCCTTCAAGTTTTCCAAATAGTTTTTTTAAAAAATCAAATAGGGAGTTTTTTCATAAGTAATTCGTGTTTTCAGGTTTATCAAACATTGAATTGGGTTTTTTTTTATATTCTTGCTTGTCTTAACTGATCTGTTTTTCTATTTTTGTAAACTAATGTCAAATTGTTTTGATGGTTTTATAAATTTATAAATTTTATTATATAACATATCAATGATATATGTAATATTATATTAATTGTATAAATTTATGTATTATATTTTATATTTTTAGTTTGATATATGAAAGTTCTATTCTATCTTTCATTCCTACATTTTTACAGTATTTTCTTTGCTATTGTAGACCTTTTGTTCCTATAAATGAATGTTATCATTTTTAACAAGTTCTATAAACCAGTAGTTTGGTATAGCATTAAAACTATAAACCAAATTTGATAGTCTTGTCATTTTTATTATAAAGGCCCAACCCAGCCATGAACACTGAGTTCTTTATTCCTCCAACTATTTAAATTCCTTATTTTTTAAAGAAACACTTTGCAATTAAATCTATACAAGTGTTAAATATGTTTTGGTAGATTGATTCCTAAATATTTTATGAATTTTGTAGTTATTTTGAATAAACAAGTACTTTTAGAACATCATATTCTTCCAAGGTTGGTATGTGAATAGATGGCTGTGAATCTTAGAATACCATCATCTCTGAGGAATTTAAATTTCATGTCACCTTAAGGGCAATGGAGAAATGCATGCACATTTAGATAAGCTGTAACTTATTATAAGGGACAAATTGTTGGTAAATTGACTTGTAATAGATATTATCAAAAAGATATGTTACGAGGCGGCTAGGTGGCGCAGTGGATAAAGCACTGGCCCTGGATTCAGGAGTACCTAAGTTCAAATCCGGCCTCAGACACTTGACACTTACTAGCTGTGTGACTCTGGGCAAATCACTTAACCCCCATTGCCCTGCAAAAAAAAAAAAAAAGATATGTTACCAGAAAAAGGGGATGGGTCAATCATTCAGGGAGAGCAAAAGATGACAGATGGATAGCTCCAATGTGGCACTGGTAACACCATGTCCTCTGGGCATTTTCACTGGCTGTTTTCCATAACTGGAACTCTCCTCACTCATCTCTACCTCCTGTCTTCTGTGGTTCCTTCAAGTCTCAGCTAAAATCCCACCTTCTGCAGGAAATGTTTACTGATTTCCTGTAATTCTAGTACCTCTCCTCTGTTGATTATTTCCAATTTAAGGGGCAGGTAGGTGATATAGTGGATAGAATACTGCCCTGGAGTCAGGAGGACCTGAGTTAAAATCAGACACTTGACACTAGCTGTGTGACCCTGGGCAAGTCACTTAACCCTCATTGCCTCAAAACATCCAGGGCCATCTCCAGTCATCCTGATGTACGTCTTGCCACTGGACCCAGATGGCTCTGGAGGAGAAAGTGAGGCTGGTGACTTTGCACAGCCCTCCCTTACTTAAATTAAATTCACCGCAAGTCATGAAACCACCTCCCCATGTCATGGTCCTCATGGAGAATGAAAGACAGGGGCAGCTAGGTGGCGCAGTAGATAGAGCACTGGCCCTGGAGTCAGGAAGACCTGAATTCAAATCCAGCCTCAGACATTTGACACTCACTAGCTGTGTGACCCTGGGCAAGTCACTTAACCCCAATTGCCTCACAAAAAAAAAAAAAAAAGAGTTGAGAATGAAAGACAAACAACAACATTTCCAACTAAACTTAGATTTTTCTTGTTGGTATATAATTGCTGGCATGTTGTCTCTCCCACTATACTGTGAGCTTCTTAAGAGCATAGAAAATCTTTTTGTCTTCTTTTTATCCCCAGCACTTAGCACAGTGTCCAGTACATAACAGTAGATATTTAATAAATGTTAATTGACTGACTAACTGGAAGGAGATAGAGAGAAATAAGGATTTCTAGACCTGAAAAAAGGAGTATTAAGGAGTAGCCTGAAAAGAAAAAAAAAGTAGGTGAAAGGCCAGGACTCAAGTTTGATATAACAGAAATAAATAAATAAATAAATAAAAACAAAAGGTCTGATACAACAAATAATGCTTCCACCTTATAGTTTTTTACCCCTGGATATTGACAGTGAAGAGGAAACCCAAAGTACGCTTATGAAAAGACAAGGGGCCAAGCTAGCTGGCCCACTGGATAAAAGGCTGGGTCTTTAGTCATGAAGACTTGAGTTCAAATCTTACCTCAAGCACTTATTAGCTGTGTGACCCTGGCAAGCCATTTAACCTCTCTCTGCCTCAATTTCCCCAACTGTGAAATGGGGATAATAAATAGCACCTACTTCACAGGGTTGTTGTGAGGATCAAATGAGATGACATTTGCAAAGTGCCTAGGACATACCACATATGTATTCCCCACCCCATGCCTTTGGAAGAGTCCTTGACCTAGAGTCCACAGAGAGATTGTGGGGTGGTCTGAGAATTGGTTTTTAATATTTTGATAACTGTGTCCATGTAACTGGCTTCCTTTGTAAGCTCATGTATTTTATTTTGCATATTTAAAAACATTGAGTGGGGGTCCAAAGGCTTCACCAGACTGCCAAAGGGTTCCATCACACACACACACACACACACACACACACACACACACACACATACACAAAATGGCTAAGAACTGCTGCTATACTGGGGTACAAAGCAAAGTTGGGGGCGAATCTGGATCCAGGACGGAGCTGAGGTCAAAGCCTACATCTGGCACTTAGGAGCCTAATGACTTTGCTTTGGGTGGATCACCACTCTTAGAGTATCAGTTTCCTCATCTATAAAATAGTGATAATGACAGCCTAAATGCCTTGAATCAAATGAGTTATTGAATGCGAAGTGCTTTGTAAACCTTAAAGTCCTAAATAAATGTCGGTTATTAGTATGTCCTATTTCATCACCTTCATGAGCAATTCAAAGTGTTGGCCAATCCAGATCTTGAGGCCTCTGAAACTGACCAATGCAATTCTCCAATCTTCCCGTGACCTCATGATTCCAGAACTTTTCCATAGGACATAGAAACCTTGAGCCCCTAGGGACCTGAGAATCATAGGTGCCTGCTTATGGAAACAGGCATCTTAGACAGCCTTCCCTGGTTTTGTTTTGGGTTTTCTAGAGCTTTTTGTCTCTTAATTTCATTGAAAACCCCTCAAAATCTTCCTTCTCCCACCTTTCCCGTCGTCTTACATTTGTTCCACACTGACCTTGCCGATCCTTGTACAAGACGCTCAATCTCCTGATTCTAGATGCTTTCATTGGTTGTCCCCCGTGCCTGGAAAACTCTTCCTCTTCATTTCTGTCTCATAGTTTGCCTGGCTTCTTTCCAGCTAAAATTTCACCTTCTAGGGCAAAGCCATTCCTGATCTCTCTTAATTCTAGTGCCTTGTTAGATTATGAGCTCCTCGAGGTCAGGGACTGTGTTTTACCCTTCTTTGTATCCTTAGCACTCAGCTCTGTGCCTAGCACACGGCAGGCACTAAATAAATACTTATTGACTGCCTTCCTTCTGTTCATTATTTCTGATTTATCCATATATAACTTGTTTCTACATGGCTGTTTACTCATTATCTCACCCATTAGACTGTGAGCTTCTTGAGAGGAGGGACTTTTTTGCCTTTTTTGTATCTCCAGTGCTTAGCACAGAGCCTGGTACATAAATAGGCACTAAATAAATACTTGTTGACTGACTGACCTTCTGGAAAAATCTATTTTTCCATTAAAAATACAAATATGTGGGGCAGCTAGGTACTGCAGTGGATAAAGCACCAGCCCTGGATTCAGGAGGACCTGAGTTCAAATCCAGCCTCAGACACTTGATACTTACTAGCTGTGTGACCCTGGGCAAGTCACTTAACCCACAAAAAAAAAAAAGAAGGAAAGAAAGAAAGAAGGAAATAAAAAGAAAATACAAATATTCTTATTCATTCCCAAATATTCTGGAAGCAACCTGGCAAAGAAACCTCATGGCTGTCACATACAACAGTGTTTCTTATAATCTGCAGTCCCTAATGGAGAACATAAAGATCACACTGTCTTGAATGCACACTGCTAAGTACTCTTGTTTTGTTTTGTTTTTTGGGTGTTTTTTGTTTTGCGGGTCAATGAGGGTTAAGTGACTTGCCCAGGGTCACACAGCTAGTAAGTGTCAAGTGTCTGAGGCCAGATTTGAACTCAGATCGTCCAGAATCCAGGGCTGGTGCTTTATCCACTGTACCACCTAGCTGCCCCCACTGCTAAGTACTCTTGTTTAGGGATAGCAGAGAACTCAGCTCCTTTAATTCAGATGGATATAATCCAGATCTTGGTTAGATCTGACCACAGCTTTCATGGAGACTAAACAACTACATACTTCTTAGCCTCAACCTGTCTTTTCCTTGTGCTAACCCCATTGTCTTTTCCCACGTGTTCTTTCACTACTTAAGTCAGTCCCATATATGCCAGCTCCCTTTCCTTAAAAGCTGGATGGAAATACCAGTGCCATCAGCCACTGCTGCTGTTGTTCAGTTGTTTCAGTGATGTCCTACTCTTCATGACTCCATTTGGGGTTTCCTTGGCAAAGATACTGGAGTGGTTTGTCATTTCCTTCTCCAACTCATTTTACAGATGAGGAAACCAAGGCAAACAGAATTAAGTGACTTGCCCAGGGTCACACAACTAGCGGCAGATTTGAACTCAGGAAGATGAGTCTTCCTGATTCCAGGCTGGGCACTCTATCCACTTTACCACCTATCTGCCCTCTCTATATATCCTAGAGCCTGTACAAATGTAAAGAGATGTCAGGATCCAAAAGTAAACTCAGAAAGGTCTCTTATCCTTTGGAGGTGACACAAAGATCTTAACTGGTTAATGTTTGCAAAATACTATGTGACATTATTGAATACAAAGCATAGTACAAGTTCAAAGTATTTTAATTATTATGATTATTACTGTGATTTATTAAATTTTACTATTAAATTTCCTCACAGTAGGATGAGGTCAGCACTTTTTAAGAGCAGGAGAGAATCACAGGTTGTATATATATAAATGAGGCTTTTTGTATGGTCAGTCTCAGAGGACAAAGACTAGCTGAAGACAGGTAAGTCTAAAAGCAAAACAGGAGAGGGAGGAGATGTTCAAACTTGCTGAGGACTAAAAATTCTGTGGATGGTGAAGTCGATGTCCCTTTTGTGACTGGGTCTCTATTATAGGGAAATGAAAGAGATGAAGAATCTATTGAAACTATTGGCTGCTGTAAGGGAAATTCTGAATCCTAAAAGATTGTTGACAGTGAGCTTTTTTCCTATGTGTGGAAATGGCAATAAAATGAAACTTAATCTGTGTGTTGGGGGGCGGGGAGTGGAGACAAGAAACAGAGAGAGAAAAAGAGGAGGAAGAGGAAGAAAGGGGAAAGGAGGAGAATGGTGAGGGAAAAGAGAGAGAATGAGAGAGAGAGAGAGAGAATATGTACAACATGGGAGAATGAGCACAAAAGTATGTGTGATGATGGCAGTATCAGGAAGTCTGAACAAGGAATCTGCTCTTTTAAAAAGAGATGAAAAAAAAGAGAGAGAGAGATGAAATTTTTTGTCTATAGCCAATGCAGAAGTTTGTTTCGCTAGATTATGCATATTTATTAAAAGAGTTTTGTTTTTCTTTTTTCCCAATGGAGGGAAGGTAGGAGGGAGAGAAGCTGGATTTTTGTTAATTGAAAAAAATTTTTAAATGTTAATTTAAAAAAACTAAATTAAAAATAATAGAATACAAAGATGGTTAAGTCATGTTGGCACACCCAAGGAGAAGGTGTCATGACAGGGCCTCACTTTCTTCAGAAGAGATAGAGGCAGGAATGGGAGACCAAGAGGAGCTAAAACCTCTAGAACCTTAGCCACACTCATGCCTGTTACAATGATGCTGGTCGGAGAAGAAAGCATGCCTTCTAAATGAACAAACTTTAGAAGTCACTTAACCAGAGTCAAATTGATTTGTTTCTTCCAAGGTCAATGAGGCAGTAGTTTTGACTCTGCTCAGGAAGGAGTATGAAGTCTTCCCCTCTACAAGATATATTTGAAGAAGTCATTCTGTCTATTCTCAACCCCTGAGAATAGCATCTTTGGGAAAGCCTGTAAAGGTTTTCCCAGCCAGATGAAGTGAGGCTAACACTAATGTGTGAATAACTCAGCTAATATTTTGTATGAATAATTCATTTTGTCTCAGAGTACGGTACTGTGAAAAGAGCCAGAGGATCTAGGCTTACATATCAGTTCTGCTACTTAATACCTTCTTGGTAGTTAAAAGGCAAGTCATTTAACTTTTATGCCTCAATTTCCTCGTTTTTCACATTAAGAGGTTAGAATACAAACCTCTAAAATCCCTTCCAAAATCTATGTGGTTTCTTCCTTTTTTTCCTTATTGGACTGTTTATTCCACTCTTATTACCAGTACTGTACTACTTTTGCTGCAATTCACTTCCCTCTCCAGGAAGGGAATGAAGGGAGATGGGGTCATTGATAGGTTGGTCATTATTTCCTTGATATCTACCTCTACTCTCTAAAGAGTGGTTTCTAAGGGGCAGCTAGGTGGCGCAGTGGATAGAGCACTGGCCCTGGAGTCAGGAGGACCTGAGTTCAAATCCAGCCTCAGACACTTAACATTTACTAGCTGTGTGACCCTGGGCAAGTTACTAAACCCCAATTGCCTCACTAAAAAAAAAAAAAGAGTGGTTTCTAAGATGGAGGAGCTAGGAGTGTATTAACTGATTAATCATCAAAGGTGAACAAACATCTTGCCTAATGGTTATTATACACCTTTATTATCTTCAACTTGGGATACTCACCTCTTAAAACAGATAGTTTTTACCTACTTGGAAAATTGAGCAATGGGTATTGTACTGCTAAATATTTTTGCCTCCTTTTCCTTCATTCCTTTGTTCCTTAGTTCCTTCGTTTGTTCCTTCCGTCCTTCCTTCTTTTCCTTTCCTGTTTTACTTTTTATTTATGGTAGGTGCTCAATCTAATAAAATTAGATTTTACTAAATGAATCCATTAAAAATATTTGGGAATCCTGGATCCAGTAAGGCACTCTCCACCCAACTTTGTAGAAGATGTCATATTTGCTAGCAAAAAGATATCCCCAATCACTTAGCATTCCATAGTTTACCATGCTGAACATAGATACATAGCTGTCTGTTTTGTAGAATAGATAACTCCACAGTTGCAGTACCAGAGAAGACCTCCCACTAGTGACTCCATAAAGTGGTTTGTTTGTTTTTAACCAAGACTAAAGGTGGGGCAATAAAAGTGGCCCTACCTACTGTTCTTGTTTGAATGGAAATAAAGCATTTTTAACAGGTCCCTTTTAGAAATTAATTAATGGGGGGGGGGGACTGGAGCTAGGTGGTGCAGTGGATAAAGCACTGGCCCTGGATTCAGGAGGACCTGAGTTCAAATCCAGCCTCAGACACTTGACACTTACTAGCTGTGTGACCCTGGGCAAGTCACTTTGCCCCACAAAAAAAAAAAAAAGAAAGTTACTGAGAGGCCCCCATGAAGATGCAATCTCAATAGGACAGCCACCCTTTCTTATACTGAAATTCTGGGTCCAAATTTTTTTTTCTTTCAGTAGGTCTTCCTGTTCTGTATGTACTCAGTAGGTACTAAATAAATGTTTTTCTGTTTGCTGACTGAATAAGTCTGTTCCAGCAGTGGTTACAGCTTCTTTAATGTACAGGGCAACAACATAACAGTGTTCAGGCTAATTGTAGGCCCCTCCTCCAGGCTCTTTTAAGCATTCTAAAAAAATTAGACCATCTTAATTAACCAGTGGAGTAAAAGAAAAGCCATGGAATGGCTTATACCTTTGGCTTAGCAAACAGAAAGGGATGGGAATTCATTTATAGTGCCTTCCTAATTTTTTTTTCCTTTCTGATAAAGTTTTCAGTTTTAAATGAGTTTTCCTTCCAATATTGTCTTAAATTCCTTTCAGGCACTTCTCCGTCCATGAGGAATGACTAAGGAAAATAACTTTTAAAGCATTTTGAAGGTGTCAAGTGTTATAGGAAGGCGTTATAGGAAGGTGTTATAGGAATGGTGTTTTATAATAATGGGTAACTGAGTCAATAATAATAACTGACATTTATTTACCACTTTAAAGTCCGTGAAGACCTTTACAATACATTAAGTCATTTGATCTCCACAATAATTGTGTGAGGTAGTTGCTTTTATTATTCCCACTTTATAGATAAGCAAACTGAGGTTAAATGGAAATCAAGGTCACACAGATGGCATTTGAGGCAGGATCTAAACCCAAGTCTTCTTGACTCCCAGGTCAACACTCAATCCAATATATTACACTGCTTCTAGTTTCATCTTCTCAATTGATTTTTAGAACCTGGGACTGAGGAACTGGAATTCAGTAGAGAATTTTCTCTTATACTTCCTGGATGTAAATGGGGTGGGAAGAATCAGGCAGGATCTGTTTCAAGTGATGAAGGGAGTGATAAGTCGAATTCAACATGGTGCAAAGAGTTGATTAAATCTGAGTTTGTGACCTCAGGAAAATTACTTAACTTTTCTGGGCTGGCCCTCAGTGTCTTCAATCTGTAAAATTATGGGGTTGATCTAAATAACCTCTGACATCAGTTTCAACTCTAAGGCTATAATGCTTCTGCCTACCTAAAGAAGGAAGAAAATTGAAAATAACCCAAATGTGGGGAGAAAAAGCTTTTACATTAAGAATCATCCTTCACTTAAGTGGACCGATGCTGAGTCAAGTCAGCAGAACCAGAAGAACACTGTTCACAGTAACAGCAACATTGTGTGATGATCAACTGTGATAGACAAGGCTCTTGTCAGCAATACAGTGACCCAAGACAATGCCAAAGGACTCATGATGGAAAATGCTCTCCACACCCAGAAAAAAAGAACTGTGGATCTGAAGGCAGATTGAACTATACTGTTTCCACTTTTTTTTTATTGGTTTTGTTTTCTTTTTTGATGTTTTCCCCTTTTGTTCTGATTCTTCTTTCACGTCATGAGTAATGCAGAAATATGTTTAATGTGATTTTGCATAGATAACCTATATCAGATTCCTTTCTCTCTTGGGAAGGGGTGGGAGAAGGACAGAGGGAGAAAAATTTGGAATTAAAAATCTTATTTAAAAAAAAAGAATCGGAGCAGCTAGGTGGAGCAGTGGATAGAGCACCGGCCCTGGATTCAGGAGGACCTGAGTTCAAATCCAGCCTCAGACACTTAACACTTACTAGCTGTGTGACCCTGGGCAAGTCACTTAACCCCAATTGCCTCACCCCCCCCCCAAAAAAGAGAGAGAGAATAACAATAATGAGACAATATACCAAAAAAAAAAGAATCACCTTTCAATATAGAAATTGGTTTGCATGATTCCACATCTATAAGTGATGTCATATTGTTTGCCTTCTCAGTGGATAGAAGTGGGGAGAGAGGAAATTTTGAACTAAAAAAAAAATTTTAATGCTAAAAAAAAAGAAATAAAAAGAATCATCTTTCCACCTGACCAAAAAATAAAAATAAAAAAAGAAATATGACTTTTGCCTACATGTTGAGAGAAAGGAATAGCCATCAGGTAATTTCCCTTTTCTAGTCACAGCTCTGGGCCTGAGGTTTAAGCAGAGGGCAGGCACAGCCCAGGAACAGAAAGGATGTCCTAGATTTTCATGGTACAGGAAGGAAAGAAATGCTCCCAAATTTACTCCTTAAAGGGCAGCTAGGTGGTGTAGTGGCTAGAGTGCTAGGTTTAGAGTCAGGAAGACCCGAGTTCAAATCCAGCCTCAGATATTTACTAGCTATGTACTAGCTGGGCAAATCACTTAACTCTTTTTGCCTCAGTTTCCTCATCTGTAAAATGACCTGGAGAAGGAAATGGAAAACCACTCAAGTATCTTTGCCAAGAAAATCCCAAACAGGGATGTGAAGAACTGGACGTGACTGAAAAGTGACTGAACAATTGTGCCTTAAATACACATCTTGAAAAATGTCTGGGAAAAAAAAAGAAAAAGAAAAGTATCTGGAAAACTCATGATTGTTTGAACCACTACAAACCAAGGGGGAAATCAGGTCATTCGAAAGATTGTTGAAGGATGCCAAAGCCTAAAGAACTAAGTTCCATTCCACTCCCCTCCCCCCATTACAGTTCAGATGATTTCTTTTTTTCTCTTGGTTGGGACCTGGGAAAATTTGGTTCTTCCTATTTTTGTTTTTCCCGTAGAAAAATTATAGATTTTTATGGTACCTATTGATGCTTTCACCCCTTCAAATTAATATTTATTTCAAAACCATTTCAGGTCCTGCAGGACAAGAGACATCAACATGTTTGTTTATTGGCTGCTTCTGGGCCTTGCTGCACTTACTCGTAAGTCACTGATTTTCCCTTTCCATTTGGAAATCCCAACATTTATTTGTGATTGGGCTTGGGGAGGAAAAGGGGAACTGTGGGGATAGGTGCATGGAGCTTCTAAAATATGAAATTGAAGTTGTTGTTTTTTTAAAGCCTTTATTTCCTCCTCCTAATAAATTCTGGTGTCAGGACTGAGGTATAGGAAGAGAACTAGGGAAGAGAAGAGAAAAAGCATTTATTAAATTCCTGCTATATGCTAGGCACTGTGCTAAGTGGTTTACAAATATTGTCTCATTTGAATCTCACAATAACACTGGGGTGGTAGGAGCTTAATGAAGGAAACTAAGGCAGACAGAGGATTAATTACTTTTTCAAGGTCACATGATGTCTGAAGCCAGAACTCAAGTCATCTTGACTCCAGGCCTAGCTCTTTATCAGGTCCCTGTTACTCTTTGAAGCCCATCAAAAAAAGGAAAGGAAATAGGTTAACTAGCTCATTTCTTTCTTTTCTTTTTTTTTTTTTGGTGAGGCAATTGGGGTTAAGTGACTTGCCCAGGGTCACACAGCTAGTAAGTGTTAAGTGTCTGAGGTTGGATTTGAACTCAGGTTCTCCTGAATCCAGGGCCGGTGCTCTATCCACTGTGCCACCTAGCTGCCCCAACTAGGTCATTTCTGAGGATGAAGACTGGCAAAATGTTGCTTGGGGTCAAAATTTAAATGTATGCTACTGGAATTTACTTATTATTCCATTTACAAAAGATATACTCCTTTTTTTATTGCAATCATGCAAAACATTTCCATATTGGTAATTTTTGTATAAGAAGAATTTAATTTTTAAAAAAAGAATGAAAGAAAGTGGAAAATAGCATGCTTAAATCTGTATTCAGACAATATACTGATATATCCTTTCTCTGGAGTTGGATGGTATACTTCATCATTAGTCCTTTGTGATTGTCTTGGAAAGATACACACTTTTAAAAGAACATGTTATACCAATCATAAAGGGGAAATGAATGCCAATATTGATAAACCTGAGTTACTTCCATATATATTGACCATAAGAATAAAGGAGAAAAGGTATTTTTCCATACCTGGAGCTATGTATTTATCTATAATCTCCTTTTTTGGGGGGGGCAGGGCAATGAGGGTTAAGTGACTTGCCCAGGGTCACACAACTAGTGTCAAGTGTCTGAGGCCGGATTTGAACTCAATTCCTCCTGAATCCAGGGCCGGTGCTTTATCTACTGTGCCACCTAGCTGCTCCCTATCTATAATCTCCTAATCCAAAAAATGGTAGATGTAAAAGGAATTCATACTTCCCTTTCAGACTAATAGTATCTTTTTCACAACTGTGAGCTTGATGGAGGATTGGGAGGAATTTTCAGAATTCCATTTAAGAATATATTCAAATATATGAAATATACTACATATTTTTCAAAGTTTCAGAGCTGGAAGGAACCTTAAGAAGTTATCCAGCTCAAGTCCCTCAAAGCATATTGGCTAGAAGGGTCATCAGAGCTCATCTAGTCCAACCTCCTTTGAGGAAACTGAGGCACAGGATGGCTGTATGCCTAGCCTATGGCCATGAAAGCAGTAAATAGCTGAGGGAGGATTTGAACCCAGGTCCTCTACCTCCAAAACCACTGATCTTTCTGCTGTAAGCTATTGTCTCCTAAGGACTCATTGTTGGATCATGACTTGATTAGAATTTACTGCAATTCATGCTCAAAACAATTAGAAAGGCCAACCAAATGAAGAAAGTGAAGGGGCATTTTAATGGTTAATTCTCCAAGGCTATAAGTAGTTTCAAAGAAGATGAAGGATGAGCACTGACAAAGGGAGCGCATTACCCAGATCTCCCAGACTTTGATGAAATCACAGGTCTGTTTAAAAAAAAAAAAAAGAGTTTAACAAAAAGGCAATCTCCAATTTCATTTAGTTATCCTGTAACTTGGAAAAGCCTTTCTTTTTAGCTCCCACCCTCAGAAATTACCTCATCATCTTCTCTGGAGACATCCCTTCCTTTTACCCAACTCCTAAGCTTAACAGGGACCTGTTTGGTTGACACTTATGCCCAAGTTGAACTAGCCAGAACCAATACCAGGAGTCATTTTAGAGGGGATATAATAGGAGAAATAATAGCTCAATGAATAGCAAGTAGGCTATAGCAGATACAGCTCTGGACCCGGTATCAGGAAGAATTGAATTCAAATCCCAGGTGTGTGAGCCTGGACAAGTTACTGTCTCTGCCTGCTTCCTTTCCTTATCTATAAAATGGGGATAATAGCACTTAACTACCAGTTTTGGTAAACCTGAGGGTAAAATGAGGTATTTTCTGTGAAGTGCTTTGTAAATCTTAAAGTGCTATGTAAATGCTAGTTATTATTAGCGATTAAGAATATCATTTATGGGGCAGCTAGGTGGTGTAGAGGATAAAGCACTGGCCGTGGATTCAGGAGGACCTGAGTTCAAATCCGGCCTCAGATATTTGACATTTAACTAGCTGTGTGACCCTGGACAACTCACTTTACCCTCATTGTCTGGCCAAAAACAAGAAGAAGAAGAAGAACATAATTTATGTATAGTTCTGATAGTTTCCCTAAGGAAGGAGCCTCTTCCTTTCAGTAACTATCTGCAGGCTAGCAGTTATCTACAAGCAAACCTCCCAGGTAGAATGAAATGAGACTTCCCCAAGAGGGACGCCTAGTATTTTTTTTTAGTGAGGCAACTGGGGTTAAGTGACTTGCCCAGGGTCACAAAGCTAGTAAGTGTTAAGTGTCTGAGGCCGGATTTGAACTCAGGTACTCCTGACTCCAGGGCCGGTGCTCTATCCACTGCGCCGCCTAGCGGCCTCTCGACGCCTAGTATTTTAATGGATGAAAGAGATGAATTAAAAATCTTCACTCCTCTCTCTCTCACACACACACACACACACACACACACACACACACACACACACACACACACACACACACACACACACACACACACACACACAGCCTTCCACCCATCTTGTTGGCAGAGGACACATTTCCTATATCTCTTTCCCTGAGAGCTAGGCTTCTATTTAAAAAACATATCTGGTTAAAGTGATATCTAAGCCCTTAGAGAGAAACTCTGGGACTAAATCGAGGTCTTAGAGAAGAAGGAATAGGAGAAAAATCAAACTGAGAAAAGGAGTATCTTTCAAAAACCACTCTTCCAAAACCATGTCTAAATATTTCACAGACTAGAATTCAAGATAAGTTGGAAATAATTTTGCGTTTACATTGGAGATTAGTTTCTCAAGAGCCGTTGGTCCCCAACTGCGTCCTCTTTCTGAGTCCTTGATTTCTTCAGCTCTGTGAAATTTCTCAAGAAGGCAACTCTTCCCAAGTTTTAAGGCGACACCATACTTACTCCACATGTATCAGAATAATGGAGAAGGAAGCTCTGAGAGGCAGATTTTCCTGCCTCCAACAGTGCGTATGTAGTTTTACAGCCCTGTTCCCAGATGATCAGCGACGATTGATGGGTAAAATGAATCTCCCTGCCCCCTTCTAAAGTCGACAGAGCAGGAAGCAAGAATTCACTGCTAGCGTTTTCTATTATGTGACCACACCCACAGTCAAAACTGTTCTGAATTCTATCTGCTAGATAGCTTACTCTGAAATCTCTCTCTTCCTCCAGACCCTGCTGAAAGTGCTAATTGGGGATGCTATGGAAATATCAGAAACATCGATACCCCTGGAGCTTCATGTATAATTGGAAGACGTAGAGGACTAAATTACTGTGGTATGGTACTTACCATAATAGGAAGCTATTTTCTCTTTTCTAGATTTTTTTTTCTGTCGCTTTAGAAAGGTCCCTAAATATCTGATTCACTTTTTTTTAAGTATTTTTATTATTTTCCAGTTACATATGAGAATAGTTTTCAACATTTGTTTTCACAGGATTTTTAGTTTCAAATTTTTTTTCTCCCACCCTCCCTTCCCTCCCTACTCCCCAAGACGGAAAGCAGTCTGATATAGGTTGTATATGTACAATCACATTAAACATATTTCTACCTTAGTCATCTGATTCACTTTTACAGCTTGGTCATGACTTATTCCCATTCTTCCATATGGCAGCCACAATCCTCCCCTTCACGGACCAGGTTCAATGTTACCGCTCCCCTCCTGAGAACTCAGATTTGCTCATAACAACGCAAACCCCTGGAGAATTTAAGAAGGATTTCAATCTCTTTACTCAGCATCCCATGCCCAGTGCTCTCTCACTTATGACCCACAGCATCTGGATCCTCTTACAAAGAACTTCCTCTAATGTGAAAAACATGTAAATCATTCCTTCCTCTACATCACACCCTCCCCGAGGGTCCCTATCTTCTCCTGCCTCTAATTCATACCTCTGCTAAGTGATTGACTAGTCAGGTGAATAAATATTTGTTTTCAATTTTCAAAATATTATTCCCCTCATTCTTTTTTTTTTCTTCAGGGCAATGAGGGTTAAGTGACTTACCCAGGGTCACACAGCTAGTGAGTGTCAAGTGTCTGAGGCCGGATTTGAACTCAGGTCCTCCTGAATCCAGGGCTGGTGCTTTATCCATTTCGCCACCTAGCTGCACCCCCCCCCAATTCTTCTTAAGAGAGGCAGGAATGGTGGGGTGCAATAGATAATCATTAGATCAGGAATGAAGAGACCTGAATCCCAGTCCTTTTTTTTTTTTGGTGGGGCAATGGGGGTTAAGTGACTTGCCCAAGGTCACACAGCTAGTAAATGTCAAGTGTCTGAAGCCAGATTTGAACTCAGGAACTCCTGAATCCAGGGCCGGTGTTTTATCCACTGCGCCATCTAGCTGGCCCTAATCCTAGCCCTTCCTAACCCTGTACTTTGGACAAGTCATATGGCCTCTTGGAGCCTACAATAAGTAAAATGGAGGTAATAATAATTACCTGGCTTACCTCTCAGGATGACTGGAAGAATATCTGTGTGAAAGCGCTTTGAAAACTGGAAAGAGTTAGGGATCAGATCTTTGATTTTATTCAGGTAGGAAACTCCCAGATGAATTGGAGGGGCGGGGAGGAAATCTGCCACATTTATTAAGCTGTTACTACTTGCCAACCACTTTGCTAAGCGTTGGGGATACAAATAGAAAAATGAAAGCCATCCACCGCTTTCAAGGAGCTTACGTTCTAATCGGGAGAGACAATACCTAAAAGACAGTGGTGGGGGGGGGACCAAAGCCCAGGGATACTTTAAGTTAACATCACTAATTCACAAGTAAAACTTGGGGCTCTGCATTTTAGATGCTCTATCGAAATCCCATGAATACACCACCCCTGGTTGAGATGGCAAGGTTCCGGTTTCAGATGGACATTTTGTAGAACCATATTTCACAAAAGTGTTCATCCTTTGCTTCCTCTCCCATTCGCTTTAGGTGTTCGTGCTTCTGAAAGGCTGGCTGAAATGGACTTGCCATATGTGCAGAGATATCAGCCCACATTGAGAGTAGTTGGCCAAAAATACTGTGTGGATCCTGCTGTGATTGCTGGTATCATGTCCCGGGAGTCATATGGAGGCAATGTCTTTGCCAATGGGGGAAATGTAGTCAATGGAATCGGTTTGGTGCAGGTACTTTACTACTACTACTACTACTACTACCACCACCACCACCACCACCACCACTACTACTATTAATAATAGTAAAAATAACTGACCTAGGGGCAGCTAGGTGGTGCAGTAGAGAAAGCACTGGCCCTGTATTCAGGAGGACCTGAGTTCAAATGTGACCTCAGACACTTGACACTTAGTAGCTGTGTGACCCTGGGCAAGTCACTTAACCCCCATTGCCCTGGGGGGAAAAAAAAGAAAAAATATTTTAAAAAATAACTGGCCTAATTTAAGTTTTGCAAATCACTTTCCTCACAACTCTGTAAGGACAGTGGTACAATATTATTCTCCCCATCTTACAGATGAAGTCACTGAGGCTTAGAGAATGATTTGACTATGGTTATGCTACTAATAAGAGCAGGAGAACCCAGATCTTTTTATTACCTTGGGCCCCCTCTTTTGCACATCAATTAAAATTAAAATATAGCTGTTTCCATGAGCCTGTAGATAGAGAACAGAAAGGGCCCAGCTATTTTACTACTTCATTTGGAAGTACTATAGATTTTTGTGGGGGGGCAATGGGGGTTAAGTGACTTGCCCAGGATCACACAGCTAGTGTCAAGTGTCTGAGGCCAGATTTCCCCTTCAGGATCTCTGGAGATTTTAATCCCTTTACCTAGCCCAATGCCTTGTACACAGTAGGCACTAGATAAATGCTTGGAGGATTTATTAGAGTTTTTTGAGGGGGGGGGTTTGGGGGGAGCAGGGCCATGAGGGTTAAGTGACTTGCCCAGGGTCACACAGTGTCAAGTGTCTGAGGCCAGATTTGAACTCAGGTCCTCCTGAATCCAGGGCTGGCACTTTATCCGCTATGCCACCTAGCTGCCCCCTAGATTTTTTTTTTAAGTAGATGGTGCCATGTTTGTGGATGCTGACTCCCATCTCCCTCCCTGGGTGTCCTGTTGCTTCATCGAGGCTGGCTTGCCTGTCCTGTGGGTGTCAGCTGGTTGGCACTTGGTGGGAATGCTCAGTTCCTTCTCCACAAAGTTACTTCCCTGGATGATGGCCATGGGGATTGGTCTGGAAAAAGGATCTGTGGTGTGAGGCCGTGGCATTCCCACTCCCAGGACCCTTTGTGTTTATCTGCTTGCTGTTGGTTGTTGGTTCATTGTTGCTGCTGCTGCTGCTGGGAAAGGCAGACCCTTTTTCCATAAGGATTTCTCTCCTCGGTGATGGCTGTGGAGGCTGGGTTGGAAGCAGGTCTGATTGTGTAAGAGGCACTATTCCTCCTAAGGCTCTTGGGTTCAGGGTCCCCAACTGTCCCCATCAGGATCTGCTGGAAGATGGCGATCAAAGTGATAGTAATCACTTGACTTGCCTGGCCCGTGCTGCCCTCAGTTCTCCTTCTGGTACAAATAACTATACATATAAGATATATGTTGTATAAATGGATGGAAATTTCGGAGGGAAGGTGCAAGCAGGGAGAAGGAATAAAGAGGGGACCAGGAAAGGCCTTCTGAAGGTAAGATTTGAATTCAGTCTTAAAGAAAGCCAAGGATGCTCTGAAGCTGACATGAGGAAGGAGAGAATTCCAGGCATGGGAGACAGCCAGAGAAAAGGCAGAAAGTCAGGAGGGAGGTGGAGAATCGTGTTCAGGAAGAACAAAAAGGATCATAGAGTACATAGTTAGGTGAGAGAGGAGAAGGAGGAAAGTGTAAGAAGATTGGAAAGGTTGAGAGAGGGCCAGATTTTGAAGGGTTCTAAAAGTCAGAAGACTTTCTTTATGTTTGATCCTGGAGATAACAGGCAGCTATTGGAGTCGTGACATAGTCAGATATGAGCTTTAGGGAGTTCATTTTGTCAACTTGACAGATGTTATGAAGATCGAAATAACAAGACTCAACAAATGATTTAATATGTGCAAGAAGGGTAAGTGAGGGGTCAAGGATGACACCAAGTTTGCAAGCCTAGGTGATGGGGAGAACGGTGGCCCCTTTGACAGTCATAGAGAAGTAAGGAAGATAGGAGAGTTGGACACAAACATATAAGATGTGTTTACTGAACTGAAAATTGGCCCAAAAAATGTTTTAGAAAATTAAAATGCCTCCTTGGGTTATCGCCAAATTGAGAAAGTTTGCTACCGTTGCTATAATTTATTATATTCTATGTCACAAAAGAGGCAGCGTGGTATAGCAGATAGTGGGGCTGACATTACAATTAGGAAGATCGAAGTTCAAATCCTACTTCTTATGCATACTAGTTGTGTACCCATGGACAAGTTATTTGATTTCTCAGTGCCCCCACACAACTCTCTTAGGATTCTAAATTACAGAGTGGCTGATCAGCATGAGTGGAGGGACTTTCCATCTTGGGAGCTTCTCAAATGATAAAATTACAAATCTGGACTCCCCTACATAGGGAAAATAAGTAGTATCTATTTTTTCATAAACTATCAAGGAGGTTCAGGCCTTCACTGAACTTTTTTGTTTTTTTTTGTTTGTTGTTTTTTTTTCGGGGTAGTGGGGGTTAAGTGACTTGCCCAGGGTCACACAGCTAGTAAGTGTCAAGTGTCTGAGGCTGGATTTTAACTCAGGTCCTCCTGAATCCAGGGCCAGTGCTTTATCCACTGTGCCACCTAGCTGCCCCGCCCCCTCCTTCATTGAACTTTATGGATGACTTCCTTACAATTGCTCCCAGCTGCCTTGTAGACTTTGATTCTACTGATGAATGTCTGGTGTTCCTGGAATGAATGCTTATCTAAGTAAAGATAGATAAGATTTGGGCTTTTCCCCAGATTCTTTAATGAGGACATGACATGGGGAGGTGATGTCATGACTTGCAGTAAATTGGATGTAAGTGAGGGAGGGCTGTACAAGGTCACCAGCCTCATTCATACCTTACTCTCTCCTCCAGAGCCATCTGGGTCCAATGGCAAGATATATATCAGGATGACTGGAGATGGCCCCAGATGTTTAAGGCAATTGGAGTTAAATGACTTGGCCAGGGTCACAGCTAGTAAGTGTCAAGTGTCTGAGGCTGGATTTGAACTCAGGTCCTCCTGACTCCAGGGTCAGCGTTCTATCTACTGTGCCACCTAGCTGCCCTCCCAGACTTGCTAAAATGTTTTTGAAAGAATCATTGACATGTTCCTTTACTCTTCCAACTTTTTTTCCCTCTCTTTTTCTACCTCCTTTTCTTCCTGCTCTTCCTCTTTCTCCACCAACTGGCAAAACTAATAGATCACAGTAAGTTCAACCCTTAGATCCTTTGAAAAGAATTATAATTGTGAATGAAAAACAATTTTTCGGGGGCAGCTAGGTGGTGCAGTGGATAAAATACCGGCCCTGAATCCAGGAGTATCTGAGTTCAAATTCGGCTTCAGACACTTGACACTTACTAGCTGTGTGACCCTGGGCAAGTCACTTAACCCCCATTGCCCCGAAAAACAATTTTTCAGCCGTGTTCACTGGTCTTGACAATTACAAAAAAAAAAAAAAAAAAAAAAAGTCATGTGTGTATGATTACATTAATTTTGGACTACATAAAAACAGCCAGGAGGCACTGTGCTTAGAGTCAGGAAGACTCGAGTTCAAATGTACCCTCAGACACTTACTAGCTATGAGACCCTGGGCAAGTCACTTAACCTCTGTATGCTTCAGTTTCCTCAACTGTAAAATGAGGATAATAGCACCTACCTCACAGAGTTATTGTGAGAATCAAATAAGATCATATCTATAAAGTGCTTAGTATAGTAACTAGTTCATAGTAGATACTTAATACTTATTTTCTCCCTCCCTCCCTCCCTTTCTTCCTTTCTTCCTTCCTCCCTTGGCTTTCAGCTCTACCTCTCTTTTTTTCTACTGCTATGTTTCACTTTAGGAGCAAGAGGCACAATGGTTGGTACTCTCCCCCTTTATAGCAGTCTTAAAGCTTGTCTTTTCCATGTTTGAGAACAGAAGTAGTAGGAGAATGCTGAGGACAAGAACAAGAATGGGAAAAGCAATAGCACCACAATCATTAAACCCTATTATAGGGCATGTCTCTGTTACCTTTTTTCTAGACTGGTGGTGTCCAGCACATTCCTACTTACTGGAGCAGTGATACACGGGCTGTTCAGGTTATAGAGAGTCTGACGACAAGAATCAAAGAAATTCAGAGGAGATTCCCAACATGGACCACTGACCAGTATCTGAGAGGTACATATAATTTCATTGGCTCCCCCATTCACCCCCCACCCCCGACTCCATGACAGAACATCCTATCATCATATGAAAGTTACCCTGTGTTTGCGAAGGCTTTGCTGTGTGGAGTTCTAAACAGGGCTACAAAGCTGGAAAAGCTCACAATGCCATCCCAGAAATGATCTATCATCCAAGTTCTAGCCTGGTTAAGTTCATAGGCTTTGCCACAGAAGATCAGTAGCCAAAGTTTTTGACCACAGAAACTCATGAAGACTCTCTCCTAAGGGGTAGGAGGCTATGAATTGTGTGGGTAGAGGAAGTAATGGCATTAATGAAATGAAAGTTGTTTGAAGAACTGATTTGATCGATCAACAAACATTTTAAGCAAGGGGCACACAAAGACAAAAATAAAAGCATAAAAGAAGAGTGATGGAATGCTTGATGGCAAATTGAGTGTCATTGAGCCAATTGTCCCAATATCTAAGCTCTGATGTGGTAGCCAGATGCCTTTGGAAATTGTCTAGAGTTCTCTTTGTAAGCCTGAAATAACAACCTTCTAAATATTGCCTTGTCCTATACTGAATCACTTCTGTTTATTTTAGGTGGACTCTGTGCCTACGGTGAAGGCAGAGGATATGTCAGAAGTAATCAAGACCTCGGTTGTGACTTTTGCAATGATGTCCTGGCTCGAGCCAGATATTATAAGAGACGTGGATTCTAACTTAAAGATACATAAAGAAAGACTGTGTTGTCTAGATTGAGCTATTCATTGTTATCATGGGAAACATTAATGGAGGCAAAATATTAAATAAAAGCTGGGCAAACAATGCCTGTAACTATGAACCTGTTTGTTTTGGATTTCCATAGTAATAAGAAATAAAAATTAAAAGGGAAGTTATAATCCATATCTGGTACTTCTCCAGTGAAATGTGTGCATGAACAACTTTTCTTTTGGGGTCTAGACTTAGGATTTCATTGGTATGGAAAGAACCTGGTGTGGAAACATCATCCACGGATGTAGATGAACACACTTTAAATTCATAAGACCCTAGATCGAGAGCTTAGAGGCAGTTCAGTAGTCCTGAATCCCAGGAAGGCTAAGTGACTTTTCCAAGGTCATACAGATAGTAACAAGAATCAGGATTTGAACCCAGGTCCTTTGACTAGAACTCTTTCTACTATGTACTATGCTATGTCCCATAGGGAACTACCTGCCACAGTAAGTGGATTGATAAAATGGCTATTATATGTCAAATGAAGAACTCAAACCCAGTTATTCCATCTACTTCCCTTTGGGTATTCCTATCTGTGTATGCATAATGTATGTACATATGTATGAATATACTTGATACAATATCTAATAGAGCTGGACTATAACATAATACTTCACCAGTGGCAGCTAGGTGGCGCAGTGGATAAAACACCAGCCTTGGATTCAGGAGGACCTCAGTTCAAATATGGGCTCAGACACTTAACACTCACTAGCTGTGTGACCCTGGACAAGTCGCTTAACCCCAATTGCCTCACCAAAAATAATTAAAATAAAAATAACACTTCACCGGATGGTATTGCTTTCTAGAACATAAATTCTTAGTTTCTGATCGAGAATGCTAGCGATAAAATAGAAATGATTTAGTCCAACCCTCTCCTACAGATGAAGTAAACTGAGGTGTAGAGATAGGAAGTGACTGGCTGAAAATTACACTGAAGTAACAGAGCCAGGGTTTGAATTTGGGTCTCCTGACTCCTGACTCTAGTTCAGTAATCTTTCCATTACACTGTAAGTGCCTTGGGGCATTTTATCAATTATGTAAGTTTAGAATTCTATTGAGGGGGTAGCTAGGTGGCATAGTGGATAAAGTACAGGCCCTGGATTCAGGAGGACCTGAGTTCAAATCCAGCCTCAGACACTTGACACTTACTAGCTGTGTGACCCTGGGCAAGTCACTTAATCCTCATTGCCCTGCGCCCCCCCCCCCAAATTCTATTGAAAATATGGGTGTGGTAACATGAGGAAGAGGTGTGGGTTCCTAACTAACCACATAGACTAGAAAGTAAGAGACAGATAAAGAAGTATTAAACTAAGAATAAAGGCTGTTTGGGGCAGCTAGTTGACTTAGTGGATAGAACACTGGGCCTGGAATAAGGAAGACCTGAGTTCAAATCCAACTTCAGACTCTTACTAGCTGTATGACCCTGAACAAGTCACTTCACCCTGTTTGCCTCAGTTTCCTCATCTGTAAAATGAGATGGAGAAGGAAATGGCAAACCATTCCAGTATGTTTGCCAAGGAAACTCCAAATGAGATCAAGAAGAGTCAGGCATGACTGAAATGACTGAACAGCATCATCAATAGCAAAGACTATTTATGTATTTTATATCCCTTTTCAAAATTAAGAAGGAATTTTCCCTAATAGAATCAGAGGGGAAGACTGGCCACTTGAATACCAACCCGTAGCCTTCTGGAGAGCATAGTTTAAAGAATTTCTCCCAATGAATGAAGGCCTTAGTCCCAAGCATAATGGGAAATCATGTACTAGGGATTTTTCTTCTCAATTATATGACCTATCTAGTTTTTTTGATTTGTAATATTTTACTTGAATTATTCAAATAATAATTCAAACCCTTGCCTTCATCTGGCTTTCTTGGAGCCATGATGTTTCCCAAACTAAGTTCCATGAAGCTCTGGTATTCAGTTCAGTTCTCTGACTGCAATTCTGCACTTAGCTGGTATAATGTAATGTGGTATGTTGTGGCATAAGAACAGAGGTTCCATGAGAAAACTTCCATGCTAGTGATACTTCTCCCTCTAAAATCTTAAATAGGGAAGGTTTATGTATCAAAAATACTTATTCTATGCAGAAATTTTTGGAAATGAAGAGAAGTTTAATTCTCTCTATTTTACTCCCAAATTGCATTGGGAATTTCCATACCCCCCAAAGCCCTGAAGTAGCATTGATGGTTTCTGCCAATGCATTTCAAGTGTTCTGTGGCCCAAAGTGTTCCCTAGCCAAATTCATTTGGCAAATGCTGCTGTAAGTGATACATAGGAAACAGCATCCAAAGAAACAAATTAACTTTTTACCAGTCTCTGGAGACCATATGTTTACCCCAAGGAGATAATTTACCAAATGACAACCTGTGGCCTTGAAGATTGTTTACTTTACTTAGGGATGCCTTTTATCTTGAGAAATATTTTACACTTCTTGCTTTATCACAGAAATATTGAACATTGCATATTTATATGTACATATATATGTATAGATGTGTGTGTGTGTGTGTGTGTGTGTGTGTGTGTGTGTGTGTAAAGAGAGAGAGAAAGTTTAATTCCTGAACTCACATGTTATAGATCTGTAGCCTGGGGAGAATTAGCCTATATGGAATAGATATTATGGGATAGCCTATGGGCTATATGGAGCAAGTCGCTGCTCTAAGAAATCAGTCTCTGGGGTTGCTTTTAATGAAATGATATATAATTTCATTGTTTTTCACCACAGTCCAGATGTACCCAAGCATACCCAAGGGTCAGAAAATGGCTGAATTTTTCTTTTTTCCTTCCTGGCCCTTGTCAGGGACTAGGGAGGAAGGCAAGAGGGTACATAAAGGTGTTGTGATTATATTTCTCTTCCTAGAGTTAAGTTGTTGTTGTTGTTTGTCCTTTGGTCTCTCAGAGGACCAATGACATCATGCTGGTGACAGCTTGACCTGTGTGAACTGGATTTGAGTGAGGCAGAGCTGTGTAAAGTCCTCAGCTTCATGCTCTCCTCTAATCATCCAGTCAAGAGCAGTGATAACCCAGTGTGGGTGACCTCAGCCTTCCTAAATTATGGTCTTTCCCAGGTAGCAGTTTGTCTGAGACCACACCCATTCAATGACTAAGGGCTAGATAAGGCTTCAGACAAAAGGTGGCCCAATTTACCATCTCAAAGATATCAATCTGGGAGGGGGAAACTCCCAGAGTTTTTGGCCAGAACAGAAAACAATTGCTATTTCCATTCATTCTAAGCTATGAAACCTAAACAAGAAGCCATAGAGACTTAGGCTGGGCCTATTATTGGCTATTTGATGAAAGTCAGTAGGTCAAAAGCTGATGGCATAGACCAGTAAGCAAGGGTTTCTGGGAAAATAGAAGTATAGGAGAAGGCGGAGAAAAAGGAAAAGGAGGACGAAGAGGAGGAGGAAGCAGACAGGTGATGCAGTAAATAAGGTGCTGACCCTGAAGTCTAGAAGACCTGAATCCAAATATTGCCTCAAACACTGAGCAAACCATTTCACATCTCTGTGCCTCAGTTTCCCCATCTGTAAAATGGGGATAATAATAACACCCATCCTGAGATGATTTGATGATCAAATAAAATAGTATTTGTAAAGTGCTTTGCAAACCTTAAAGTCCTCTTTAAATGCTAGTTATAAAAAAAAAAAGAATGAGAAAGAAGGATGAGCTGGGTTGTATGAATTTATTTATATGTTTTAGATATATACTACTTATTTATCATTTTGAGGAAAGTTCTATTATTATGTGTTCTGGTGGGGGTTTTTTGTTTTGTTTTGTTTTTGCAGGGCAATGAGGGTTAAGTGACTTGCCCAGGGTCACACAGCTAATAAGTGTCAAGTCTGGGTCTGTATTTGAACTCAGGTCCTCCTGAATCCAAGGCTGGTGCTTTATCCACTGCACCACCTAGCTGCCCCCGGAAGACCTAAATTCAAATCCAGCTTTAGACACTTGCTAGCTGTGTGACTCTAGGCAAGTCATTTAACTTCTGCCTCAGTTTTCTCATCTACAGAATGGGATTAATAATAGCACATTCTCCCCAAGGTTGCTGTGAAGATCAAATAATAAAATAACTAGAAATAATTAAGCATAGTCCCTGGTACATAGTAATTGCTATATAAATATCATTATTTATTATTATTATTATTAATTTTCCTGGAGAGATTCTCAGTGGAAGCAAGAACTAAAAAATGTATTAATTATTTAATAAACCTTTATGATTGATTCTGTGTCCATGTCAATCCAGAGCTTTACTTAAGGATAATGGGCACTACTAAAGGCTTCTAGGTGGCACACTGCATAAAGGCAGGAAGTCGAGTTCAAATCCAGCTCAGACACTAGTTGTGTGACCCTGGGCAAATCATTTGAACTCTGTCTGCCTTAGTTTCTTCATCTATAAAATGGGAATAATAATAATAGGCTCTTGTAAAGATTAAATGAGATAATATTAATAAAGCATTTTGCAAACCTTGGAGCGGTATATAAATGCTAGCTCTCATAATTACATAGTCTGTAGAAACTGAGTACTTGCCTCTGAATTGCTTAAAATTAGGAAAGGGAGTTTCATATTCTACAAGTCATGCAGAAGAAGTTATATTTAGAAATAGACATGTCTAATGATTAAATGCAAACTAAATAATCCACTTAGCGAAACTCTTAGGGAATATCTCTGGGATGCCAAGAATAACCAAATTAATTCAATCACTCCAGTTAAAATGATTCATTGAGTAGAAGTGTGTAACATTTTCACAGTGCAACATTCTCACCGTGCTGAGTTCCCAACCTGCTACTTTCAACTTGTGAAAACTGTATCCAAAGTAAACATTCTGTCTGGATTTAGGACAAGCAGAGTCTTGCTGAGTAACTATTAGCTTGTTATTATTCTACCTCCATAACAGGTCTTACTCACATCCATCATATCCTCTCCACTTACCTGGCCACCATTCCCATTCAAGCTTTTATAATCTCTTGCCAGAACTGCTGCTATAACATAAGAGGGATTCTATCCCTCTCCAATCTCTTTCATGCAGACATCAACATAATATTACTATGACAGATCTGACCAGATCATTTCTCTGCTCAGAAATCCTGAGTGGCTCCCTCTAGGATAAGCTATAGATGCCTTGGTCTTGCTCTTAAGGTCCAACCTACCTCTCCAGAGTTATTTCCTGTCATTCTCTGCTCATGCACTCTGCTTAGGAGCTATACTCTACTACCAGCTATAGCCCAAACTTTCCTTGTTCTTATACAAGCTGGTTCTTACTCATGATAGGCACTCCCTCCTCAGTTCTGGATTCTTTAGGAATCCTTATTGTGCTTTAAGACTCAGTTTAAGTGCCAACTCTGGGAAGAAATTTCTGATTCCCCCAGTCATTAGTGCTTTCTCTGCTCAAATACTTCTAAAACTCTTTGTCTAACACATCTTTTCCCATCTCATTTTCCTCCCCTATAACATATTCATGTGTGTTCATGCTCTATCTTCCAGAAAACTATAAACTCCTTGAGAATAGGGGCATGTTTTGTTATTTGTTTTTGTTTTTGTCATTGTGTCCCCAAATCTTAACATATATAGTAGGTGATTCATTAATACTTTTAAAAATTGAATTGAGGGGCAGCTAGATGGCGCAGTGGATAGAACACCGACCCTGGAGTCAGGAGGACCTGAGTTCAAATCCGACCTCAGACACTTGATACTTACTAGCTGTGTGACCCTGGGCAAGTCACTTAACCCCAATTGCCTCACAAAAAAAAAAAATTGAATTGAATGTCTGATTTGAGACTGGCCTTCCTCTTTAATCCAGCATACCTCTGGCTGTCGTCTTAAGCTTTTTCTTGTCCAATCTGTGCTGAAGGAAAACAAACTAATTTTAGTCAGTGTGGAGATTGCTTTGTTGGATAGAATCCTAACAAAGACAGCCAGACTACTCCCGTCTCCTCCACACCAGTTTTATTAGCATCTTTCAAAGGTTTACTGAAGCCTCTGGAAAATTTTATATGCCTAGACACTAATTATCAGGGAGGGCATGATGGGAATGGAAACAGCACACCAAGGTCCGACATTTGTCCCAGCCCTCAGAGGCTGAGGTATTTGAGCCTTTTAGGGATCATGCTCCAGGTATGCAATAAAGGTGGCCCAGTGCTTTAAAAAATAAATGCTTCAAATAGGACAAGAGATATTTTTTAGTCCATGAGATTCTATCTATGTTTACTCCGAAGTCTGTGAAATTTGCTTTCTAAAAATTTAGTGGAGGATAGGTAGATGGTGCAATGGATAGAACAGTAGGCCCAAAGTCGGGAGGACTTGAGTTCAAATTCAGCCGCAGACACTTACAAGCTCTATGACCCTGGGCAAGTCACTTAACCCCGATTGCCTCAAAACCCCCCAAAATATAAGAATCTAGTGGTGTCTCTCTGATGAGTGCAGTGGCCAAATCATCTGGCCCCAAATTCCTGAGTCTCCTGGTAGGGATTAAAGGTGGAGGAAAGAGGCAGCTGTGGTGATGGTGGTGGTGGTAGAATAGCAGTCGATACAGGTGTTTGCCTATATCCTAGAAAGTTTGGGGCTGCATGAGCATGGGAGAAGCCATTGTCACTTAGTCTGCACGGTAGTTTTTTCAAGTATTGGTTTTTCCCCCCTCTCCTTCTATGGTTTTGAGGGAAGAAGTTGTACACTCACAGTATACAATTAAGCCATGATTGTGTGCTTATCTTTTTTTTTTTTTAACATATAAGGTATTTTATTTTTTCCGTTACATGTAAAGATAGTTCTCAACTTTTGTTTATACAAGCTTTACAATTTCAGATTTTTCTCCCTCCCTCCCCTCCCTCCCCCCTCCCCTAGACAGCAGGTAATCTGATATAGGTTATATCTATATATCTCTATACATATACATATAGATATAGATATATACACACACATATATATACACATAATAACATTAATCCTATTTCTGCATTAATCCTGTTACAAGAGAAAAAATCAGGGGGGGCGGAGCCAAGATGGCGGAGAGGAAGCAGCAAGCTGCCTGAGCTCTCCTTCTGTTCCCTCAAAACGAACATTAAATCAAGCCTCTGGACGGATTCTGAAACTACAGAACCTGCAAAGAGACAGAGAGACACAGTCCTCCAACCAGAGATAATTTAGAAGACTTCAGGAAAAGGTCGGTCTGACTCGGGCAAAAGGGAGGCCCAGCGCAGGGCAGCAACCCAGCGCCGAGGGGGTCGGGGCAAGTCAGCAGGAGCTGCGGGCCACAGCCGAACAACTGAGGCTCCCGGAACCTGGTTCAAAAATCTGGTAGCCAAGAAGGACAGTGGAAAAACCTACCTGCACCAGCCGAGAGGGCCACGAAAGGTGGGATCAGACGCCAGGGTTTGGCGCCTGGCTGGCCGAACACAATCAGACAGGAAGTGCAGGGCAGGGAATCTCCACACACCATAAAGGCCTCAGAGTAAAAGCCCGGTCACACAGCACCTATACACCTGCACAAGAAGCCCAAAACAGGGACCCTGGTGCCCCCAGAGCAGACCTCAACTTAAAGAATAAATAAATAGGCTGCAATAATGAGTAAGAAGCAAAAAAGAGCCCTCTCCATTGAGAGCTTCTGTATCAATAGGGAAGAAGCCAACACAAACTCAGATGAGGACAATAGCCTCAAATTGGCTACATCTGAAGCCTCACAAGGGAAGGTGAATTGGTCGCAAGAACAAAAAGCCTTCCTGGAAGAGCTCAAAAAGGATTTTAAAAATCAATTGCAAGAGGTAGAAGAAAAAATGGGGAGAGAAATGAAAGCAAAAAAAAAAAACTATGAAAAAAGAATCAGCAGCTTGGAAAAGGAAGCTGAAGAAAACAAAGCCTTAAAAAATTCATTTGGCCAAATGGAAAAAAAGCTGCATAATCTCACTGAAGAAAACAATACCTTAAAAAATTCACTTGGCCAAATGGAAAAAAAGCTGCATAATCTCACTGAAGAAAACAATACCTTAAAAAATTCACTTAGCCAAATGGAAAAAAAGGTGCATAATCTCACTGAAGAAAACAATGCCTTAAAAATTAAAGTGGGACAGTTGGAAGATAAGGAATCCATGAGACACCAAGAATCAGTCAAGCAGAATAAAAAAAATGAAAAAATAGAAGAAAATGTGAAATACCTCATTGGAAAGACAACTGATCTGGAAAACAGATCGAGGAGAGAAAAAATCAGAGCAGTGATGCAAAACCTCAAAATAGAAAAAAAAAAAACAACAGCACCCAAAACAAAAGAAATAATATGGTTCAATCAGCATCTATACTCCACAGTTCTTTTTTTTTTTTCTTGGATTTGGAGATCCTCTTCTATCATGAGTTCCCTGGAACTCTTCTGTACCATTGCATTGGTGAGAAGAATATAGTCCATCACAGTAGGTCAACACTCAATGTTGATGATACTGTGTACAATGTTCTTCTGGTTCTGCTCATCTCACTCATCATCAGCTCATGTAAGACCCTCCAGGTTTCTCTGAACTCCTCCTGCTCATCATTTCTTACAGTGTGCTTATCTTTAGTATGCCATGCTTGTGCTTGTGGTTGAAGTAGCAGCCAAAGAAAAGAGGGTTTCCCATTGTGGGGGAAACAATAGGAGCACCATGATGTATCAGAATCTAATTAGATAAATCCGCACACATCACACTCTAGACTAAGGGGATGAGCACTGCCACCCACAAAACAGACTAGGAAAGAAAGCTGGGCTCTCTGAGAATGGTAAAGAATTTGGTGTTAATCCTCCTAGCTTCCTCTGGTGTCGGGGGAGTCCAAAACCCCAGCATTGAGCAATGGTACTGGTGCTGGGCAACAAATAGGGTCAGGCGCTTAACCAGCAGTGCCCCCTGGTGGTCAAAGCTATATTTACAAAAGGCGTGTGTTTGCAGTCTGTATGTATCACTGGAGCCATGTATGTGAATCAGGATCCTTTGAAGTACTGAAAAAGACATGTTTAGATTGGTAGCAACCATATGCAGTGCGAAGAACATTGGATTTGAAGTCAGATAATGTGGGTCTGAATCTCGACTCTACCACTTACTATCGGTGTGGTCCTGGGCAGGCCGTCCTATGTCTCAGGCCTCACCTTCATCATCTATGAAATTAGGAGGAGGTTGAAGGGTTAGATTAGGTGATTCTATAGTCTTTTACAGTCATAAATCTACAATCCTGTCATCATAGTTCAAAGTCACCCCTCCCAAAGCTTACACATTGGGTGGGTGGGGGGGTCTCAAAGGATGATGAATGCTATTCTTGACTCCCACGAGAAGATACAGTGGAGGGAGGATTGGCAAACTTCAGGCCCAGGATTGGGGTAGGGGTAAGAAGCACTGAGTGGGGGCGGCTAGGTGGCGCAGTGGATAAAGCACCAGCCCTGGATTCAGGAGTACCTGAGTTCAAATCCGGCCTCAGACACTTGACACTTACTAGCTGTGTGACCCTGGGCAAGTCACTTAACCTCCATTGCCCCGCAAAAAAAAAAAAAAAAGAAGCACTGAGTTATGTCAAGTTTTTATTAGCTTTTTTTTCATATAGCTATAAATAACCTGGGTTTCTCTTCCCTTGAAAGCTGTTTGACTGTTTAACAATTGGGGAATGACTTTTATTCTTATACATTTGAACAAGTTCCTTATATATCTTGGAAATGATACTTTTATCAGAGAAACTTGGTGCAAAGATTCCCCCCTGCCCCATTAATCATTTCTATTTTAATCTTCATTTTATTAGATTTGTTAGCATAAAAACTTTTTGATCTTATGTAATTTAAATTATTTTATCTTTGGCAATTGTCTCTGTTCCTTGTTTGTCTATGAACTTTTCTTCTAACCGTAGATCTGATAGGTAATTTTCCATGTTTCTCTAGGACTCTCTAAGATTATGTTTCAGAGCAGGTATAAATGCTAGGAGATAAAGGAAGTTTCCTCATCTGGGAGTTCCCAGTTAAATGTGTACACATATATAATATATATGCACATATGTATGTATATCTATATATGCATTTGTATGAGTATACATGTATGTATACACCTATATTTCTTGAGTGGTTCTCACATCAGCTGAGAAAGAGAGAGAAGTTTGGATCAAATAAGTAAATGCAAATTAAAGCAATTCTGAGATTCTATCTCATACCCAAGAGTAGCAAAGATGACAAACAAAAGAAAATGATAAATGTTGGAGGAGTTGTGGGAAAATAGGCATGTTAATATACTATTGGTAGACCCAAGAAGGGATACAACCATTCTGGAAAACCATTTGGAATACTACACCAAAAGTTAGTAAATGATGTGTGCCCTTTGACCATAACAATACCACTAATAGGCCTATACCACCACCACCACCACCCCCCAAACAGATGAAAGGGGAAACGTTTCTTTATATGCAAAAATATTTATATTGGCTCTTTTTGTGCTGCAAAACCAGAACAAAACAGAAACTGGAAACTTAGGAGGAAACCCATCCATTGAGGAATAACTGGACAAATTGTAGTATATAAATGTGATGGATTATTATTTTGTTGTAAGAAATGAGGAAATAGACCCTCAAAAGACATGGAAAGATTTGTGTGAACTGATCTAGAGTGAAGTAAGAAGAAACAGAACAATTTATATGATAACATCATAATTATAAAAACAAACAATTGTGAGGACTTTTATGAACTAATGAATAAGGAATAAAATGAGCAGAACCAGGAGAACAATCTTTGCAATAACAACAACATTGTAAAAAACAACAACTTTGAAACATGGTACAAGATCCTGCAATGACCATTCATGATTCCAAAGGACCAGTGTTGAAACATGCTATCCATATCAGAGCTGTGATGGCCTCAGGGTATAGAATGAGACTTTTAAAATATCTATACCACTGGGGGCAGCTAAGTGGTGCTGTAGATAAAGCATCAGCTCTGGAGTCAGGAGGACCTGAGTTCATATCTGACCTCAGACACTTGACACTTACTAGCAGTGTTACCCTGGGCAAGTCACTTAACCCTCATTGCCCCACCAAAAAAATATATATATATATATATATATATATACACCACCATTAAAGGGATTTGTCTTTCCTAACTGGGCATATTAATTACAAGAAAGTTGTTTTTCTTGTCTTTTTTTTCCCAGTGGAGTAGCAGGTGGGTTTGCTTATTTGTTTTTTGAAATGGGGGGGAGGCGGGGCGAGTGGGAGCTACAGAAGTAAAATGTTGCATAGATTTTCAGATGAGGCTACTATTATTGATTTTCCTTAATTGTTTTACTTTGTTATAAGAGATCTCTCATAAAGTGGAAGTAATCTGTAAATAGAATATAAAAACAAAAAATATTCCCTGCTTCTTTTTTTTTTTTGAGGGGCAATTGGGGTTAAGTGACTTGCCCAGGGTCACACAGCTAGTAAGTTTTAAGTGTCTGAGGCCGGATTTGAACTCAGGTCCTCCTGAATCCAGGGCCTGTTCTCTATCCACTGTGCCACCTAGCTGCCCCCTAAAACAAAACACATTAATAAAACTTTTAAAATGTAAACGAGAAAAGCAAGGGAAGACATGAACTGAAGGAAAATCTAAGTAAGCACAATCAGGAAATATATATATATATTATATACATGTAATACATATATACATATAAGTATATATATTTGTGGTTTATATGTGTGTGTACACACACACACACATATATATATATATGTATATATATATATATCGATTAGAACAATGTAAGTGGAAAGAACAGAAACAACAAAACGATTAGAATTGAATGCTGAACTATTAGGGTAAACAAATTTGGCTTTAAAAAGAGAAATGAAAAGGTACTTCCCAACTCCCTTCTTTGCAGAGGTGGAAGACAGTGAGTGCACAATTCTCCATATCATATTAGACTTGGTTGCAGCACTGGTTAGTTTTGCTGAATTGTTCCTCTTTTTGTGCCCTTTGTTGTAAGGAATGGCTCTCTGGAATGGGATGAGCAGAGTAATATTGGGAAATGTAGGTTATGTAAAGATAAAAGATATCAATAATGTTGAAAAGCCATTCCCTCACCCCATTTCTTAATAACTGCACAGTGTCCAAGAACCAGTGGCAGACAATCCTGGTGCTGGTATCTGTTCTGCATACTCCTCCCTGTGGAGGAGGGCAGAGGTGGTCAGGTTATTATTGACTCCAGCCCACACTGACGTTTGCTGCAGCTGGAATGCTAGAAGTGTGAACCAGAATGCTGCTCAAATTCAATGCTGAGACACCACGTGCTATTGGCTGTATTATCGGGGACTGGCCAATGAGGGCTCAGTCCTGGGAGCATGCACGTTTAGTGAGCTTGCTTCTCCAAGTGCCACCTCATGACTGGTCTGGCTCATCTTTAGAGCAGGCGCAGCAATTCTTTGACTCTTTTCAGTCTGTTGACTTGGTGCCTTTTGATTGGCTGCTGAGCCAGAACTGGAATTGTATGCAAAAGATTATTTCCATGGAAGGGGTATAAGAGAGACAGAGACACACAGAGAGAAAGACAGAGAGACAGAAATAGAGGGAGGGAGATAAAGGGAGATAGACACAAAGAAACAGAGAGAAAGAGAGGAAGAAAGGAGAGAAAGAGAAAGGGAGACAGAAATAAAGAAAGAGAGAGAGAGCCAGAGGGGGATGAAGATAGAGAGAGGCAGCCAAGACTGATAAAGAGAGAGAGAAGGAGGGAGGGAGGGAGGGAGGGAGGGGAAAAACAGACAGAGAGACAAGGACAGACAGAGACAGAGGAAGGGGAGAATCAGGCAGAAACAAAAAGAGAGGAGGAGAGGAGAGGAGAAAGACACATAAAGACAAAGTGAGAGATAAGAAAAGAGAGAGAAGGAGAGAGAGTGGAAGAGATAGAAAGAGAAAGGAAAGGAGGTGTCATGGGGAAATACGTGGTGGGGATCCTTAGGGATTCCTCCAATTAGAATTAAAACGGTCTTTTATTTAGAGAAAGTGACCTAAAAGGAAGTCAAAGACTTAGCCTCAAGGGGAGGAGATGGCTTAGAAACATCTTTCTCCCCCGAGAAACAGAAGGCCAAAGCTTTTATAGAGGATAGATGCAGTGACCACCTGACAATGAAAAGTTCCTTTTGGGGGTGGGGTGGGGAAAGCTTGAATGAGGGGTGGTGGTCCAGACTTCTGGAGTTATCTGGGTGACACTCAAGTAGTAACCTCGCCTAATAGACTTATCTCCCCTTACTTCTTAGGTATGTCAGTCCTTTAGTTTTGCTTCTCAAGGAGAAAACTGAGGCCCATATCAGAGGGAAAGAGAGGGGGGGCATACATTGAGAAGAAAGAAACAGACAGAGAGAAGAGAGAAGCACACACAGAGAGACAGAGAGAGAGAGAGAAGTACAAGAGACAAAGAGAGAGGGAGGAGGAGGAGGAGAGAGAAGAAAGACACAGAGACAGAGGCAGAGAAAGAAAGGGAAGACCCAGAGAAAGAAAAAAGAGAGACATAGAGACAAATGGAGGGAGAGCAGGAGAGATAGAGAGAGAAAGGAAGGGTAGGGGGAAGATACAGAGAGAAGAAAGAGACAGAGACAAAGAGACAGAGAGACTGGCCTGTTGTAGCTAAGAGAGCACAGAGAGCTACACACCTACACAAAACGGACTGGATCCTGGGCAGTCAGGGCCTACCCTTTCAGGTAGTGCCTGCATGTGACTTCTTCACTGGCTAAAAATTATTCTTTCTGGGTCTCAGAGTCAGCATCCTTCTGTCCCTCAACTCTGCCTTTTCTCGACGGTGTGTGAATTCACTAGGGATTTACCCGATCGAAAACCAGCTCTGCAGAACCAAGAGAACGTTTGTGCACAGTGACAGCAATATTGTTTGATGAAGAACTTGTGAATGACTTAACTATTCTCAGCAATATAATGATACAAGACGATCCCAAAAGACTAATGATAAAGCATATGATCTACCTCCAAAGAACTGATATTGATTGAACACAGACAGAATCATGAAATTTTTCACTTTGTTTCATTTTTTCTTTTATTCAAGTTTTCTTATACAAAATGACTAATATGGTCATGTTTTACATAATTGCACATGTATACCTATATCTTATTGCTTTCCACCTTAGGGAGAGATAAAAGTAGAAACTCAAAACTTTAAATAAAAATACATTATTTTTAAAAAGAACTTAATAAATGCTTACTAATGAAAAAAAATCAGCTCTAAGCCCCCAGCCACTGACCAAACCTTGCCTTCCTCTTGACCTTGCTCTATTTTATGGAGCCTTTGTTTGGTGACCTTGGCCTAATGGAATTGTCTCTCCATAGAAGCAGACAAACATGTTTGAATACAACATGTACTTCTTTTTACTATAAACATAAAATTGATAATAAGCACAGTTCCCAGCACATATAAGGCATGTAATAAATGTTTATTGATGACATGCAATAATCATTAGATAATGCATAATAAACATCTACTAAGTATCTATAGACCCGCCACTCTCCCAGATCCCAAAAGTCTCCCAGACAGTGCAGAAGCTGTTCTAGGAAGTTCAGTTTAAATTTGGTTGGTTACAACTGTACTCCTATAGCCCTCTAAGTGGGCAAAATGATGCCACTCATGTTTCTAATAGGATTGGTTTTTTAGACGAAGATAAAGAAATGCTGGAAGAACTCTCAGCTAAACTCTAGGGTGTGAGACTCAGGATCAGTGTCAGTTGTAGCTGATGTGGGTTAGACCTTTCCCTGGGTCTCTGATTTCTGGTAATCCCAAGAACATCTGATTGCTTTTGACCTTGGCTAGCAGAGTAGGTCAAGTAAGCTTTGTAGCCAGGCCCATGAAGGAGTAATAATGCCCTCATGCTACCCTACTGTCTTTTTAAATTTTATTTATTTATTTATTTATTTATTTATTCATTCATTTATTTATTTATTCACCCATTCATTTATTCATTTATCTATCTATCTATTTATTTATTTATTTTTGTTTTAGTTTATTGTGGGGCAACAAGGGTTGTAACTTGCCCAGGATCACACAGCTAACAAGTGTCAAGTGTCTGAGGCCGCATTTGAACTCAGGTCCTCCTGAATCCAGGGCCGATGCTTTATCCACTGCACCACCTAGCTGCCCCCCTACTGCCTCTTTCTAAAACCTCCATATGGCCCCCCTCTGCTCCTGAGTGATTTCCTTTTCCCCTGTTCCTGCCCCTACACATGGTTACAGTGAGAGATACTGTACTTCTTTGCACCTACATAGAGTTATCGGCACATAGGAGGTCCTCCTTCAATATTTAATTTAAAAAATAAAACTAGTTTCCTTGAAAAAATTTGACCTCTTACAGAGGAGGTCAAGTGATGCTTTTCTTCTCCAGTATTTGTTCTCTAAGTGCAGTAAATAACCACTGACACTCTGGCAGGACTGTCCTGCCCAGCTGCTGACTATGAGGAGGGACAAGGGGACAAAAGGATTCCACCCATGATTTGACCTATGAAACACTTTGATCTTTGGGAGTTTTAATAAATGAGTTTAGAAATTTGTCTTCTGATTGTGAGATTTAAAATTGGATACTAGAGCATTAATCTCTCCTCTTAGCTGGCTTGTGGCTGTGCAACGAAAAGTCTAATAGGCTTTTGGTGACCACGATATAGATTTTAAACATCACATGATACAACCTATGTGGCCTTGAGTGAGTCACTTAACAATTTTATGGCTTCAGTTTCCTCATTTGTAAAATGAAGTTGGAGAAGATAGCCACTGGATTACTTTCTGGTTCTTGATCTGTGATCCTATAGTGTTATTTCCACTTGATGTAGAAATAGCTCTGGAAAGTGTCTGAAATTCTTCTCCTGTAAGTACAAAAACTATTGATTATGGAACTTGATAGAAAACCGCACACATGCATATTAGCACCACATGATGCTAAATTTAAAGGGAAAGTGTTATAAAAAGCAAGAGTGGTGTGGGCTGTTCATTTATTCACTAATTTGACAAATATTTGGTGTCTACTACATATCAGGTGCGGGGAAGGATACAAAGTTTAGTTACTATTTAGTTCCTGCCTCAAAGAAACGATAGTCTAATAAGAAGATCAGATACAAACACAGATAACGGTATAAGAATATGACACGATGAATAGACTGGTCGCAAAACAAAATATTAGTGAGATCAGAAAGGAAGGGTTATTATTGTCCAGAGGCTGGGTATAGTGTTGTTGTTGTTCATCCTAAATTTTGGAAGAGGATAATGACATCATTGGGTGATGTCTTGAATTGGATTTCAGTGAGGCAGAGTTGCACAAAGTCATCCTCCTTACTATCTCTTCCAGAGTCGTTGAAGTCCAGTGGCAAGACAAAAGTCAGGATGGATGGTGATGGCCCGGGGTGCAGTGGACACTGTCATCTTTGAGGTCTGACCAAGTTCTTCATCTGTCTTCTTGGCCGTTGGAATAAATTGTGGGGTGCAGGGGGAGTGGGTAGACATGGCCCAACTCACAGACAGGTATGAGGTCTGTTGGTTCTCCTCAACCTGATTTAGCCCATCTGCTGACGTGATTTTACTGGGGGTGTGGCCATTGCACATACTATTGCTTCTTAGAACCACAGATGAGAGTTGGGGGTGACAGGTGGACACCAAAGACTGGGAATAAAGGATGATTTCATGGAGGATGAACTGATGAAGTTGGGACTTTAAAAATGAGCGACAATTCTTTGGATGAAGAAGGAGAGAAAGACAGTAACAGTGTGGACAAAGATATGGAAGCAGGAGAGCACAGTCTTTATTGAATGGGGGGCAAAGAGTTGTTTAGTCTGACTGGAGTGTAGAACAGATTCCAGGGAATGAGGATGAAACAGGTTGGTGCCAGATTGTGAAAAGCCTTGAATGCCAAGAAAAGAGATTTGAACTTTATTAAGTAGGCAATTGGAAGCCTCTGAAGATATTGCCAAATTAATGCTAACAAGATAAGGATGTTTAATTGTCATACACTGAAACAAAAATACTAGAAATAAAATAAAATAATGTCACAAAATAGATTACTTTGGCGGGGCAGGGCAATAAGGGTTAAGTGACTTGCCCAGGGTCACACAGCTAGTAAGTGTCAAGTGTCTGAGGCTGGATTTGAACTCAGGTCCTCCTGGATCCAGGGCCAGTGCTTTATCCACTGTACCACCCAGCTGCCCCCCTCACTGCTTTTTAAAGAGAGAAAAGGTTTTAAGCATCTGATAGTATCTTATTTTAAATTGTTTTCTGCCTATTCTTAAGTCTTACTAAAAATTTCAATGAATTTTGTGCTAGTCTAGGATAGAATTCATGTCCTCTGTCAACAGTACTGAAAGGAAGACATAATACAAAATTGTAACTGTGTCAGATTGCTCAGTAAGGATTCAGTAGCCTTCCCCCCTCCCACATCTTTCCCAAGCTCACAAAGAGAGCCTGTTGAGTTGAAGGAGGAGAACAAATCTTTGAAACAGTTGGAACTGTATGTCTATGGAACAAAATTAGGATAGAACAGGGAAAGTAGAGGGATCAAGAGATTGTAGGTCATGAGGAAGCCAGTGATAAAATGAATAAAGAGCACAAGGCCTGGAGTCAGGAAGACCTGAGTTCAAATCCAGTCTCAGACACTTACTAGCTGTGACCCTGGGCAAGTTTCACTTACCCTCTGTTTGCCTCTGTTTCCTCAACTGCAAAATGAGGATAACAATAGCACTTATCTCAAAGGGTTGTTGTAAGGATCAAATGAGATAATACTTTTAAAAAAATGCTTTGCGCAATAACTGGTGTATAGTAGGTACTATATAAATGTGAATACCCTTCCCCTTCTTCCTTCATGATAGACTTGGAAGGAGTATGATGGTTGAAAAACTGTAGGTACAGGAGACTGTGATTACAGAGGGGAATTTCAGATTGTAAGATCTGGGGAGTAGAGCAATTTGGGATGATGGATGGCTAAGACACTGTGTAGACCGAGGTCAAAGAATGTGTGGCTGTAAAACCTCAGTAAGCACCTTTCCTCCTGAGACCAGGGCAGGGCTCTATTGTGTCACAGAGTAATCCTGGGTCTTCATTAAAAGTGCCAGGGAAAGCCCCAGGGACAAAACTGATTGGAGGCAATGGGTCCCCAAAGACTAAGCTTTGTCAGCATCCTCACACTAGGGGCTTCATGCACAAACATATCACTACTGGAGATGAGAATCAGAATAAGGGGTCTGGGATGCACAATCTCCAGATACCCAAGAGTTTCTTTTTTTAGAAAAAGTATAAACAATATTGAATACCAATACAATGAACAATTCAAAAATAATAAATAACTTCAATTCAGCCCACAAAATGTAACTTTTCAACTACTCTCTCTAAGAATCCAGCAAGATTCTTTGTCCATTTATTCCCATTCACTTGTCCTCTTGTAACTTAAAGATGGGAAGCTCAATCATTAAAAACAAAAACATCTGGCACTTAGCATCGTGCCTGGTACACACTAAGTGCTTGATACATGCTTGTCTGGCTTGCTAACATTTACTTTATTTTTTATTTCTTATGGCTTCCTTTTTCTCTTTTTCCTTAATTCATTTTTACAGATTTGTTAATGAATAATTTTATTTTTAAATTTTATTTTTAAAAATTTTATACATTTCATCATTTTAATTTAATTTAAAATAATTTTTAATTTATTAATTTGACACACAAACTTACAATGTTAGAAATGCCCAAGATCTATTCCTGGTCTGTACTCCTGGCACTGCCCCATGGGAGGTCAGGATAGTGATGTGACCTCTTCGAACTGAGTCCAGAATTAGCATTCTATCTGGCAGTGCCCTTTCATCATCCTTCGGGGAGAAGGGTGAAGAGGTGAGAGTGGCTTGTGGGAGTGTGTTTGTAAGTACTGAAGGGAATCCCATTCATCGCTCTTCAGCTGGGAGGATGCCATTGCCAATTTTTTTTTCCCTTTTCAGTTTGCTGATTACTGCATGACCTCATCTCTTGTTAACGCATCTGCCTCAAACCACAAAAGTTCAAGACCCTAGAATTATACAGTAGAGGCCTCTGAATAAGGAATGTTTTCATAGTGTGAAACAGTCTATAGCAGCAGCCTCAGCTCATTGAGCTTCATTATGACAACTTACTTGGAATATCCCAGAAGGAGAGGCTGTTGTTTACAACTTTAAGAACACCACACAGTAACAGTGATTAGGACACACACATCAGAAAAACAGAGATTCTCTCAAAGCAACAACTAGAATAAATTTATTTGAAGACCCAGAAATCGAATACATGATGTTTAAAGTAGTCTAAGGCATTCCCCTCATTTATCTCTGTTTCTCTCTATCTCTCTCTGTCTCCATGTCTCTCTTTTTGTTTGCTTTTTTATCTATTTCTTTGTTCATTCATTTATTTGTTCATGCATTCATTCTTTTGTCTGTCTATCTATCCTTTCCTTTTTTTGTTCATTTATTTATTTGTTTGTTTATTTATTCTTTGTTTGTTTTGAGACTGGGTCTTCCTATTTCACCCAAGCTGCAAGTGCAGTATACACTCACAAGACTAATCCCACTGCTGATTGCCATCGAGGAAACAGAAGGGAAGGGAATAAGCATTAAGTGTCTACTATGTGCCCCATACTGTTGTTTGGGGCAAACTGCCTCAGTTTACCCAAATAACTCAAGGAGACTACCAAGTCAAGCAGAGGCAGATTTATTACATTCTTGCAAGAATGGCCAAACTCAATAACTGAGTTGCAATAACTAATACATGCCTTGAGTTTTTATAGTAATGTTGGGGGGGGGAAGTCCCCACACACAATAGGGCGAGCTCACAATTTAACATCCAATCCTGTTTCACCTAGGGTGCGTGTTTAGCTTGTGATCAACGTATGGAGACATGCATACATGTTCCAGGAACAAGGGAGAAAAGGGGAGGGGGAACAAGGTCAAACCGAAGGAAGAGGGAAGGGGGAGACAGTCAGATGTTTCAGATCTCACAGTTCCCACTGACTCCCCCTTCCCCTCTCCCGGCCCCTATCTCTAAAGATATTTAACTTGAATAACAGGAAAAGTCACTCAGGTGTTTCAGCATTGTTTTGTAGTCATGATAATTTTAGAAGGATGACAAGCTTAAAATTTATCTTCGGCTATGTTGGGAAATCAAAGAAATAGAATAAAGAATAAAAGAATAATCCATTGTTGGGACCCTAGGGTCAAGGGGATTCTGCTCTGAGAAAAAGAAACATATCACTTAACATCTGATCTCCACTTAATTGTCGCATCCTGTGCTGAGCCTTGTCCTTTCTTCTTGAGTCCTGAGTATTGAATCGGTGGGCGAATCCCCTGACCCACTCAACAGGGACTGGGGTTCTGACATATGATGGATTCCAGATAGGCTGAAGACACAACTTTTATTACAAGCCATAAAACTAACTAGGATGTAGCTGACAAGTGGGGAGACTGAGCAGAAGTAAAAATACTGTTAATTGGCAATAAAACTTAAAGGAGACAGTGAGAATTTGACAAGCAATAAACTTTTACTGGGGCAGAGCTGGGTATCTTCCAGACCCCATCCTCAGAGTTTAATCTGACTCAAATCCATAATCATCTCATGCACTGTGCTGAGTGATTTACAAATATTAAAGATTGGGAGCTTTGACATGCTCCATTTCTGACCTGGGACAGTTCACCTTCTTTACATAGGTTAGTGGTCTCCCTTGTGAGGGAATCTCCATATTGGTTCCAGATTTAGTGTAGACACTTGATAGTTTAGCTCACTGTAGCCTAGAACTCCTGAATTCAAGAGATCTGCCAACTTTAGCCTCCACAGTATCAGTGATGTTATTGGTCCTCTTTGAAAATGAAGGATGAACAGGAAGGACGAAAGCAACAATTACAGAATATAGGCATACTCCACCAGGTCCTCTGGCCATTGAGTGATCATATAACCTCTGAGCTGGAGGTGACTTCAGAAAACATCCAGTCTAGCCTCTGCATTTCACAAATGAGGGAACTGAGGTCTAAGAGAAGCGACTTGTCCAAGGTCACATAGTAAGTAGAAGAGCAGCGATTTGAACCCAGATCTTCTGATGCTAAATTCAGCACTCTTTTCCCCAAGAGCAAAACAATGAGTTAGTAGCAGTTATATCTCAAATCCAGACTTCTTAATTACTGGTCCAGTGATCTTTAGAAAAATATTTTTATTTCTAAGTTTCTCCTTTGGTTTAGGTGGAAAGGGCTATGCATCAATCCTCAATACATTTTGTCCATGGAGCCTTTGGTCAAGAGATACTATAATAGAATCGAAAGAGCTTAAGATCAGGAGCCAGGAGAAATCTAGATTTGAATATTGGCTCTGTTTCCTGTGTGACCTTGAGAAGTCACTTAGCTTCTCTGTTTCCTCAAACATAAAATGAGGGAGTTAGGTTAACATTCCTTCTAGCACTAAATCAGAACAAGGTGTGGGAAGTCTTTAATGACTGCCTATTTCTTTTTTTTTTACATTCTTTTCTTTTCTTTTTTTTTTTTGGTGAGGCAATTGGGGTTAAGAGACTTGCCCAGGGTCACACAGCTAGTAAGTGTCACATGTTTGAGGCTGGATTTGAACTCAGGTCCTCCTGATTCCAAGGCCAGTGCTCTATCCACTACACCACCTAGCTGCCCTGACTGCCTATTTCTTGTTAGTGACTCCTCCTTCCCAGGGCTCCTTAGCTTCCTGTTCCTCAACCAAGGAAAGAAGGAAGGAAGGAAGGAAATAAGCATTTGTTAAGTGTCCATCACATGTTAGGCACTTTAGAAATATTATCAGATCTGATTCTCACAACAACCTTGGGAAGTTGGTGCTATTTAGATCCCCATTTCACAGATGGGAAAATTTCAACAGCCAGTGATTTGCCCAAGAATACACTGCTATGAAAGTATTCTGCATGAGCCTGGCCACTAGCCCTTTCCCTAGCAGTCCCCTTGGCTGCAAATATTGACACAACAACCCCAGATAAAACTTAAACTGTCCTTGCGCTATCGGCTTTCCAAAATGGCAGCTCACTCATTGGAAATGTTAATGGATATGAAAGCATTGGCGGGACAGCATTAGTCATTGCTTGTCAGCAGAAGAGTCATAAGTATGGAATGGTTTCCTCATGTGTTTGTTTGGCCCCTTCAAGTTTTCTTTATGCTTTATTATAAATTAGGGACTCTATTTCTGATTGTCACAATATGAAACAGCTCTATAAGCTGAAGACCAGACCTGGAAAAGCCAAGGAACTCAGAAGGTTTGGAAGTATAAAAAGGTGAAGAGGTAGTAGAGAGATGGTCACCCCTATGGTATTACTTAACAGAGAATGAAAAGCCTAACCAGATAAAATATCTCCACCATAAAGACTATGCAAAGAAACACCTATATTAGACCCTGCTTTAGCCCAGGGCATTAAGGAACCCCAACTTCTGTTAAAAAAAAAAGCAAATTTATAATCTGGAAGAAAGTAATATATATGATTTAAATTTTTTTTTTCATTTTTGGTTCCAAATTCTCTCCCTCCTTCCGCCCCTCCTCCACCAATTGAGACAACAAGCAATTATGATACGATTATACTTATGAAGTCAAGCAAAACATAAAGGAATATATGAAGTCAATATCAATCATTAACACCTTATTTTGAAGTAGCTTATGCTTATTTAACTATCACTTAGAAACCATCACTATAACTATCACTCTAGAAAGCCGTAGACAGTACAGGTAAGAACAAGGTAGGTGGTGTGGTATAAAGAGCTTTGCACCTGGGGTCAGGAAGACCTGAATTTTGGCGGGGAGGCTGGGCAATGAGGGTTAAGTGACTTGCCCAAGGTCACACAGCTAGAAAGTGTCAAGTGTCTGAGGCTGGATTTGAACTTAGGTCCTCCTGAATCCAGGGATCTATCCACTTTGACACCTAGCTGCCCCCAGGAAGACCTGAATTTAAATCCCACATCAGTTATTTACTAGGAAAATTACCCTGTGTAAATCACTTAAGTTTTCTCAATTTTAGTTTCCCCACCTATTAAATGGGAATAATAACAGCACCTACCTCCCAGGGTTGATTTGAAGATTATATAAGAAAATAATAATAATAATAATAATAACAACAACAACAACAACTAACATTTATACAGTGCTTACTGTGTGCCTGGTACCATGCTACACACTTTACAATTATTATCTCATTTAATATTTACTATAGGCAATTAGGTGGCACAGTGGAGACAGCACTGGGCTTGGAATCAGGAAGACTCATCTTAATAAGTTCAAATCTGGCTTCAGATACTTACTATCCGTGTGACCCTGGGCAAGTCATTTAACTTTATTTTCCTTAGTTCCTCATCTGTAAAATGAGCTGGAGAAGGAAATGGCAAATTGCTCCAGGATCTTTGCCAAGATAACCCCAAAACTGGGGTCACAGAGAGTCAGACATAACTTTAAATGACTGAACGACAATCTTCGCAACAATCCTGAAAGGTAGGTGCTATTATTATCCCCATTTATAGATGAGGAAACTAAGGCCAACAGAGGTCTAGTAAGTGTTAAGTGTCTGAGGCCAGATTTGAACTCAGGTACTCCTGACTCCAGGGCCGGTGCTCTATCCACTGCGCCATCTAGCTGCCCCGACTTCCCACTTTTTCTTCCCGGCCACATCACCCTATGCCATTCTGACTTCATTTAAAATCACTGGCAATCAGAATTTGAATACTTAGGTTCTAGATACCCTAACTGTGTGGTTGGCTCATCAACATTTCCTTATCAAGGCCTCTGCTGCCCTCTGGTGGTACCAGTAAAAAGATACAGATTTCCAAACACTATTGCTTAAATCTGTCAGTCCCAGACTTTGACCTTGGTTTCAACAATCTTACCAATTCTGTACCTATGATCTCTCTCACATATCTCCTTTCATTCCCAAAGCTATCACACCCTACTCAAAGTTTTTATTAGCTCTCTACTTGGACTGTTGTAATTGCCTCTCAACTGGTCTATCACTTTTTTTCTTCTCTCTCCGATTTATCCTAAATATTGCTGCCAAATTAACTTTTTTGTTTTGTTTTGTTTTGTTTTTGTGGGGCAGTATGGGTTAAATGACTTGCCCAGGGTCACACAGCTAGTAAGAGTCAAGTATCTGAGGCTGGATTTGAACTCAGGTCCTCCTGAATCCAGGCCCAGTGCTTTATTCACTCAAATTAACTTTTTAAAAACACGAGTATGATTTTTTTTTTTTACAATTCCTTTCCCCTGCATTCCTCTACTCCTTTTAAATCAGAGGTGTCAAATGGGGCCGGTAGCTTCATTAAGTCAGCAAAGCTCCCAATGCAGGAGGAACCAGCTTAAAATATAATTTGGGGGGCAGCTGGGTGGTGCAGTGGATGGGGCACCAGCCCTGGATTCAGGAGGACCTGGGTTCAAATCCGGCCTCGGACACTTGACACTTGCTGGCTGTGTGACCTTGGGCAGGTCACTTGACCCCCATTGCCCCACAAAAAATAAATAAATAAATAATTTTTAAATGTAATTGGGAAATGTTTAACAAAATATATTTTAAAATACATTACAACATAGATAATGTTAATTTGTGCTTTTCTAAGTCAATTAATACGTGACATGTTTGTATTTGAGTTTAGCATTGACATCCAAGCTCCAAAATATCAGTAGCTACAAATTACCTAATGAATAAAGCATAAATTCCTTCCCTTGACATTTAAGGTCCTCCAAAATCAGGCCCTAACTTACTGCTCTGGACTCCCCTACATATACCCTGTATTTGAGGCAAAATGGAATACTTGCTATTCCCTGAATTTGCCTTATGTTTTGTATTCTCCATTACTCATTTCCCTCCACCTGAAATGCCTACAAAGTAACGACACATGGAACACAGAATAAGTTGTTGTTGTTGAATTAAAAATAGGTGGGAGTTCATGGACTAAAATTCTACCAGGGAGATCAGCCAAGGAGATATGAGAAGATCTTAGGCCTAGAGAAAAAGGAATCTCTCATAACAAGTCCTGAAGACACAAGGAGAAGTAGCTCTGATGAATCAACTTAGATTTTATTTTTTAGAGACATCTGCAAAGGACGAAAGCAACATTAGGTAATGAAATATGAATAAAAATATGAATATAGAAACATACTGTGATTCAGGAACACCAAAGATCAGAATAAGGTGAAGATGGTGTAGAATGCTAAAAACAAACAAAAACAAACAAAAAACTCAACACAAAGCATTTTATAGGTTGGTTGGTTTTTTATTGTGTTTTGTTTTGTTTTGTTTTGTTTAGTGAGGCAATTGGGGTTAAGTGACTTGCCCAGGGTCACACAGCTAGTAAGTGTTAAGTGTCTGAAGCCGGATTTGAACTCAGGTACTCCTGACTCCATGGCCGGTGCTCTATCCACTGTGCCACCTAGCTGCCCCCAGAGCTGTTCAATTCTTTTTTTTCCCCCAGGGCAATGAGGGTTAAGTGACTTACCCAGGGTCACACAGCTAGTTAAGTGTCAAGTGTCTGAGGCTGGATTTGGACTCAGATCCTCCTGCATCCAAGGCCAGTGCTTTATCCACTGTGCCACCTAGCTGCCCCTGTTCAATTCTTAATACCCATGGGTCATGCTATAGAAGGTACTTCATCCTTTCTGGAAAGGGCAGAGCTGAATCTCACCTAAGTTCATCTATCTCACCTAGGCCTCATCTATTTTTTGGGGGGTGGTGGTGAGGAAATTGTGGTTAAGTGACTTGCCCAGGGTCACACATGCCTCATCTATTTTCACCTGTCCCCTTTCCTTTCTTATAGCTGAGGCTGGAGATTTATTAGCTGTACCCTATTATAACAATGAGTTCACTTTTAGCCTAGGGGCAATATGATGACCCTGAAGTCTACATGTCCTCCTTCCTCTGCTGTTTTATGGAATTTATGTCAGTCAAAAAGTTATTAGTTATCTGATGTTGGAGGGGATGTGGGAAAACTGGGACGCTAATGCACTATTGGTGGAGAGCAATTTGAAACTATGCCCAGAGGGCTATAGAACTGTGCATACCCTTTGATCCAGCAATACCATTGCTAGGTTTACATCCCAAAGACATCTCCCAAAAGAGAAAAAGATCCATTAGTACAAAAATATTTATAGCAGCTCTTTTTGTGGTGGTTAAGAATTGGAAATCAAAGGAATGCCCATCAGTTGGGGAATGGTTAAACAAACTGTGGTATATGATGGTGATGGAATATTATTGTGCTATAAGAAATGACAAGGGGGCAGCTAGGTAGCACAGTGGATAAAGCACTGGCCCTGGATTCAGGAGGACCTGAATTCAAATCTGGCCTCAGACACTTGACACTTACTAGCTCTTGTGACCCTAGGCAAGTCATTTAACCCTCATTGCCCCCCCCCAAAATGACAGGCAGGATGATTTCAGAGAGGCTTGGAAAGACTTATATGAACTGATGTATAGTGAAGTGAACAGACCCAGGAGAACATTGTGCACAGTGACAGCAATATTGCTTGATGAAGAACTGTGAATGACTTGATTATTCTCAATAATGTAATGATCCAAGACAATCCCAAAGGACTAATGATAAAGCATACCATTCACCTCCAAAAAAAGAACTGATATTGATTGAACACAGACTGAAGCATGCTATTTTTCACTTTATTTATTTTTTCTTTTATTCAAGTTTTCTTATACAAAATAACTAATATGGTAATGGTTTTTTTTTGGTAATGTTTTACATAATTGCACATGTACAACCCATATCTGATTGCTAACTGCCTCAGCAAGGGGGGAGGGGAGAGAGGGAAAGATAGAATTTGGAACTCAAAACTTTATTTTTTTAAATAAATAAATAAAAAGGGTTTTTTAAGTTATTAGTGTAGATCCAAGACAATTCCAAAAGACTCTTTTGGAAAATGCTCTCCACATCCAGAGGCAGAACTTTGGAGTCTGAATGCAGATTGAAGCATACTATTTTCAATTTTTTTTTGTTTTCTTCTTTCTCATGGGTTTTCCCTTTTGTTCTCTTTCTTCTTTCACAACATAATATGGAAATATATTTAACATGATTGTACATGTATAACCTATATCAGGTTGTTTGCTGTCTTAGAGGGAAAGCAGGAAGCTCAAAATCTTAAAAATTTGGAACTCAATCTTTTTGTTTTGTTTTGGTTTTGTGGGGCAATTGGGATTAAGTGACTTGCCCAGGGTCACATAGCTAGTAAGTGTCAAGTGTCTGAGGCCGGACTTGAACTCAGGTCCTCCTGAATCCAGGACCAGTGCCCTATCCACTGCGCCACCTAGCTGCCCCAGAACTCATAATCTTAAAAAAAATGAATGTTGAAAACTATCTTTACATGTAATTGGAAAAATTAAAATACTATTAAGTGGGGGAAAGTTAGTATAGATAGTACTCACCATGTAACATATTTAGTATTTTAAAAAATATTTTTTATTCCAATCACATATAAAAATTTCTATCATCCTCTTTTTAAATTCTGAGTTTCAAATTCTCTCCCTCCCTTCCCTTTTCATTGAGAAGACAAGCAATTTGATATAGCTTATACATGTGCTGTCATAGCATATATAGTATTCCTAATAGCTCAGAGACCCCAGTTAGGAATATTCCTAACATTCAGACTGAGGTTTGACTCTCAGTTGTAATTTAAAATTTTGTGTTTATCTAACCAACCTCTTGTTGTTTTTTGTCCTTCATTCTCGAATGTGGTAAGATTATTGGAATTTGGCTGACTTATTGGGAGGGGCCACACCTGGTCCACCCTGAGGTATGCTACTGATGTCAGAAGGAGAAAACCTCTCTCCATAGGCAATTTTTGAAGGACCTCCCCTTTTGGGGGAGGAAGATTAAACACTCAATGAGGGGAGTCTGAGTCTCTTCCTGAGTTTTCTTCCTTCTGGTGGTGTAAGCAGCAGGAGTAGAGGCACCCAGGTGATGAGTTGACATAAAAGCCCTGCTTTCTTTTGAATTAGCTTAACTGAAAGCAAGTTGGGGATTGTATAGACTTAGGTTAGAGCTAGAAGGATTATCTGTATTTCTTTTTCCCTATTCCCTTATCTTTGATTTTTATTAATTTCACCTTTGCTGTTTATTTTATTCCCAATTAATAAAATCTGATCTGTTTGTGGAAAAGCGGCTATAAGGCTCCTTTTTGTATTGGCCTGGGGAAAGTATCTAAAAAGGCAGTTCCAAGCGGAGGGAGCTTTGAACCTAGAGGTCCCTCATTATTTCCAGGACCCCAATATTTCGGCGAGCCACCCAATTAACTCTCCATATATTAAATTTGACCCTCACATGAAGAGGAACATGACATCGGGGTGATCTCATGACTTACACTGAGTTGGATTTAAATGAGGGAGGGCTGTGCAAGGTCATCAATCTCACTCTCTTCTCCAGTGCCATCTGGGTGCAGTGGCAAGATATATACATTAGAATGACTGGAGATGGACCTGGAGGTAATCATCAATTGGCAATTGGGGTTGTGACTTGCCCAGGATCACACATCTAGTGAGTGTCTGAGGTGACATTTGAACTCAGGTCCTCCCAACTTCAGGGCCCAGTGCTCTACCCACTGTGCCACTTAGTTGCATGCCAGCCAACCTCTTAGCCCTTAAAGCAAAATCAGGATACAAGAAATATTTAGGTACAAGGAGCAAAGCATTACTGAACAGGCACAGGGAAGGGAAGTTAAAGAAAGGAATTCAATCAGTCCTTGAGAAGCTGAATACAACTGACAGTCTGTTTTCTCTTCCAAGATGCTTGCAGGATCTTGGCCCATCTCAATTTTCCCCTTCTTGGCCACACTCAGCCCTCCTTAAAGTTTCTCCTTTTAGTTTCTCCTTTCTGTTATTACCCTTGTGCCACCAGCTACTGACTCACTATTAGCTATCTTTAAAAGATTGTGGTGACAAGGAGAGGTACTTCAGAATTGAAGAAAGGCAAAAAGGGAAAGAGAAGGGAGTATGTAAGCTTAATTCTTGCATGTATCATTAAAGGGACAGTTACTAAATATCCAGAAAAGGAGTGGTGATTAAAAATGACTTCATCAACTTCATCTCATCTCATCTCTCTCTCTCTCTCTCTCTCTCTCTCTCTCTCTCTCATCTCTTTTCCAAACAGGGTTACCAAATGGATGGATCAGTGAAATGCTGGAAATAACTCTTGCCTACATTTTGCCTAGAATTTGATACATTTTTTTTGTGGTATTCCTATAGAAAAGATAGACACATGTGGGCTAGGTGATAGTAAAATTAGGCAGATTTTTAAATGTTTGAAAAACAAGATCCAAAGAGTAGTCATTAATATTTCCACTCAGCTTAGAAGATCTGCCCTGGGATGTCCCAGTAATCTTTGCCAGGCTTTTGTTAGATAACAATTTTTTATTAGTGCCTTGGATAAAGACATGGATGACATGCAGATGATGCAAAGGTTGGAGGGATAACTAATGTACTAAAAGAGAAAGTATAAAGATCTAGGGGGAGAGCAGCGAGGTGGCGCAGTGGATAAAGCACCAGCCCTGGATTCAGGAGGACCTGAGTTCAAATCCAGCCTCAGACACTTGACACTTAACTAGCTGTTTGACCCTGGGCAAGTCACTTAACCCTCATTGCCCTGCCAAAAAAAAAAAAAGATCCAGGGGGAAAAAATTTTTTTTGACAAGCTAGAACACTGGGCTGAATCTAAAAGAGAAATTTTATATAGATAAGTATAAAGATTTCTACAAGTTCAGAAATGATAAGCAGGATGCTTTCAGAAAAGCCTGGAAAGACTTGTATAAACTGATGTATAGTGAAGTGAACAGAACCAAGAGAACATTGTGCAGAGACAGCAATACTGTTCGATGAAGAACTGTGAAAGACTTAACTATTCTCAGCAATATAGTGATCCAAGACAATCCCAAAGGACTACTGATGAAACATACTATCTAACTCCAAAGAAAGAACTGATATTGATGGAACAGACTGAAACATGCTATTTTTCACTTTCTTTCATTTTTTTCTTTTATTCAAGTTTTCTTGTACAAAATAACTAATATGGTCATGTTTTACATAATCATACATGTATAACCCATATCTGACTGCTTGAAGCCTCAGGGAGGGGAGAGGGAAGGAGGAATAAAAATTGGAACCCAACACTATAAATAAAAATGTTTATTACTTTTTGTTTGTTTGTTTGTTTTGTTTTGTTTTTTGCGGGGCAATGGGGGTTAAGTGACTTGCCCAGGTTCACACAGCTAGTAAATGTCAAGTGTCTGATGCCAGATTTGAACTCAGGAACTCCTGAATCCAGGGCCAGTGCTTTATCCACTGTGCCACCTAGCCGCCCCCTGTTTATTACTTTAAAAAATATTTACACAAGTTCAAATAATAAATTCACAAGTATAAAACAGGGGAAATATAGGCAGACAAACTGCAAAAGATCTGGAGATTTTAGGGGACTGAGAACTCAGTATGAAACAACAATTTGATAAACATCCAAGAAAGTTAATCTGATCTTAGTGTGCATTAAGAAAGAGAGAATCTAGGACTAGAGAAGTTGTAATACTACTGTACTCCCCTTTGGGAAGACCACATTAGAAGGATATGTTCAGTTCGAGGTACCACATTTTAGGAAGGACCTTGAAAAAACTGGAGAATGATGAGAGCCTGACAATCAAGATGGTAAAGGGTCTCAAGTTTATTACACACGAAAATTAGTTGAAGTAACTGGAGATGCTTAATCTGGAAAAGAGAAAGCTTAGTGGGGAACATGATAGCCGTCTTCAAGTATTTGAAGAATTATCATATGGAAGAAGAACTAGGCTTGTTTTCCTTAGCCTAAAAGGAAGAAAACTAAGCAAAGAATGGACACTGCAGAAAGGCAGATTTTTTTCTCAGTGTAAACAAAAACAAACAAAACCTAACAATTCTACCCAACAATGAGTGAGAACTAAAACTGGAATGGACTATGTCAGGAGGTAGTGCATTTATTGCTATCACCATCCCTGCCCCACCCTCCCAATACACACACTAGAGATATTAAAATAGAGGGTAGTAGAGAAGTACTTGCTGGAAATATCATTGAAGAGATTCGTGTTCAAGTAAAGATTGGATAAAGAAAAAAGGAAGGAAGGAAAGAGGGAAGGAAGAAAAGAAGGAAAAGAGGGAGGTAGGGAGGGGGAGGAGGAGGAAGGGAGAGATGAGATAGACACAGAAAGGGAGACAGACAGACAGACACACACACACACACAGAGCCAATTTTCCGTGTATTTCCCGCCTCGCTACTTCTAACTAAAGTTATATACTCCTCAAGGAGTATTTTCAGATAAGTGCCTCTGAAACTTGGTAGAGTTAAGTAAATCAGACTGAGAGGAATAAATCAGAATCAAATTGAGCTAAGGAATGATGTTTCCTAGCTCTATCACTCATTCTGCATAAGTATCACCTTTATTAGCAAGCTTTTTCCTGAGGCAAAAAAAAAAAATGATACAATGCTGCTCCCTGTTGTTGATAACTCATCATGACTTGCTCAGTCCTTTCATCCATTTTCCCTGGAGAAACTGCAGTGTTGTTCTCCTCAGAGTTCCCATGACAAGGAAGTTTCCCCAAAGGAACCAAGAGGGAAGACACAACTGAGGCATTCTCAAACATTTTCCAGCCCCTCCAGGGATCATGTAATGAGGCCCCAGCAATCACGCAGTGAGTGACTTCTGAGGAGTCCCTTTAAGTAATTGCTGACAACTGTGTTCCCAGTCATTCTAGGGCTCAAGCAGGGGGCTTGATCAAGATAGATAGTTCCTAGCTATTGGCAGTACTATAAAGGGTATTCCTCCCTCCCCCCCCTCCCCTCTCTCTTTTAGGGCGGGGCAATGAGGGTTAAGTGACTTGCCCAGGGTCACATAACTAGTAATTGTCAAGTGTCTGAGGCTGGATTTGAACTCAGGTTCTCCTGAATCCAAGGCTGGTGCTCTATCCACTGCGCCACCTAGCTGCCCACTAAGGGTATTCCTGATTGACTGAGAACAAACCTCAAAGATACCCACTCCTTCCCCTCCTCAACCCATCTATCCTATCCCAATAAACCACTTCAGGAGTTACTATTCACAGTTTAGCTCACCATAAATGTTCTCTCCCATCATCCCACTCCCATCACCCTAGGTATCCCTTGCAGGGACAACTAAGCAGGGTGAAGGTCTAGGAGGTTGACCCTAAGATAGAATAGAAACTCCTTGAGAGCAGACCAGTTCATTTTTGTCCTTGTTTCCCCAATACATAGCACAGTTTTTGAAACAGAGTATGCCTTTAATAGTACTTGTTGACTGACCCTAATTTCCATTGGAGTTGTGTTAGCTAACCTGAGATTCAAAGTCACTTGCATAAGATTCTCCTCTCCATGCTCCAAGCTTGAGAAGAGAGATCTTGGTCTTCTGGCTTTCAGCTTCAACAAGCAGAGGTGGGGGCTCCTCTTCTTCCCAGAGTCAGCTTCTTCTCAAAGCTTTTCTCTCCCTTCATATTCCCTGAAGAGAATATGGAACCGCGTGTCTTCTCTCTTGAAGCTAGAAGCCAGAAGGCCAGGATTTCTTTTCTCCCACACTCTGCCCCTCACACAGGCATGAAGCACTGAGTAATTGATATTCACCAATGAGGAGAGACAAATGCAAATGAGCTTTGAGCCAAGGGTTACCCTAAGATATAATGAAGGGATTCAACTAGGTGGCCTCAGGTTCTTTTCAACTTTGAATCTGTGAGACTATGGGCCTAGAAATCCTGGTGTTCTCCTACAGTCTTCCTTCTGCAGACCCCCAGAGCTCCAAACACTCTTATCCTACTCCAGGAATCCGATTTAGGGTCCCGGGGAATTTGGATGAACCCAAGTAGTCACACTTTCCTAAAGGCTTCTTTGAAATGCTAAAGAAAAAGATTTCCCAAAAGCTCCTGCTTTGAAGAATCTATTGTAAAGCGAAGCAGAGAACTGAGTTAATTCTTTTTTTTTTTTTTTAGTGAGGCAATTGGGGTTAAGTGACTTGCCCAGGGTCACACAGCTAGTAAGTGTTAAGTGTCTGAGGCCAGACCTGAACTCAGGTACTTAGGTACTCCTGACTCCCAGGCTGGTGCTCTATCCACTTTGCCATTTAGCTACCCCAGAGTTAATTCTTACAAGGACCTCACTTGTTGGCTCTCTTTTTCTAGTGGAAAGAAAAGTACTGATGGGAGTCAGACAGATGAATTCAAAACTTAAAAATTCCATTTACTAGCTGTGTGACCCATCAGATAAATCATAGCCTCTCTGAAACCTAATTTCCTCATATGTCAAATGGGGTTAACACTATTTGCTCTACTTACTCCCCAGGTACTGGAAGATCAAAGGCAATGAATGAATGATGAGTACCAGTAGGCAGTAGTATCTTACCAATGCCTCCTAAGGTTCAGTGTGGCTCTGAATCTGTGATGCTTGGTGGCCCAGGGATAAAGCACTGGGCCTGGAGTAAAGACAACCTGAATTCAGATTTGACCTCAGACACTTAATAGCTGTGTGACCCTGGGCAAGTCATTTCACCTTTGTCTGCCTCAGTTTCCTCAATTGTAAAATGGGGATGATTAAAGCACCTACCTCACAGGGTTATAAGGCTCAAATGAGACAATATTTGTAAAGTGCTTAGCCCAGTGCCTAGCACATAGTAGGCACTTAATAAATACTTGGTTTTTTCCTTCTTTCCTTCCTTCCCTTCCTCCCTCCTTCCCTCCTTCCTTCCCTTCCTCCCTCCTTCCCTTCTTCCTTCCTTCCTTCCTTCCCTCCTTTCTCCCTTCCTTCCCTCCTTCCTCCCTTCCTCCCTCCATTCTATCCTTCCTTATTCTGGGATCCAATCATGGACATGTAAGCCCAGAAAAGGAATTGGGTTGGTCACATAGGGAGAGCAAAGGATGATAGATGGATATGCTGATTACCTCACTGTTACTATGAATTTTTTTTCATTCTTAAAAAGCATTTAATTTTTTTCCAGTTACATGTAAAGACAATTTTCAACATTTTTTTTTCCGGGGCAATGAGGGTTAAGTGATTTGCCCAGGGTCACACAGCTAGTAAGTGCCAAGTGTCTGAAGTCACATTTGAACTCAGGTCCTCCTGAATCTAGGGCTGGTGCTTTATCCACTGTACCACCTAGCTACCCCTCAACATTTATTTTTATAAGATTTTGAGTACCAATTTTTTCTCCCTCCCTCCCTTCTGTCTTCCTCTCCTCAAGACAGAAAGCAATCTGATACAGGTTATATATGTACAATCACATTAAACATATTTCTGTATTAGTCATATTGTGAAAGAAGAATAAGAGGAAACGGGAAAACCTCAAAAAAGAAAAAAAAAACCAAAGTAGAAACAGTATGGTTCAATCTGCATTTAGAATCCACAGTTCTTTTTCTGCATGTGGAGAGCATTTCCCATTATGAGTACTTTCTTGCATAATTATATTGCTGAGAAGAGCTAAGACTATCACAGTTGATCACACAATGTTGCTGTTACTGTGTACAATGTTCTCATGGTTCTGCTCACTTCACTCAGCATCAGTCCACTTAAGTGTTTCCAGGTTTTTCTGAAATCTGCCTGCTCATCATTTCTTACAGCACAATAGTATTCCATCACATTCATATACCACAACTTGTTCAGTCATTCCCCAATTAATAGGCATTCCCTCGATTTCTGATTCTTTGCCTTATTATGAAATTTTTAAAAGAAGTGGAGAAAGATTTCCAGGATGTTTGACTGAATTTTCTATAGGGGATCTATGGGAAGATGGAAAAGAATCACAGAGGATAGGGAGCAAAGGAATCTTAATTTGTAACAGTGGACCGAGTAGATCAATACATAGAAATATTTTAAGGGTCCAGATCCAAGGAGGTGATATTCTCACTACATTCTACCCCCATCAGGCCACATGTAGGGTATCCAATTTTGGATATCCCATGGTAGGAGGGACATTGAGAAACAGCCATGTGCCCAGAGAAGGGGGAACAAGTCAGTAAAGGGAAACCAAATCACTGGTAGAAAGAATGTCAATGTATATCCTAGAGAACAAAAATACTCAGATAATAATGACCGCCCTCTTTAAATATATGAAGGATTGGGGCAGCTAGGTGGCTCAGTGGATAAAGCACCGGCCCTGGATTCAGGGATACCTGAGTTCAAATCTGACTTCAGACACTTAATACTTACTAGCTGTGTGACCCTGGGCAAGTCACTTAACCCCAATTGCCTCACCAAAAAAATAAAAATTAAATTAAAAAAATATATATATATGAAGGATTGTTCCCATGGAAGAGAGATTAAACTCATTTTTGCTCGGTAACCAAAGACAGAACTAAGAACAATGGCTGGACGTTTAGAGTGAGCCAGTTTTGCCTTGATATGAAGAAAAATGTCCTAATAATTATACAACTACCCAAGAATAGAAGAGAAGCCTTGGGAAATGGCAAATTTCTCTCTGAGATTGCCTTGGGGCGATTCTGGATGACCAACTGGCAGGGATGTGGGAGATTTCACATTTAGGTTGGACCAGATGACTTCTGAGATACTAAATGGAAAATGATATATAAAATGTAAGCACTTAATGGCTAGCTAATATAAGGTTTGTAAAGTATACACACACATATACATATATACATACATACATACATACGTACACATACATATGTGTATATATTCCAGATAATCATAACAACCTTACATGTTATTATTATCTCCATTTTACAGTTGAGGAAATTGAGGTTGAAAAAGTTTATATGACGTGTTCAGGGTCACATTAAGTAAGTGTCTGAGACTGGATTTGAACTCGGGTTTTCCTGATTCCAAGTCTTGCATCTGTGCTACCTAGTTGTCCTAATTTACTGTTGATGATTTTTAAATTCTGAATTTTCCCCCCATAGATAAAGAAGAACTGAAGATTATCTTAAACATTCCAAAGAGTTTCCAGTAAATGGAACCTGGGATAACTGCTCTAGTTATTCACATCAATGGATAAAAGTTATATGAGGGAAATCTGATATTTAATATAGGACCCCTCCCTTGCAGGTCTTTTCTTAATTGCTATTTACCTACTTAGACTCCTTGGGTCAAGTGAGCCTAATTTAGATCTTAATTGTCTATTAATTACAAAGTCTGCAAAGCCAGTGATTTCTAGGCAGCATGGGAATCAGTGAGTCACTGAATTGAAAGGACTGATCCACAAACATAATTGAATTTTGTTGTTCAGTTGTTTTTTGGTCATATCTGACTCTTTATGACCCCATTTGGAATTTTCTTAGCAATGTTTTGCCATTTCCTTCTCTATCTCATTTTATAGATGAGGAACTGAGGCAAATAGGGTTAAAGGACTTGCCCCATGTGGGGTCCAAAATTGTCCAATTCTACAATAAAAGAAACTGAGGTAGAGCGCCAAGTCAATAGCACTTTATTAGAGGGTCCGTGGGCCCCTATGATGAAGTGGACCTCAGATCTTCCTCATGATCTGAGATGCCCCCTTACTCCAGGCTCTTAGTTTTATAGTGTTATACCCAGAGACACAGAAGGGACAAAGTAAAAAACAGAGTTTTATAGGATGATAGATCTTGATTTTGATCCTCCGGGAGGGCCAGAAATGATTCATCAGCATGGGTGGTCACAGGATGAGCAAGGCAAGGTAATTTTCACTGAATAAGTGGTCATAAAATGGTCCCTTCCTGATGTTAGGCAAGAGAGGGCAGCCTGGAGGTACAAAAACAAATTTCTATCTTATATTAGGACATTCCGCCACTCTGGGCTTGGTCATGCACTCATCACCCCAAAGGGTGGAGGTTCTTTAGTCAGCATTCTTTTTTTTTTTTTGTGAGGCAATTGGGGTTAAGTGACTTGCCCAGGGTCACACAGCTAGTAAGTGTTAAGTGTCTGAGGCCGGATTTGAACCCAGGTACTCCTGACTCCAGGGCGGGTGCTCTATCCACTGCGCCACCTAGGTGCCCCAGTCAGCATTCTTGTAGCTAGGCAAGTGAATCTTGGAAGTTTTATAACAGGTTATTGACCAGTGAACTTATAGTTTGTAGCTTAAAGTTTGGGGCCTGTTATAAAAAAGAATCTATCTTATCAATTATTCCTAGATAGAATATATTTAAGATGTGTATTGATATATCCAATCCTTATACTAATATTAGTTAACTAGAATGACTACATGTAGGGGCAGCTAGGTGGAACAGTGGATAAAGCACTGGCCCTGGATTCAGGAGGACCTGAGTTCAAATGCGGCCTCAAACACTGGACACTTACTAGCTGTGTGACCCTGGGCAAGTCACTTAACCCTCATTGCCCGGCAAAATAAAAAAAAATTAAGAAACCATAGAATGACTACATGTATATTACTAGATGAGTATATCACTAATAATTGCTAATAATCATTACCCCATGGAATCACCCTGAACTGATTAATACTAATGGGAATAAAATAGGGGTCCAATAAATCATTCTTCATCAGGGTCACATATCTAGTAAGTGTCTGAGACCAGATTTGAATTCAGGAAGATGAGTCTTCCTGACTGCAGGTCCACTGTACCACCTAGTTGGCCCCAAAACATGTTTCAATACCTCCCCTCAAGTAGAGGTTGTACTAAATCAGTCAATGACTGATTTACTCTTATGCAAAGCACTAGGCTAAGTGATAGGGATACAACTAAAGAAGCTCACATTCTGATGGGGGAGACAACACGTAAATACCCAAGAACACACATGATTTATGCATTGTAGACAGGAGGTCATCTCAGAAAAGAAGGCTCTAGCAGTTGGCAGGAACCCAGAAAGGTCTCCTGCAGAAGGTGGGATTTGAGCTCAGCCTGGAAGGAAAGCAGGATAATTAAGAGACAAGGGTGAGGGGCAGCAGATGGAGCAGTGGATAGAGCACTAGCCCTGGAGTCAGGAGTACCTGAGTTCAAATGCGGCCTCAGACACTTAACACTTACTAGCTGTGTGACCCTGGGCAAGTCACTTAACCCCAATTGCCTCACTGGGAAAAAAAAGAGAGAGACAAGGGTGAAAAGGAAGGACATTCAAAGTATAAGGGACAGCCACTGCAAAGACAGAGTCATGTGTCTCAAGACATAGTGTGTCAGGGCAGCTAGGTGGCGTAGTGGATAAAGTACCAGCCCTGGATTCAGGAGTACCTGAGTTCAAATCTGGCCTCAGACACTTGAGACTTACTAGCTGTGTGACCCTGGGCAAGTCACTTAACCCCCATTGCCCCGCTAAAAAAAAAAAAAAAAGACATAGTGTGTCATGTTCAAGAACCAGGAAGGCCAGTGCAACTAGATTGTAGGGTGTGGGGGAGAGTAAAATGTAATGACCTCAACTGTCCTTTCCAACTCTGAGATTCTCTGTCAAAACTGGAGAGAATTTTTAACCTAGTGTTAGAAGAAACTATAGAGTTCAACTTGGCTAAGACTCTCATTTTACAGATGAGGAAAAACATTTACAGTCACTTATCATGATTAATGTGAACTTAGATGCCTTCTGCCATGCCTCCTTTGTCCTGTCTCATACTAAAAGGTGGGTGACCCTTCTCTTTGCCAAGGCAAACCCCTCTACCTGTCCAAGTGATCCTATACCACCCCATCTTCTTTGGTTTATTTCCCCTCTGTAAGCCCCATTCTGTCACTCATCTTTAGTCTCTCCCTGTCAGAGGCTGCTTCCCTCTGCCTACAAATATACCCATGTCTCCCCCATCCTGAAAAAACCCTCACTTCACCATCCCTCCCTGCTAGCTCTATCTCCTCCCTTTCAGGGACAAATTCCTTGAGGAGGTTGTGTACAATTGATGCCTCTATTTCTCTTCCTTTCACTCTCCTCAACTCTGCACTCTGGCTTCTGACCTCCTCATTCAGGTAAAAATGCTCTCTCCAAAGTTACCAGTGATCGTTTAATTCTCAAATTTAATGGCCTTTTCTCAATCATTATTCTTCACCTCTCTACAGCTCTTGACACTGTCGATCACCTTCTTTTCCTGTGTTCTCCTTTCTGGGCTTCTGTGACTGCTCTGTCTGTCTGTCTGTCTGTCTGTCTGTCTGTCTCTGTCTTTCTGTCTCTGTCTGTCTCTATGTCTCTTTGTGTCTGTCTCTGTCTCTCTCTCAGTTTTCCTCCTGCTCATCTGATTGCTCCTTCTCAGTCTCCATTGCTACATCTCCCACTCACAACAGCTAATTTAGAGAACACAGGGCCCTATCCTTTTGGACATTTCTACCTGGATGTCCTATAGAATCTTTTTTTTTTTATAGGCTCAAAGACCTTAAACTCATCAGACCTATAGAATCTTAAACTCATGTTTTACATAATTGCACATGAATAACCTATATCTGATTGCTTACTGCCTCAGGAAGTGGGGGGGGCAGAGGGGGAATAGAATTTGGAACTCAAAACTTTAAATAGAAATGTTTATCATTGTTAAAAAAATTATTGGGGGTGGCTAGGTGGCGCAGTGGATAAAGCACTGGCCCTGGATTCAGGAGTTCCTGAGTTCAAATCTGGCCTCAGACACTTGACACTTACTAGCTGTGTGACCTTGGGCAAGTCACTTAACCCCCATTGCCCCGCCCCCCCCCAAATTATTGACCTGAAAAACAACCTTAAACTCAATATGTCTAAAGTTGAACTCATTATCTTTGCCCCTAAGCCTTCCTCTCTTCTGAACTTCCCTACTGTTATTATCCTTCCAGTTGCCCAGACTTGCAATCCAAATATCACCCTTGACTCCTCATTGTCTCACCATTGCACCCCCATGCAATCTGTTGTCGAGTCCTGTAGATTTTTCCCTCATAACATCTTTCACATATGTTCCCTTCTTTCCTCTAATACTGTCTTCACTCTAGTGTAAGCTCCCATCACTTTATGCCTGAGCTATTCTAGTAGCTTTTTGGTTGGTCTCCCTACCTCAAGTTTCTCCCCATTCCAGTCTATCCTCCACTAAGTTGTCAAAGAAATCTTTCTGAAGTGCATATTGGGCCATATTACTCCCTATCTAATAAACTCCTGTTGTTTCCTACCACTTCCAGGATCAAATACAAAATCCTTTATTTGTCATTCAAAGCCCTTCATAACTTAGCCCCAGGGGTATGCTAGTAAATGTTTAATAACTGGATCTCAAAAAACCCCAACCAAACACCCAACATAAGAAGTACATACTTTTAAGTTTAATCAGCATTATTAACATTTTATCCATCATTTTATTAAGCCTAAACAATCAAACAATAATCAAGTCTTGATTTGTAGTTATTGCCAAGATATAAATGCTTCTACTTGCAAGTTGGTATGAACTGGCTTCAGCACACTCCTGCCTGGCCCTCACCTACATTTTCAGCTCTTTTACACCTCACATACTCTGTAATTGAGGGATACTGGCCTTCTTTTTGGAGGGAGGGGGCAATGAGGGTTAAGTGACTTGCCCAAGGTCACACAGCTAGTAGGTGTCAAGTGTCTGAGGCTGAATTTGAACTCGGGTCCTCCGGAATCTAGGACTGGTGCCTTATCCACTAGCTGCCCCCAATACTGGCCTTCTTACTGTTCCTGAACCAGATAATTCATGCATTTACACTGGCTATCCTCTATGGCTAGAATGAACTCTCTCCTCATCACTACCACCTGTCTTCCCTGGCTTCAAGTCCCAGATAAAATCTCACCTTCTTAGAGAAGCCTTTCCTCATCCCCCTTAATGTTAGTGCCTTCCCTTTGTTTCTCTCTCGTTTGTATATAGCTGTCTTCATGTTGCCTAACCATTAGATTGTGAGCTCCTTGAGACTCTCTGGGATTATCTTTTGCCCCTCTTTGTATCTCCAGCATTTAGCACATTACCTGGCACATAGTAAGCCCTTAGTAAATTCTCACTAACTGAACGGACCCCTTGCCACAGGTTCCCCTGATACAAGGTAACTGTCTTGAAACCAGTATCCCACTGGTAGTGGGTCCGTATGTGAAAGATGGTTACTTTGTTTTTGCTGCCTACCCCAAACTCACCACCCAGACTGTCGGTGGGGAATAAGGGAAAACATGCCATCCACCTGTACTGCCCAAAACGATAGAGAACTCAAGGATCCAGGAATACAAAATAATTTTTAATCCTATAAAAAAACTACACAATATTCCTATCCCTAGCAATTAGCCTGAAAATGAAAAAATAGTAAAGAAATAAATATAAGTGTACAATACACACACACACACACACACTCACACACACACACACACACACACACACACACACATATATATATATATATATATACATACATATATACATATATACAATGAATCATTCCTGAGGGAATCTACTCTTTCAATGATGTTTAGGGATGTGATCATCAGAAGAAAATGATTGTAGGCATTTCCTTCCGCATTGGGCAAGATAAATATTACCGGCTTGGGAACAAGGAGAATTGAGTGTTACTCTTGACTCTGTCACCAGCTAGTTATTTGGCCTTGGGCAAGGTATTTAACCTATATGGACTTTAAATTCTTCATCTGGAAAATGAGGGGGTTTCTTTAGATGATCTTTCAGGTCTCTTCCAATTCTGATACCCAATTGTTCTATAACTATAAATCCACAAATTGAAATCATGGCAACGTGACAATGGATAACTGACAGAGACAGACAGACAGAAAAATGGATGGATAGATAGATGATAGAGCATTGATCAAGCACTTACTATGTGTCAAGTTCTGTGTCAAGTGCTGGGGATACGAAAACAAGAAAATAAGATGGTCCCCATTCTAATACATGAAGATAAATCATAAAAGGGAGCAGGAAAAGGGGGACCGAGGGAGTAAGAGGGAAGGAAGGTATCCATTTGAGTGCTGGGCATCCAATGTGGAGAGTGTTTTGCTATTTGAGACAAATCGTTTCTTTCTTTCTTTCTTTTTTTTTTTGCAGGGCAGTGAAGGTGAAGTGACTTGCCCAGGGTCACACAGCTAGTAAGTGTCAAGTGTCTAAGGCTGGATTTGAACTCAGGTCCTTCTGAATCCAGGGCCAATGCTTTATCCACTGTGCCACCTAACTGCCTCTGAGACAAATCATTTCAATGAAGGAGCAGTGGCTTCATCTGAATAATGAATCAATCTGCGCCCTGCCCCTATCACTTCAGTATTTGGGGAGACTGCATTGCCAAATAATATTGTCTTCCTACAATGTTTACTATTAGGCCTAACAACACACACTACACAGGATCAAATTCACCCTTAGTGGATCTAATTACAGAAATTGGAGAATACTCTTTAGATATTTGTCATCAAGTGTTTGTGCTCTTTATATATAAAGTCATTTATAAAAGTGTACTTCCTAGAACTCCTGGGTTCCAAGAACCTTATGTACTGTCTGAGGCTGCCTAGGTCTGGGAGAGGTGTGGGAGGTAGAGGGGTACAGCTGAGCAATGGATATTTTGTTACACACTTTTATGATTCTATGCCAAAAGTAAAGTATTAGGGTATTACAGCTAAGTATTCTTCATTTATTCCTGTGGGGAGTGATTCCATTATGCTCCAAGGCCACATGACGAGGGCTCAGTCATATAGTGAAATCAGGAAAGAGGTGGGCTTTGCCAAATGTTGGGGCTCAAGAGTTGATTCTGATTTCGAAAATTCATAATAATCCATATCCTCCTAGACAGTAAACTGGTGTGGCCACCCAGAGAGAGAGACAGAGAGAGATGAGGACTAGAAAGTCATTGACAACTTTTCCAAAAATTCTGCTCAAGAACCAGGAGAACATTGTACACAGTAACAACAACATTGTGTGATGATCAACAGTGATAGATTTAGCTCTTCTCAGCAATAGAACGACCCAAGACAATTCCAAAGAACTCATGATGGAAAATGTTCTTCCACAGCCAGACAAAAAGACTTATGGATTCTGAAGGCAGATTTCCAATTTTTTTTTTGTTATTTCTTTTTTGAGGTTTTCCCTTTTTGTTCTGATTCCCCTTTCACAACCTGACTAATGCAGAAATATGTTTAATGTGATTGTACATATATAACCTACATCAGATTGCTTTCTGTCTTGGGGAGAGAGGAGGGAAGGGAGGGAGGGAGAGAAATTTGGAACTAAAAATCTTATAAAAACAAACATTGAAAACTATCTTTACATGTAACTGGAAAATAATAAAATACTTTTATGTTTAAAAAAAATGCTATTCAGCAGAATGGAATACCATTAGCAACAGGGTGAGCATGGGACATCCCACCACCAGATTCTTCCTGTTGAACAGGATCAGGATAGTGGCTATCCCCTCTACCTGGTGGTAAAAGGAACAAATAAATAACTAAGCCATCAGAAATAAGCTCAAACTGACAAGTGAATCCATGAGAAAACTAAGGTGTGACTAGAAATCACCACATAGAGAAATAGCTACCATTTATCCAGCAACTCTAAGGTTCATAAAGTGCTTTTGCATAACTTATCTCATTTCATGCTAGCAGCAACCTCATAAGGACGGGACAACCTATGCTATTATCCTCCCCACTGGACAGATGAACCTTACAAAAGCTATTCGAGCCCACGTATTCAATGATTCTACGAGTCTGTGACTATCTTGGTCAATATAACAAAACAGTATTATAAGTTTAAATTATAGGCCCCAGAACAACTATTGGAGAGAGATACACATGATTGTCTTTGTTAATTTCAAAATAAACAAAGTTGGCAGACAGGTGCAGTCCTTTTTGACATCACTCCAAAAGATTGAGCTCTTTGGGTGAGAATGTTATGCCTACAGTGACAGCTCTGAATGGAGTTTCATCCGAAATACAAATATCTATGAAAGTCGACAAAAATGATGAGTGAGAGGAAGAGTAGAGTTAGTTCATTAAAAAAAAAATGATTATTACCTAATTTTACTATGAATCCATGATGCTTTCTCTAAGGCCCAATGCACACGGAATTCCTCATTTGTAAGGTTACCTTAATCACACTTTGTTTGTAGTCTGTTTCTTGTTGTTTAGTTGTATCTGACTCTTCATGACCATGTGTGGGGTTTTCTTGGCAAAGACGCTGGAGTAATTTGCCATTTCCTTCTCCAGTGGATTAAGGCAAATAGAGGTTAAGTCTCTTGCATCACACAGCTTATAAATCTGTTCAGTGATGTTAAGCAGATCTTAAGGATGGGAAATGTCAAGACAAAAACAGAGGACAATTAGTAGTACAATTTGTCTGGAACATAGGATATATGAAGGGGGTGTTGTTTGAGATAAGGCTAGAAAGACAGGATGGAGATAGATTTGGAGGATAGGGAATTTATTATATTTTATTTAGTAGGCAAAATGCAACTACTGAAGTTTTTTGAGCACTGAAATAGTGTAATCAGAGTGGTTCATTAGGATGGTGATGCCTTCTCTGCCACGGGTGGGGGGGGGTTTCCATAGACTAAATTTGTAGAGTAATTCTCATAACTGGTATGTGCTTGCTATCAACTTCTAAGCAACTTTCTAACACCTAAAAGTATGTTGTGTTTTTGTTTTTTGGTGAGGCAATTGGGGTTAAGTGACTTGCCCAGAGTCACATAGCTAGTAAGTGTTAAGTGTCTGAGGCTGGATTTGAACTCAGGTGCTCCTGAATTCAAGGCCAATGCTTTATCCACTTCGCCACCTAGCTGCCCCTCCTAAAAGTGTTTTGAAATGAAAAGAGAAAAGGAGAAGCTATTCTTTTCTCCACATCCAGAAATATTCTTTTTCTTCTTCTTGTTTTAATTTTCCAATGAGCTCAGACTGACAGCATTTAAAAAAAGAGTCCCATGTCCATCATTTGAAGAATGGCTCAAGAAATTATGATATATGATTTTTTTTTTTGCAGGGCAATGAGGGTTAAGTGACTTGCCCAAGGTCACACAGCTAGTAAGTGTCAAATGTCTGAGGCTGGATTTGAACTCAGGTCCTCCTGAATCCAAGGCTAGTGCTTTATCCACTGTGCCACCTAGCTGCCCTGATATCTGAATTTAATAGGATATTCTTGCATTTTTTTTTTCTTTTTTTTTTTTTTTTTTTTTTGGGGGGGGGGCAATGGGGGTTAAGTGACTTGCCCAGGGTCACACAGCTAGTAAGTGTCAAGTGTCTGAGGCCGGATTTGAACTCAGGTACTCCTGAATCCAGGGCCGGTGCTTTATCCACTGTGCCACCTAGCCGCCCCCGATATTCTTGCATTTTAAGAAATTATGGGGGCAGCTAGATGGCGCAGTGGTTAAAGCACCGGCCCTGGATTCAGGAGTACCTGAGTTCAGGTCCGACCTCAGACACTTGACACTTACTAGCTGTGTGACCATGGGCAAGTCACTTAACCCCCATTGCCTAAAAAAAAAAAAAAGAAAAGAAAAAGAAAAGAAATTATGAAGGGGCAGCTAGGTGGCGCAGTGGATAAAGCACCGGCCCTGGAGTCAGGAGTACCTGAGTTCAAATCCGACCTCAGACACTTGACACTTACTAGCTGTGTGACCCTGGGCAAGTCACTTAACCCCAATTGCCTCACTTAAAAAAAAAAATTATGAAAAAGATAGTTTTGAAGAAACCTGGAAAGACTTGTGTGAACTGAGAGAGTGAAGTGATCAGAAGCAGAACAATTTACACAATAATGTAATACCCCTTGGAGGGTACCTGAAGGGACAGCCCTGTGCTGCTTGTGGAAGGAGACATGACTCTTGATGTGTATAAGGAGATGGACTCAAGGTGCAGAGAGAGACATGTATTATTAGATATAGCCAAATGTGGGAAATTGTTTTGCTTGACTATGTACTTTTGTTTTTGGTTTTTTTGTGTGTGTTTTTTTTAAGTGAGGCAATTGGGGTTAAGTGACTTGCCCAGGGTCACGCAGCTAGTAAGTGTTAAGTGTCTGAGACCGGATTTGAACTCAGGTACTCCTGACTCCAGGGCTGGTGCTCTATCCACTGCGCCATCTAGCTGCCCCTGACTATGTACTTTTGTTACAAGGGTTTGTTTTTCTTTTCTTTTTTTCACTGGAGTGGGAGGTAACTGGGAGGAGAGGGCAGATGAGCTAGCCTCTTGCCTTTGCCTAACCTTCCAAAGGAAAGCCAGAAGGAATCACAAATAAGCAGGATATCTTTTAAAATTACATTTTGAATTTATTATATACTTAAGAAGAAAAGCAAGCCCTATGTAATAGAGATCCACAGCTTCAAGTAGAATTCTCTACTGTTTTACAATGGAAATGCTTATTTAATTTAGTGATTATTAAGTTAAAAATAAAAATTTGAGGGGGCAGCTAGATGGCGCAGTGGATAGAGCACCGGCCCTGGAATCAGGAGTACCTGAGTTCAAATCCGGCCTCAGACACTTAACACTTACTGGCTGTGTGACCCTGGGCAAGTCACTTAACCCCAATTGCCTCACCAAAAAAACCAAAATAAAATAAAAATTTAATTAAATTTGAAAGAGCCCCTATTTGTTTGTTTTTAGGGCAATGAGGGTTAAGTGACTTGCCCAGGGTCACAAAGCTAATGTCAAGTGTCTGAGGCTGGATTTGAACTCAGGTCCTCCTGAATCCAAGGCCCACACTTTATCCACTGTACCACCTAGCTGCCCCCCCTTTTTTTTGCAGGGCAATGGGGGTTAAGTGATTTGCCCAGGGTCACACAGTTAGTAAGAGTCAAGTGTCTGAGGCCAGATTTGAACTCAGGTACTCCTAAATCGAGGGCCGGTGCTTTATCCACTGTGCCACCTAGCCGCCTCCCCCCCACCCACTTTTTTTTTTTGTTTTTATTTTTGTTTTTTGCTGGGCAATGGGGGTTAAGTGACTTGCCCAGTATGTGTCAAGTGTCTGAGGCCAGATTTGAATTCAGGTACTCCTGAACCCAGGGCTGGTGTTTTATCCACTGCGCCACCTAGCTGCCCCTCCTTTTATTTATTTATTTAGCTAGTTAGTTAGTTATTTTTGAAGGCAATGGGGGTTAAGTGACTTGCCCAGGGTCACACAGCTAGTAAGTGTTAAGTGTCTGAGGCTGGATTTGAACTCAGGTACTCCTGAATCCAGGGCCGGTGCTCTATCCACTGCGCCACCTAGCTGCCCCCCCCCACCCATTTGTTTTTAACTGGGCTTGGAGATGCAGAGCACAGTTTGACTGTCGAATGAACAAGCCTTTGGTGACAGCTCCCATCCTGATCAGCAGGTTGTTCTCATCTTGTCAGGTTCTCTGTGATTGGACTGGAAGGCTGTGTGTTGTAGTAGAAAGAACACTGTCTTTGGAGTTGAGAATTTGAACCTTGGCTTTGCTACTTACTATCTGTGGGACTTTGGGCAGATGGTTTCTCCTTTCTGGGCTTCCCTGAGTTTCCTCATCTGTAAAATGAAGGTGTTGGCCTAAATCTATGAGGTCCCTTCCAGCTCTGAGTGCTATAAAACCCCAATTAATGAGTAGCTTTGACTGCTGTCAATGGTGACACTGTTGGTGGTGATGGGGGGGGGTTAGTATGTGTCCCCTATGTATTAAATAAGCTCACACACACCAAAGTCCTAGACCTACGAACAATCACATGAATCACTTCCCTGGTAGCTACTTTGGGAATCATCCTATTGGCTAAAATTATCCCTACCCACTATATTGTTTGATGAAGAACTGTGAAAGAGTTAACCATTTTCAACACAATGATCCAAGACAATCCCAAAGGACTATTTTTTTTTTTTGTGAGGCAATGAGGGTTAAGTGATTTGCCCAGGGTCACACAACTAGTAAGTGTCAAGTGTCTGAGGTTGGATTTGAACTCAGGTACTCCTGACTCCAGGGCTGGTGCTCTATCCACTGCCCCTCAAATCTCTTTCTTATAGTGGGTAGGGATGGGGGCAGCTAGGTGGTGCATTGGATAAAGCACCGGCCCTGGAGTCAGGAGTACCTGAGTTCAAATCCAACCTCAGACACTTGACACTTACTAGTTGTGTGACCCTGGGCAAGTCACTTAACCCCAATTGCCTCACTAAAAAAAAAAAGAAATAGATTTGAGTGACAGGAGGGTAGGAAAGGGAAGAGAAGGCTAGCCAAGGCCTCAGAGTTGTGGCTCTTCAGCATCTAGGTTCACTTCTTTAGTTTTTCTCTCTCTTTTTTTGTCTTTTTTTTTTTCAATTTTTTTTTTCTAGGTTCACTTCTGCCCAGAACATAAACTAATGCTGGGAACAGAAATTCTTAAGTCAGGCTGATGTGGTTAGAGCCTCCCAGGAGTTGTGTTTTCCTTTTATTTGGCAACTTGGGGTCCTTTTTAGGCCCATTTATCCTTCCTGCTCCACTCTTTGCCCCTTATTCTCCACCCAGTGGGTAAGTGGATATGTTGGGAAACTGTGTTCAGACAGAGAATCTTCATTGCCCCATGGTAGGCATGAATATACTCCTTGTCTGATTTCTCTCCTCTTTTCAGGCAGCCATTCTTTTCTGCCAATAGTAAGAAGTATATTGTTAGCACATGGAAAACAGCACTTGGGAGTCAAGAAGACCTGGGTTTAACCCACATTCTTTGACACTTACTAGTGGTCTAACCCTGGGCAAATCATCCTGTCCATAAAATGATTGGACTTGATGTCTTGTAAGGTCTCTTCTTGCTTGAAATCTATGGTCTGGGGGCAGCTAGGTGGTGCAGTGGATAAAGCACCGGCCCTGGATTCAGGAGGACCTGAGTTCAAATTCGACCTCAGACACTTACTAGCTGTGTGACCCTGGGCAAGTCACTTAACCTACATTGCCCCACAAGAAAAAAGAAAAAGAAATCTATGATCTTATGTCTCTTCTATTTGGGGCTGCATACAGCTTAATTTCCATTATCCTACTTATAAAAAGCAAAGAAAGAACCTTGTCTCTGTTCCTAGACTCATCCCCAACCTTCTCCCTCCAGCTCATTGAGCCCAGTGCATAGCCTAGTGCCTAGCCATATAATTTTCTCACAGAATAAGTCATCAGTAAGTAGCCTGAGACCCAAAGGAACAAGTATGTGTATGCCCATGATGTGACTTGTTAATAATGGAGAACAAAGAAGATGGGACTCTGCTTGTCCCACTTCCAGGCTACCAATCCAAGCATTTCCTGTTTATTTATTTATTATTAGTTTCTTGCACACAGGTTTAAGAGATGCCTGTATGATCACAATATTAGAAATTCTCAAATAAGCCAACAAATGAGGCCCTCCAATGTCTCCTGGGGGGGGTCACTATTACAGTAATTAATTAATTGAAGTTTAGAAAACTCTTTCATATCCTTCTATTAAAGGGGCTACCTAAGTTCAAAGTACCATAATAATCAAGCCTAATGAGGTCATCAAATTAATATGGAAGGATTCAAGCCATATATAAAGCTCTTCCAGGAGATGGGTATTTCAGGATAAGGGTGAATAGAGATAGGTGAGTCTCCTATGTCAGTTTTTAAATATTCCATAGGAGCAGCCCTCAGGTTGGTGCATGATGGAAAACCGACTATTGACTCAAGGAGGATCCTGCTGCTGAATTTGTATTGTAGGACAGAGGTAGAGGTGGAGGGAGCCTGAAGAAAACTGCTCTGTCCAGTGCTGAAGTATCCCAAGTGGAAGTGGAAAACCTTCTTAAAGAGGGAAGACAAGTGTTCTCTCTTCAAAGACCAAAACAGGTTAGTGGAGAGGATGGGAGGGAAGGTATCTCTTCTGTCTTAGAAAATTTAAATCAGGGTCATATGCAGAATATTTTTTATTATTGTACCCCATGGGGCAATTCCCACTATGGTTCCAATGTGGTCACCACCCTAATTTAAATGCTTGCTATTCTGAGTAAGGACAAGAAATAATGAGGGAGTAACAAAAACTAAGACTAGTTTGGGAAGGTGCATTAATACAATCAGTATGTGTCAGAGGTGAAACTGGAACCCAGGTCTTCCCGATTCCAAGCCCCTCTCTATAAACTATATTATATAGAGAGTGCCCAGGCCAAGAGTGGGTCTTCCTGAGTTAAAATCTAGCCTCAGACATGTACTAAGTGTGTAATTCTGGACAAGTCACTTAACCCTGTTTGCCTCAGTTTCCTCATCTGTCAAATGAGCTGGAGAAAAAAAAAATGGCAAACCACTCCAGTATCTTTGCCAAGAAAACTCCAAACAGGGTCACAAAGAGTGGGACATGACTGAAACAACTCAATATCAAAGCTATGGTAAATCTCCTCACTTCTCTAGGCCCTAGTTTCTGCATATCTGTCTGAAGTCAAACCTTTTTTTTTGGGGGGGGGGGGCTATGAGGGTTAAGTGACTTGCCCAGGGTCACATAACTAGTAAGTGTCAAGTGTTTGAAGCCAGATTTGAACTCAGGTCCTCCTGAATCCAGGGCCAGTGCTCTATCCACTACGCCACCTAGCTGCCTCTGGAGTCAAACACTGAAGAAAATGGTGGGGGGGGGGGGTAGATCTCCAAGCCTTAAAACCCTATAGTTCAGATCATGTCTCATGCTTGCTCCTGAGAATTTTTTGCTGTAAGGATTTAGGTAAGACACTTAAATAAGAGGTACATTGGCTTTTCACTGGCTCAAAATGCATTTTCTTTACTGAAGTTTCTATTTTTTCTATTCAAACAACTTTATTTCAAAAATCATTCTAGGCCCTGCAGGATAAGATCCATCAGCATGTTAGTTCCTGTCGCTTTTTTGGGCCTTGCTGCCCTCATTGGTGAGTTGTGTGTGTGTGTGTGTGTGTGTGTGTGTGTGTGTGTGTGTGTAACACTTTACTATTGCCCCTCAAACCACATTGCACCATATAGTGACTTTAAAAGTGCGATTTATTTTTTCTATTTTTCCATGAAAATATTAAAGTAGAAATGAATTGTAATTCAATTGTCTCCCTCAAAATAGCAATAACACTTTTACACTTCACTCCCTATTATCTCAAGTCAGAGGCAGACTAGGGTTAGGCAAGTCAGGCAACTGCCCAGGGTACAAGAAGGGACACTATTTAATATTGCCATGTAAATATTTGATGCCAGAAAACCTCACCCTCCTTGGCCCATTGGTTTTGTTTCATGATAAATCAGGCTACAGATAGTACGGGGAAGGTTTGAAAGTTTGGGTCTCTAGTCATACACAGGGGGTGCAATTTCCCATTCTTGCCTAGGGTGAAAAAACATTTGGTCTCAGCTCTTCCTCAAGCCCTGGTTTTAACTCACTCCATGGGTCAGAAGATTATAGGCTGGGTATAAGAGAGGTTCTTTGGAACAAACAGACTGATACATATAATTATTCATCATGATGATCAATAATAATACCTTGAATCTGCATTGCCCTTAACCTTTAAAGATCTGAAATAAAGCAGCAGAACTTTCTCGTATTAATAAATTCGAGATGTGCTAAGTATCACTAACATATTTAGAGTAAAGGATTATACTCAAATAATAAACTAAAGTTCTCCTTTTGGAAGTTCGGTTGATGACTTCAGGTATACCATAGAGGGATTATATTCTCCCTATTCCAAGTATTTTGATTCTCCTACACACTGCTTCCTGATTGATTTTTCTAATGAACAGTTCCAATGGCATCACTTCCCCAGCTCAAAGACCTTCAATGGCTCCTCATTGCCTACTAGAGAGGGAGGGAATAAGCTATCTCTGTGCAAGGTACTATGCTAAGCACTTTACAAATATTATCTCATTTGATCCTTACAAAAACCTTGTGAGGTGGACACTCTTATTATCCTCATTTTACAAGTGAGAAAACTGAGGAAGAGGTTAAGTGACTGTGCCCAAGATCACTGAGTTAGCAAGTATTAGAGACTCTATTTGAACTCAGATCTTCCTTACTCCAGGCCCAATGCTCTACTATGCCAACTAACTGCCTACCAAAATAAGTTTACACTTCTTATTTAATAGGGTGCCTTGAAAGATTGGCTTCAATCTTTCTACCTTTTCAGTTTTATCTCAGAATGTTTCTTTACCTCCCCTAAACTGCCCTAAGAATCACAGCTAGATCATTCAACATTCCCTTAGTATTAGAGTACAATCACTTTGCAGGCCAGGGGACTGTCATTCATGTTTGTATCTCTTTCTACTTACTATACCTATTGTGTATAGTGTAGGTGTTCAATAAATATTTGAATTATTGAAAGAATGAATACCTAACAAGGGAAAGAAGTCCAGTGCTATTCATATTTTATAGGTTAAATCATATTCAAAATGGCAACCCAAGTTAAGTTTTCTCGAAGTCTTGGTTTAAGATAGCCTTTTGTTTTTCAGTTACTTCTGAGGGCACTTATCCATATCCTCCCCCCGTGAATCCCCACTTCCAGCCTCGTTTGTACCATGGATGCTATGGTGATATCATGAGCATGGACACCCCTGGAGCCTCCTGTGATATAGACAGATTGATCAACTGTGGTGAGTGCACATTTAACATTTCCCCCTTCCCTTAAATATATATCTTTATATATCTTCCTAAGACTCTCACTTAAAGAAGTTGCTTTTATCTTTGTATATCTTTTCCTCTATTGTTTCCTTCTCCAACCCCTTTTTACATATCTTACTTCCATTAAGATCACAGAACCATAGAATCCAGAGGTGGAAGGAACCAGAGAGAACAAGCCACTCATTTTACCAATGAGGAAACTGAGATCCAGTTTGTCTTAACCACTTAATGATAAATTGGGACCAGGCCCCAGATCTTTGGTATTCAAGGTCAATACTTATTCCACTATGCTAGTTTGATTTAATTAAAACCTCCCTTGTCTCTAAAACAGCAATTCTGAAATTAAGAGATTTCTCTCTGTGTGAGGGAGGTTGGGCCGGACGGAAAATGAGTTAGGGAATAGCTTTCTAAGGAAAGTTTCCTGGAAGTTGGAAGTCAGTGTAGTATAGTTAGAAGGACATTGAACTTAGAGTCAGGAAATATGGGTTCTTTGAGGTTACTGTTTGATCTTGAACTAGTCAATGAATCTCTCTGAGCCTGTTATTTGTAAAATCAGAAGGATGAACTAGCTGATCTCTAAGGTCCCATCCTGCTTTAATATTCTATGGTTCTGAATGTGGCTTGGGTTAGAAGGTGTGTTCTCCAGGATTTTTGGCTTCCATAGTGATAGGTACTGTTGGAGATTGACTATGGCTGTCATAACTTTCTGGGGTTTTTTTTGTTGTTGTTATTTTGGGGTTTTTTTGCAGGGCAATTGGGGTTAAGTGACTTGCCCAGGGTCACACAGCTAGTAAGTGTCAAGTGTCTGAGGCTGGATTTGAACTCAGGTCCTCCTGAATCCAGGGCCAGTGCTCTATTCACTGTACCACCTAGCTCCCCTATAATTTTCTTAAAAGATGTGTAGCACAGGCTACATTCCCATGAGCAGGCTGGGTCCCCAGAAGCTCCCCTCAAAGTTCCAGGGGGGTAATCCTGCATAATCAGGGATGGTTTCTCTAATTCTATTACTCATGAGCCCCCACTAGTGTGCGCATCTCCCATTAACTACCAGTTGATCACAATTAATCAGCAAAGTTAATTGGCTCTTAGAAAGAGTTATTTTCCAAGGTAGTTAAGAACAGTCAGCACAAACATCTCCCTAAACAAGAAACACCTTCTTCCATGAGTACACATAGAGTCATGGGGAAGGGTGGACTTAAGCTTAGAAAGGACATATGGTAGATGGGTAACTCATAGCTTCTGGTTGCTGTAAGTTCTTTTCTCCCATTCATGAAGTTCGACTTTGGTATGGTAGGGCTTTCTGCTGGGTTCCTTGTAGAGTCCTAAAAGTGCCCCTTTACTCGGTGTATCTAAACTATCCTCAGCTCTGAATGAAAAGGCTGATGTCAGTCACTGTTGCTCCAGGGACACTGGTACGAGATAAGTCATACCCAGAGATAAGTCCAAAAATCTTTCTACCTTTTGAAATTCACAAGCTCATCCTCTGGTTGAGTGGGGAGAGGAGAAAGAAATTGTCTCCTTCCTCCCCCCTTCCCCCTAACTCCCAAGCAATTCCCTCTCAAGGCTGGAATTTGGATGGAACTGCATTTGTCCCACTACAGAAACACAGGTTGTGAAATGGCTTGCTATTTTGTCCAAGCCTCACAGGATATATCTCAACCAGTTCTAATACACTTCCTGTGCAGCATTATTTCATCCTATCCAATGGCTTTCACTCCTTCCAGATTGATTAAGAACTTTTCATACCATGTTTATAATTTGTGATTAATTAATTCAATAGAGGTGTTCTTTCCAGTTAAATGTATCAGAGCTAGAGCATCTTGTTAAGTACTTTAAATTGGGCAGGGTAATCGATTCAAGTGACAACACACCCTCCCTCCCAATAGTTTTTTATTGGGGGGTGAGGCAATGGGGGTTAAGTGACTTGCCCAGGGTCACACAGTTAGTAAGTGTCAAGTGTCTGAGGTCGGATTTGAACTCAGGTCCTCCTGAATCCAGGGCCAGTGCTCTATCCACTGCGCCACCTAGCTGCCCCTTGATAGATTTTTTTTTTAATTCTAGTCTCTTTTAAGAATAAAGAAAACTAATTAAGAAAGAGAGAAAGTGGGGGCGGCTAGGTGGCGCAGTGGATAGAGCACTGGCCCTGGAGTCAGGAGTACCTGAGTTCGAATCCGGCCTCAGACACTTGACACTTACTAGCTGTGTGACCCTGGGCAAGTCACTTAACCCCCATTGCCCCACCAAAAAAAAAACAAAACCCAAACCAAAAAAAAAAAAGAAAGAAAGAAAGAGAGAAAGTACCGATATTTCTATTTCTACTGTAGGGATCCGTGGCTCAGAAATGTTTGCTGAGATGGATTTGGTGGCTATGAAGAAATATCAAATTATAATCAAAGATGTTGGACAGAAACAATGTGTGGATCCTGCTTTGATTGCTGGAATTATCTCCAGAGAGACCCATGCTGGGTCTGTGCTCCAAGATGGCTGGGACTATCAGAGACTTAAATTTGGTTTGATGCAGGTAACTGTCAAGAAGCAATACCTGTGGTTCAGCAATGATGTTCACCTTTCCAGCAAAATATCAGCAAAAACAGAAACCCTATTATAGCCCTTTAATAGGGGGAAAAGTGGTAGAGAGGAGAGAGAGGACTGGATTTGGATTCAGAGAACCTCAGTTCAAATCTCAGCCCTGCAATTTGCTACCTATGCAACCTTGGATAAGTCACTTCATGTCTGGCTCTGTTTCCTCATCTAAAGGGACATTGACTAAAATGTCAAATGGTTTCTTCTCAACATCTTTGCTGCTTTCTTTAGGGCCTGTGTCATTAGGCACTCTAAAAGACATGTCATAAGAATGTAGGAGTTGGATGAATGAACAAGTGAAGTTATAGCATAGTAATTATTTGGATCAGCCCTGTGATCTCACTGGTAGAGGGAAATTATTCTAAAGAAATCCCCTCCACCAATGTAGATTGGCTCCTGCTCTGCAACTTAAAGCCTTGGAGAGTTGTCTGGGACACTGAGAAGTGACAGGTCTAGGGTTACCAGCCAGGATGTGTCAGAAGCTGGCCTGGAACTCAGGTCTTTGTGACTTGGAGGCTCTTTGAATATTAGGCCTCAAACAGGGAAAGTTACAAAAGAGCCTGTAAATGCAGATTTTGTCCAATTAATTTTAAGAAAATAATTCTATTAACAGAAGACTATTCTCCATAGCACAACTAAAGAAGAAAGTAAATTTTTATCACCTGGGACCAAAATACTATTTAAGTAATATTCCTCAATCCTAACTACCTCAATACTAGATTGCTGTGGGGGGTGGAGAGAAGTAGGGGATAATTGCCTTAGCTCTATGCAGTAAAGGACTCCATAGTTAGACATTAATTTTGGATAATTGACATTTTAGTCTAACTAGCTCTGTGAACGTGAGCTAGTTTACCTTATCTGAACCTCAGTTTTCCTCAAGTACTTCATAAACCTTAGAGGATTATAGAAGCATGAACATTGGGGTCCTTTGATAGGTCTATAATCACATTGATGAAGACACATTTTCTAGAGAAACTACAACAAGTGTAAGCTATTATTTTTAGAATAACTGTTTTACTTTCATATCTTGCTTTTATTATGAAGACCTGGCCTTCTTTGAGTACTCAGTTTGCTTTGGTTTTGGGGTTTGTTTGGTTTTTTTGGTGGGGCAATTGGGGTTAAGTGACTTGCCCAGGGTCACACAACTAGCAAGTGTCAGGTATCTGAGGCTGGATTTGAACTCAGGTCCTCCTGAATTCAAGGCCAGTGCTTTATCCACTGCGCCACCTAGCTGTCCCCTGCTTTTCTTTTCTTTTTTTTTTTAAACTGCTTTGCTTTTAATAACAGTATCTTCTTTTTTTTTTTTCCTCACACTGGAGCTGTTAAGTACTCATTTCTCCAAAACTTTTTTTTAAATAAAGCTTCCATTTATGTAATGCTTTATATTTATAGAGTGATTTGTACATCATTCTCCTTGATTTTCACAACAGTCCTCTGAAATAGGTGGTGTAAATATTTATTCCCATTTTAAAGATAAGGAAATTAAAGCTCAGGGAGATTAATTACCCATGTATGGTAACTGCTAGTAAGGGGTGGAGCTGGGACATGTCCCAAGTCTTCTGACTCCAAATTCAGTATTCATTTCAACATATTACCTTTCTTCTCACTGAAGAAAAGAAACAACTCAAAAAATAACCCTTTGTGGGTAAATAAGGGGGAAAGCCCCAAATCTGAGAAATAAAAATTTAATTTGGAAGGGCAAGGACAACAGAAAGAACTATATTTTCTCCCAGGGAGTCTGATTTATTTTTATTTCATTTTTCTAGCTTGATAAACACACTTATCACCCCACTGGAGCCTGGGATAGTCAAGAGCACCTTACACAGGCTGTAAAGATCTTAACTGACAAAATTAAGGCAATCCAGAGAAAATTCCCAACTTGGACTATGAGTCAACACCTGAAAGGTGAGTCAGGTTTATTTGTTGAAATGTACAGTAAATAAAATGACTTCTGACCTGAAAGTTTATCCTTTACTTGCTACAGAAGGATTGGCAGCACTGAAACTATTTAGCTGAAGTGACATTGGTAAATGAGGATTTGTGTACCTAAGGCTTGTTCGATTTAGTGATCTGTCAAACTAGACATGTAAAGAATCCTGCGTTTGTGTCTCACTAGCCAAATGACATGCACTGTCCAACATACTAGAAAGAAGGTGGTGAGACAGGATGTCTTGAGATTTGGCTGGGGGTGGGGGTGGGCAGGAGTATGTGTTGGTTTTGGAGTCTTTGGCTTGAGTTTAAATCCTACCTCTGCTACTTACTCCCTGAGTGATCTTGGCCAAGTCACTAATGTCTCTAGGCCTGTTTCCTCTATAAATTTAGGGGTTTGGACAAAATGGCCTCCAAGTGCCTTTCTTGCTCTAAACTTATCAAGTCAATAGCCAATAAACTGTATTCAATAATCATTTATTAAGCATCTATTATGTGACAAGCACTTTGCTAAGTGCTGCAGATACAATTAATAAGAAGGAAGACAGGGCAGCTTGGTGGCGCAGTGGATAAAGCACCGGCCCTGGATTCAGGAGTACCTGAGTTCAAATCCGGCCTCAGACACTTGACACTTACTAGCTGTGTGACCCTGGGCAAGTCACTTAACCCTTCATTGCCCTGCAAAAAAACAAAAAACAAACAAAAAAAAAATAAGAAGGAAGACAGTCCCTGCTCTCAAGGAGCTTACAATTTAATGGGGGAAGGGCAGCTAGGTGGCGCAGTGGATAGAGCACTGGCCCTGGAGTCAGGAGTACCTGAGTTCAAATCCGACCTCAGACACTTAACACTTACCAGCTGTGTGACCCTGGGCAAGTCACTTAACCCCAATTGCCTCACTAAAAAACAAACAAAAAAACCCCAAACAATTTAATGGGGGTGTGTGTGGGGAGGAGACAATACACAAAAGGTAAGAAAATGGGGGAGAGGGGCAGCTAGGTGGTGCAGTGGATAGAGCACGTTCCCTGGAGTCAGGAGGACCTGAGTTCAAATCCGGCCTCAGACACTTAACACTTACTAGCTGTGTGACCCTGGGCAAGTCACTTAACCCCAATTGCCTCACTAAAAAAAAAAAAGGAAAAAAAAGAAAATGGGGGAGGTAGGAGACTGGACACCAGGGGGTACCTGGCAAAGGGACATCTTATTCCTTGGAGTTGAATCCAGGCAGAGCAGCAGATGCAAAGCAGAGTGGGCTGAGTTCAGTTTCTGAAGGTCTCCTAAAGGAAGGTATCAGGACAAGCTTGGTATACTGTCCCTTAGCCCTCGAATCAGAGGGGAGAGGAGTCTGAGGGAGATGGAATCAGTCAACACTTGATTTCATGAAGAGATGATGAGACTTGTGAAAGAAGCCTCAACTCTGAAAGGGTTGAAAATGTACTTCTTTCTCCCTGGGAAAATTCCTATTTCAGGACAGGACACTTTCCTATGGGGTCAGTTTGATTTCTTAACTATGATTTTTAGGGGTTCTAAAGCTCTGGCATAAAATGGTGATATGATATAGTGGGGGTATGACCTCACTTAAGGTATCTGCTTCTGAGCTTCACATTTTAGGAAGGACATTAATAAACTGGAGTATCTGCAGAGGAGGATAACTAGGATGCTGAAGGTCCCTGAAACCATTTTATACAAGGATGACATAAAGGAACTAGAGATGTTTGTTCAGTTTGGAGAAGAGAAGACTTTGGCTTGAATTAGGATCAATAGGTGGAAATTGCATAGAGACAAATTTAGGCTTGATATCTGGGGAAAATTCCCTAGAAGCAGCTATGGTGGTGAAGTGGATTAAATGCTGAATCTAGAGTCAGTAAGAACTGAGTTCAAATCCAGACTCACTTACTATGGGACCTTGGGAAAGTCACAACCTCTGTCCAAATCAGTTTGCTCATCCATAAAATGGGGATAATAACTACCTCAAATGAGATAATATTTGTAAAGTACTTTGCAAGCGGAATAAAAGTAGAATTGGCCTCCAAACAGAGAATGTCATCCCTCACTGGAAGTCTTCAAGCAAAAAGAGGGAATGATCCTTTGCGCTCGCTTGCTCGCGTTCTCTCTCTCTCTCTCTCTCTCTCTCTCTCTCCATATATATATTATAGTGGAGATTCTTGTTCAGCTATAGATTGGAGGAATTGTTCCCTCAGGTCTCTTTCAACTCTAAGATTCTGAGACTCAGGAGACAAAAGTTCATGTGTGGAAAGTTACTGTCACCAAAATGAAAATCTCCTGAAGTCAGGGACCAGGCCTATGTCATTATTTTCTTACATAGTCCAGGACAAAGCATGGACTTAGCAAATATTTTTAGGTGATAAGATAAGACTTGCTGATGTTCAATTTAGATTACTAGATGCATAAGAAGAAACACTTTGAAAGATGCCCACAGTGAAGATGAACTGGGGGCAGAGTGTCTATTTCTGACCAGAGCTGAACTATTCAAAAGGACAAGCCAATATTTTCCAAGTGGCCTGCAAATTATCCTGTATTTTTAGGTGGGGAGAAAAAGAAAGGAGTTCCTTTTTTGGGAAAACTTTGACCAGTGATCTGACACAGCATTTTCCTGTCCTTCTGGCTGGAATTCATCACTACTTCTAATGCTTTTGTGTTCTATTTCAGGTGGTCTCTCTGCCTACAGATCAGGGATTGATGCCATTGTAACCCCTAGTGATGTAGAAAATGACTACACCAACGATATTCTTGCCCGATGTAAATTTTACAAGAGACATGGCTTCTAAGTTTGAGGAGGTTGGCCAAATAGGTCACCATTTAGCAGGGAAGGATTCTGTACACACACTCACCAATTGTTTGAATAAATTAATTACTAAATTTCCCTACAAGAAAATTGTACCCAGGAAGCAGAGTATGCCAATACCCAAAATTAGAGGCCTTGTTGGAATTGATGGCCCTGAGCTCCACACTAGTACCAATGACATTGCTGCACTCGTTCTAGGATGTCTGTTCACAGACTTCCAATTGCATAGGCAATATTTCTAGGCTGTGCCAAAAATTACTGCTCCCACTCCAACCTACCTCCAACCCAACGCCCTCCCCATCAACACATACACACAAAAAGAATTCCAAATCTTTGTGTTATATGCTTGGCTTATCCTGTGAGATTATGGTATACCATTCAACTGGTCAACTACAACCATTAGACCTGCTGAATTGTAGGGCTAAATACACTGCAATATGACCTTGCTCAACCCTTGGTTCAATATTTCAATCACAAATCCCCTTTCTTAGTTCCCAGATGTCTCTCAAAAAGCTAATCTAAAGTAACACACTAACTCCAACAGGGTTTTCAACTGAGAGGGGCTCAACTCTAGAGGCCTGATAATTAGCATGTCTATGATAGCATCCCAAGTCTTCTACTAGTAGCCTTGACTTCCTTTTAAAAGGCTAGTAATTCTCCAGCAATTCTCGCCTCCATTAAAAGTACTACCCTGGGGGCAGCTAGGTGGCGCAGTGGATAGAGCACTGGCCCTGGAGTCAGGAGTACCTGAGTTCGAATCCGGCCTCAGACACTTGACACTTACTAGCTGTGTGACCCTGGGCAAGTCACTTAATCCCCATTGGCCCCCCCCCAAAAAAAAGCTGCTAGAAAAGTACTACCCTAAGGGCAGCTAGGTGGTGCAGTGGATAGAGCACCGGCCCTGGATTCAAATCCGGCTTCAGATACTTAACACTATGTGACCCTGGGCAAGTCACTTAACCCCAATTGCCTACCCCCCCCCAAAAAAAAGCACTACCCATGCAATTCAGTGACAGGAAGTATATCTGACATATAAACATGCAGGGCTATGTTTTGAATGCCAAGATTAACTGTTCCAGGAATGAGGTATTTTTCTTCATCACCTCCAGAAGAGGTGTAGAGATAATGGTGGTTTTCTTTTTATAGGACCTAGGGAAACAGGCGACTTCACCTGCACTGGACAATTGGGTTGCTCAGAGATTTTAGCCATTTTGTTTGAAGTTCTATTCATTGTTCCATTCAGAGTCCTCCACCTTAGGCAACACCCAGTTAGGTGACTGGGAAAGGAGTAACTGCTTCCATAGTACTTCTGGTATCTCTGACATGGACTGACTCATATACACAACCACACACACACATACTCTGACATCCCAACTCTAGGTACTGTTTGTTCTTTTCCGAAGCTCCCCCACCCCCACCCCTGTGTGGATACTTCAGAGGCCTTAAAACTGTCAAGTGCCAAGGGGTTTTCCTTATTGCTTCCCAAACGCTGTATGGAAACCATGCCTTGGCATCACAACACTATCAGAATGTGCTTCAAATTCAGCTCAAAGCCTTTGTCAAGACATTAGGAGGCACCCTGTCTTCCAGAGCTAAGACCCAGTAAACAAGCTGTGCCCTGAGATTGGCAGAACAACAACCCTTTGCACTCACCTTCTGGATGAACTTAACCCTCTGGCAAAATCATGTTCTCTAAGCTCGGACAAGTACCTGCTGTATCCATGTTCCAGCCATGACGTTCTGCTATGAATTACACTTGTCACATTGTTGCTGTTACCCCACATTGTCAGGGCTACAGCTCACTGCATAGTCATTGGTATAAGTACTGAGATATGCCCACATTGCCTTGGTTCCCTCTACTAGGGGCAGAGTCCCAGTACATGTGTCTCTAGCCCTTCCTTGCTTATAAGCCATTTCTCTCACTTTGAAATTAAACTTCTGTTTGATCCCTGACTCTCCTGTCTCTACCTTGCTCTGTTTGTTTCTACCCATTCACAGGTCAGAGGCTGATAGGTGTTTACAAGAAACACCTGTTTGAAGGTGGGAGGCACAAACAGAGTAAAGATAAAAGGCTGAAGCAGAATTTATTATGCTTCACCTGAACACAGTAACTTAGTGTTTGACAAATCCAAAGATCCTAGCTATTGGGACAAGAACTCACTATTTGACAAAAATGTTTGGGAAAACTGGAAAACCATTTGGCAAAAACTAGGTATAGACTAACATCTTACACTGTATACCAAAATAAGGTGAAAATGGGTACATGATTTAGACATGAAGGGTAACACCAGGGGCAAATTAGGGGAGCATGGAATAGTTTATCTGTCAGAATTATGAATAAAGAAAGAATTTATTACCACCCAAGAGATAGGGAGCATTATGAAATATAAAATGGTTAATTTTAATTATATTAAATTAAAAAGATTTTGCACAAACAAAACCAATGCAACCAAGTTAGAAGGAAAGCAGAAAGCTGGAAAAAAATTTTTACAGCAAGTGTCTCTGATAAATGCCTCATTTCTCAAATATATAGACAACTGAGTCAAATTTATAATACTACAAGTCATTCCCTAATTGGTAACTGGTCAAAGGATAGAAACAGGTAGTTTTCAGATGAAGAAAAAAAATTTTTAATTAAGTAATTAATTTTTGGTGAGACAATTGGGGTTAAGTGACTTGCCCAGGGTCATACAGCTAGTATCAAGTGTCTGAGGCTGGATTTGAACTCAGGTCCTCCTGACTTCAGGGCCAGTGCTCTATCCGCTGTGCCACCTAGCTGCCCCTCAGATGAAGAAACCAGTTATCCATAGCCATATGAAAAAATGGTCTAAATCACTATTGATTAGAAAAATGCAAATTAAAACAACTCTAAGGTACTACCTCACACCTGTCAGATTGGTTAATATGACAGAAAAAGAAAATTATAAAGGTTGGAGGGGGTGTGGGAAAATTGGGACAATACTACTCTATTGTGGAGTTGTGAACTAATTCTGGAGAGAAATTTGAAACTATGTCCAAGGGTTATAAAACTGTGCATACCTTTTGACCCAGCAATGCCACTATGAAGTCTGTATTCCAAAGAAATCCTAAAAAGGGGGGAAGGACCTATTTGTACAATAATATTTATAGCAACTCTTTTTGTGGTGGCAAAAAATTGGAAATTGAGAGAATACCCATGAATTGGTAAGATTGCTAATCAGCTATTTTATATTTCATGTTGGTTCTGCCTTATCACTCCAGTCCAAATCTGAGCCTCCTCTGAACTTGGAGCTAAATCAATCACTGTTGCAGATGGGGCAACTGTGCTCTAATGGACACTGTTGCTGTCACATTCAATGACTTAAAAATCTTTTAAACTCACAAAGTAACATCTTTGACACATTTACCTTAGTGATGGCTTGATTACTTACTTATCCATGAAACAAAACATGAAAGAAGCATCCGGAACTGAGGCTCAGCTTAGACACAACATATGATCATGGCCACCTGGAAGCCGAGTTGGAGATAGAAGCAATAATCCGTCCTCCACCAGACTCACAAAGAGCTCATAAACCTTGGCAGCTACAAAAGAAGAGGCAGCTCTGGACCCTTCGTTTCATTTGAATTACAATTCCTCTGGAAGCCCATCAGTTGAAGAATGAAAAAACAAGTTGTGGTATATGAATGTAATGGAATACTATTGTGCTGTAAGAAACGATGAGCAAGCAGATTTCAGAGAACCCTGGAAGGACTTACATGAACTGATGCTGACTGAGAGGAGCAGAACCAGAACATTGTACACAGTAACATGATGAACTGTGATAGACTTGACTTCTCAGCAATACAATAGCCCAAGATAGTTCCAAAGGACTCATGATGGAAAATGCTCTCCACATGCAGAAAAAGAACTGTGGAATATGAATGCAGATTGAACCATATGATCTTCACTTTTGCTGTTTTTCCCTCTTTTTTGGAGGTTTTCCCTTTTGTTCTGATTCTTCTTTCATAACATGACTAATGTGGAAATATGTTTGACATGATTGTACATATATAACCTGTATCAGATTCACTGCTGTCTTTTGGAGGGAGGAGGGAAAGGAGGAAGAGAGAAAAATTTGGAACTCAAAATTTTATAAAAATGAATGTTGAAAAAACTATCTTTATGTGTAACTGGAAAAAAACTATTAAGACTGAAAAAAAAAGATTAAAGACACTTACCTCCACTCAAAAAAATTAGATACACCCACTCTTCCTTCTATCTCTCAGCATCCTTGACTTTGGCAATTAGGGGCAGGCAAGCCAAGCCAGGTGCAAGGCACCCTGAGGAACTGATAGGAGGCAGCATATGTCAGGTAAGTCGAACCACTACCATTTTTGTGTATATGCTTTTTCCTTTCATTGGGGTGTAAGCTCCTTGAAGTCAGGGTCTGTTTTTGTCTTTGTATCTCCTTAATTACATCTTTGCTGATTTTTTTAAACAAGCAATTATATACAGGCACATAGTAGGTGCTTAATGTTTATACCTTTCCTCATTCCCCTTAAGTGTTTATGTACCAGGCACAGAACTAATGATCTCATTTGATCCTCACAATCCTGGGAGGTAAGTAAGTACTATTATTATCCCCATTTTACGGTTGAGGAAAGTGAGATGGGGCAGAAGTGACTGTCCAGAGACACACAGCTGGTAAGTGCCAGATTGAACTCTGGTTTTAACTCCGATCCAAGACTCCCTTCACTATACCACTTGTTCTGATTTATCCCATAGTGCTTCTGGACCCTACTTTCAACTTTCCCAAGCCAAAATGTCATCAAGATTCATAAGCATATCTGTGTTTCATTTCATTCAAGCCCAGTCACAGTACACCAATATTATGGATATTGAAACTATTGGAGCTTTGCTTGAAACTGGGAAACAAGAGGGCCTGAGCTATGGTGGTAGGTACTCTTCTGTTAGTCTACTTCTATTTGAGCTAGTCCCAGAGCGAAGAGGGAAAAAGGCTTTGTGCTGTTTTGTGGTTCAGAAGTTCTCTGCCTTAAAAGCAAAACCAAACCAGATGTGTGCTTTTATTCACACTGGCAGGAAACGCTCTCAACCAGCTCCCACCAGCCTCTGCTCTACAATTTATGGTCTTAGTTGCTGGGAGTAGTGAGGGTTAAAGAACTTGGTCAACCTAGCCCAGATTGACAATGTCAGTGGGGGAACTGAACCCAAGTCTTCTTGCCTCTTAGGCTGATCCATTGTGCCATACCTTATACTGCATTAAATTACACTTTCTGAAAACCAAACTGATAATCTGAGACTCACTACTCCTAGGAGACTGGGTAAAAAGACTTTAAGAACGAATCAATAAGTATTAACCTTCTCATCCCATCAGATTCCAGTTGCAACTTTATTCTCATCATTTTATTTTATTTTTTTGTTTTTTAGTGAGGCAACTGGGGTTAAGTGACTTGCCCAGGGTCACACAGCTAATAAGTATCAAGTGTCTGAGGTCAGATTTGAACTCAGGTACTCCTGACTCCAGGGCTGGTGCTCTATCCACTGCGCCACCTAGCTGCTCCTATTCTCACCATTTTAGATGAAATAGCCATTTCTCTCCGGTTACATGAAGTATATACATTGCTGCAATGATAATTTGTAGATGCCTTTACATGTTAATTTTAATTAAAGAGAGGGATCATGGTATGGTGAATAGAAGGCTGACCTTGGAGTCAGGAAAACCTAGATTAGTTAGGTTTGGACAATGGTTATGTGACCTTAGGCAAGTTACTTTACCTCTTGATGTTCTAGGTCAGTGGTGTCAAACTCAAATAGAAACAGGGACCACTAAACCTTATATACATAAAGATCTGTAGCCACATATAGATTTTCCCCAAATACTAAATTTGCCAAACTCCTAGCTCTGAGCCCTAGTGCCACCCAAACTATATTAAAATGTAATCAAGAACTGTTTAACAAAATAAATAAAAATGCAATATGAACAACATACTGTTGGTGGTTTCCCAAGTCAATAATCCACCAATAGGATCCATTTTTATTTGAGTTTAATACCAGTGCCCTGGGCAACCGTCTAGAAGTTAGTTGTAGAAAATGTGCCAACCTACATTAGTGAAGGGAGTTTCCTCACCTGGGAATTTCCTATAATGGTGAAATCATGTTTCTATCTCTCTATCCCTAATGAGTTTCTAAAAGGGCCCACCTTAATTACTTGCATATCTCTTAAAATATTTTATAAAGATCAACCAACAGTTGAGCAGAGGTAGTATGGCAGAATGAAAATACCAGAGGATCTGGGTTTGAATTCTAGTTCTGCCATTTACCATTTGTGTGACCTCAGGCAAGTTCCTTAACTTCTGTGAGTCTCAGTTTCCTAATCTATAAAATGATGGAGTAGATGACCTTGAAGTTTCCTTCCATCTCTAAGTTTATGGACCTGAACACTCCTGGTCATGGAATTGTCTGTGAGCCACTTTCTATTTTCTGTGGTGAGTGTTCCCCTCTAATTCCTTCCATCACAGGGCCCAAGACTGTTAAGTGGTCCAAGTCTAGTCCACGACTAGTTGCTGAGCTAGAGATCTGCTCAGAGATTAGGGATGGGTCAGATTTTTAATCAAGCATCCAGTCTTTCAGAAGTGTATACCCTCGGGGGCGGCTAGGTGGCGCAGTGGATAGAGCACCGGCCCTGGATTCAGGAGTACCTGAGTTCAAATCCGGCCTCAGACACTTGACACTTACTAGCTGTGTGACCCTGGGCAAGTCACTTAACCCCCATTGCCCTGAAAAAAAAAAAAAGAAAGAAAAAAAGAAGTGTATACCCTCTTTCTTGTGAGGTAGTGTGGTATACTGGATAGAGCTGGATCTGTAGTCAGGAAGACATATGCACAAATCTCACCTTCTACATTTGATAGTTGTGACCACCCCCCCCCCCCAGCCTCAGTTTTCTCATGTAAAGTTGCAAGAATGCACTTACTTCACAGGGTTGTCATGAGGTTGTGAGGTTCAAACAGCATAACACAAGTAATGCACTTTACAAACCTTTGATGTTATGTAAATGTCAGTTGTTATTAGTTCCAACTCCTGTTTCAATTATGATTTGTGAGTTGCACAGTCCTCCAGATAAGTTATAATAGCTTTGAAACAAAGCTTTTACAAAAATAATAGGCAAAACACATTCGTAAACTCGTTCCCCTTTGGCCATTTTCTTTTCTTTTCTTTTGATGAGGCAATTGGGGTTAAGTCCTTCATTCTTGAAGAAGACCATGGCATCCAGGTGATGTCATGACTTGCACTGAGTTGGATTTAAATGAGAGAGGGCTGTGCAAGGTCACCAACCTCACGGTCTTCTCCAGAGCCATCTGGGTCCAGTAGCAAGATATACATCAGGATGACTGGAGATGGCTCCAGATGTTTAAGGCAATTGGGGTTAAGGGACTTGCCCAGGGTCACACAGTGTCTGAGGTGAGATTTGAACTCAGGTTCTCTTGAATCCAAGGCTAGTGCTCTATCCACTGGGCCATCTAGCTACCCTGGCTCCATACATAGTTTTTGGCCATCAATCCTTAATTTGAGATTCATATTTCCTCAGGTTGCTAAGTCTCAATGCAATCTTTTTGGAAGCCTGGACACCTGTTGAAAATGGACAAAGGAGGGGCAGCTAGGTAGCGCAGTGGTTAAAGCACTAGCCCTGGATTCAGGAGGACCTGAGTTCAAGTCTGATCTCGGACACTTGACACTTACTAGCTGTGCGACCTTGGGCAAGTCACTTAGCCCTCATTGCCCCACCCCAAAACAAACAAACAAACGAACAAAAAGAATGAAGGACAAACAAAGCAGCTCAGGTTGCTGGGACCATGTCAGGAGTCACCATGGAACTTTCCTGAAGGATAAATGGGGCAACCAGGGGAGTGAATTTGGTTTAATGCAGGTGGTGATTATTTAATTAAAAAAAATTAATCAATTCTTTTCCTTGGGTTGACATTTCTATATCTCCAAATACGTGTGTGATATATCTATATATATCTAGATACATCTAGATATAGATATCTGAATTGCATTGTAACACATTTCAAGGGAAAGTTATCCAGTTTGTAGATTATCTAGACTCCTTTGCTTTTCCTTTTCTATTGCCCTTTGTTACCTACTGTTGGCCATATCCGTCAATGGTACCCTTCCTAGAAGGCAACAGAGGAAATGACGGGAGCAAAAACTCTGGATGGCTTTGTTTGCAGCTTCTCATTTTAATGGATAAAAATCATTCCCCTCCTTCCCTCCTCTAGCACTGGAAAAGAAAAAAAACCTTGCAAAAAATATACACAGTGGGGGCAGCTAGGTGGGGCAGTGGATAAAGCACCAGCCCTGGATTCAGGAGTACCTGAGTTCAAATCCGGCCTCAGACACTTGACACTTACTAGCTGTGTGACCCTGGGCAAGTCACTTAACCCCCATTGCCCCGCAAAAAAACCAAAACCAAAACCAAACCAAACCAAACAAAAAATTATACACAGGCAAGCCAAACAAACTGCTACACTGTCCATATCTTAAAAAATTGTCGTCTTCTTTCAGGATAGTTGGTCCTTGTATAATTCAAAGTTTTCAAAAGTCTCAAATTTGTCTTTACAGTGTTGTATATATAAATTACTCTGCTGACTTCATTCTACGTCAGGCAACTGGTGATTAGGGACTAGAAGTCAAGAGAGAGGTTAGAACTGGAAAAATAAATCTGAGAATCATCTACATGGAAATTATAATTGAATCTAAGGGAGCTGATGAGATCTAAAGTGAGATAATATGAAAGGAGAAAAGAACCAAGCACAAAACCTTAGGGAACACCCACAGTTATTTGGTGTTACCTGATTGAAGATTCCATGAAAAAAGAAAACTGAGGAGCAGTCTAAAAAGGAATGAGAACTAAGAGAAAGATATGTCAAAAACCTTCAGAGAATGTATACAAAAGAAGAGGGGGACTGGTAGAGTCAAAGGCTGTGGAAAGGTCAAGAAGAATGGGGATTTTTAGAAAAAGTTATTGGATCTGGCAACTATATACAATTAATAACTTTGGAGAGAACAATTTCAGTTGTATGATGAGACCTGAAATCATAGTTTAGAGGATTTAGAAAAGAACATATTACTCAAGGCACTGAGATTCTAACTGGAATGGTAAAAAAGATGTAAGAACATGGACACCAGAATAACAGGTTGATAGGTAACTAGCCAAAGAAAAAGATGTTAGGAGTGGATCAAGCATATAATGTGTAGAAATAGAATGAATGAATTTACTAATCACCTTGATTTGTTTGGGCTCCCTTTCAGGAGAGACTGAAGTAAACTGGGAATCAAAATTAGCCAATCAGGAGGCAGAACGAGTGTTGTTCAAGTTTGACATACCAGTGTTCTTTTGCAGTGTCCACTGGGTGAACCCAGAACACCTCTGTTGTACCAGCAATCATAGGGCCAGCTCAAACTGGTCCATACCAGTGCCAAATGAAGAGCGTTTGCAAAAAACATCCTGGTTCCCAGCCCTTTGTATTCCCCCTATTCTCCTGCTTCCCTTTGTTGTCATATAAACCACTCTCTAAAGTGCTAATCTTTGGTGCAGATGGATCAACTTACTATTCTGTGTGCACATGTGCTGTGCTCACCCAATAAATGTATCTGGGTTTTGCACTTGAATTGTGCTTTCGTTCACTCTGTTCAGGTGGATGCCATACCCCAATGAATTATTTTGCCAATTAATCAAATAGCATTTTGAAGGGTCATAGTAGCTCTTTTTAAAATGCTGAATTTAACATCACGTTCATTTCTGAATACACTTCTGCTCCATCCTTTAACCAGAAATCATTGTAAAAAAGATAGCAGAATGCTGATAGAACATGCTACCTACCTCCTGACAGAGAAGTGACAGGTTTTAGATGCAGAATGAGAAAAAACTTGAAAACTGACCAAGACAGGAAGACAGTCTTTCTCTAATAGGCTAGACATAGAGATCCCCTTTTTGAAGGATGTAGGGCCCCTCCCTATAGTAAACAATGCTTTTGGATGCTAAAAAAACCCCAAAAAAACCCCTCCCAAAACCCACAGTTCATTTTCCATTCTTTCCAACTATACGGCTGGGTTAGTTTGTTTATTAACATTCTTCCACAAAACCATCTTGAAGACAGCATTGGTTTTACATTTGGCAGTCCGGGGTTCTTTTTCTCACTATGGCTATCAGTTTTCCATTGCCACACACAGTATTTCAGGGAATTAGAGCTCATCTGTGGGAAAACAGATCTTTGCAAGTCTGCAATGATCATCTACAAATGATCAGATTAGTCTTGCCCATATCCCTCTACATCTATTTTTTGGACATTCATGTTTTGTTTTGTTGTTGTTTTTTGCAGGGCAATGAGGGTTTAAAGTGACTTGCCTGTGAGAATTAGAGCGCTACCAAGCTTCGAATTCTCAATGATTTCAATCACTGACTAAACTGGGTATTTGTTAATGGCTTTAAAAAATATTGTTACATTTGCTTTCAAACTGGCTTTATTTTCATTTCAGGTGGTATTTCTGCCAATAATGCAGCACTTAAAAATTTCCAGACCAATGACAAAATGGATATCAGGACAACAAAGCGTGACTATTGAAATGAAGTTGTTTGAGCCAAGTTTTTTAAGAGACAAGTTGAACAGGATATAAAAAGGTGTGTGTGTGTGTGTGTGCGTGTGCGTGCGGGGGTGGGGGTGGGGTGGCTAGAATTAGCAAGCTAATTATTAGCAGAAAACTTTCCTAATGATACCTAATTTTTCTCTTCTAATCCATTCTCACTCTTCTTTGATCCTCCATTTTGGCAAGAAACCAAGAAAAATATAAATTAGGGTAAAAGTTTCACAATTAATGAAGGCAGTATTCAGTCAGACACAAATAGTCAAAAAACATTCTTTTCCACTCTATCTGTTCTTTTTCTTTTGGGAGACAATTAGGATTAAGTGACTTGCCTAGGTCACACAGCCTGTAAGTGTCTAAGGTACATTCTCCTGACTCCAGAGCCAATCCTCTGTCCACCACACACCTAGGCTGTCCCAACTCCATTTTTAAGTGAAAATATTTTGGAATTATAAGGAGAAAAATGTACAAGTTTAATACCACATAAAGGTTTTTCCCCCCCTGTTCATCTACTTTTTAATTTTTTTTTTTTTTGTGGGGCAATGAGGGTTAAATGACTTGCCTAGTGTCACACAACTAGTATCAAGTGTCTCAGGCCGAATTTGAACTCAGGTCTTCCTGAATTCAGGGCCAGTGCTTTATCCACCGAGTTGTCTAGCTGCACCTGTTCATCTACTTTAAATAGCTACTTTTGAAAGTTTATTTTAAACATGTTTACCTTGGAAAACACACACACACACACACACACACACACACACACACACACACAAAACTTTTACGTACTTATGTTATTGGCAGGTTTATAGAGTCAGTTCCCTATTAGCTGACACTGGACTAAGCCCTGAGCAGATTATCTGGTTATGGGTTCTAGAGAAGCACCTGTACCTGCTAGAGTTTAGGGGACACCCATAAAAGAAGCAAAAGACTCCCCTACTCTTAAATGAGATTTGGAGCTGAGCAAAGGCTTTAAGCAAGTAAAAGTTTAGCAGCTGCTGCTATTAATGGTTAGCTATAAGTAGAAAAGATGATGGGAAAAAAAGATCGATTTGTTTAGCTAATCAAGAATTGACTGCTGATAGCTTCTTTGAAGGTTGCAATTACTACAGGAGAATTTTTGAAAGTAAACATATCTATCAATTCAATATTGGAAAAGATTACTCTTAACAATTCGAGACATTCAAATATCTAAGGAGCACTCAGTTAACAAAAGCCATTGGTATTTAAAACACATTTTTAATAAAAATGCCTGAAGAATGCTTAAGGAAAGTGAGAAAGCAATTATGCTTTAATGGCCTTTTGTCCAATTGGTTTTAGATGCCACTTTATTACTAGTTCACCTGTGGTCTTGAGGCAAGTTTCTGACATCTGTTCTTCTGCTGGAAGTCCTTGTGGTAATTTTAATGGTTGTATTCTACAACATTAAAAAAGGAGTATTGAAAATGTTATTAAAAAGTTATTTTTAAATATGATCAAAATTTTACGGAAAAAATGTAATTATTCTGAAAATCCCCCAACAAACCTTATCAGATGCTTAACCACTTTAAGCTTTGCATTCACTGAAGGGATATTCTTATGCACTTGAGGAGTATGTGCCTATGAAGAACAGACAATTTTACAAACGCCTGAAAATACTCTTAAGATTCACGTTACTTAAAGCTATATAACATATTCATGACCCTAAAAACAAATTTAACAAAAAATCTGCACCTTAAAGTTAGAAATAGGTTAAATTCAAAACAAATATCACCAGCAAAGATGTTTACTTTTTCCAATCCAAGAAGTTTTATGATTTTCTTTTCCCAATATGGTCTTCTTTGCACACTTTTAATTCTGGTGACAATGTGTAACTTATGAGGGTGTTCAGGGTCCCCACCATATTTTTCATGAGCCTCAGGTGAAGGCTGAAATACCTGTAAGAACAGAATAAAAAACGAGTTATTTTCAAATATTCCAGAAGGCTTTTGTATTCAGCTATCTCCTCACCTCTCTAAAATAAACATTTTATTACTATATATACATACTAGTTTCAAATCTCCCAGCTCAAATTTTTAATGTGAAAATTAAAAATTAGCTGTTTAAAATTTTTTCTTTCCTAAGTCACAGAGACAACAGTGGTTCTGAAATATGGTAACGTGAAGTTATAAACAACTGTGATAATTTACCCAGATATACACGGTTTGGGAATTTGATTCTCTACAGAAATATCAGATGTAAGATGACTACCATGATTCTACCACCAAAGGAAAAGTGACTATATTATAGTAGAGATCAGAACGAGGAGAAATGCTGATAATTTTTTAAAAAAACCTTCATGTTTACTTGTTTCCATTTGCCAATTAGTTGCTTAATATTGATTTACCTATGTTCACACTAATATAGTCTCTTCCTTGAAGTAGAAGTATTTGTAGTTCTAACAATTACTAGCTGTGGAATCATCACTTACCTTTTCTAAGCTTATTTCTTTATTGGCCACATTGGGAGTATAATACTCACATTACCTACATCAAAGTATGGTTGTGAAGTACTTTGCAAACCATAAACATGAGTCGTCATTACCATTATCATCATTCCTCCTAAGAATTTACAGTTTAGGATGGTATGACTTAATTGGAAAGCTAGGAGACTGTTTAACTGTTTAAAGGGCCAGAGAAGAAATGTTTATCTGGGACTTATAAAAAAACATCGAGTGTAAAAATAGCTATTATCCCCATTTCACAGATGAGAAAGACTTGGTGAATTAAAGGATAATGGTATCATTAACAAAAACGGGGAAATTCCAGGATTGGTTTGGGGAGGAAACATAATGAGTTGTTTTAGACAAGTCTGAGATTCCTTTGGGATATCCAATGGGCAGTTGATGATTCAGGACTTGAATTCTGGAGAGAGAATGCAATTAAGTAGACAGATTTGGGATTTATCTGTCTATATTTAACCGAGTCCATCAGAGCTCAAGAAATCACCAAGACAGCATAAAGAGAAGAGATGGACCAACTCTTATTATTACTGCAGTTTCTTATCCTTTTGCCATAAAACATCAACTAGGTCAAGGAATAACTTGTATATTATTAACTCCAGAATTCCAAGTATTACATCATTTCTATGTGCATAAGTCACTATTCCTATCATTCAACACATTGTCACTTTTCCCACAAGCAACTTCACATAATCTTTGATATTTAAAAAAATAGTAATCGTTAAAATCTAAGAAGGTAAAAATAAGATTGAACTCTTCAACAATGCTCTTACTTTATCTGGAATCCTTGATCTGGTAAATTTATGCCGAATCCAATCAGCTGAGGTAAAAGATTCCAGACCTTTTGTCACATTCTGGAAGAAGTTAAGAGAGTGTTAGTTTTTGAGTACCTGGGTTAGAGCAGAAATCTACCAGATGAAAAGTTTATCAAAAATATAAGTTATGGGGCAGCTAGGTGGTGTAGTGGATAAAGCACTGGCTCTGGATTTAAGAGTACCTGAGTTCAAATCTGGCCTCAGACACTTGGCACTTATTAGCTGTGTGACCTTGGGCAAGTCACTTAACCCCCCCTGCCCCGCAAAAAACTAATATATATATATATATATATATATATATATATATATATATGTAAGTTTATAACACTTGCTCATGATAACTGAGAGCTTCATCCCAATCCCCTTGCAAACTTGACCATATCCCATTCCAGCATAACACAAAAAGAAAGCTGCAGTTCACTTTAATACCTTTTCCACAATTGCTTGATATGAAGCTGTTTAAAACATTCAGTTCATTTTCTTCTTGAGTTTCTGCCCAATCCTATTTTGTGTAGCCACTACTACCAGTTCCCAGCAGTCGTGGCACAGGCTATGAAAAGTTTATTTATGTGCAGTGGAATGCCCTTTTCTCGACTGAGGATATATTTATATGTACCTGAGGGTATATTAAGTGCTAATTAAATGTTTGCATCACTTCCTACATTGCCTCCTTGTTTATATAGTCATTTTTCTCATGCAGGTAAGAATAAGTACAGGCAACAGACATGATGGAGAGAAAAAACCTATCTGGCCTAAGGTTCAATCCATAAATACACTCCTCAGATGGCAGAACTAAGAGTAATGTGTTGAATTTGCAGAGAGGTAGATTTAGGCTAATGATTAGAGCTGTCCAAAGGTGGAATGGGTGGCCAGAAGTTGCTTTCACTGGAAGTTCTCTAGTGCAGGCTGAAAAACCACTTGGTGAGAAATTTGTAGAGGGGATTGCAGCTCAAGTGAGGCTTGGACTAGATGACCTCTAAAGTAACTTCCAACTCCTGTGGTAATGAGTTCTACAGAACTAATAAAGATAAAAAGCAATTGTGTTAAACAATGAGAACTGTTTTAAAAAATACATACCTGTACTCTACCTGTAGGGCTCTGACTCACTAAGCGCAGAATCCCTGCCATTAGATATCACCTCTGATAATATCACAGTCTGAAAAGCTGCAAGTAATTCCAAGGGACAAATTATTATCTGAAACTGGTCTTATTTTCCCATTAGTAGTTATATAACATTATGCAAAAGTTTCACAGTAAAACTTTGGTTATACATATAAGATAAAAAAACAAGAGCTGGCTGAACAAGTTGTGGTACATGAATGTAATGGAATACTATCATGCTATAAGAAATGATGATGGGGCAGCTAGGTGGCACAGTGGATAAAGCACCAGCCCTAGGTTCAGGAGGACCTGAGTTCAAATCCGACCTCAGACACTTGACACTTACTAGCTGTGTGACCCTGGGCAAGTCCCTTAACCCTCATTACCCCCCCCCCAAAAGAAATGATGAGCAGGCAGATTTCAGAAAAACTTGAAAAGACTTACATGAACTGATGCTGAGTGAAGTGAGCAGAACCAGGAGAACAATGTATACATTATCAACAACATTGTGTGATGATCAGCTTTTATTATTATGTGATGACTTAGCTCTTCTCAGCAATTCAAGATAATTACAAAGGACTCTTGGTGGTTGTTGTTGTTGTTTGTGGGGAAATGAGGGTTAAGTGACTTGCCCAGGGTCACACAGCTAGTAAGTGTCAAGTGTCTGAGGCCGGATTTGAACTCAGGTCTTCCTGAATCCAGGGCCAATGCTTTAGCCACTGTGCCACCTAGCTGCCCCCTACAAAGGACTCTTGATGGAAAATACTCTCCACATCCAGAAAAAGGACTGTCAAATTTGAATGTAGATTGAAACATAATATTTTTACTTTTGTTGTTGTTTTTTTCCTTTTTTAAGGTTTTCCCCTTTTGTTCTGATTCTTCCTTTACAACATGACTAATGTGGAAATGTTTAATGTGATTGTACATTTTTAACCTATATCAGATTGCTTGCCATCATATTGGGGAGAGAGGAGGGAGAAAAATTTGAAACTCAAAATCTTATAAAAACGAATGCTGAAAACTATCTTTACATGTAACTGGAAAAAAAATTTTTTTCCTTCCCTCCTCAAGACAACAAGCAATCTGAAATAGGTTATATATATACAATCACATTAAACATATTTCCACATTAGTCATGCTGTGAAAGAAGAATCAGAACAAAAGGAAAAACCTCCCCCAAAAGGAGGAAAAAAAAACCAACAAAAGTGAAAATTGTACGGTTCAATCTGCATCCAGATTCCATACTCCTTTTTCTGGATGTGGAGAGCATTTTTTTATGCTGAGTCTTTTGGAATTGTCTTGGATCATTGTATTGCTGGGAAGAGCCAAGTCTATCACAGCTGATAAACACAATGTTGCTGTTACTGTGTACAATGTTCTCCTGGTTCTGCTCACTTTACTCAGCAACAGTTCATGTAAGTCTTTCCAGGTTTTTCTGAAAGCTGCCTGCTCATCATTTCTTATAGCACAATAGTATTCCATTACATTCATATACCACAACTTGTTCAGCCATTCCCCAACTGAGGGGCATCCCCTCAATTTCCAATTCTTTGTCACCACAGAACTACTAGAAATATTTTTGTACATGTGGATCCTTTTCCCTTTACTGGCAGTTTATTATAAGAATGCAAAATGTTTGAATAATGGAGGAACTTTCTTATATTTAGTTATTTTGTATTTTAAAAAATGTTTATTCTTTAGATATTTATTTGTGGTCATCCTCTTATATAATGTAAACTATTAGAGAGTAGGAATCATTTCATTCTTTGTATCCCTAGTATCTGGCACATAATAAATGCTTAATAAGATGCTTATTGATTGACTGATAGAAGATAAGACACATAGATATGTTTCTCTTTTATAGCTTTATCAATTAATTAGGACACTGCTTCATAAACATCCTAAGCTTTTAGAAATAATTTTCCATTTCATAAAACTGGCATCTGTTAAAACAGTATTGTACAAAAAAGGAACTCTACTATAATCTTATTTGTATCATTCCTGTCAGAAAACTTTTGTTATTGTTTGTCCTTTGTTCTCAAGGACCATGACATCAGGATGGTGTCATGACTTGCAGTGAATTAGATTTAAGTGAGGGAGGACTATGCAAAGTCACCAACCTCACTCTCTCCTCCAGAACCATCTGGATCCTGTGGCAAGATCTATATCAGAATGACTGAAGATGGCCCAAATGTTTTAAGGCAATTGGGGTTAAGTGACTTGCCCAGGGTCATACAGCTAATAAGTGTCTGAGGTCACATTTGAACCCAGATCATCTCAACTTCAGGGACAGTGCTCTATTCACTGCATGACCTAGCTGTCCCTGTAAGAAAATTATCAAATGGTAGAATGTCAAAGTTTATACAACCTCCTTATTTTACATATGATGAAAATGAGGCCCCAAGTCATACAACAAATGGGGCAGAACTGAGACAAAAACAAAGTCTTCTGATTCCTGGCCCAGCAAAGTAGTATTTTTTCTGCACCACATTGCCATTGAGAAATCAAAGGTGCGGGGCAGCTAGGTGGCGCAGTGGATAGAGCACCGGCCCTGGAGTCAGGAGTACCTGAGTTCAAATCCGGCCTCAGACACTTAACACTTACTAGCTGTGTGACCCTGGGCAAGTCACTTAACCCCAATTGACTCACTTAAAAAAAAAAAAAAAGAAATCAAAGGTGCTATCTATACTCAGTAGTCAAGCACCTTCTATGTAAATAACTATGTACAGTCAGTGTAAATGAAAATAATATCAATGGGAAGGGGGAGAAACCAGAAAAGGGCTTTGCACAAGTAGGATCTGAGTCGAGTCTTGAAGAAAGCCAAGTTGGAGGTAAAGAGGAAGGACATTCCAGGTATGAGGTTAACTAAAGAAAAAGGCTCTAGGGGCAGCTAGGTGGCGAAGTGGATAAAGCACCAGCCTTGGATTCAGGAGGACCTGAGTTCAAATCCGGCCTCAGACACTTGACACTTACTAGCTATGTGACCCTGGGCAAATCACTTAACCCTTATTGGGAAGGGAGGAAGGAGGTTCTGAATGAGGAGATGGGATTGTGTAGGAGGCATGGTCAGTACCATGGGGTGGTTACATTATAGAATTCATGGATTGTAAACGGAATGGAAATGTAGGAAGGGGCCAAGTTATGACGGGTTTTAAAACCCAAACAGGATTTTACATCTGATCCTGGAGATAACTTGTGGGACCAGTTATGATCATGTTATCTAAATAAAGATCAAAATGCAAATTAAACAAATTAGTATTTCCAATTAATTGTAATTGTTCCTGTTCTCGATAAGCTCTTCTGTGTATGCTATTGTTTATTTATTATTACTAAAGACCAAACTGTCATGGAGATCGAAGTTTAAGCTCAGTAAATCCTATTGGGGGCTTCCAATCACTGTTTTTACCCTTCCCTGGATAAAATTTAGCTCAGTATATGAAACACTATGGAATAAACCCACTTTTGTGCTTTTCTGCTGTTGATTTTTAACAAATAATCCACTTACGTCGGCAACTTTAGCTAACCATCCATTACAGGAAACAGCACTAAAAGATAAATAGCTTTTGGAAGAATCGGCCTCTCCTCCTCTCCTCCTCCCCCTCCCCCCCAGCAAAAGGTCTTAATTAGGAGTGGTTAAAGGCTAGGCGGAAGTGCCAGGCTGAGTGTCAGTAAGACTTCCTGGGTTCAAATCTGTCGTAAAACATTCACTAGCTGTGTGACCTTGGGCCAGTCACTTAACCCTGTTTCTTCGGTTTCCTCGTATGTAAAACGACCTGGAGAAGGAAGTGGCCTACCAGGACAGTATCTTTGCCCTCTTCGATCACGACGAGTCGGATGAGACAGAAAAACCAGCCCTCAGGCGCCCACCTCCCGGTCACGTGACACCACCTCCCCCGACCTTGGGAATGTTCCCGCCCTGCCATTGGCTGTTCCTTGGCCAATCGTTTCCCAGGCTTCCCAGCCAAGGTTGAAAAAGTCAGTTCCGAAAGAGTGAATCCCCCAGTAATCCCGAGCCCCCCTGTGCCCCCCAAATCCAGGGACCTGAAATGAGGGCGTTTTCGGAGAGCCTGCGCACCCGTCCCACACTTACCAGCTCCGCTCGCTCACAGCGGCCTGTGGTTCTCGCCGCCGATTTATTTGTCCAGGAGGTCGGAAGAAATCATGGCCAAAGAGATCTCCAGGATCCCCCGGCCCGGCGCACGCCGCCCGGAGTCGTATATCCCCCTTGCTTCCCCGGCCCGGGGGGTGAGAGTGAAACGTCTCGACTTCTTAGACCAGGACGACGCGCTCGGGTGTCCCGCCCCACGCCGGGAGCCACGTGACCGCCTCCCAGAAGTGCTGCGCGCAGGCGTGCTTTCCCCGGGCGGGTCGGGGAGTAGATGGGTGGACCTGGGCGGGATGGCTTCCCAGGGCTCCGGGAGGCAGCTCGACTGTGCGGCGGCGGCGACCACCCTCCTGAAACGGGCGGTGGAACTGGACTCCAACTCTCGGTACCAGGAGGCTCTTGTGTGTTATCAGGAGGGTATCGATGTGCTGCTGCAACTGCTTAAAAGTGAGTAATGGGAGAGGGATACCTGGGCTGGGGCTGGGACAGGGAAGGGCAGGATTCTGTGTACCTTTTTATGTGGTTAAGACAAAAAATCTTAACTTTAAAAGCACCAAAACCCCCCAGATATATTCATATGCATCATTCAATCTACCAAAAAGTATTAAGCGCCTACTACGTGCTGGTTACTGTGCCAAGCGCTGCAAATACGACCATCGTGGAACAATGCCTCCTCGCAACGAGTTTACTTCTGAAAAAAGTTTTTTAAAAAAATATTTACCTGGGGCAGCTAGGTGGCGCAGTGGATAAAGGACTGGTCCTGGATTCAGGAGTACCTGAGTTCAAATCCGGCCTCAGACACTTGACACTTACTAGCTGTGTGACCCTGGGCAAGTCACTTAACCCCCATTGCCCCCCCCCCCAAATATTTATCAAATAGGGGCAGCTAGATGGCGCAGTAGATAGAACACGGGCCCTGGCGTCAGGAGGACCTGAGTTCAAACCCGTCCTTAGACACTTGACACTAGCTGTGTGACTCTGAGCAAGTCACTTAACCCCAATTGCCTCACCCCCCCCCCAAATATATATATCAAATTCAGCAATTAACTTCCAAAGCTGTCCTGCTTATTCATGATTCTATCTGGCATAAGGTTTATCTTTTTTTTTAGTGAGGCAATGGGGGTTAAGTGACTTGCCCAGGGTCATACAGCTAGCAAGTGTTAAGTGTCTGAGGCCGGATTTGAATTCAGGTACTCCTGACTCCAGGGCCGGTGCTCTATCCACTGCACCACCTAGCTGCCCCAAGGTTCATTTTTAAAGAAAAGATATTTCAGTAACCTTTTCTTCCTTCATCCTTCCTCATTCTCTCTTTTCCCTCTTACTCTCTCCTGAAAAGTCCTTGTAAGAGATATCTATAGTTTAGCACAGGGCTTCTTAAACTTTCTCCACTCGCGACCCCTTTTCACCAGCGAAATTTTTATGCAACCCCGGCTATATAGGTATATAAAATAGGTATACATAACCTTTTACTTTTGCCAGTTTTTCGCAACCCCCACATTCAGTTATGAGACCCCGTGGGGTCACAACCCAAAGTTTACAAAGCTAAGGTTTAGCAAAAATGATTCCTATGCAGTCTGAGTTCTAAAATGTATGTTTTATTCAGCATTGAGGGGGTAACATGCTTTATCAAAGATCTTAAGTTTTTTAAAGTTATCTGTCTTTATAATGGTGTTACTGTATTAATTGCTTTCCTTGTTCTGCTCTTTGTGGATATACTGAACATTCCCCCCTCCTAAAATGTAATCTTCTTAAGGGCAGAAATTTGTCTTTAGGTCAGTTCCAGGCACATAGTAGGCCATCAATAAATGCTTGCTGATTGCCTAGAAGAAGTGGTATAGGGGGCAATAACAAAAAGATGTTCACAGGCACATATATTTACAAGTACAAAGGGCAGGGGCAGCTAGGTGGCACCAGCCCTGGATTCAGGAGGACCTGAGTTCAAATCCGGCCTCAGACCCTTGACACTTACTAGCTGTGTGACCCTGGGCAAGTCACTTAACCCCAATTGCCTCACAAAAACAAAGAAGTACAAAGGACAAAAGTAAATTCATGGAATGATTTATGATCAGTTAAATATTTAACTATCCACCATGTTTCCAGGTGCTTTAGGGATACAGAACTATAAGATTTGGTCCTTGCTCTAAATGAATTTATAATCTAGGGAGTTGGGGAGACAAGACTAACTCACATTAATAACAATATAACCACCTCAAGCTTTAACAACCTTAAAAAATTTTCATAACACTTTAATGTGACCTTGTCACATAGCTAGCTTCAGAAACAGACTATGAACCTGGATCTTCCTAACTCAGAGGCCAGGCAGGCTGGCCTAAGTTATAATGTATCTACCTCAATCTACAATAACAATAAATGGAATTTAAAGTTTGCAGAGCATTTCAATATATTTCAACTGGAACCTCATAGCAACCACAGGAGGTAGGTGAGACAGATGTCTCATCCCCCCTCATTTTACAGAAGAGTAAACTTTCCTTTCCACACAGTATGTATTCCAGTTTATTTGGGCAATCCTACTTCTCAAACACAAATTAGCTTTCTAGTGTCTTGTTTTCACCCAGTTTCCTATGCCTGGAGCACCTTCTTTGTTGGTATAATTCCTACTTATCCTTTAAACCTCTCATGCTTCCTGTAAGGCAGCCTTTTTTGATCTCCCTTTCAGTTCCTAACTCCCAACCCTAATTGTAGCCAGTAGCGGCCATTCCCTTCACATCTCATATAACACTTTGTTTTGTGACTCTTTACCTTACCCTTGGGACAGTTATGCTGCTCTTTGGCAGAGTGCTCGGTGACCCCCTTGGGTGACAGTTGTGACTAGGGGAACTTACAGCTCTTACCTGGTGTATCTTGGCTGGAACCAGGGACTTATCTCTGAGACACTGAGAAAGTAGAAAGTGTAGGATTTGGAGTTTGAAGATAGGGTTCAAATCCTATCTCTGTGACTTAGGGCAATGGCAGTTTTCTCACCTGAAAAATGAACAAATTGGACTAAAGTCCCTTCTGGGTCTAAATTCATAATCCTAGGATTCTTTTTTCCACCACTTTAGGCTGGTGTTTGGACAGCAGTCTTTCCCCAAGACTGCATGTGGGCAGCCCCTCAAGAGACCATAGTCTCCTACACACTACAAGAAGGCACAATAACTAGGCTTCTGTGAAGGTTCTAACGTGCTGGTATAATGCGTATTATAATCATTTGTGTTTTTCCTCAGAGAAGGGAATATGTCTTTTCCAAACTTTGTACTTTGCTCAGTGCCTAACATAGGACATAATAGGTATTTAAAACATATTTGCTGAATGAATCAGGTAGGTATGGACAAGAATCACTATGAAAAGTGACTCTTGGGATATGAACAAGCAATCTTTAAAGGAAAAGCAAGTTATCAATAGTCATATGAAAATATTTTAAATTGTAAGAGAGATAAAAACAAACAGTTCTGAGGTTTCACCTCACACATATAAAATTGGAAAAGATAATAAAATAATTGTTGGAAGTGATGTGAAAGGAGAAACACTGTTGGTGGATCTATGAATTGGTACATTTTGGAATGCAACTTAGAGGTCTACCCAAAAAGTCACAGTCTGTGTCCTAGACATATCACAAAGATTTAGAACTCATATGTACAAAAATATTGATAGCAGCACTTTTTATTGTAGTATTACATTTGACAATTGAGGTAAAATAAGAGAAAAGGTTCTGAGCATGATCAATTTATTACCACGAGGTAGGACTTACTAGTCTTCACTATAGTATTAGGAAGTACTAGAGAACAAAGAACAGAATTGAGTAGGTGGGGAAAACAGTTCCCTTGCTTAAATGTTAGAAAGCATCTTAGGAGTGGGGACAATATGAGTGGTTACATCAAGGAAAGCAGGCTAGCATCTTGGGGCTAGTAACCACCCTTCTCTGTCATTAAGGAATACTTGACTGATGGGACCCATCTGTATTCTAAGGATAGTGTTCATGGACTAGGGGTAGCTGACTTGATGGCTTCTGGGAGGATTTGTTAGGGAGATAAGACCTTCCTTGATTGTACATGGCCTGGCAAGGACTGACAGTATACTTTTTGGAAATATACCAGATAAGTTTGTATGCCTTTAAAGATAACAAACATTTCCCAGGAGCTGAAGGTATGGTATATACGTTTTTCCCATCAATTATAACTTTAAACTATCTCAGAGGGAAAGCTGAATTCCTGAGCTCAATTCAAGGACACAGAAAGGGGGCTTTTAGGCAGATGCAGACTGAGTTATAAAAAACCAATACAGTATAGAATCAATATAGTAGAAATTTGAGGTAATATCCTTCTCAAAAATCTTTAGGGGTTTCCTATTGTCTAAAGGATAATAAAGTACAAACCACTAAGCCTGGCATGTATGGCCCTCCAGAGTTTGGCCCCAAACCACTTTGTTTGTTTGTTTGTTTTTAGTGAGGCAATTGGGGTTAAGTGACTTGCACAGGGTCACACAGCTAGTAAGTGTTAAGTGTCTGAGGCCGCATTTGAACTCAGGTACTTCTGACTCCAGGGCCGGTGCTCTATCCACTGCGCCACCTAGCTGCCCCCCCCAAACCACTTTGTAATTTCACATTACATCCTTCATTCACTTTTTGTTCTAGACAACTTGACATAATATCCCTCATAAATGTAGGACACTCTTTTCTCATCCCATGCTAATTATTAGTCAAAACTGTCTCTAGTATGTTTATCCCAGAAACTAAAGCATATGAGTGTTAGGTGAGCAATTTTGATAAGAAGAAAGTTCTTAGGAAAATTTTAGAATTAGAAACAATGCTTATGATAAATGAAAATACTGAAAATTGGAAAATACATAATTTTTAAATTATAGGCACCAAAGACAATGCAAAGAGATGTCACTTTAGACAAAAAATTTCTGACTACATGGACAGAGCAGAAGACATAAAGAAGTTCCTGGAGCAAGAAAAAGAAGGTAAGAAAAATATACTTTCAAAAACCAGCTTAAAAAGTAAACAGGGCAGTTTACCTGTTGTTGCAAGCCCTGTGTAACTGGACTTCCATTTATCATGTAGTTCTTCCTCCATAGGAGTGTTTATATATACATCAATGCTGTGTGCTTTGGTACATTGTCCTTTATTAAATCATCAGTACAAGCAGAATTCCTAAATAAGCTCCTGTTATAGCCTTGCAGAGATTTCTTGATCCTTAAGGTTTGTAACTGAACTGAATATTATTCTCATCTTCCTTTAGTAAAGCACTTTACAAATCACTAAATGTTACACATATATGAGCTATTATTGTTGCCTATTAGTAAGTTTTCTCTAGTCCTTCCTCTGTGCCACTGAATCTTCCTAATACATGATTAGAATTTTATAATTCCATAAAGACCAAATACCCTAGTCTTCATACCATAGTTCTTACCCTACTTATCCAGCTCTGTCTCTAACTGTTCTCCTGATGTACTGGGAATAACCCACACTTTTCTTCCATACTACTTTTAGATGCTTTTTGCTTATGGTAGACTTTCCCCCACCTTTTCTGCTGAAACCCAGTCATCCCAGAGCTCTCATCAACCAGCTGTACCTCATCATCTTTCTTAGCCTTCTCATCAGGCCAGTTTTGGTTGAGAAAGGCAGCCCCAGATAGATGGGACCTCAGATGTAGTGGTTACAGCTGTAGCTAAGAATGCATTTTCCCATAGAAAACTTGTTATTATAGAGATTACATAATCTATTTGTTAATTAACTATTGAGAATCATTAATAGCTGATAAATGATTTAGCTAATATTATGTGCTAAATAAATCTTTTGAGGAGGGCCTACACTGGCCTAGGAATCTGTCATTTATAATCTTATTTCTATGAAAAAATGTATTCTGAAGTATACTCTACACACACTCCAAAAATGTAACTTAAACCAAGTTATAAAATATGAGTTTTTTTTGTAAACTGGGAACTAACCGTATATCATGGTGTTTAAAGGGGAAAAAAAGCCTTAAAAGCTTCTGGATCATTCAATAACCATTTAGCAGGTGCTTACTCTATCTCAGGCATTGTGCTAAGAACTGGGAATATCAAGACAAAAATGAAACAGACTGAAATTAATAAGGGATAATTAAATCAAGTTAATAGGATCGATGAAGAGAGGTTGCTATGACTTCCAAAGCTGTCTATTTGTGTTTCTCTGATTAAAATCTGCTTTTTACAAAGCTTAAAGCATATTTGAAAGTCAACATAGAATACTGCATTAAATATATCATACTCCATACATATCTAAAATTGGATTTAACATCTAAAGAGAACAACCAGGATATAACAGGAATTATGGTTCTGAATCTTGTAGCTGTCCACATTGTGCTGGCATTAATTTATATGTAAGAGTACTTAGTACTTTCCTTTTTTTTGTTTGTTTGTTTTGGTGAAGCAATTGGGGTTAAGTGACTTACCCAGGGTCACACAGCCATACTTAGTACTTTCTACATTAAAAGGGTGTTTGTGGGGCAGCTAGGTGGCTCGATGGATAGAGCACCAGCCCTGGATTATGGAGGACCTGAGTTAAAATCTGGCTTCAGACACTTGACACTTACTAGCTGTGTGACCCTGGGCAAGTCACTTAACCCTCATTGGCGGGGGGTGGGGTGTCGGTGTTTGTCATATAACCTCTATCAGATTGCTTGCTGTCTTGGGGAGGGGGGAGGGAGAAAAAATTGAAACTAGAAATCTTAGAAAAACAAATGTAGAAAACGATCTCTACATGTAACTGGAAAATAATAAAATACTGTTATGGGGGGCGGTGTTTGTTAACCATCAATTAAACTATTTAGGTATTTGTTCTGCTCTTCCTTATCCTTTGCCTTGATCTTTCTAGGCTATCCCTGGTACTATTATAACTTTTTCTTCCTTTTCATGATCAGAGTTCTTAAAATTTATTTAAACCCAATGCCTCTACTTCCTCACCATGACCTTTCTTCTCATCCCTTTGCAATTTGGCTTTTGTCCCGACCACTTTGTTGAAACTGAACTCTCAAAAGTCATAAATTGCCTCCTTTTTTTACCAAATTCAATAGCTTTTTTTTTGGTCTTCATTCTCCCTGATCTTTCTCCAGTATTTGACACTGATTATCGCTTCCTTATGGATACTTTGCCTTTCCCTGGCTTTTGAAACTTGGCACTCGGGTTCTTCTCTAACCATTCTTCTGTAGCTTTTTTCTTCATAAGGTGAGTATTTCCCAAAGTTCTATTATTGGTCATAGTCTTACCTTTATAGATAACTCTCTGTAGGTCCTGCTCTGATCTTTGTCTCAAGCTTCAGTCTTGCCTTACTAACTGCCTATAGGATATTCCATTTGGCAGTTACTACTACTATCTCAAACTCAATATCTAAGAGCATTATGTCTAAAGTTATCTTTTCCCCCTGAAAACCTAGTGTTTCTCTTAATGTCACCATTTTTGTCAGTGTTGTCAGTCATTTGTGAAACTTTGGTTTTCTTTGTATTTTCCTCTAACTTCTCATTGTTACGAAGTCTTGTTAATTCTACCTTCAGCATCCACCCCTCCTCCTTGCTGACACAACCATTCTAAGTCTTCATTATTAGCCACCTGCCTGATTATTAGAATAGCTCCCAAAGAGGTCTTCCTATCTTCAGCTCTTCCCATTTCAAATTAACCTTCATACCTCCGCATGACACCCATCTTGTGCATAAATCTAGCCCTGCCACCCCCTCCCTCCCACTCATAAACCCTTTTTGGCTTCCTTTTGCCTCCAAAGTCAAATTCCAACTTGCTTCTCTAGCATTATACCATTAGTCTTCACAGATGCCATACTCCAGGGAAACTGTGTCTCTTAAATACATTGTGCTTTCCTGCCTCTGGCCCACTGTTCAAAAGGTCCCTTATCCCTGAAATTATAAAATCCAACTCAAATGTTACCTCAATGAAACCATCCATGATCTTACCCCACCCATCCCGCCTCCTAACATTACATCCCAATAACTGCATTTCTTTTAAGTGCTTATATATTATCTCATATATTTGTATATTTGTTCCACCAGATTAATCTTCATATTGGCCTTAGGGTGGTTCACTGATCCTTGAAATACCAGTGCAGAAATGTGTGTCTCTAACGATCTCCCTACTAGACGATTATTGCCATGAGGGCTGGAATTCTTTTTTTATCTTAATTCAATTATCTCCCCACCAACACCCAACAAAGTGCTTTACCTCCACAAGGTACTTGAATGCTTATTGAATTTAATATGTTTTGTCAGATGGAAAATACCACAAGCAAATTAAAATAGAAGAAAATGCAACAGGCTTTAGTTATGAGTCACTTTTTCAAGAATACCTTAATGCAGCTGTTACTGAAGTGTGGATAGAAGATCCTTATATCAGACAGACTCACCAGGCAAGTGAAATAGAACTTAAACATAAAAATGTATTAATATTTAAGCTTTACTAGTTAGCAAAATTTTTTATTGGTATCTTTTAGCTATACAACTTTCTTCGGTTCTGTGAGATGCTTGTTAAGCAGCCATCTAAAGTGAAAACTATTCATCTTCTTACTTCTATGGATGAAGTAAGTATGGAGATTCCTTCTTCCTTATTTCACTAGTTATAAAATCGAGGGAACAAATAGTAAATACTATGTGTAAAATGGAACACAGTCATAAAGCTGTAATGTCTTAGAAACAATCTAGTCTAGCCCTGTCCCTTTACACATGAAAAAACAGTCCCAAAGAGGGTAAAGGGCTTTACCCAAGCTCCTCAGTGACAGACCTGAATCAAGAATCTCAGTCACATGATTTTTAATCCAGCATTCTTTCAAACACCACATTGTTCTATTATGCTATTTTCTAGAGTATATAACAGAAAGGACTGACATAAAGGAAATTTCAAGTAGTTCTATTTCTGATGACTTTTATATCACTTAGTTTGATAAGATGGAATAATAGCTTATATTTAAGTTTTGCAACTCACTTCACTTATATTATTCTTATAACAAGCCTGAGAATTAGTTGCTATTATTATGCCTGTTTTTTGATGAAGAAATTGTGGCTTAGAGAAGTTAAGTGAGTTATCTAGGGTCACATGGCTAGATATTAGGTCTACGTAACTGCAAGTTCTGTACTCTGTCCACTTCCACTTGAATGATTATAGTGTTACTAAATTGTAAGCAGGGTTGAGTTCTTGTTAACACTGGAAAGGAAAATTATTTAAAATTCTACATTATTGTGCCTTAATACATCTTATTCCCTTCTTTTTAAATACTCATTGAACTAATAAAACTGCCTTTCAGTCATCTGTAATGTACATACAAAAGTCAAACAAAATTAGAGAAAAATAATAAATGAGTGTATGTATATATGTGTGTGTGTATGTATATATTGCTATTAACAGGGCAGTGGGAAGGGTCAGCAGACCAGTGGCCTGGAAGAAATAAGAGAGTCACTTAGTGAGCATGGAGTAGAGCTGGAAATAGAATTCTCTTCTTCAATACATGATCGAGAAATTAGGTTGGTGTTATGTTTTTCATTTATGAGCCATATATATCATTCAGATATGAAAACTTAAGATAGTCCTTTCCCTTATCACTAATTTTTGCATAATTTTATAGTGAATAATTTTTGGGTTTAATGACTAAAAATTTAGACATAACTAAATTTTACTGTTCTCTTTGATTTCTAAAAAAAAAGGAAGAGTTGGTATGTTTCATGACATGTAAGTTTATGGTTTCCTAATGAGACAAGATGTATCCCTCTATAATCATTCAAAGGACTGTTTTCCCCATTCACCAAATCATTATAAATAGTGATTTGATTATTGTAATGATTTCATACTTAAGCTTCACGTACGTAACACTTCCCATGCGACAGAAAAATAGCACTGACTTGGATACCTTTACAAGCAAACTTCCTTAATAACTACTGATGTGTTAAATTATTTTGGATTGTTAGTTTTTAAAACCAAGTGGTCTGAGCCATATCATAACAGCAGTCTTTTTAAAAACACTATTTTCAGGGGCATCGAGGTGGCACAGTGGATAGAGCACTGGCCCTGGATTCGGGAGGACCTGAGTTCAAATCTGGCCTCAGACACTTAACACTTACTAGCTGTGTGACCCTGGGCAAGTCACTTAACCCTCATTGCCTCATCAAAAGAAAAAGAAAAAAAAATATTTTCAGGTTCCTAATCCACCCCCCCTCCCTTAAAACAAATATCTGCTTACCAAGCAGACTATTGTCCCAATACCCAGAGCCTAAGAATTAAACAAAAATGTTATTAACTCATCTTGGACTGATTGATAGTTGGCTGACTGATAGTCTTTTCCATTTCCTAGCTTGAACACACTTCCACATGAATCTTGTATCATGAAGTCTTTTTAGAGGAATGACTTTTTTCCCTCTGATAATAAGTTGTAAGATAACCTTCTGTTTGTACAGAAGGGGACTGGTCTCATCAATAGACTCCAGATATATTGGACTGTCTTTCAAAGGGGCCATAGTATAATATTCTCTGATGGTAGAAGAACAGTGGGTGAGAAGATAAGGAAGACTTGATAGCTTCAGAGACAGTAAATAGGGTTCACATCTCACCCACAGATCATGATCACACATCATATAAACACATGATCACACAACATATAAAAGAGTATGATTGATGTAAGTTGTCAAAACAAGTAAGTTGTCCTTAATGAATGCAATGAAAAATTCAGTTTAGTTTGGCAGAACAGTACCATGTTGACAGCAGGCTGGAATTCAGTGGTCCAGTCAGCAAAACTGTTAAAATTATTTACTAGCTCATCCAATCAACTGATTTTTTTGCAGCTTGTCCCTTTATATAGAGACAGCCCATGATTAAACCTGGTGTTGCTTCCACTCTCATACACCTGATCAAGTAAGAGACTTCCCTTGGCTACAGGAAATTGTGCTGGCACTTGGCCTATTACTTTAAAATTTGTCAATTAGCCTTTGTTTTTATACAATTCCATTTCTAATTTCAATAGGTTCAACAATGGATGGATGATTAAGATTGGAAGGGGACTTAATTATTTTAAGAAACCAAAGGTAGGACATAGCTGTATCTTATTAATGAATGACACAATTCCGTGTCTTTACTAACAAGTTCTCTTTTTCTTTTTTAGGGTCGTTTTTCACTTGGATATTGTGATTTTGACTTGAGACCATGTCATGAAACAACAGTGGATATTTTTCACAATAAGCACACAAAGAAAATATGACAACAGTCTCTGACTACATGTTTTAAAATTTTATATTTTAAATGAATTTCTGAATTTTAAACTTTTTACACAATGATCATTCCTGTAAATGAAAATGTAATAGTGAATCTAATTTTATATTTCTATTGATTTGGATACTGTTTTGTTTATTAACACACAATTTAATATGACTGACATGGTTTCTTCCCTAGCCACACCACTGGTTTAAAAATGTTACCTAGAAAAGCTCTTATTTGCCTTCAGGGATAGAGTCTAAATCAAACAAAGCACCGAATTAAAATCTCTACTTCATTAATTCTGACTCGTTTCTTTCTGGTCCAAAAAATGGAATTTTAAAAGAGATGTGTAAAAAGGTATATATTATAAAATTTACTGTTCTAAAGTTGTCATCATTACAAAGAATAATGATCACCCTGAATTACATTATTGTCTTAACTTTTTCACAAAGAAGATACCATTTGCTATATACTTCGTGGTCTTTTGGACATGTTCTAAGTAATGCATTTATTAAAACTGTGGCTTCACTCTGGCAAAATTTGTTGCCAATAAAGCTTGTGCTTAGTTTGTCAAGCATTTTGGGGGGTAACCAGTGATTAGGTGAATCAATTTTGCAGTCTTCAATTCTTCCATTTTTTACATCTACATATATTTTAATTTCAGAATGTGATTGTTCACTTAAATTAAGAGAAGCATTTACACTAAATTTGGGTGTTTTGCCATATATCCATTCCCAAGTTTGTAGTTCTTCTGCTTTTCTCTTTATCCCTGGGAACATTGTCTCATCTCTTGGATTTATTAGGATAATGTTGCTATCAATTTGATGATAAGCAGCATACTCTGCTGCAATAGATTCCATCAATACCTCACAAGTTAAAGTATCATCATTTTCCAAAAGATTTTTCACCAAAGAAGGTACGCTGGGAGTAGCATTACTCTTAATCCCCTGGTAAGGACTCTTCAGCACAGAAGATAAAGAAATCCAATCTGTACTACACAATAACGTGCAGTGGTGATAAGCAGCAGTCCGTCCAATCTTAGACGCTGTTCCTGAGATTTTAAATTGTCCTTCTAGTAGGAGGTCAAGTCTGTCAGTAGCTTGCACATCCAGCTGTGGTTGGACAGCATTCAGCGCTCTAATAACCAGTTTCAGATTTTCCATCCTATTATACTTCGTCTTAGTTGTGAAGAAAGTCAAGTTGATATTACCCATATCGTGGTACACTGTTCCTCCTCCACTCCTTCTCCGAGCCAATCTTATGCCCTTTTCTTGCATTAGATTTAGGTTACATTCCTGCCAGGGATTCTGATGCCTGCCAATTACAACAGTAGGGGAATTTCTCCAAAGGAAAAGAACCGGCTTGCCTTCTAAGTTCATATGGTCATGGATCCAGTCTTCCACAGCCAGATTTTGGTAAATATTGTTAGAGGTGGATTGTAAAATGAGCCCACCTTTTGCTCTGTTTTTGAAGCCAGCTCTTGGGACCTTGAGGGTATAAATTAATTGGAGGCAATTCTTCATAGAGAATGGGATCAACATGCTTTTAAAAATGGAGGAAATAGAGCAGTTTTGTTACTAACTTGTTAAATTTTATATAGACATTACTTAAAATGCAAACTATGTAACAGAAGTTCAGTTCTCACACACAAGTCTTTCTTGTTCTTTGTATGATGAAATATCTATTCATGGTAAAATTCACAATAAAAAAGAATTGGTTTTTTTTTTAATTGTAAGGAAAGCAAAAAGCTAACCAATCTATGGTCAATTTTTGGTCAAACAGGAACTATTTATCTAGTTTACTGAATATCCTAGCCACTTGCTTCTTTTCTTTGATTTTAATCATTAGCAACAGGCTACTTTCACAAAAATAGAGCACGAAGAAAAGGAGATGAAACTCAACTGTGATGAGCCATTGATTATTCATACTAAGTAAAAATAGGTAATTTTATTTGGAGGTTTTTTAGAGCGATCATGTTGTAAGTTCAAAGAGCTTACTCAAAATAGACAATTTTGAAAATAATTTGTTTCAATTTGGGATGTACATTATTTTCCTGTGGACCACAGTAAAGAGAAAACTATGAAGAACTACTGTGCTAAATGACATGGCAGTACAGCAACAAAATTTTCCTTTTACTTTATACAGTGAACTTGTTAATAATGCTGATGAATGGTTGGGTGGCAAAATGTTGAAACTACTGGTGGTAATGAATAATTTTAACTACAATTTTAAATGAGCCATTCTATCATCCAATCTACTACATAACTAAAAACATGGACAGGTTGTGTACTATGTACACAATAAGCACTTGTATTAAATTGTTTACTTTCCACGTATTAATGCAACTCCAAATAATTTCTCCTTATAAAATACAAATTTGAAAAATAGAAAAATTCCATTATACTAAGGTGTGAAGTGAAAAGATGGACCTCGAGGTCAAAGGGACCGATCACTATGCTTAAAAAACTGTGGCTGTAGTCAAGTCACCTCTTGAGTCTCAGAATGATATTCCAGTAATTATGACAATAATTCAATGACTGATAACAGCTAAGTCACTACGATCTCCCTCCTGCAATTGGTGATTGGCTATTACTGTCTATTTTAAAGGTGGTTAGAAGTAATCTCCCATGAACTTTTCATTACTCCTTAACTCACGGCAATCCACGTAGTTTCCCCCCATCCAGGGGAGGCGGAGGGAATGGGCCCCGGACTCCGCCCTTTCCCCCGCCAATCAACCAACTATTAATACAGGGTCTGAACTGTGCTAGGCACTGGGGATACTAGGATAAAAATAAGATCCCTTCGCACAACGGGCTTGGGTTCTTAGCACCCCTGCCAGTCACTCTGACATTCAGCCACATTTTTGCCTCCCGTGGATTTCGGGTCCCGATCCCACCAAGAGACGTGTCCCTCCCGGCGCTGCGCCCGAAGCCCAAGGAAGCGGCGGGGCCGGGAGCGCCCTGTGCCAGCGGCCGGCGCGAGGTGCTACCGGGCAGCGAATTAGGTTAAGATAGTATCTGGATTTTAAAAAATATTTTTCCGGTCATGACTTACCTGCTACTTCCGGCGGCGGCTCCTCGCTACGGCGTTGGCTCCTCTAGCGGGGGCAGCAGAGTAGCGGTGAAATTGCAGACCCCAGAAGTCTACTCCTGAACGTGCACGCGCACGCGCGCTCAGCCCCGCCCTCCCCCAGCCTCGTGCTCGAAGGCTCCGCCTTTCCTGCCCTTGGAGCCCGGAGGTCCCGCCCTCCCTCAGGCCTGGAACCTGAGATTGAAGGCTTGCGGTAGCAGTTTCCCTAACCTCCCTCTAGTTTGGTAGTGGGTGCCTGAACCTGGGAGACGCCCTTTTGTGTGGAGACTGGGCTCAGGGCAGGGATCCCATGGCTCAGACCCGCGACCCCAGGTCCTGTCCTCGCCAGCCTCTGGCTCAGCCTCCTCCTGGGCCGCCCAAAGGGAGAGGCAGAAGTTGGGGCCGCAAGGCCTTTGGCTGAAATGCTCCTCTCTCTCCTGCTGAAATTCATGTCCTGGCGTCTGGGAACGTGCCGAAAATATCTTTTTAAGTAGAACTGGTTTCTTTTGTAATTTTATGTAGTTTCTTTCCTGCGTTTGAAATAACATGATTCCAGGAAGTCCATTGGCCTCACCGGTCTACCAACGGGGGACATGTGACAGAACCCCTGTCTATTGGAATGAGGGGCAGGTTTGAGGCCGACTGGAAACAGAATTTAAAATCCCCGGTGAAGTAGTAGAAAGAGCACGTGTCTGCCCAACTTTACCTAGGCTATTACTAACTTTGTGTATGACCTTAGGCAACTCATGAGTCTTAAGGGTTCCTTCAAACTAATGATGGGTAGCTCTAAGAGTTATGCAAAAATAAGGCACTAGGATTTGCAACAATGTTACCCAAAGTCAAGTTTGTAGTTTTAATAGGACAATAATTTATTAGTATCGGGAACTGGAAGGGACAGCCCTCTACTTATGTAAATCAGCCCTGCTTGTCAACCAGTAGTTGAACAGGTTTCTATTCACTATGCCTTTAGGGCCTCTTGCTTTTCTAGGAAAATAATAAAAATTATAGAGTAAAATTCCTTTAAACCCTCTACTTAATCTTTTGCCAACTCCCTCAACCCAGGGTACCCAATTAGCATCCACAGAAGAATGCTCCAGAAGGAAAACAAATTTATGCCATTTAACCTAAACAGGTCTCTGGATGACCATATTAAAGCTAACTAACATAAACTCCAATGCCAATTCTCTCAATTACCTCCCTAATCTGTCATCTTCAATGAAAGAAGTAGCCTCTTCCTATCAAGGTTAATTCCTCCATCCTCTACCCTTAATTTCATCCAATCCATCTCAATACTTATTTTGCTCCATCAATCATCTCATGTCATGTACATCTATCACTTGGATGATTTCAATGGAGAAAACCATATCAAAGGAACTTTACTGGATCCTTTCCCTAAATCTATGAATAGGTTCCCCATTCCAAAAATATCTTATCCTTTGTCCCTTTAAGTTGCCAATTGCCATCCTCATGGCAGGCAAGCCAGCCTAGAAGCCAAAGCAGCAAGCCACCCTGAGGGAGAAATAGTAGGGAGCAAGTAAAACCATCACCAAACCTTTCCCTCAGACCTGGCTGGAGCTGGCCTGAGGCCCTGGGCCCAAGAGCTCCAGGAATAGCAGCATTCCTCAGATTATAGGCCTTGATTTCAGCCCATGCCTCAAAACCACCAACCAGGGACTTGGACGTTTAGATATGCTAATTCTCTTCAATGTCTCTAATGTTATCCTTTTAAAATCCAGGGGCTTTTTTGTTGTCCTTATCCTCTCTGAGCTCTGTGCAGCATTCATTACTTTTCTAGATAGCCACTCTTCCTTTGACTGATTTAATCACTTACTTCCCACTCCCCATTCCCCAAATGGAATAGACCCTCAAGTGGTACAGTAGACCTTATTTTCTGTCCTTTCTACACTAAATCTCATCTAATCCCATGGTTTTAATGATCACATCCATACACTGACTAAAATCCAACCTCTCCTCAGATATGTAGTCTCATATTTTCAACTGTCTGCTAACTATATACAGTTCAATATGTCCCAAATTGGACTCTCATCATGCAAGATCTAGCCTTCTTCAAAACTTTTCTACTGATAGTTTAACACACTCAATAAATGCTGACTGACTGCATCACCATCTGTACAACCACACAAGTTCAGAACCTTAAAGTTATTTGTAACATATCTATTGAGTTGCCAAGCCCTGTCAATTCTTCCTTGGCAATGTATCTTAAACCTATTCCTTTCTATAACTGCTGCAAATACCACATACATTAGATCCTTCTGCCTACACTATTTAACAGACTCAATCAATCTTCCTCTCTAATCCATCTTTATTACCAAGTACTACCTATATTTACTATCCCAAGAATATTTCTAATGCCCTTCTCTGATCTCATAGAGCTTTTACTCAAAATCTCTCATAGCTTTTCATTGCCTTCTTTTTCTTTTTTTTTTGGTGAGGCAATTGGGGTTAAGTGACTTGGTAAGTGATAGCTAGTAAGTGTTAAGTGTCTGAGGTCAGATTTGAACTCAGGTCCTCCTGAATCCAGGACCAGTGCTCTATCCACTGCGCCACCTAGCTGCCCCCATTGCCGCCTTTTTTTTTTTTTAAGTAACAAACATTTATTTTATTTTTTCCAGTTACATGTAAGGGCAGTTTTCAACATTCATTTTAATAATATTTAGAGTTCCAAATTTTTCTCCCTCCCTCCCTCCCTCCCTTTCCTCCCCCCTCCACAAGATTGCAACCAGGTTATATATGTACAATCCACAAGTGTTCTTTTTATCAGTTCTTTTTATGGGGGTGGATAGTAAGCTTCATTATTAGTCCCTTGGGATTGTCTTGGATCATTACATTGCTGAGAGTAGTTAAGTCATTCACAATTGCTCATTGAACAATACTGCTGTCACTATGCACAATGTCCTCCCAGCTCTGCTCACTTCACTATACATCAGTTCATGAGTCTTTCCAGGTTTTTCTGGAATCATCCTATTTGTCATTTTCTATAGCACAAGACCATTCCACCACAACCATATAGGACAGTTTCTTCCATCACTCCTCAATTGATGGATATTCCCTTGATTCTCAATTCTTAGCCTCCACAAAGAGTTGCTATAAATATTTTTTGTACAATTTCCCCCCCTTTTCTCTTTTTCATGATTGCTATTGTTAACTGTTTCCCTTCCATCCTATTCCCTTCCCCATAATATTTATTCTATTATCCATCTTCTTTCATCCTATCACTCTTCAAAAGGGATTTGCTTCTGTCTGTCCCCTCCCCCACTCTGCCCTTCCTTCTTTTGCCCCTCTCTCTTTATCCCCTTCCCCTCCTATTTTCCTGCAGGGTTAGAGAGATTACTCCACCCAATTGAGTGTGTACATTATTCCCAAACCGTGGTTCTCCCAGCAGGGGCGGCGGGTAGCAGGGGCACGCCCTGGGATCTGTTACCAAGACCTGCTCCTCTCCCATCTCTTCCCCCACTCCATAAGCCTTTTCCTGTTTTCTTTCATGTAGGATTTCACCTCTGCCCTTCCCCCTCCCCCAGTGCATTCCCCTCACCCCTCAATTTAACCCTAAATATGTCATCATGGGGCAGCTAGGTGACACAGTGGACAAAGCATTACCCCTGCACCCAGGGGGGTCCCAGCCAAAATCCAGCCTCAGACACAAGACAGTCACCCACTGTATGACACCAGGTATGTCCCCCAACTCCAATGTTTTATAGTTCTCTAGGGTCGTGTATTTGAAAGTCAGATTTGCCATTCAGTTCAGGTCTTTTCATCACAAATACCTGAAAGTCCTCTTTTTCATTAAAGTCCCATTTTTTCCTGTTTAAGATTATGCTGAGTTTTGCTGGGTAGGTTATTCTTGGTTGTAATCCCAATTCCTTTGCCCTCTGGAATATCATGGTCCATGCCCTCCAGTCCTTTAATGTAGAAGCTGCTAGATCTTGTGCTATCCTGACTGGGGCTCCACAGTACTTGAATTCTTTCTTTTTGGCAGCTTACAATATTTTCTCCTTGATCTGAGAGCTCTGAAATTTGGCTATAATATTCCTAGGAATTTTCCTTTTGGGATCTCTTTCTGGAGGTGATCGGTGGATTCTTTCAATTTCTATTTTAGCTTCTGCTTCTAGAATTTCAGGGCAATTTTCCCTGAGAATATCTTGGAAGATGATGTCTAAGCTCTTTCCTTGATCATGGTTTTCAGGTAGACCAATAATTTTCAAATTATCTCTCCTGGACCTATTTTCCAGGTCAGCAGTTTTTCCCAGAAGATGTTTCACATTACCCTCTATTTTTTTATTCATTTGGATTTGCTTTATTGTGTCTTTGTTTCTCATAAAGTCACTGGCTTCCATTTGTTCAATCCTCATTCTTAGGCAATTATTTTCATCAGAGAGCTTTTCCATTTGGCTTTTCAAGCTGTTGACTTTTTCTCATGTCTTTCCTGCATCACCCTCATTTCTCGTTCTATTTTTTCCTCTACCTCTCTAACTTTATCTTCAAAGTCATTTTTGAGTGCTTCTATGGGCTGAGACCAATTCATATTTTTCTTGGAAGCTTTAGATATAGGGGCCCTGATGTTGACATCTTCCTCTGAGGGTGCACCTCGGTCAGCTCATCTTGCCTTTCTTTTACTAGACTTTTAGCTCCTTAAAGTGGGACACTGTTTCCAGGCTGCAGTATCCCAAGCTTCAGAAGTCCCAGGTGGTATGATTTAAGAAGAATCAGGTTCTTCACTCACCTGGCCTGTTCCCTGGTCCGTAGATGACCCCAGGCCAACTTGCTAATCAACCAGCTTTGTATGTTGTGGTTGTCAGCTCCGACGATCCTGTGCCCCTCCCCCACCTGGGCCATTGCTACTCAAGCCTACCTCCTGGTTCCCAGCAGGGGTGAAAAACCCAAGTTCTGCCTTAGCACCAGCATACACCCCTGTAGTCTCTCCCCTGCCCAGGGCTCAGCCCTCTCACCAGACTGTGAGCTTTGTTCCAAACGACACTGGTGCTTCAGCTGATTCAGAGGCTTTGGCGGTCTCCTTCTCTGGTCAGGCCTTCCTGGGACTGGATCTGTGTCAGGGTGACTGAGGGGTTGGGCTCGACTCCTGTATCAGCAGAGCAGCTCCCTCCTTCTGACCTTCCAAGCCATTCTTGGTTAGAAGATGATTTCAGCACATTCTTCTGTGAGTTTTGCTGCTCTAGGCATTTTCCTATGGTGTTATTTGGATGGTTTTTGAGTTCCCCATTGCCTTCTAAATAAAGTATAAACTCCTGAGCCTCAAATAAAAAAAACCTCCAGAATCTGGCTCCAACTTGTTCTCTCATATTCTAGGCAAAATGTGCAACTACTTCCCATTCTAATTTTGCTATCCCTTGCCTTTATACCTTTCTGTATACCATCCCCCCTGCCTGGAAGAGACTCAACAATATGCCTACCCACCTCAATTCTCAACTTTCAGACTCAATTCAGATGATACTTCATTGACCTCTTATCCTGCCCTCCCCACCAACCACAAAAGAATAATTTGTCCCTCTGAAAATATTTCATAGCACTTTATATGGATTTATTCTTTGTAGGAAAATAATTTATCTTCTACAAAGTAAACATGATATATATATGTATGATATCTACACACACACACCTATGTCTATCCACTCTCCCATATTTTATTATAAACTTGAGAACAAGGTCTGTGTTCTTTGTTACTATTCTCAGTGACATGGGGGTTGAAGTTTAACCTGGCCTACTAGCTAAAGGACTGACACACCTAAGAAGTAATGGAGCTCATTAGGCATGGCTGCTGCCTGATCAAGCAGAGATAACTCCAGAAGTCCAGACCACCACTCCACTCAAGCTTTCTCCAACCCCAAAGGGAACTTCCCACAGTCACGTGGTCACCCTATCTGTTCCCCCCACCATCTGTCCTCTATCAAGGCTTTGGCCTCCCTCCCAGTCAAGGAGAAAGGTATCTCAGAGGTTCAAGTCTCTAAACCATCTCCTCTTGGTTGTGTTTTTTTTGGGGGGGGGGGCAATGAGGGTTAAGTGACTTGCCCAGGGTCACACAGCTGGTAAGTGTCAAGTGTCTAAATTCGGATTTGAACTCAGGTCCTCCTAAATCCAGGGCCAATGCCTTATCTACTGCATCACCTAGCTGTCCTATAAACCATCACCTCTTGAGGGATCTTTCTCTAAATGCCCAAATAAAAGACTATTTTATCCTAATTGGATTGTCTTTAAGAGGATGTACTTTTTTTTTGTGGGTGTTTTTTTTTTTTTTTTGCGAGGCAATGGGGGTTAAGTGACTTGCCCGGGGTCACACAGCTAGTAAGTGTCAAATGTCTGAGGTCGGATTTGAACTCGGGTACTCCTGAATCCAGGGCTGGTGCTTTATCCACTGTGCTATCTAGCCACCCCCCCCCCCCCCCCCGAGGAATACCTAAGGACCCCTACCATCTACTTCCCCAAGGACATGAGCATAATAATGCTGGTTGTTTTATTCAATCAAATTAAATATTAAGTTCTTAGTATGGAAAAGCATTGTGTTAGCTGTGAGGATAGTTTACAACATAATAGCTTGATTTAATGGAAAGAATACTGATTTAGAATTAGAAGACTGAGCCTTGACTGCTAATTTTGGGCTAGTCACAGAAGTCAATATAGTATGGTAATCCAATTCAAGATTTGCTGACAAACCCCCAATTGAGAAATGGTCAATGATATGATATGAACAGGCAGTTTTCTGATGAAGTTAAAGCTATCTACTGCCATATGAAAAAATGCTCTAGATCACTGTTGATTGGAGAAATGCAAATTAAAACAACTTTGAAGTACCACCTCACACCTATCATATTGGCTAATATGACAAAAATAGAAAATAATAAATGGAGAAGCTGTGGAAAAATTGGAACACTAATGCATTGTTGGTGGAAGTATGAAGTGATCCAACTATTCTGGAGAACAACTTGGAACTATGCCCAAAAGGCTATGGGACTGTTCATACCCTTTGACCCAATGGTACCACTGTATCCCAAAGAGACCATAGAAAAGGGAAAAGGACCCACATGTACAAAAATATTTATAGCAGCTCTCTTTGTGGTGGCAAAGAATTGGAAATTGAGGGAATGCCCATCAATAGGGGAATGGCTAAACAAATTGTGGTATATGAATGTAATGGAATACTATTGTGCTGTAAGAAACAATGAGCAGGAGGAGTTTAGAGAAACCTGGAAGGACTTACATGAACTGATGCTGACTGAGAGGAGCAGAACCAGGAGAACATTGTATACAGTAACAGCAACATTGTGTGATGAACAATGGGGTTAGACTTGGCTCTTCTCAGCAGTACAACAATCCAAAACAGTTTCAAAGAACTCATGATAGAAAATATTCTCAACATCCAGAAAAAAGAACTGTGAATTATGAATACAGATTGAATCATACTGTTTCTACTTTTGGACTGGTTTTTTTCCCCCTTCTTGTTTGAGGTTTTTCCTTTGTGCTTTGATTCTTCTTTCACAAGATCACTAATGTAGAAATATGTTTGATGTGACTGTACACATACAACCTATATTAGATTGCTTTTCATCTTGGGGAGGAGGAAGGTAAGGGGGGGGGAGAAAAAATTTGGAACTAAAAATCCAGTGTAAACAAATGTTGAAAACTATCCTTATATGTAATATGTAACTGGAAAATAATAAAATTAAATTTAAAATAAATAAATTAAAAATAAAAATAAAAAGATTTACTGACAAACACCTCATACACAAAGTTCAGTTTCTCTATCAATTTAATTAACTCTAATTTTCTATTTGTGCTTACACCTTTAACTCTTTCCTTATAAGCACCCCAACATATGCCCTCTGTAACAATCCAGTTTCTAAATTGATTCAATTCAGTAGTTTTTTCTTTTTTTTTAATGTTTGTCCCTTTCTCCCTCTCCTGCCTTTCTCAGATAACAGGAGTGACACTTAAGACTACCACCTCTCCCCACTCCTTGCTCATTCAATATTCATAACCATAATCAAAGAATTCCTCTTTTCTATCCTCCTTCCCTTTACTCTGGTGGTTATATTAAAATGATGTAAATGTTATTTATTGAGTCAAACCTTTTGTTCTCTCAGTCTTCCCTAAAATACTTGTAAAGGAGGAAATCATACACTTGCCATTCTGATGTCCTATCTCAAGTGCAGCCATGATGACAATTGCAATATCTCCACAACATCTCCACTAGGCCTAGCCCAAAGGAGTACTCCAGTGGAAAACTACATTCCAGAAAGGTGAATAAACAATCCTGTTATTCAAATACTGGTTCTTTGATGCAATGTTTTTCTTCTCTGCTGCAAACACGGTTCCCTAACTTTCTCTTCCGTTTTCATTCATTTGCTTTAACAATTTTTTTTTAGTTCCTGGTTAGGTACTGTCTACTCTGCCAACTACATGCCTCTCTACTGTCCTCGGAGTGCTACACTTTTTTAATTCTTTGGAGACTATCTCCCTCTAGTTTAATTTTGGACTTAAATTACCGTCTATTCATTGTATGGCCTTTGGTAAAAGTCATTTCTACTTTCTGAATTTTAGTTTCCTCTTGTATTACCTGAGGAGTTTGGACTTAAGGGCCCTTCCATAAATCCTACAATCCTAGTAATCTCTCTCCTTCCTAAAATAAATATTACTTTCAAAATTACATTTCAATGAACCTAGGATGCTTAAAAATTTATTTCTTAGTAAAGTTAAACCATTTTCTTAGTTAAGGTTTACCACTGAAGTTTTGTTTAGAATTATCCTTGAGAACACACACACACCTGCTAGCTTATGTTATTTTTAGTATGATTATTTTAACACTAAGTTTAATAATCAGTATAATACCACTGATTATGCTTCATTTACCCCTTTCCTTTATGGTTTTATCATGGGCCTAGAACAGACTGAAGATGCTTTTCCTGTGAAAAAACAAAACCACTTGATAAGGGTGTGGTGGGCCTAGGACAGACTGAGGATGCTTTTTCCATGGAAAATAAAAAGAAACTCGATAAGGGGGCAGACAAATCAATACTAGTACGGAAATAGGGGCCATAAAAGTTAATAGCAGGAAGCCAAATGGTAATCAAGTGTGCTTCCTATTTCAGGAACATGACCTCAACTGTTTCAAGTATCCCTACCCCAGAAAAGCTGTAATTCTTTGTTTTCCACTTTCCCCCATTTACCCCTGTGAAAGCTTGTCATTTCCTCTGGCTCAGAGAGTAAAATGTCTTAAACCTTCTCCTAATCAGAAGGCTAATTCTTAAGACTTTCTTCCTGGCCACATTTGCTTGTGTCAAATAAAAACTTTACTATTATCTATGATTGGAATGTGGGAGTATAATTCTTTACTGAGGAATATCAAGAACCAAATCACTTGTGACAGCTTAACTTTTTATGATTTATGAGCACTAATATTTTTTACCCCCACATGCAAACAATAATGACTGGTTTTTATTATCCAGGGGCAGACTGTTTAACTAGGTTTTTGAATTAGTAACTTGTGCATTTTATATATATATATATGTATATATATATATATATATATATAACATAAGTAAAATAAGTATCAATAAAGCATTTCCTATCTGAAACAAATTGTTCTGGTTTGACCTAATATTACTTGAGCCAATACTCTTGCGGCTAAACTACTGCACTGGGAAGAATAGCAACTTACTGGTATAGAAAATAAAATGTTTTTTTGTTTTGTTTTACACTTGAAAATCTTTCTTTTATTTAAACACCACATATTGATGGTACAAAAATCACAGTAGCATCAAGGTAAAAATTTAACATATTAATACCTTTCAGTGTATCACTTGAAAACAAAAAAAATTAATAAGTGTTTAATGAATTAAACATGGGAAAATCACCTTCAAGAGATTTAATTACAGGACTCAAAATGTTACAAGTCATTTGTAGACACTATCTAGCTCCATTTTGGGGAGTTTGTAAGCCTTCTTTACTGTCATCCTCAAGTACTGGAGAATGGGTAAAGAAACTAACATAAAATTTCAATGCTCATGGGCTCAAATAGGAAATGGTACATGGGCAAAAGATGTACTTGAAATTGTGCAAAACACTGAAAGGAGATTATAATTTTTAATGTATCAAGTATATTTACCTAGTTGGGTATTTTGTTACTTAGAAACTGTCTAAACTATTTTTTTGGCAACAGACAAAACACATCAGCAATTAATCTTAAATATTACTAAAAATTCTATACAACATCATTTTCATAATCAGGAGTCATGAAAAAGAGAGAAAGATAGAGTGTATTAGATGCTAAACTCGTAGATCTTATATATTTAAACACCATTACTGCAAAACCCCAGTATTTTACAAAGGCAGAATACAGATTTGTCTGTTTTGACTAGCAGAAGGCTTTTTTCTCAAAGCAGCTTTTAGTCATCTCTTTGCTATTAAAAAAAAAAAGTCAGTATATTCTGTCAAAGTAGCAAATAAGAAGTAGTAAAACTCTTCATTTTTTCAAGTTTACCAAATAAAATTAGGCAGTTTGACTCACCAAGTAGTCAAAGGGGTTTGTTTGTTAATAATGTAGAAATAGCCTCATTCCACATCTATCATTTCTAGTCCATCTCTTTCTTTAACATAGGTCACAGGACTTAGTGATTTTCCTGAATGAGATTCTGTGCCAGTCTCTTCATTGCCTGTAAAGTTTTCTCCTTGAATTTTGTCTTCTAACCTTATTTTTCTGGTATTTTGAAATAACTGAGTCACTGGTCTTAACCTGCTTTTCTCAGCCCTTCGAATTAAATGATCCTCCACTTTCGAATCATTGTGTATAGCAGATACTTGAGTAGCAGATTTACTAAGAGAGAATCCCATTTTGAGACAATATCTTCAAAGTCTGAAAGAAAAATTGCCAAGAAAATTTCTGTGTAGTTGAAAAAGAATGCTCACAAATTTTCTGTCAATTTGAACACTGAAAAACTCCTATTTGAAAGAAAAATATCAAAAGCTAGTACTAATTACTTACCATGTGTGCTCAAGACATAGTATAAAATTGGAAGGAATGTAATTTCATTGTGGTCATACAAAATTATAAAAAGAAATTATTCCTCCCCACTTATCAGTATTTAGGAGGTTGCATTTTCCTTGTTGGAAGGTTCATAAATTCTTTATTTTTAAAATTTGTTTAATATTTTATTATTTATTTTAAACATGATTTTCTTTTAAAATTTTGAGTTCCAAATGATCTCCCTCTCTCCCACCTGTCGCCCACCCACTGGGATATAAGTAATATATCAATTATACATGTGAAATCAGGCAAAACATATTTCCATTAGCCATATTTTTTAAAAAGCAAAAAATTAAAGTGAGAAAATGACACTTCGATTTGCACCCAGAGTTCATCAGTTGTTTCTCTGGAGGTAGGTAGCATTTTTTTCATCATGAATTTTTTGGAACTGTCTTGGATCACTGTATTGATCAGGGAAACTGATCATCATTACAACCTTGCTGTTTTCACTTCACTTTGCATTAATTCATATAGGTCTTGCCATGTTTTTCTGAAACTACCTCCTCATCATTTCTTTATGGCGCAACAGTACTCCGTCACAATCATATGCCACAACTCATTCAGCTATTTCTCATTTGATAAGCATCTTCTCAATTTCTAATTCTTTGTTACCACAAAAGAGCTGCTATAAATATTTCTGTACACATAGGTACTTTTCCTTTTATCTCTTTGGGATATAGTCCTCCTAGTGGTATTACTGGGTCAAAGGGTATGCAGTTTTATACCCCCTTCAGTATAACTTCAAATTGTTCCCCAGAATGGCTGGAGTAATTCACTACTCCAACAATTCATTAATGTATCTATTTTTCCCTTATCCCCTCCAGTATTTATCATTTCTGATAGGTATGAAGTGGTATTTCAGAGTTGCTTTAATTTGCATTTCTCTAATCAAAAGTGATTGGGGGGGGGGCTCGGCTAGGTGGCGCAGTGGATAAAGCACCAGCCCTGGATTCAGGAGTACCTGAGTTCAAATTCGGCCTCAGACACTTGACACTTACCAGCTGTGTGACCCTGCACAAGTCACTTAACCCCCATTGCCCTGCCCCCCCCCCCAAAAGTGATTCAGGGCATTTTTTTCTTATGACTATAGATATCTTGGAATTCTTCTGAAAACTGCCTGCTGAGTTTTAAAATGTCTACTGGATATCCAGTTTGAGATGTCTAATTGGTTATAGAAAGCTAATGGAGGGTACTGAATTGGAGTATAGGGCTGGGAGTGACATGATCGATGCTTGCAATATTTGAAGAATATTTTTAAGGTACTTTAACCACAGTGTAACAGGATGCTGAGCATAGTCTAGCACATATAGGAGCTTAATAATTATTTGTAGGTTAATAAATATGAATCTGAGATCAAACAAAATTTTGAAAGATTTGTGTAAGATTTATTTTAAAAGGCTCAAAAGACTTAGAGATGGAAAAGATTTTGGAAATAGTCTGGCTTAGCCATTTTACAGATATGTTAACAGTCCTAGAGACATTAGGTGACGTACTTCGTTAAACTTTTGAAGTCTGAATGACTGAGTGATTTAGCTTTCAATTATTTTCTCCTTATCACAAAAATATTCTAATAATTGACACAAACTATTAAAATTGAGTTGATTCTGTTCTCTGAGATATTTTTACTTATAAGAAATAACTAGGTGGTTTCTCTTCCCTAATCTCTCTTCAGGGGCAATTATATTCTAACCACTACTAAGGCAATGACAATGGTACCTTCATAGCAAAACTTCTGCCAAAGTTCTAGATCACCTACTGTCAGGCACCCCTCAAAAAGCTGGATAAACAACAATCAGTGAATAAGAGCCCAGAATCATTACTATTTGTTTTAGGTGGGACAGAATTAATCACAAAGAATGAGTTACTTTCCCCCAAAACTTATGCTTTGTCCAAACTTCTCTATTATTGTCAAGCTATCCACCCAGATTCACAACTATTTTATCATCTCAGATTCCTCACTTTTACTCATCAAATCAATTGCCAAATCTTGATTCTTTTTCCATAGCATTTCTTTACGTGTGTCTCCTCTCTGTGAGTTTACAGCAACCATCCTAGTTCAGGAAATTATCACTTCTTGTCTATACAATTACAATAGCTTTGTATTTAATTTTTCTGCCACAAGTTTCTCTCTACTCCAATCCATCTTCCACATGGCCAAAAGGATTTTCTTAAAGTGCAAGCCTGATCATATAGCTCCTAGCATCATACTGTAATGATTGGAATGATGCCACCTACTGGAGACTTGCTGTGGGAAAGCTCCACCATGAGGAAAATGCCTCAGAGGCATTGTGGCTTTTCCTTGGCGTCAGGAAATGACGTTTGCTCATGGGTGCTGTCTATCAAGGCTACCAGCCAATCAACTTGAGGAGCCTCCTATGGTCTGGGAGGAGACAGGAAGGAGGAAAGGGAGCCTGCGCAGACAGCTCTGGGGCTTTTTGGGTTCCTGACTTGATGGTGGTGGCGGCAGAGGACTTCACAGGAAATTTGAGGAAAGATAGGAATGCCAGGCTGTTGGAATTCTGTTCTCAATCTTTTTCTTTCTATTTTCCAATAAACCCTTAAAAACCTAAACTCGTTTTATCAGTGATTTTAGTCAGTTTCCCCCAAAACTGGGGGAACAGATTAGAATCCACATTTAGAGTCTTAAATTACACAATACCCAATTCAGCATACTCTAGTATCTTCCTATAACGTATTAGACATCTCAAACTGTATATCCAGTAAACATTTTAAAACTCAACATGTTAAAAAGTTAACTTGTTATCTTTTCCCCATAAGCCCTCTCTCATTCTAACCTTTGCTATTATAATTTTTTGAATATTGCCTCTTTTAATCTACTTTCCTTCTTTACCCCCCCACTTTTCTTTTAAGATGAATTTCTATACTCAACTGTGTATATACATACATACATACATACATATATATTTCCCTCTTTGAATAAATTCAGATGATTCAATCAGTTCAAGTGTTGCCTGCTCGCTCCCCTTTCCCCCTCCATTTAAAAAACTCTTCCTCGTATGTCTATTTTGGGGTTTTTTTTTGGTGGGGCAATGAGGGTTAAGTGACTTGCCCAGGGTCACAAAGCTAGTAAGTGTCAAGTATCTGAGGCCCGATTTGAACTCAGGTTTCCCTGAATCCAGGTCCGGTGCTTTATACAAGGTGCCACCTAGCTGACCCCTTGTATGTCTATTTTATGTGAGAAAATTTCCCTCATTTTTCTTCTCCCTTCTCTATTCCCCCTTCTCCCCCATCTCTCTTTCTCAGCTTTCCTTTTTTTTTCCAGATCATCTCAACACAAATAGACTCACATCTATGCCCTCTAAATAAACACCTTCTAACTACCTTAATAATGATAAAGTTTTTAGGAGCTACATCTGTATCTTCCTATAGAGGAATGTAAACAGTTTAACCTTATTTTCTCTTATTTACATTTTTATGCTTCTCAAGTTCTATGTTTGAATGTCAAATTTTCTATTCAGCTCTGGTCTTTTTAATAGGACTACTTGAAAATCCTTTATTTCATTAAATATCCACTTCCCCCTGTAGGATTATACTCAGCTTTGCTGGTAGGTTATTCTTGGTTGTAATCCTAGCTCCTTTGCCTTCCAGAATGTCATATTCCAAGCTCTCAACTTTTTTGAGCTAGCTGCTAAGTCTTGTGTGATCCTAACTGTGGGTCCATGATATTGGATAGTTTCTTTATGCTGCTAGGAGTATTTTCTCCTTGACCTCGGAGCTTTTGAATTTGGTTATACTATTTCTGGGAGTTTTCATTTTGGGATCTCTTTCAGAAGGTGACTGGTATATTCTTTCAATTTCTCCTTTACCCTCTGGTTAAATGCTATCTGGGCAATTGCTTGAAATATGATGTCTAAGCTCCTTCTTTGATCATGGCTTTCAGGGAGTCCAATAATTCTTAAATTATCCCTCCTTGATCTACTTTCCAGGTCCATTGTTTTTCTGATGTGATATTTCATATTTTCTTCTATTCTTTTTCAGTCCTTTGACTTAGTTTCTTGATGTCTCAGTCATTAACTTCCATTTGACCAATTCTGATGTTTAAGGAATTATTTTCTTCAATGAAGTTCTGTACCTCTTAAGCTGTTAATTCTCTTTTTATAATTTTCATGTACTGCTCTCATTTGTTTTCCCAATTTTCTCTCTCTCCCTCTATTATTTGATTTTTAAGTCCATTTTTTGCTCTTTTTAAATCTTTCTTTAGCTCTTCTAGGAATTCCTGTTGGGCTTGAATACAATCTTTTTTTTTTTTTTAGTGAGGCAATTGGGGTTAAGTGACTTGCCCAGGGTCACACAGCTAGTAAGTGTTAAGTGTCTGAGGCCAGATTTAAACTCAGGTACTCCTGACTCCAGGGCCAGTGCTCTATCCACTGTGCCACCTAGCTGCCCCCACAATCTAAATTTTTAAAAGGCTTTCCTTCTAGATGTTTTAAAGTCATTGACTTCTAAGCTTGTATCTTGAGCCTCCCCCTCACCATAGAAGCTATTTGTGATGTTCTGTTGTTGTTGTTGTTGTCTGTCCATTTTTCCAGCCTATATCTTGATTTGGGGCTTTAGGTTAGAGTTGGGCTACATTCACTTTTGGAGTGGGTATCCTGAGTTTCAGTGGCTAGATTTGGAGAGCCTGTAGGTTTTTGGTGCTTCCAAGGAGGTGTGATCTGGGAAAGCTCTGGTCATTGTCATCCTGGTCTGTGCTTTAGTCCTTACCCAAGTAGGGCTTCTCTTCTCTAGACCACAGACTGAAACTCCTCCTCTCTGCCCAGGATTTGCAATGTAGAACTGGGTAATGGGTGACACAACCGTCAAATGGTGCCTGGTCCTGTGCCCAATGCTAGCACAGGGGTTCTTTGTAATCTTTCTGACCAGGTGTTTTGTCCCCTTACTGTCCTTAGGCACTGAGGGCTCAATGCTGCCCCTGCTGCCCCAGCCACCACCTCCTCAAAGCCCTACAGCCAGTGATGAGTCTGCCATGCTGTGCTTCTGGCCAGTTCTCACTTGTGTCCACAGACCCCTCTGTCTTCTTAAACTCTCTTGGGCTGGAAAAAGGTCTCATTTTGACTTATTTTTTGTTATCCCACTCAGAATTTGACTTGACACACCTTTTAAAAGTTATCTAGGGGTTAGGAGAGCTCAGCAGAAATGCTTCACTGCACTTTGTCATCTTGGCTTCATCTTTCTCTATTACTGTCAAAGACAACATCATTCTTTCAGTTCCCTAAGCTTGCAACCTAGATGTTATCCTCCACCCCATAGCCAATTTGATGCCAAGGCCTGTCAATTTCACCTATGTAGCACCTATCTTTTGCCCCCTCCTCTCCTCTGACACTGCCCCGGTGCAGGCCCTCATCTCATCAAGCCTGGACTATTCCAATAGTTTGCTTGATTGGTTTGCATGCAACAAATCTCTCCCCACTACAATCCATCTTCCATTCAGCAGTGATTTTCCTAAAGCACAGATCTGACCATGTCATCTCCCTATTCAATAAACTCCAGTGGGAATTGTATTTGTTTAAAGTTTTTTCTGCTACAATTTACATAATAATATTTTTTATTATTCTTATTATTAATTGTGTTAATAGTTTTCCTAATATTGAACCCACATAATACTGAATCCACTCATTTCTGGTACAAATTCAACCAGGTCATGGTTTATTACCCTCGTAATATTTTGTTGTAACTCCCTTGCAAATTTTCTACTGCATCAAAGTTCATTAAGGTCTATAGTTTTCTTTGTTTTGACTCTCCTTGGTTTAGATGCCAAGATCTTATTTGTATCATAGAAATTTGATGGGATCTTTTCTTTTCCTAAATTTGCAGTTTGTGTAATAGTGTAACTAATTGTTCTTTGAATGTTTGATACAATTTCCTTGTAAATTTATCTGGTTCCTAGAGGTTTTGCTTGGAAGTTCACTTATGCCTTGTTTGGTTTCCTTTTTTGTTTTGGGGGTTGTTTAAATTTCTTATTTCTCCTTTTGCTAATTTGGGTATTTTATATTTTTGTAAAAATTCACCCATTTCATTTAAATTATTAGTTTTATTAACATATATAGCTGGGCGAAAGTTCTTAAGAATATTCTTTATTTCTTCACTTGTGAATTCTTTTTCATTTTTTGATATTGGCAATTTGTTGGGTTTGCTCTCTTTATTTTATTTATTCATCCATATTATTTATTTAGAAACATGGTTTCATTTTTATTTATTAACTGAATGGTTGTGTTTTTTTCTATTCTAATTTTCCAGATTCCTATTTTGATAGGCTTTTTAATTAATTGTTTTTATAGGTTTAAAAAACTATAATAAAAGGCCTCATCTCTAAAATATATAGGGAATTAAATCAAATTTATAAGAATCCAAGTCATTCCCCAATTGAGAAATGGTCAAAGGATATGAACAGGCAGTTTTCTGATGAAGAAACCAAAGCTATCTATTCCCATATGAAAAAATGCTCTAAATCTCTAATGATTAGAGAGATGCAAATTAAAACAACTCTGAGGTACCACCTGACACCTATCAGATTGGCTAAAATGATAAAAAAGGAAGATAATAAATGTTGGAGAGGCTGTGGGAAAATTGGAACACTAATGCATTGTTAGTGGAGCTGTGAGCTGATCCAACCATTCTGGAGAGTAATTTGGAATTATGCCCAAAGGGCAATAAAGCTGTGCATACCCTTTGACCCAGCAATTCCACTTTTAGGTCTTTTGCCCAAAGAAATCATGGAAGGGGGAAAGGGACCCACATGTACAAAAATATTTATAGCTGCTCTTTACGTGGTAGCAAGGAATTGGAAGTTGAGGGGGTGCCCATCAATTGGAGAATGGCTGGACAAGTTGTGGTATATGAATACAATGGAATACTATCGTGCTGTAAGAAATGATGAGCAGGAAGAGTTCAGAGAAACCTGGAGGGTCTTACGTGAGCTGATGATGAGTGAGATGAGCAGAACCAGAAGAACATTGTACACAGTATCATCAACATTGAGTGTTGACCTACTGTGATGGACTATATTCTTCTCACCAATGCAATGGTACAGAAGAGTTCCAGGGAACTCATGATAGAAGAGGATCTCCAAATCCAAGAAAAAAAAAAGAAAGAAAGAACTGTGGAGTATAGATGCTGATTGAACCATATTATTTCTTTTGTTTTGGGTGCTGTTGTTTTTTTTTTCTATTTTGAGGTTTTGCATCACTGCTCTGATTTTTTCTCTTGTAACAGGATTAATGCAGAAATAGGATTAATGTTATTATGTGTATATATATATGTGTGTGTATATATCTATATCTATATGTATATGTATAGAGATATATAGATATAACCTATATCAGATTACCTGCTGTCTAGGGGAGGGAGGAGGGAGGGAGAAAAATCTGAAATTGTAAAGCTTGTATAAACAAAAGTTGAGAGCTATCTTTACATGTAATGGAAAAAATAAAATACCTTATACATAAAAAAAAAAAAACCAAAACTATAATAGTTGAATGGCTAATTTACTGATCTGTTCTTTTCCTCTTTTGTTGATCAAAATGTTTAGAGCTATATTTCCTCCTAAGGACAGTTTCAACTATATCCGAATTTTTTTTGCTAATTTGTCTTATTATTATCTTTAATGAAATTATAATTTCTCTTATTTCTTCTTTCACTTGCCAATTTTTTATGATTAAGTTATTTAATCTCCAATTAATTTTAAATCTTTTCTTTAATTGACCTTTATGAATATAATTGTAATTGAACTGTGGTCAGTAAAGGGTGTGTAATGACTGGAATGACGCCACCTGCTGGAAACTTACTGTAGAAAAGCTCCGCCATGAAGTGAAGGTCTTTGAGGGCAAGACCATGAGTCTTTTCTTGGCATCAGGAAGTGACGTTTGCTTGTGGGAGGAAGAAGGGGGAGCCTGGCGCTCTGACTGGGGCTCTTTCCTGGGGACTCTGGCAGAGAGCAGAGCTAGAAATGTGCTCTCCCTTTAACAGATAGATGAATGTAGGCCTTTCTCTCTCTACCAAATTCTTATTCTCCTTAATAAATGCTTAAAAGTCTAACTCTTGCTAAAGCTTATAATTTATTGGTGACCACTCATTAGATATTTTAGACAGACTAGCTAGAATTTTAGCCCTTAACAGATGTGTTTAACATTATTTCTTTTTGGCATTTGTCTGTGAGGTTTTTGCACTAATCTGTGGTTAATTTTTATAAAGTTGCTATACATACATGAGAATATACATAACCCTTTCTATTCACAATCAATAAACACTAGAGATTTATTATATTTAACTTTTCTAAAATTCTATTCAAGTCCTTAATGTCTTTTTTGTTTATTTTTGGGGTTAATTTGTCTGGTTCTGAGAGAAGTACATTTTAAGTCCTCCCACTATTATACGTTTACTATTTCTTCTTGTATTTCACTTAGCCTTTCCTTTAAATATTTAGATACTTCACATAGAGTATTGAAATTATTTCATTGTCTATGGCAACTTTCAGCAAAATGTAGTTTCCCCCATTTTTCTTTCAATTAAGTCCATTATTGCTGGTGCCTTGTCAGATGACTGCTATCATTGATTTTTTAAATTCAGAAGAAATTTACAGAATTTGCTCCATCCCCTTATTTTAACTCTAAGTCTTTTTGTTTCTATTCTTATTTCTTATTTCTTGAACCAAGTTTTTTTCTATGTTCCCTGTTTTTAATTTTCCTTTTTTTTCAAATAACTACATTAAGCTGCCTTTTACTTTTAGGGATCTTAAATGATTGGGGAAGAATTCTATTTTTATTAGGAAATAGAAAAAAGTTCACTTGAAAAACTTCTTCCCCCTCCCCCCTTCTCTTGATCAAAAGATACAGCACATCTTTGATAACTTCCAATGGAATATGAATTCTCAGACAGTTCTTAGTTTTAGTCACAACACTTCTATATACTTTTGAGTTTCCCAGTTCTATTTCTACCCTTCTAGTCTCCAACATCAACTGTCAGAAACCACCCTCTTCTCCCCCACACTGGAGGAGGTAGAAAGCAGAGGACTTCTCTCAGAATCTCCATCAAAAGAGGATGCCCAGACTAGCCATCTCCTCATTTCCCACCCTGCTATATTCTTCTGAATTTCAACATGCTCCTAAGAACCTTGCAACATCACATCAACCCTGCAACTCATACCTCCTCAAAAACCTGGCCTCTGGGGCCCTTCTCTCCCTCTCCTCCCAGAATATCCATTTTAAAAAAAAATTTTTTTAGTAAGGCAATTGGGGTTAAGTGACTTGCCCAGGGTCACACAGCTAGTGAGTGTTAAGTGTCTGAGGCCAGATTTGAACTCAGGTACTCCTGACTCCAAGGCCGGTGCTCTATCCACTGTGCCATTTAGCTGCCCCCCAGAATATCCATTTAAGGAGGGTGTTCAAGTCAGTGTTTCCCTCTTTATTTCAACATAGTAACCATGTACCTTTTCAGATTTCTTTTGTATTTATTCTCTTGCCCCCAGATTGTGAGCTCCTGGAAGGAAGGGACTGTCTTTTTCTTTCTTTGCATCCCCAGTGCTTAGCACAGTACCTGGCACATAGTAGTTGCTTAGAAAATGTTTATTAACTGACAGACACCAAATGACAGGAAACCTATATACAATTCTTTCCTGCAGCCTTTGAATACTGCCAGTTTCTTTATTTAAAAGTTAGTCTTTATTTAAAACAAACAAACCTTAGCTGGAATTTCAATATTAGCCAAGGAATAAAATCCACACTAAACTTGTTGTTCAGTGGTTTTCAGTTGGGTCTGACTCTTCCTGATCCCATTTGGGGTTTTCTTGGTAAAGGTACTGAAGTGGTTTGTCATTTCCTTCTCTAGCTCATTTTATAGATAAGGAACTAAGGCAAACAGGGTTAAGTGAAGTGCCCAGGGTCACACAGCTACTAAGTATCTGAGGCCGGATTTGAATTCAGGAAGATGAATCTTCCTTCCCTCTGGGATTATCTCCAATTATCCTATGTATATTACGTTTGAGCGCTCCCGCGCACACACACACATATGTATGTATATGGATTTTATATGTGTGTGTGTATAATCCTTACACACACACACACACAGAGCCAGGTACTTGGTATTTTGTAGATGCTTAATAAATGCTTGACTTGATTAATATACTGAAACTATATGTACCACTACTGAGCATATAACCAGAGGGCAATGACCAAAAGAAAGGTCCTACAAAACATCCATAGAAGTTCTATTTTTGGTAGAAAACAACTGAAAACAAAATGAGTGCCATCAGATGGGGACTGGCTGAACACAATGTGGTATATGAAAGTAAAAGTAATATTATTATACCATAGGAAACAAGAATTATGAGGGACATAGAGAAACATGGGGAAAAATGTATGAAGTGATACAAAGCATATAAAGCAGTAGTAAGAGAATATATCCAATGGCTACAGTGATGTAAATGACAATACTAAAATATTCAGACTGCTGAATCTTAATGAACAATCTCTCTAGAGAACTGATAACAAAATATATTTCCCCCCCTCAGTAGAGAGGTGATGATTCAGTTTGTGGAGTGTGATATACACTTTACGGAATATTCTGTTGGCTATGTTGGTTGATTTTGTTGAAATGTTTTTCATTATTACATGGAAGGGTTCAATGGGTTCGAAGTTAAGGGGAAATGACAAACATAAAAATAAAATGTAACAGTAATGGGGGAAGACCCCTGAACTTTTGGGCTGAGGGTTCTCCCAAAAGAGTCAAATCCATCTGAACTGGTAATCCCAGTCCAGAAGATCAAGAATACTCCCATGATGACCCAGGTTACCACCAAAAAAATAAAGGAAAGAAAGACCAAATTATTGCATATATGTTAATAAATCTTTCATATGTATACGTAAAACTATAGAGAAACAAAAAATTAGAATTATGAAGTTGGGGATATATGAAGCATTTGTATTATAATAATCATTTTGAAGAAATATCCTACAGAAGAGATGTTCATATCAATATGTGTAAAATGCCATAAAATGATTACCCACCTTTCTAAAACATGAATTATCAATTTCTTCGAGATGTGACCTGACTTTTTAAATAGAGAGATCTGAGCTATTTCACCAACACTGAAATACACTCCGGGGAAAATTTAGACATCATCCCAGCTGTAGAAACAAAGGAAAAAAAAAGAAAAAGAAAAAGAGAGAAAGAGGAACCATAATGGTTCAAATACTTTCTGTTGCTTATAAGGGGGTGGGTAGAAATCAACGCATTTATTTCTCTGCAGCATTCTTTTATACATAGAAGACAAAGAGACCAACCTTATCTTCTTTCTCTCACCTTAATTTCTCACTTTAAGATAATCAGTTCATAAACGAATTCATTTCCACAGTGCCTAAGCTACTGCTGTAATGGTCATGATGGAAAAAAAGCTTTTTTACTAAATATTATAACACGGAAAGCACAAATATCCGTTTTTTCTCTAACATTATACAGCAAGAAATCAGAACATTTCTCCTCCCCACCCCCCTTTAAAAAAGCAACAGTAGCTTTAAGGAAAAGGGTGGGCATTTTCCGTTTCCCTTCTCCAAGCATTCAGGAAACGAAGATGGAAAAGGGCTAGACGAAGTGTTCTACCCCCAGGAAGGTTGGAATAGAAATATCAGAAACCGACATTTTGGCTTTTGGCTCCGCCAGCCCCCCACCCCGGGCGTTTCTGGATTGACCCCGGGCTCCCCGCATTTCGGGGTCTGAGATGGACGGGAGTCCTTCGGCGGCGCAGGAGCGGGGCGGGAGGAAAAGGACAGCTGCTTTGGAAGCACGACTGCCGGGCGCTCCCCGGGGCGCTCCCCGGGGCGGGCGCTCACCTCGGTCTAGACAGTCGGCTCTCCGCGATCCCGTAGGGACGACGGGAGGTTTCGCGGCGCTCCGCACCGCCCAGGCTCCGGCCGGAAACGGCGGTCCACGCTCCGATGCCCAGCAACGAGAATAACGGACGAAACCTACTCTCTGGACTCAAGTTCCGAAGATTTAGGAATGATAACTGCGCCAGGTGGCGGGAGAAATAAAGAACAAGCCAAAGTCACCACAACAGCTCTAGACAGCAGGTAGAGCGGATGTTCCAGAGGGGGTGGGGACGGGGGACAAGCGTGTGGGAACTGTCAGGGCGCGCATGCGCGCGCTTCTCAAGTGAGGCGACGGACCTGTGGGAGTGTTAGCGCGGAGGGTGAGGAAGGCTGGTGAGGTGGAAAGAGGGCGCGTGTCTGGTTACTAGGAGACCAGACGCTTTTGTCGGGGAAAAGGGAGAGAGCAGCTTTTGAACCTCGCGCGGGGAGGCTGAATGGGAGGGCTTGAGCGAAGGAGGAAGCGCGGGCACGCGCCGAAGGAGCGAGCTCGTTGGAAGGGCGGGTGAGCAGGTAGACGTCTACGTCGCTTGGGGCTGTACGTGGCTGGCAGCGTGCCTCCTAGGAAGTAGGCGTCCGAGCGCTAGAGGGTCGATCCCTGTCGAGTGCACGCGGGCCGCGGGAGTGAGGCGGAGCGAGGGCACCGCGGCCGAGGAGGAGGAGGAGGAGGAGGAGGAGGAGCCCCCCCGCAGGTACAGAGCCGTGTGGGCGGAGCCTGGCTCCGCCGGGCGGTTAGCGCCGCCTCCTCCCCACCCTCTGCCCCACCTCCCTTTTCCCTTCTTTCACCTTCCCTTCGTCCCCTGGACTGATCCTGGTTGAATGGGGTGTTGGGATGGGCGAGGAGAAATGGGAAAGGGGCAGGGTCCGGCCGCCGCCGCCCTCTGGCACAGGCTCCTGGGTCGGGGAGGCCAGGAATGGTTGAGGCCTCGACTTCTGACCCGGAGGAGTGAGGACATGAACAGACCGAGTGGGTTTCCTTCCGCACCTCTTACCCTCGCTCGGACGGGACTCGGGGAGGACGGAGGAGGGGGCCGGGCGGCAGGGAGGGAAGGGCGGAGGTAAGAGGGGAGGCTCCGGGTTTCCGGGTTCTTGGAGCCTGGGGCCAAGCCCAGTTCCTATGGTGACCGCTTCACTTCTCCGCGTCTCTTGGCTGTGCTATTGGGAAGACTGCTCTGGTAGAGGCGCATTTGGGAAGAGGTGAGAGCTTTGCGGGACCGGGCGCGGGCATTCCGGGGCCTTCTCCCTTCCCCAGGCCCCCTTTCTCCGAAAGTCTCAGGAGATTGTGTCTCTCCTGCTGGACTGAGTGCTTATTCAGGTGCATGGAAAGCGGACACGGTTTCAGGAATTAGTTTTTAAATAATGAAAAGCAAAGAGGACGAGCTGGTTTTCTTTTCGAAAAAGTGTTCAACTAGAGTTTAAATTGAATGAAGTCTGGAGATGTTAGCTCTGGTACTTTTGGGTGAAAACCACCACTCTTGAACTTCTCTCATTAGCTTCCACGAGGTTGATTGTTTTTAATATTTTGTGTATTTCAACTTTTAATGTCTTGGTTCACGTGTAGAAATAAACAGACCTCTTAACAAAGGTGACCTCTTATACTGAAATTGGTCTATCATAAAGTGTCACCCTTATTTCATTTCACAGAAGTACCCAAACTCCCCAGTAAAAATGCGTCACTTCTATTTTAACTGATGTACAGAACAGTCCTAAGAATACGTAGAAATATGCTATGTGCTTTTTTAACCACTCGTTTTAAATCTAAATGTTAGGCTATACTTTAAAAGCTGCTTTATCTTTGTATTTAATGTAATAATTACTACTTTTTAGCCAGGAATGTGTTTGGGGCTTTTGTTTTAGAATAACTTTATTTTAAGGTCCTACATATGTAGTAAAATTCCTTTGATTCAGAAATCAAAGCGCTGAAAAAATGGTTAGATTTAGATTTTAATGCTTCTATTAAAGAAAAGTAAGGTATTTAGTTGAGATGGGAATAACAGTGTTATTTGGAAAAAACTAATCACAGTATTATTGTGTTATTCCTCATTTTATAAATAAGGAAATTAAATCTCAGTTTAGTAACTTGCTCTGGAGCACAGCCAAGGCTGGAGTTTTGGTCTTGGGACCCAGAGTTCAGTATTATTTCTACACTGTGGTGCACCTTCTCTTGGTATTCTGATTTGTATAAATATGTGGCGATACTAAATATGTGTAGTTTTTATTTTTTATGGTTTTGGTCCATACTTGTAATGTTATTAATGTAGGCAGCTCTGAATTTCGAAATTCCGTTCTAGGATTGCCCTGCAGCTTCGTTGCTCAGCTACTATCAGTTAGTTACTTAAAAGTTTTAGACAGTTGCTAGGGGGCCAGGTGATACAATATATTTCCAAAAAATTATTTTGTGATTTGCACTTTTGATTCATGATTATATATTCAACACATAAACCTGTTACGTGATGGGATTATTTTGTTTTTTGCAGGCACTTCTATGGTTTTGCAGATTGTTTTTGTGTTGAATCTTTTTCTCTTTTGTTGTAGAATTGCTTTTTGTAGACTTCTTGTTTGTGAAAGGGTATCTTGACATATTGTGAAATATTAATATTATTTTCTGTTAAAAACTAGGCACGGTGGTAGAATTCCATTATAATAAATTACAAGATATGTCAACTTTTTGGTTTTGCACTTTTACTGTATTGACTGTTGCTTGAAATATGTGAATCATTAGCTGGTGTTTGGAAATCTGCAGGTAGTCACTTAAAGGGCCTTTGCTGTGAAAAGATTTATCTTGTTATATATGAACAGTACTGTAATCTAGTCTAAAGCTTCTTACACATATGTGCAACCACATGTGAGGTTGAGTAACTGGATGTGGGGGTCTCAAAAAATTTGGCAACAGTAAAAGGCTATGTATACCTATTTTATATATTTATATACTTGGGGTGCTGTAAAAATGTATTGGGGGAAAAGAGGTTGAAAGTGGAAAAAAATTTAAGAAGCCCTTGTGATGTTTAAAATCTAAATTGTGGTCGCCTTAAATTAGAAGCGTCAGCACCAGTCTTTGGGCATTAAACATTTATTAAAGCATAGAGGTATTCACAAAGAGTTCAGAGAAAAAAAAAATCCTACCTAGCCTAGAGTTCCAGTCTGGTTGGGTTCTTCCTCAAGTCTTCCTCCACAAGCCTGCTTTAATCCTATTAAAAACACAATAAAGCATAGGGATCAACAGATCCTTTCTTAAAACGATAAGTAGTATCTATCTAAAACCAAGAGTGAACATTATTTGTAATGAGGATAAGCTGGAAGCCTTCCCAATAAGATCAGGGGTGAAACAAGGATGCCCATTATCACCACTTTTATTCAATATTATTGTACTAGGAATGTTAGCTCTAGCAATAAGAAAAGAAGAAAAAGATATTGAAGGAATTAGAATAGGCAACAAGGAAACAAAATTATCACTCTTTGCAGGTGATAAATGGTATACTTAAGCGATCCAGAGAAGATCAACTGAAAAAACAACTAGTTGAAGTAATTAACATCAGAAAAGTTGCAGGATATAAAATAAATCTACATAAATTTCTATATACTACCAACAAAATCCAGCAGGAAGATATAGAGAAATTCCATTCAAAATAACTATAGACAATATAAAATATTTAAGAGTCTACCTGCCAAGGGGCAGCTAGGTGGCGCAGTGGATAGAGCACCAGCCTTGGAGTCAGGAGTACCTGAGTTCAAATCCGGCCTCAGACACTTAACACTTACTAGCTGTGTGACCCTGGGCAAGTCACTTAAACCCAATTGCCTCACTAAAAAAAAAAAAAAAGTCTACCTGCCAAGACAAACACAGGGATTATATAAAGACAATTACAAAACACTTTTCACACAAATAAAGACAGATCTAAACATTTGGAGAAATATTATTGCTTCAGGGTAGGCCAAGCCAATATAAAAATAAGAATTCTGACTAAGTTAATATACTTATTCATTGCCATGCCAATTAATCTACCAAAGAAATATTTTTTAGGACTAGGAAAAATAGTAACAAAATTAATCTGGAAGAACAGAAGGTCAAGAATATCAAGGGAATCAATGGAAAAAATGTTCAGGAAGGAAGCCTTTCCAGATTTCAAAATATATTACAAAGTGGTTGTCATAAAAACAATCTGGGGGCAGCTAGGTGGCACAGTGGATAAAGCACCCGCTCTGGATTCAGGAGGACCTGAGTTCAAATCCAGCCTCAGGCACTTGACACTTAACTAGTTGTGTGACATTGGGCAAGTCACCTAACCCCAAATGCCTCACCAAAAAAACCCCCAAAACAGTCTGATACTGGCTAAGAAATAGAGTAGTGAATCAGTGGAATAGATTAGGTACACAATAGCCAGTAGTAAACACAGTAATCTAGTGTTTGATAAAGCCAAAGATCTGAGCTAATTTTAGGGTAAGAATTCATCATTTGATAAAAATTGCTGGGGAAACAGCAGTATGGCTGAAACTAGGCATAAACCAACATCTCATGCTGAATGTCAAGATAAGGTCAAAATGGATAAATGATTTAGAGAGAAAAAGTGATATAAGTAAATTAGGGGAACATGAAACATGTACCTGTCATATCTATGGATAAGAGAAGTTTGTGAACAAAGGAGACAGAGGGGATTATGGGAAGCAAAATTGATCATTTGGATTACATGAAATTAAAAACTTTTTTCACAAATAAAACTTAGGTAACCCAAATGAAACGGAAACCAAGAAATGGTAAAAAAAAAAAATCAAAGCAGGTTTCTCTGATAAAAACCTAATTTCTCAAATATGGGGGGAACTGAGCCAAATTTATAAAAATAAAAGCCATTCCCCAGCGGATAAATTCTCAAAGCATGTGAACAGAGTTCAGAAGAAGAAATCAAAATTATTAATAGTCACATGAAAAAATGCTCTAAATCATGACTGATTAGAGAAATGCAAATTAAGATAACCCTGAGATACCACCTTACACCTCTCAGATTGACTAACATGACAAAAAAGGAAAATGACAAATGCCACAGGGGATATGGAAAAATTGGTACAATAACACACTGTTGGAGTTGTGAACTACTCCAGCTATTCTGGAGAACAATTTGGAACTATGCCCCAAGTAGTATAAAATTATGCCTACCCTTTGACCTAGCAATACCACTACCAATTCTGTATCTCAAAGAGAGCAAAGAAAAGAGAAAAGGACGCATCCATATAAAAATGTTTATAGTGGCTCTTTTTGTGGTGGCAAAGGATTAGAAATTCAGGGGATGCCCTCAATTAGTTGGGGAATGTCTGAACAAGTTGTGACATATGATTGTGAAAGTATAATATTGTGCTATAAGAAATACTGAGCAGGATAGTTTCAGAAAAACCTGGGAAGACTTTATACGAACTCATGCAAAGTACAGTGAGCAGAATCAGGAGAATATTGTGCACAGTTACAGCAATATTTTAAGGATGACCAACTCTGAAAGACTTAGCTACTCTGATCAAGATAGTGAATCCAAGACAGTTCCAAAGAATCATGATTTCAAAAAATGCCATTCACCTCCAGAGAGAGAACTGAATGCAAATTGAAGCTTCCTTTTTACTATTTTCCTTTTTATTGTTTTATTTCATTTTCTTTTGCAGCATTGCTAATATGTTTTGTATGGGTTTACGTGTCATGCTTCAAGAAGATTAATCTGAAGGCACTATGGATTGAGCAGGAAAGTTTGAGACCAATTAGGTTACATATAGTCCTTAGGAACTACTTGTGTTTTTAAAAAGGTCACTTATTGAATCAGTTGTTTGGAATTCAGGATGTACATTTTCTTTCTTTAAAAATATATAATCGAAGATGGTGGAGGAAAGACATTAAATGCAATTACCCCCCAAACAGCAACAAAACCCCCCTAGAGCAGAAAAACCCACAAAAAGACGGGCTGAGATTATTTTCCAGCCAAAGACAAATTAAAGGGGGCCATGCTGGGCTGCAAGAAGTGTCCAGCCCTGCGGTTGTGCTGACATAGACCCCAGGCATGCTGCGCCAGAGGAACTTACCCCCAAGCCTCTGAATCAGCTGCAGCACCTCCCACTTCTGAAACTGAGTTTGCAGTCAGGTGAGAGGGCTGAATGGCTGGTTTGGGGGAAAAATACAGGGGTGTCTCCGGAACCTAAGGAGGAATTTGGCTATCCCACCCCAGCAGGGAACCAGGAAGAAATCTCAAGCCAGGAGGCCCAGGTGGGGGAGGGGCACAGGCTCGTGGGAGCTAAGAACCACAGCACACAAAGTTTCTGCTGGCTGGTTAATTAGCAGGTTGGCTTGAGGTTATCTTTGGACCAGAGAACAGGCCAGGCAAGAGAAAAACCTGCCCTCCCTCTCAAATCAAAACACCTGGGATCCTCTGAAGCTTAGAACAGTGTAGCTTGGAAGTAGGGCCCCACTGTAGGTGGGAGTTAAAAATCAAATAGAAGACAGCGAGATAAGCAAGAAGAGAAAGTTGAGAACTATTGAAAGTTTCTTTAGTAACAAGGAAGATTGGGGTGCACCCTCAGAAGAGGATAACAACCTCAGGGCCCCTACATCCAAAGCTTCCAAGAAAAATATGAAATGGTCTCAGGCCATGGAAGTGCTCAAAAGGGACTTTGAAGAGAAAGTAGGAGAGAGAGAAGGAAGATTTAGAGAGGTGGAGGAAAGAATGGAAAGAGAAATGAGAGTGATCAAGGAGAGTCATGAAAAAAAGTCAACAGCATGAAAAGCCAAATGGAAAAGGAGATAAAAAAGCTCTCTGAAGAAAATAATTGCTTAAGAATTATGCTTGAACAAATGGAAGCTAGTGACTTTATGAGAAACCAAGACACAGTAAAGCAAATCCAATTGAATAAAAAAATAGAGGGCAATATGAACTATCTCCTTGGAAAAACAGCTGACCTGGAAAAATAGATCCATGAGAGATGATTTGAAAACCATGACCAAAATAAAAGTTTAGACAGCATCTTCCAAGAGTGTAAGGGAAAATTGCCCTGATATTCTAGAAGCAGAAGGTAAAATAGAAATTGAAAGAATCCACAGATAACCTCCTGAAAGAGATCCCAAAAGGAAAACCTCCAGGAATATTATACCAAATTCCAGAGCTCCCAGGTCAAGGAGAAAATATTGCAAGCAGCTGGAAAAAAGGAATTCAAATACTGTGGAGCTACAATAAGGATAAAACAAGATGTAGCAACATCTACATTAAAGGACAGGAGGGCATCGAATATGATATCCTGGAGGGCAAAGGAACTGGGACTACAGTCAAGAATCACCTATCCAGCAAAACTTAGTATAATCTTTCGGAGGAAAAAATGGGGCTTCAATGAAAAAGAGGACTTTTAGGCATTTGTGATGAAAAGACCTGAACTGAATAGAAAATTTGACTTTCAAATACAAGACCCTAGAGAAGCATAAAAAGATAAACAGGAAAAAGAAATCATGAGGGATATTAAAAGATTAAACTGTTTACATTCCTACATGGGAAGATAATACTTCAAACTCATAAGAACTTTCTCAGTATAAGGGTAGCAGAACGGAATGCACTTAGACAGAGGACACAGGTCTGAACTGAATATGAAGGGATGATATCTGTAAAGCATCTATTTTTTGTTTATCCTTGTTTTTTGTGGGGCAAGCAGGGGTTTCTTATGTCTGGGGCCACATTTGGGCTTGGGGCCTCCTGGGTCCAGGGTTGGTGCTTTGTCCACTGTGCCACCTAGCTAACCCATGATGACATCTTTAAAATAGGGTTGAGGGGTAGGAGGAATGCAGTGGGGGAGGGGGAATGGGAGAGGTGGACTGGGGAGAGTTAGCTCACGTGAAGGAAACAAGCAAAAGCTTATGGAGGGGAGGGGAAGAGGGGGAAGCAGTGGGGGAAATAAGTAAACCTCACTATCATCAGAATTGGCTCAAAGAGGGAATAACATACATACTCAAGGGGGTATAGTAATATATTTTTGCACTGAGGGAAAATGGGAGGGGAAGGAGATAAGGTGGGGGGAGAAGAGGGGAAGGAAGGAAGGGCAGATTGGGGAGGGAGCAGTAAAAAGAAAAACACTTTTGAGGAAGGTGAAGATGTTCTGCATAACTGCATATGTATGACATTGAATTGCTTGATTTCATAGGGAGGGTTGAAGAAGGAGGGAGGAAGAAAAATTTAGAACACAGAATTAGCTCAAAGACCTTAATCTCATCAGAGTGGGCCCAAGGTGGGAATAACAGACACACCCAATTGGGAGGAGTAATCTGTTTAACCCTACAGGAAAATAGGAGGGGAAGAAGATAAGGAGGAATGGTGAAAGAAGGGAGGGCAGAGCAGGGGAGGGGACAGTCATAAGTAAAACACTTTTGAGGAGGAATAGGGTAAAAGAAGATAGACAATAGAGTAAATATCATGGGAAGGGAATAGGATGAAGGGAAATAGTTATGATGATTGACTGTAATGGCAAAATGTATGGTACCTACTTTGTTGGGCTATTGTGAAGAAAATTCTTTGTCAAGTTTAAGGTACAATATAAAAGTTATGATGAACAGGATGCTATCAGAAAAACCTGGAAAGATCTACATGAGCTAAAGCAGAGTGAAATGTACTGTATACAAAATAATAGCAATAGTGTAAGATGATCTGCTGGGAAGCACATGGTTCTTTTCAGCAAGGCAGTGATCCAATATAACTCTGAAGGACTTTTGAAAATTGCAGTCCATCTACAGAGAAAGAACTGATGATATCCAAAACCAGATTGAAATACTTTTTTTTTTTGGACAATTCCTTAATATGAAGTTTTGTTCTTATATGTTTTCTCTCACAAGTTAGCTAATGTGGTGATGTTTTACATGACTACTCATGTGATGATTAAAACTAAATGTGTAGTTGCCTATTCTTGTCCCAAGTGTGGGGAAAATTAGCTGGGGTTTCTAATATATTTGTTACTTAGAAATTAGAGGCTATTGCACCAGTTTGGGGCATTAAGCATTTATTAATGTATATTAGATATTAGTAAAGAGAGAACACTGAAAGAAAGGAAAGCCTAGAGAAGGGAGAAAATGGGAACCCTAGAGAGCTGCCTCTGCTCTCACCCTGTTCTTGAGCCAAAGAGAGTGAGTCTCTGTGAAAGCTTGCTGAGGGCAGGAGAAGAGCCTGCCCATAAACATTGTTCAAAGCTAATTGGCTAGCATCACTCAAATCTATTGGTTCATGCTGATGTCAGAGCCTAGAGAACAGGTCCTCTGGTCAGAACAAAGCTTTCAGGTAGGTGGTTAAAATTCCTATTTTTAATAATTTTCTAACACATGTATTGAATTGCTTGAGTTCTTGGAGGTGTGGGGTGGGAAGGGAGGGAGAAAGAAAAGTTGGAACACAAAGTTTTTTTTTAATTGATGTCAATTTGTTTTTACATGTAATTTGAAAAATAAAACTCTAAACAGAGAAAAAAATTTTAACTTAATTTGAAAAATATATACAATCTAGGCAACCCTAAATCTTCCCTCTCCCTCCAAAGTCCCCCAGTATGCCAATGTAATTAGAACTCTTTTCAAAAAGTGTTAATAATAACTTACCTTTTATGCCTCATTTCAAATTTTGTTGGGTTTTGTTTTTCCATCTTTATTCAGATAATTTTTCTCCTTTTATGGTCGGCAGTATCATACAATGAAAAGATCACACTGTCTGTGGAGTCAGAGGACCTGAATCCCACCTTTGATGATACTACATTTGTTACCTTGGATAAGTCACTAAACCTCCCTGGGCCTCAGTTTTATCATCTGTAAAAGGAGAGGGTTGGGTTTGTAGCCCTTTGAGCTATATATCCATGATCCTTAGAAATACTTGTAGTCTCTTCACTAATATGCTATTCTGATACCCCATAATAGCATGGAGTTCACCCTGGTTTTTCTAAAGCTGCTGTAACATAAACTACCAGTTCCCTTAAAGTTAAAAAGACTTTGATTATGGACCTGGTGATGGCTTGTATTTATCATTGTTATTTTTTAATATTTTTAATCAAAGTGCTTTCTCCACCCCCCCCACCCCCGTTGAAAACTAGAGAAAAACAAAAGCCCTGTTTTTTTTTATCATCAAGCAAAGCAAATGTCCCCATTGATGATGTCATATATACACATATGTCCCATTATGCATTTTGAGTCTTTCAACTCCTTTATCAAGAAATGGGTAGCAGGTTTCCTAACATTAATCCTATGGTATTGGCGTTGGGGATCATACTCATCAGCGTTCCTAAGTCAGAGTTGTTTATCTTTAAAATAGTGTTGTTGTATAAATTGTTCTGGTTCTGTTCATTCTGCATCAGTTCACACTAGTCTTCCTGTATTTCTCTGAAACCACCCCCTTTATAATTTCTTACAACATAATAGTATTCCATCACATTTACATACCATAACTTGTTTAGCTCTTTCCCAATTGATGAACATCCTCTCACTCCAGATTCCAGTTCTTTGCCACTTTAAAAGGAGCTATAAATAGTTTTATACAGCATATCCTTAGAGTTTTTCCCCTGTTAGGATTAATCCTTTCCTTAATCTATTCTCCCTCTAATTCCCCCATCTTCTTCCTATTTCCTTGTTAAATGAAATATATTTTTATACCCATGTATGTATTTTCTTTCCTTCTTAACCAGTTAAAATGAAAATGAAGTTCAAGTGGTTGACACTCCCCCCATTGTTTGTGTAGACTTCTACTTCTGCACCTAGATTATGTAAAATAATTTTCCTTGACTTTCCTTTCCCTTCTTATCATATATTCATTTTCCCCTCCTTTTCTGTGCTTTTAAGAACATCACATCATAACAGAACCATTTTCAGGTCTTCTGTTTAATTAGCCTCATTCTATGATCCCTGTTGATGATAAAATTCAAGGAGGACATGTGTATCATCTCCCAATATTAGAATGTAAACTGTTTATCCTTATTTAGTTACTTATAATTGTTCATCCTTATTTAGGGCCTTGTGATTGTGTTTACCTTTTTATGTTTCTCTTAATTCCTGTGTTTCAGCTTTGTTTCTATGAAGCTTTGGTCTTCTAATCAGAAATGCTTGCTCTCTATTTTGGTAAAAGACCATTTCTCTCCTCCCTATTCCATAGGATTATATTTAGTTTTGTTGAATAAGTTATTTTTGATCTATGTGTTCTGGAATATTGAATTCTAAACTTTCTACTCCTTTTTATTGGTGGCTGCTAAACCATATAGGATCTTCACTGTCACGCCTCAGTATTTGAATTCTTTCTTACTGTGGTGTTTTTTCTTTAATGTGGAAACTCTGGATTTTGACTGACGTTACTGGAGGTTTTCATTTAGGGGTTTCCTTCAGGAGGTGAATGGTGGACTTCTATTTCCATTTTGCCCTTTAGTTCTAAGAATGACAGTTTTCTTTTGTGATTTCTTGACATATGATATCTATGGGTGGTTTTTTTCAGGTAGTACAATGATTCTTGATTTTTATTTTCTTCAATCTGTTTCCTAGTAATTTGTTCTTGCTTTTGTTTGTCATTAGCTTCCACTTGCCCAATTCTAAATTTTAAGGAATTATTTTCTTTAGTGATTTTTTGTACCTCCATTTCCATTTGGCCTATTCTCCTTTTTAAGGAGTTCTTTATATTTCAGTGAATTTTTGTAAAAGCCTATTTTACCATTAAGTCAGTTATGTTTTTTAAGGTGTTATTTTCTTTAGCATTTTTTTGTGCCTCTTTTACCAAGCTATTATTTTTTTTTTCATAATTTTCTTGCATTGATCTCATTTCTTTTCCCAATCTTTCCTCCTCCATTCTTATGTCTTTAACTTTTCCAGGGATTCAGTGACTTGGGTTCAATTAGCATTTTTTCTTTGAGACTTTGTAGCTATTTTCACTGTTTTCTTCTGAGTTTGTCTTTGGTCTTCCCTGCCACCATAGTAGCTTTTTATGGTAAAGGTTTTTTTTTTTTTGTTGTTGTTGTTTTCTCATTTTTCTAGCCTATTTCTTGACTTTCAATTTTTGGTTAAAGTTGGGCTCTGCTCACTTCGGGGTGGGTAGGCATTGTTCCAAACTTTAGGCTTTTTGGTACTATTGTATTCAGAGCTGGTTCTGAGAGTCTGCAAGTTTATAGTGCTTCCAAGGTGCTATGATCCTGGGAAAGGTGTGCGAACTGCTCTGCTGGTCTGCATTCTGGTCTTTACCCAGAAAGGGCCCCTATGCCAATCAGTGCCACAGTACCCACTGCTAGCAAAGGGTCCCCTGTACTCTCTGACCATTTATATGACCCCCTTGTCATCTCTGGGTTGAGAGCTTCTGAAGTTGCAGTTGCTGTACCTTTGGTCGTGCACTCTGTTCAGGTTTCCACCCCCATGTCACAAACTTCTGCTGACCTCCTACATTTTTTTACACCTGAAAAATGTCTCACCCTGAATTTTTGTTGACTCTGCAGTTCCAAAATTTGATTTGAGGTATTAAAGGTGTTTGGAGGGGAATGTTGAGATAGTTCAGCTGGGTTGCCTTTAACCTGCCATTTTGCCTCCATTTCTGCCCCATTCCCCCTTTGATAATATTATTTTAACTGAGTCTTCATTGCATCAAGGCAGGCATTTGTTTCCCCCTTAATCACTTAGCTTTATTGTTCCCCATGGTGTCCCTGAGTCTTCTCATTCAACCTTAAGAGTCCCATGGGATCCTTTCTGCCCATTCTCTTAGTGGAGGTTCTTGCCTCCTTCACTAAAAAAATTGAGGCCATTTGCTTAATAGCTTTCCCTCCCCCCCCCCTCTTCAAGTCATATTCAGACATCTTCCTGGCTCTGTCCTTTATTCTGTCCGATGGGGTGTATGAGGTGTTCAGGGAGGACTAGCCTCTCTGGTGTGAGGGCTTGCCATTTCAGGGCTGCTCATCTACCTTGGGTGTCCACCTGGTACTCAACTCCCACCTGTGGCTCCAAGAAGCTGTAGCATGTGCAGGGGCCACACCCTGGTAAATCACCTCAGCCGATGGGCTAATCCAGATTGAGGATAACAGATGGACTTCAGACCCATTAGTGAGGGGTGTGTCTACCCCAAGCCTGTGAAGGCTTTCCCCAGCAGAATGGGTGGATGAGAACAATTTGTTCTAACAGCACAAAGGCCGCTGAAGCAGGCATTGTGTAGTGCTTAAAAATGTGGTCAGATATCAATGATGCTATGTCATCCACTGTATCCTGGGCCATCACCAGTTGTCCTGACTTTTGTCTTGCCGCTGGACTATGATGACTCAGGAAGAGAAAGATAACTCTATCTCACTTTAATTCACACACAGATCAAGACATTGCCCAGCGATGTCATTGGTTCTCTTTGGAAATGAAGGATGAATAACAACTCTGTCTGGTCCCAGGAAAAGATATGGTCCTTTTCCTTGGCAAAGCCAACCTCTTCACATACACATTAGATTCCATCATATGCCAACTTCTATAGCAGATTGATCCTGTTATCATTGTTCAGTACTTTCAATTGTATTTAACTCTTACTGTCCCCATTTGGGATTTTCTTGGCAAAGATACTAGCGTGGTTTGTCATTTCCTTCTCCTGTTATCATTCCCACTCTCTTATACTCATTCTCACTCTATCTACTAGCTGTTTCCCTGCACCTAGAAATACAAACATATATTCCCCCATCCTTCCCCCCCCCCATCCTTAATAAACATTCACTTGATCTTTCTGTTTTCCCTTGCTATCACTCTATGTATTTTCTCTTCTTTCTGGGTCAATGTGAGAAAGCCATCCAATTCAGTGCCCCCACTTTCTTCTCTCAGTTGTTTCTAACCCTCTGCAGTCTAGCTTTTGACCTCATCATTCAAATCTAATGGCCTTTTCTTGATCCTGATTCTCCTTGACCTCTCTGCATCACATGACACTGTTGATTATCTTCTCCTTGTGGATATTCTCTCCTATCTAGGTTTTTGTGTCAGTACTTTCTCCTAGTTTTCCTATGTGTATGACACTCCTCAGTCTTTTTTTGCTGGCTCTTGATCCATACTGCAAGGGGCTAAAATTCTAGCTATACTATCTAAAATCTAATGAGTGGTTGTCAATAAATTATAAGCTTTAGCAAGAGTATTTAAGTGTTTAAGTATTTATTAAAGATCATTAGGATCAGAGAGAAAGGTAAAAATCTAACTATTTCTAAGAGACCCCATCATCCGACCAGCCATGGCGAGGTCAGGAATCAAAAGAGGAGAAAGCCCTCTGCCAGTTTCCACTTCCTTCTTCATGTCCTCCTCCCAGAAATGGGAGGCTCCTCAAGTTGATTGGCTGGTAGCCTTGATAGACAGTACCCATGAGCAACTGTCACTTCCTGATGCCAAGGACCTTGACCACATGGCTTGCCGTCAGATGCCTTCTCCTCATGGCGGAGCTTTGCTACAGTAGCTCTCCAGCAGGTGGCGTCATTCCAATCGTTACAATACCATGTCTTGTAACTCAGGATGTTCTCCAAGGCTCTATCCTATGTCTTCTTGTTGTCTTCTACTTTCTCTCTTAGTGACCTCATCAGCTCCCATGGGATTAATTATTATCTCCATACTGATAACTATATATCCAGCCCCAGTCTCTTCCCCAAGCTTCAGCCCTACATTACCAGTTGCTTGTCGGATATGTAATCATTACCATAGCACTTAATATGTTTCAGTACCTATACTAAGCACTGGATATAAAGGCAAAAAACATTGTCTCTTCCCTCAAGGCACTCATATTCTAATGGTGAAGACAATATGTTAACAACTGTGTACATAGAAGATATATTCTGTGTAAGTGGGATGCAAACTCAGAGGGAAGGCTCTGACAGTGGGAGATAAGAGGGACTAGGAAAGGCCTCTTGTAGAAAGTGGAATTGGAGCTAAGTCTTTTTTTTTTGGGGGGGGGTGAGGCAATTGGTGTGAAGTGACTTGCCTAGGGTCACACAGCTAGTAAGTGTTAAGTGTCTGAGACTGGATTTGAACTCAGGTCCTCCTGACTCCAGGACCGGTGCTCTATCCACTGCGCCACCTAGCTGCCCCTGGAGCTAAGTCTTGAAGGAAACCAGGAGGGAGAACATTTCGGGTATGGGGGACAGCCAACACAAAGGCACAGAGTTGGGAGATTGCCAGAGTATTGTGTGTGAGGAAGAACAGCGAGGCGTGTGTCACTGGATCATAGAGTTCTTGGCAGGGAGGCAAGTGCATAAAAAACCTGGAAAGTTAGGAGCAGGCCCAGTTACAAAGAACTCTGAATGCTAAACAGAGGAACTATCAAAAGTCTGGAAACTGTAGGACAGTAAACTGACTGAGTGGAGAACCCTTGTTGTTTAACTTTATCATCAATAACTTGAATAAAGGCGTGGATGGTAAACTTATATTTGTAGGTGAAACAAATCTGGGAAGACAGCTTATACACTGAAAGAGAATTGGGGTCCAAGAGGACCTTGAAAAACCTTTGGACTGAATATCTAATACATTGAAATTCAGTAAGGACAAATAATATCTTGCACTAGGTTATCAAAACACAAAACAAGTACATATCTATGTTTAGTCCTGGATGTAGTAACCAGTAGAGCTGACTGTATTTTTTCCTCATCTCTATCTTTTTTGGGGGGGGGGGAGGGCAGGGCAATGAGGGTTAAGTGACTTGCCCAGGGTCACACAGCTAGTAAGTGTCAACTCTCAGAAGCCGGATTTGAACTCAGGTCCTCCTGAATCCAGGGCCAGTGCTTTATCCACTGCGCCACCTAGCTGCCCCCTTCACCTCTATCTTTTGACTAATCAGTTTGCTAGCAAAGGTTGCAATCACTAATATCTCTCTGGATAATCAAAGACCCCAAATGAGTGTCCCAGGTCTCTTTAAATCTAGGTGTCTGTCTTCCTTTTGACAGTATGTCATTGGGACCTCCTGACAACTAACAGGTCACCCTGATTGGTGGACATTTAATGAGGAGGTAGGCTAAGAGTTCTCAATCCCAGGACATGAAATTCAGCTGCTCTCGCAATCTGGGCTAGAAAAAACACCTTAAATCAGGATTGCCCTGGCATAATTTCCCCTTTGTAGACTAGGTCACCCTTAACTTTGATTAGAAAGCAAGGACACAAGAGTCACTCTTGGTAGTGTGGAGGAACTCAGACTGGCTTCTGAGCTCCCAGAGTAAACAGAGGCTCAGCCCAGCCCTGGGAGGAGCTGAATGTGATCACATTCCTTAGAGTGGGAGAGGTCTCTCTTTAAGCTAGCTAGACATAAGAAATAGAGGTTTTTGAACAGAGAAGGGAATATTACAAATCAGCATATTTTTTTTTTACATGAAAACTGTTTACTATGACAAATACATCATATAATTTTTATGATCTTGGTCTTTCCTTCTTGCCTTTGTACAAGGCCAGAAGAGAAACATTTGCAACTTTCACAGCCTTGAAGCAGACTCCAGGAATATCACCAACAGCATGACCTTTTCAACCAAATCCAGCAACCAAAACTTCATCGTTTTCCTCAATGAAGTTCAAGCAACCATCATTGGGAACAAAGGCAGTGATTTTTTTGCCATTCTTAATGAGCTGGACTCTCACACACTTACTGATGGCAGAATTGGGCTGCTTGGCTTCAACACCAGCTTTCTCCAAGACAATCCTTTTTGCATGAGATGCTCCTCCAAATGGGTTGGCCTTCAAGGCTGTGCCGAAATGAGCTTTCTTGTATTGTTTGTCATGCCACTTTTGGTCTCTTCTGTGGCTGCAGAGCTTTCTAGCTGTATGAAGACCACAACACTTACCCATGCTGCTGCCGTCTGGACCGAAGAAAAAGAGAATAAATCAGTATTAATAATAAATGCTACGGTATTAAAATTAATTTTCCTCACCTTTAGGAATCAGCTCTATTACCACTCTCTGCATGAAGCCTTTCCTGATCACCCAGATGCTACTTCATCCCTTCTTCAAACTGTTTTTGTATTCATCTATATCTATTATGTTTATACATTTATCAGTACATATCTTCCACATTAGGATGTAAACTCCTTAAGTGCAGAGACTATTTCTCTTTTTTCCTTTGTATTCCTAGGGCTTAGCACAGTGCCTGGTAGATCACAGGTTCACAGAATCAGTTTGAGTTGGAAGGAACTTCAGCAGACATATAATATCTCTCATGTATGAAAGGAACCCTCACTACAAGGAACTTCAATACCCATCTAGGCCTAGCCATACATAGAGTAACACCCCCTACAATATATCAGACAGTTGATTACCCAGTTTGGCATAAAGACCTTCAAGGAAGCGGAATGTACCACCTCTAAAGGTAATTCATACTTTTAGATAGCTCTAATTGTTAAGAAGTTTTTCTTGATACAAGCTTTAATTGGCCTCTGCAACTTCCACCCAATGCTCCTGATTCTGCCTTCTGGAGCTACACAGAACAAGTCTGATCCCTCTTCCATGTGACAGTGCTCCAGCTATTTTGACACACTTAATATCTTTTCCCCACATCTTCTCTGAGTGTACCATCCCTATTTCCTTCTACCAGTCCCCATATGACATAGATACAAGACTCTTCATTAATCTGGTTGCCCTCCTCTGGACATTCTACTTGATCATTTTCTTAAACCATGGTGGCCAAAACTAAGCATAATACTGGTTCCCCCTGGCCCCCTATGGAAAAGCATTGCTGACTCATAATGAAGTTGCTGTCCAGTCACTAGAACCTTTGGTTGGTTTTCAGAACAATTGCTGTCTAACCAAGCCTTCGCTGCCTTGTACTCATCAAGTTGGTGGGTTTGGGGTTTTTTTTGCTACAAAATGTAAAACATTGTTTATCCCTACTGAATTTCATTTTGTTATATATTCATCCCAATGCCTTTGTCTTTCAAGACCCTGATTCTGTCATTCAGTATGTTAGCCCATATCCATGTTATTGATTAAAATGTTAAACAACACAGCCAAGAACAGATTCCTGGGTTCTCTACTCAGAATTATTCACCATCACTGTCCTATAGCTTCTAGCCTCTTTTAGCATCTGAATGGGTTCTCTTTCTCAGCTTCCACTTATGTTGGTGAGGGGGCTACCTAGAAGGTAACGACTACTCCTTTTCCTCAGGATTCTAGAGTCAGGGAGGTTTCTAGTACTATTGCTCATACGTTCCCATCGGAAGCCTACCATCCAAAATTAGCTCTTAGAAAGGGTATCTAATAAGCAGGTATAGCAGAGATACTTGTGCTATAGGGAAAATAGGTAGTAGGGGTCTTAGGTATTCATCTTTAAAGAATTATACCCTAAGTCATCTTGTAAGGTTTAAGCAATCAAACTTATATTCCTTTGGGCAGTGCACCCACAGGTAAGGGTATGATTCCCTATATGGACAGAGGAAGGAGAGGGAGAGGAAGCCGCATTGCCCAACTGGAGCTTGCTAGTTGGGTTCCCAGTGGGGTAGTTCTTACAGAATGTTGGTGGTTGTTTGTTGATCCTTCATTCTCAAAGAGGACCATGACATTGGGAGGTGATGTAATGACTTGCAGTGAATTGGATTTAGGTGAGGGAGGGCTATATAGAGTTACCAGCCTCACTCTTGCCTCCAGAGCCATCTGGGTATCCTTGACAGTAATAGTCAAATTAGGAATAGGGAAGAATTTAAAGGGAAAGATTAGTTCATTTTTGGACATAATGAGTTTTAGATAAACATGGGATATCCAATCAACATGTCCAGTATGCATTTGAAGAGACTGGAGGTTGGAAGAGAGATTTTGGCTGGATAATTAGATCTGAGAATCATCTGCATAACTATGATAACTTAATCCATGGTACCTGATGAGATCACAAAGTGAAATAAATATAAAGGTAGAAGAGAAGAGAGTCTGGGACAGAGCCGGGGTGGGGTTGGGGGGACAACACTCATGGTTAGTGGACATATTCTGGCTCAAAATCTAGCAAGAGTTTGAGAAAGGGAGGAGAACTGGAGAGTACTGTCATAAAATCTAGAAAAAAGAGATTATCCAGCAAATGAGGTTGATCAGTAATGTCAGAGGTTTCAGAGACATCTTTTTTGGGGGGGGGGTGAGGCAATTGGGGTTAAGTGACTTGCCCAGGGTCACTGTGGAAATTTATTTTGATTTGGGGACCCTACCTTTAGGCTGAGATTAGAAAGCCTTAGGCCCTCAGGGTTTCTCCCCCCCTCCTCAGCTTCAGTTGAGCGAAAAATCCCTGTGGGCTGTACAAGACGCCAGGTCAGACAGCTGGGAAAAAAAAGCCCCCAGCTCCCTCCAACCTGAGCGGAGCTATCCAAAGATTCCGGATAGCCTGTGCTGCAGCACGTGAAAGCTGGAGCGTGCACCCCACCCCCACCCCCAACCAGCTGCAGCCCTGGCTGGCGGATTAGCTTGGTCTATGGGGGTGAAGGAAGCCCCAAGATTTGAGTGGAGAGAAGAAAAGGTATATATATATATATATAGAGAGAGAGAGACAGAGAGACAGAGACCGAGAGACCTGGGAGTTAGACAGCAGGGAGGACTAGAGGACGGATTAGAAAGACTAGAGGGGAGCACGGACAAGGACGGAGGAGAGTTCGGTTCGGAAAAGGAGAGACTGGTGCTGACAAAGGTTACAGGCCTTAATACAAACCTGGGAAAGTGTAACTTGCCCTGAGGCTGGAGGCGGCTAAGGCCCTTATTGTATTCAAGAAGTTCAAAGCGCTGGGGAAAGACTGCAGGAAAGCAGTCAAGTTGTTTGTACATTTTATTTCCCTGTATTCTGAATTTTCAACGGTATCTCATAAATAAACTCTGCTTTGATTATTTGGTTAAGAGGCTTCTTAATCTTTAGTCTATCAGTTTGGGAGCAGTGTGGTGGAACTTTATAAACGGCCCATATTAAATTAAACGCAGTCAGATAGCCAGCAAGTCAACAGTCCCAGATCAAATTAGCCCTCAAAATTAGCCCTAGTTAACAAAAATATTTTCACATTTTAATGGCGACCACGAAGGGACTTACGGCCCACTTATAATTTTTCTAAACCTATAATTTTTCATATAATCATAATTTTTCATAAACCCAATTATATATAATTTTTCCAGGTTAGTTATAGTTATGAATAATTAATTTTTTGTACATCACAATACTAGTAAGTGTCAAGTGTGTGAGGCCAGATTTGAACTCAGGTACTCCTGAATCCAGGGCCAGTGCTTTATCCACTGAGCCACCTAGCTGCCCCTCAGAGACATCTTAAGCTCAACATGTCTGAACTCCTAATCTTTTTCTCTAAACCCTCCTTCCTTCTGAACTTTGTTACTGTTACCACCATACTTGCAGTCCCCCATACTCTCAACCTAGGTGTCATTCTCTACTCTTCACACTCTTGCACTCCTCATACTCAATTTATTGCCAAGCTGTCTCAATTTTACCTTTGTAACATCTATCGAATATGCCCCCTTCTCTCCTCTGATACTGCTACCACTCTAGTAAAGAAAGGCCTTCTTCATCTTACACCTGTACTATTGCAATAACTTGCTGTTTGGCCAGCCTGGCACAATCCCTTCCCACTCCAGACCATCCTTTCCTCAGCCATCAAAGTGATTTTCCTAAAGTTTGTATCAACCATATTACTTAATAAATACCTGTCACGTCCAGGATGGAATATAAAATCCTAAATTTGGCATTCAAAGCCTTTTATAACCTAGTTCCTTTTTTATCTAATTATGAGTTTGGCTAATTAATGCAATACATAGTTTATTTTGAAATAAGACAGTGCTTCATCTCTGCCTCTTAGTTTCCCTGTCTTCCATCATGATTCAACTCAAATCCTACTTTTTCTGCAGTAGGCCTTTCTCAGTCTCCCCATCTGCTACTACCTCCATTCTGACATTACTTTCCATCTACTCTGTATATATCTTTTAAGTTTACCTAGTTATTTTCATGTTTATCTCCTCCATATCCATTAGGATATAAAATCTTTGAGGGCAGGGACTGTTTTTTTCTTTCTTTATATACCTAGCACAGTACCTGAAAAATAGTAAACAATATGTGCTTCTTGACCAGCTGTTGATTGACTAACAGATTTGATCCAGGTCTACAAAGTAAATTACTATTTTGTATGGTATTGTATAAACTTTTTTTTTGCGGGGTAATGGGGGTTAAGTGACTTGCCCAGGGTCACACAGCTAGTAAGTGTCAAGTGTGTGAGGCCGGATTTGAACTCAGGTACTCCTGAATCCAGGGCCAGTGCTTTATCCACTGCACTACCTAGCTGCCCCCTTGTATAAACTTAATAAATTAGAAAGTGTTGATTGCTTTTTACTGTGTTGGATCATTCTAGCCTTACGTAGGGGTGTTCCTCTGTTAAACTTTTTTTCTGATTCTTTCATAATAGTTTTGAAATCAACTTTGTAAAGGTTAGTACCCAAACATTGGTTTTTAAATTTTATTCTAAATCTTATTTTTAAAATTAAATTTTATTTTTAGTTCCAAATGTTTTCTCTCCCTCCTTTCTCTCCCTCATTCATTGAGAAGGCAAGAAAAACAAAACCCATTACAAATATGCATAGTCATGCAAAACAAATTTTCTGCATTAGCCATGTCCTTTTCCCCTCCCATGGCTCACCCTCCAAAAGAGAGAAATAAGGAAAATGTGTTTCAGTGAATAGCATGTTTCATCATGAGTCCTTTGGAAGTGTGGTTGGTTATTGTGTTTATCAGAATTACTAAGTCTTTCAAAGTTGATTATCTTCACATTATTGTTGTTATTTTAGAAATTTTTCTCTGCATTCTGCATACATCACTTCGCATTAATTTATATAGATCCTCTTAGGTTTTTTAAAACCATCTTTATTATTTCTTACAGCATTATCACATTCATATACCATAACTTGTTCAGCTATACTTAATTGACAAGTTTCTAATTCTTTGCCACCATGAAAAAGCATGATAAACATTTTTTCCCCTTAACTTAATTTTAATTTTCCCCTTAACTTTCCTCTTAACTTGATCTCTTTCAATGACCTAGTAGGGTATTGCTGAGTCAAAGGAATGAGCTTTTAAAAAGCTTTTTGGGCATTGTGCCATATTGTTTTCCAGAATGGTTGGACTAGTTCATAGCTCTACCAACAGTACATTAAAGTTCCTGTTTTCCCACAGCTCCTTCAGCATTTGTTTTTTTCCCCTTTTTGTCAGCTTAGCCAATCTTATGACTGTGAGGTAGTACTTCATAGTTGTTTTAATTTGCATTTCCTTAATTATTGGCTATTTTAGAGCATTTTTTCATGTAGCTATTGATACATATTTTCCTCTGAAAAGCACCTATTCATATCCTTTCACCATTTACCAATTAGGGAATGGCTCTTATTCTTTATGCAGATTTTGGGGGGGCAGGGCAATGAGGGTTAAGTGACTGGTCCAGGGTCACACAGCTAAATGGCTCTTATTCTTATAAATTTGAATTAATTTCCTATATATTTTAGAAATTAGACCTTTACCAGAGAAACTTGCTGCAAAGATTTTTTCTTCAGTCTCCTGCTTTTCTTCTAATTTAAACCATGTTGGTTTTGATTGTGTAAAACCTTTTTAATTTTATGTAATAAAAATTATCCATTTTTGCCAAATATTATTTCTTTTAAAAATTAATTCTTCTTGTTGTTAGTGGTATATAAAATGCAGATATTTTAATGGGTTTATTATATAACCTGCAACCTTTTTAGTAATATTTTATCTTAGGTTTTACTTGTTTACTCATAATCAAAGTAATGGGTTTGATTTTAGACTAGATTATCCCCAAAGTTTCTTTAAGCTTTAAAAGGCCGTTTCTTCTAATTCCCAAGGTATCTTTAAAAGTATTAATGAGTTGGTAAATATAATTCTAGATTTCAAAAATGAAAATAATAATTTCATATTATTTGTTCTGTATATATCCGAAATCTTTGAGGGGGTACAGACTAATATGTTGCTGACACTGTGTGCATCCTTAGAATAATATCCTGGGGCAGTTAGATGGCGCAGTGGATAGAGCACCGGCCCTGGATTCAGGAATACCCGAGTTTGAATCTGGCCTCAGACATTTAACACTAGCTGTGTGACCCTGGGCAAGTCACTTAACCCCAATTGCCTCACCAAAAAAAAAAAAAGAATAATATCCTTATTTTTAAAATCTATTAGTTCATAATACAGATCTTAAGGCCATTTTTACATGAAAATATGTGTTGTTTTTTTATCTTCCCAACAGATTACCACCAAAGAACATGATTTTGGCCTAGGGGCTCCAATAAATGAAGCTGAGAAATATCATAATACTCCCCAAGAAGTGAGAAACCAAGAGAGACTCATCTATACACTAAATTTGCAGGTTATACCTATTAAATAAACATGTATGTCACTTACATTAATATGTGTTGATATTATATAGCAAATGAAGCTAATAAGAAAAATTTATAAACCCTTTAAGGCCAGGGGCAGCTAGGTGCAGTGGATAGAGCACTGGCCCTGGAGTCAGGAAGACCTGAGTTCAAATCCAGTCTCAGACACTTGACACTGACTAGCAGTGTGGCCCTGGGCAAGTCACTTAACCCTAACTGCCCCACCAAAATAAAAATCCTTTAAGGCCAAACAGTTCAGCCTTAAATGCATATATTGTTATTGACAGCATAAAGCCAAGAAGTAAACCAATTCCTGTTATTTGCTTACTGCATTTATATTTTGCTATTAAGTTATAATCAAATTTTCTTCTGGTTATTTCATTTATAAATAACCAATTCTCAGAGCTAACTTTTTAATTTTTTTTTTCATTTGGAAGTCAGTACAGCCTAGAGAAAATTGAGTGGATTATAATTCAGTACAGTTACTAATATATATAATTAGACTTGCTTTGTGACACTGAATAATTTGCTTAACTTTTCTACTTTAGCTTTATCAAGGATATTATTTTAATTATATGATTGGGCTACAACAGAATATGTAATATTGAATTTTTTTTAATTAATAAAGTATTTTATTTTTTTCCCATTACATGTAAAGATAGTTCTCAACTTCTGTTTATACAGGCTTTCCAATTTCATATTTTTCTCCCTCCCTCCCCTCCCTTCCCTTCCCCCTCCCCTAGACAGCAGGTAATCTGATATAGGTTTTATATATATATATATATATATATATATACACACACACACACACACATAATAACATTAATCCTATTTCTGCATTAGTCATGTTATAAGAGAAAAATCAGAGCAATGATGAAAAACCTCAAAATAGAAAAAACAACAGCACCAAAAACAAAAGAAATAGTATGGTTCATTCAGCATCTATACTCCACAGTTCTTTTTTTTTTTTTCCTTGGATTTGGAGATCCTCTTCTATCATGAGTTCCCTGGAACTCTTCTGTATCATTGCATTGGTGAGAAGAATATAGTCCATCACAGTAGATCAACACTCAATGTTGATACTGTGTACAGTGTTCTTCTGCTTCTGCTCATCTCACTCATCATCAGCCCACGCAAGACCCTCCAGGTTTCTCTGAACTCCTCCTGCTCATCATTTCTTACAGTACAATAGTATTCCATTGTATTCATATACCACAACTTGTCCAGCCATTCCCCAATTGATGGGCATCTCCTCAACTTCCAATTCCTTGCCACCACATAAAGAGCAGCTATAAATATTTTTGTACATGTGGGTCCCTTTCCCCTTTCCATGATTTCTTTGGGAACAAGACCCAAAAGTGGTATTGCTGGGTCAAAGGGTATGCACAGCTTTATTGCCCTTTGGGCATAATTCCAAATTGCTCTCCAGAATGGTTGGATCAGTTCATGGCTCCACCAACAATGCATTAGTGTTCCAATTTTCCCACAGCTTCTCCAACATTTATTATTTTCCTTTTTTGTCATTTTAGCCAATCTGATAGGTGTCAGGTGGCACCTCAGAGTTGTTTTAATAATATTGAATTTTAAAAATATTCCATTAGACACATTGAGGTAATTTTGTTTGCTTGTGGGGACTTGGGGTCAATCTGTGGGGTCCATTTTAATGATTTTTCTAGGTTACTAGGTAGGACCTAGACTATTAGACTCATCATAGCCCCGAAAGGTAATCTAGGACTTTAATTCACAGGCATCTGTGATACAAGGTTTATAATAGTATATTTCATTATTTCAGTGGATTTGTAGTCTCATTGATATGGATATTGTCTCCATTAAGATAGATTGTAAGCTACCCATATTTTCTTATCCTTATCTTTTTTTCTTTGGGGGGTGAGTCAATTGGGGTTAAGTGACTTGCCTAGGGGTCACACAGCTAGTAAGTGTTAAGTGTCTGAGGCCAGATTTGAACTCAGGTACTCCTGATTCCAGGGCCCGTGCTCTATCCACTGCACCACCTAGCTGCCTCTTATCCTTATCCTTATGACTTTTGTTCATGTACTCTTAGATATTCTTGTTACTTCACATGAATTTATGAGAGGTAATGTGAAGATCTTAGTTTTAAACAGAGGAAAAGTAGCAGCCATGAAACCATTGTTTGAGTTTTATTAGTATTTTAACCATGATTTTAAAGTAGCGATTAGTGTATTAGTTTAAATAGAACAATAAACAATTTATTTTAATTATAGATAAAACAAATTATACATTTAATTGTCATAGAGCCCATTATCATTGGTAAAATTCAGAAATAGGGGCTGACATTTTTCACAAGGAGGCAATTACAGGTAGCAGCTAGGCAAAAAAAAAGTTTTAAACCCCTCTGAAGACAGATGGCACAGCCTTGCTATTCCCAAACTTGCCCTCTTATTCATCTTTGGTTTGGTTTTAGCTCACTATATTTTCTTAGCCTAGTGCCCATATCATATGATTGGAAGCAGTGTGTTGTATAGTAGAAAGGGTGCTGAACTTGAAATTAAATCTTGCCTTTGGCATTACTGTCTCTGTGACCATGGAGCAGTCACTTAAACTTTCTGAGCCTTAGTTTCCTCATCTATAAAATTGGGTCATGTGAGGGATGTGACCCTGAAGACATAGTTGCCTTCAGGACCAAATGAGAATATACATGCAAAAATACTTTTTGGCCTTAGAGTGCAATATAGATGTTGGATATCACAGAGCATTAAAGCTTGGGGAGTGATGAATTGTAGCAGGATGAGATTAAGTGCCTTCCAGAACACTTAATTAGCAAGGGAGTGGTGCACAGTGAGCCCAGTCAGTGTTTGCTGTTGTTGAAAATGGTCAAATCAGTTGGTGGCATGTTATAGAAAAAATGGTCATGGAATGTAGACCTGGAAAACACCTTAGAGATCATGGAATTCAACTTAGGCTCAGAAAAGTTAAGTGATCTACCCAAGGGCACAGTAGTATTAGAAATAGTGGCAGAATGGAGACTGGAACCTAGGCTTTCTAAATTGATCTCATTCTTTTTTTTCTTCTTTTTTATACCACATCAAAATTTTCCCTACAAAAGAGTTACTTTTCTGGTAATGGCATTTCAAATGATATCACTTTAGCCAAGAAAAATCTATTATTAAAGTAATAAGGAAATAATTTTTGAGATTTGACTTCATTGCTATCAAGGTAGATATTTTCCCCAAAAAATATATGCAAAAAAGCAAAATGAATGAAGTTGTTTTTATTATATGCCTGTTTTATTATAAAATGCCAACTTGTGCTATGAAAAAAATCTAACTGTGGAAACCATCTGATTCTTTTCTTCCTAATTTTGATAGACTGAAGATCTCAAGCAGACAAATCATGACTTGGAAGACCATGTTAGTAAACCTTTGGAACTCAGAAAGGTGTTGAGCAGTTAGACAGATGGTTTAACCAGCCAGAATGTGCATCTTTGTAAAGAATTGACTAAAGCAGACCAACTAACAGCAGGTGGAAAAAGAAAGAATTGTTGTTGGATACAACATACAGGGACTTTTAAATACTCAAAGGTACTTTAGATATATAACTCATCAAAACTGAAATTTTATAAACATAGGTAATCTTTACTTAGAATGGAAAAGTGAGACCATCAATCAATAACAAACATTTATTATTAAGCACCTTCTGTATGGCAGGCACCATGAAGGAGCTACAAAGACAAAAATAAAAATTATATTCTGTAGAAAAAGACACCATGTACACACATATACATACTCTCATGTGTGTATGTGTATATATACATATATGTATATGCATGTATGTTTATGGTGTGGTGGGGAGGCTAGGGCTAGAAGCTAGGGGAATCAAGAAAAGCCTTGTGTAGGAGGTGGCTTTTGAGCTTTAAAGAAAATTGGAGTTTTTCAGAAGTGTAGGTGAAGGGCAAAGGTGCATTTCAGGAATGGGGGATGGGCTGGATGCAAAGACAGATGGACAGGAGTTAGAGAGGGTTTGGAATAGCAAAGCAACCAATTTGGCTGAACTAAAGAGTGATGGGGATGATGGGGAGTAGTGTATAATCATCAAAAAAAGTACGGCGGAGACAGATTGTGAAGGATTTTAAATGCCAGGCAGTTTGCATTGGATTTTAGAGGCAATGGAGAACCACAGAATTTTGAGTAGGTGAGGTGACATGATCAGGGCTGTGTTTTAGGGATATGCGGATAGTAGCTTGGTGGAAGGTACATTGGAGAATGGAGATTCTCGGACAAGAAGGTGTCGAGGACTGTTAAAGGCTCCCCTGAACTTGTCTTTCTGAGTTACCATATTTTCCAGAAACACTGGACCCAGAGCATGTAGGAAACTCTGAATGTGTCAAGGACGAAGGCCCTCGCCAGCTGATATAATTTCTCCACCTGGACTCCTTGTGTGTCATTGGGAAGCAAGACAGGCGCCAGACAGTCAGTCTGCACTAGGCTTGTACAGCTGGGACCCTTGTAAATAAGGAGGCCATCATATCTTTTTTTGGGGGGGGGGCGGACAATAAGGGTTAAAAGTGACTTGCCCAGGGTCACACAGCAACTAAGTATCAAGTGTTTGAGGCTGGCTTTGAACTCAGGTCCTCCTGAATCCTGGGCCAGTGCTTTATCCACTATGCCACCTAGCTGCTCCCTAGACCATCATATCTTTATGGTGTGGCAGTTCCCAAGGAAAAAGAATGTGGCTTTTGCTGTCCCCTTGGTTCCTCCCCTTTTGGTGGGGTTTTGTCCTTTTCCCACCTTCACCATGACTTTCATGGCGTGCTCCTTTAGGTAGAGATTCTGGTATCTCCTTCCTTTGTCCTGCCATCATCAATATGCCAACTTCTGTATGGATTGTGAACTCTTTGGCTTCCACAAGTATGTTCATTTCTCTTGTACTAAAACTAGTTTTCACATAAGTTTCATGAAGTTGCGATTGCCTATTGACAAAGGCCATCATTATCATTTTTAAAACTTCAAATTGGCATCATGTTTAAACTATAATTTCAAAGGCTAAATGTTGTTTTAAATTATATTTTTATTCCTTGATCATGGTATGTATGAAATGTATTTGCTGAAAATGCAAATGTATTTTTAAGACAAAATCATTTTCATTTATTAATAATCACTAATAGCCTATAATAAAAAGAACAATCATTTAAAAATATCAAACAAGGGATAAATTATAAATTTGGGTCTTCCCTTGCTGTCATGAATCTCTATTAGTTGAATATATCTGTGAAAGAAAAAAATTGCCTGAGGTTATTAGTAGAGATATTATTTTTTAGAGAATCTCATGCTGTACAACATTTTAACAAAGCAGTGAAATCAATAAATGGCCTGAGGCCAAAGTCAACATAAACATAGTTTTTTTGGGTGGCCATTTGTCATTATATATTGGCCAATGGATGGATTTCAATAAAACACCACTGATTTAGATTAAGGGAAGTATAAACCAGTCTGAATGATTGAAAAGTCTTAATTTTAGGATATCTAAAGAAAATAATAGTAATACTTTAAAATACAAATAGTAATTCAGACTAGGCTAGAAGAATTAGATTTCTAAGGGAACTGCTTTAATGAAAAGATAAAAATTATTTGTAATTAGCATATAAGTTATTCATATGAGACCTTTTCTAAAGTGTTATGGGTACCTAAAGTGGTTTAATAGTTTAAACATTCTTCCTACAAGGTTATTTTTTTTGAAGCTGTTCGTTTTCATAGATGGTATAAACGTTTTACATTTCAATCCAGCCTCTCTTAATCAAGAAGTTTCTATTAAGCACCTAATTTTGCACTAGGTCCTGTGCTAGGGGATGGGTACAAAAACTGGAAATAAAGAGTACATTCTAATGGGGGAGATAGCGTACATATGTGTACATCTGCCAATACACAAGGTCCCTTGGAGGGAAGGCACTTAGAAGCTGTGCAAAATATGAGAGGTGTCATGCAGATGTCATTTGAGCCGAGTTTTGAAGGAAACCAGGGGTTTTAAGAGATGGATGTGAAGAGACACATTTAGGAAAGAGGGGCTGCCAGTGCAAAAGCCCAGAAACAGGAGATACAATACCTTGTGAAGAACAGCAAGAAAGGCAGTTTAGCAGGATTGTAGTGTGTGTGTGTGTGTGTGGGGGGGGGGGGTGTATGTGCATGTTTGCGTGAAGGGTAATAATGTTTAGTAAACTTGGAAAGATAGGATGAGGTCTGAAGACCTATAAATGACAAATAGACAAGTTCATATTTGATTCCAGAAGGAAGAAGGAACAATTGAGGTAGGGTTGGGTGACATGATCAGACTTAAAACTTAAGAAAATAACTTTAGTTACTATGGGGAATTGATTGGAGTAAGGAGAGACTTAAGATAGGGAGACCAATTACAAGGCTGTAGTATTCTGGATGAGAGGTGATGAAAGCTATGTGAATGGCGATAAAAGGAGCTATTTGAAAGGTGTTGTGGAGGCAGAGACTATTTAGTATATGGGATGAATGAGAGTAGGCAGTCAAAGATGACACTCGGGGTATAAATCTGGTCGACCAGGAAGATGATGGTACACTTGACAGAAACAGGGAAGTTCAGAAGGCTAGATTTTGAGGAAAAGATAAAGATCCCTGTTGTGGATATCTTAAGTTCGAGATACCTATGAGACTTTCCAGTTGAAAGTGGTAAATTGGTAATAAAGGCCTTGGGCTCAATTCATCACAGATGAAATTATGGAGTCATAATTAAATATGATTTTATAGTATAAACTCCATAATTTTTTATTTTTTATAAAAAGCTGCAACTGAAATGTGATATAGCATCATTTGTAAGAAAAATACTTTAGTAGGCAGTATTCCAAGGAAAGGTGTCCCATTCAGAAGAAAGTTGTCAAATATTTGATGGGACATGATGCAAAAGTGTTAGAATGGTGGAATATTTTAGAAGAAATACTACCCTGCAACAGGTTTTGAAAGCAGGAGTGCATTTTAGGGTACCAGACATGTAATACGTCAGGGATTTATGTACAGTGTAGTGGCCCCCTTTTCTATTTGATTTTGACAGTACTTGTCTACAGTAAATAGTAGGCATAATGATAAGATCAAGAGTATAACCCAAATAATTATAGTACCCAGTGAGAAAAAGACTTTTATTTTTGGATAGTGGCCGTAGGGAAAGCATTGATTGTCCTGAGAAACACTGTGCCCCAGAAAGAAATGTTAGACTCCCTACGGGACTTGAGGAACAATGTACTGAGTTGGGCTATGTCAAGATTCAAAGAACTTGGTATATATTATGGAGTCTTTGTATATTTTAACCTTATTGTGAACAGGCAGACCACAGGTGTGAATTCTTGAAATCTTGTGGATAGGGGTTTCAGCAAAAGAATTTCTCAAATGAAAGAGGATGTCTTGAGCTAAAGGAAAGTGAACAGGACTTAAAGCTGTTTGAGATTTGTATTTAAGGGTGAATGGAGAGAATATTTGACCTCAAGATACTATTTCACTTTTAGGCAAAAATGTCATAGTGTAAGATTTATTGAAAAGGGATAGTTTTTTTTCTTCATTAGACCTTTTTTTTTTTTGCAGGGCAATGAGGGTTAAGTGACTTGCCCAAGGTCACATAGTTAGTAAGTGTTAAGTATCTAAAGCCAGATTTGAACTCAGATCCTTCTGAATCCAGGGCCAGTGCTTTATCCACTGTGCCACCTAGCTGCCCTTAGACCATTTTTAAAGGAAAAAAATCTTTTTACTCCTTTGCTTTATTTCTTCTTTAACCCTTTGAATTCATCTATATGTTTTACCTGCACTTTGAGGTGCTTCTGAATTTTTTCCCCATTCTCCATTTTTGAATCTTTTAAATTTTAGTTATTTGAAATAAGAAGAAACAGAATGCTATTTTATTTATTTTAGCCTTGGTATAAATTGCTCCATGTTCTTTATTATATCAGGGATATTTTTTGATAAGTTTTAAGTTTCACATATTGATTTTGAACTATTTTGCTTCTCTTCAGTGTTTTTATTGTTATGGATGTTGTCATTCCCCTTACTTTTCTGGGCAATCACATCTATTAGCAAATAATTTTATTGTGTTTTTAAGTTTTAAGTATTTAAGTAGTAAGCATTTTAGCTGCTAAAGTTGTGCTCTGATACTTCATCATAGCATGGAAGTGACACTAGTTTCCTAGAGGTAATGGAATAGGGCAGAAACTCTCAGTTAACTACCAAGGTGAAAGGGTATGAATTGGGCCTAATGATAGACTTCATCTGTCATCTCAACACCAGCCTACTTACTCAGAAAGGTTCATTAACAAAGTTTATAAAGTTCATGTGAAAAACTTATTTAGCTGCTACAACTCAAGAAGACTAAGGCATGGTAGGGTTGTTATCTGATCTCTATATTGCTGGAGGGCGTACACATACAAGTGCAATCACAAGTCTTTAAAAATAATTTAAAAGTAATTCTCTTTGTTTAAGGAGCTATACTAGATACTGATTCTTTGGTCCACTGTCATTTCTGTTGTATACCTTTAGAAGAGTCATTTTGTCCAAATTTTAACCTAAATTACATCTCTAGAACTTATTGCCCTTGTCATTTATGAACCTACATATATCCTTTAAGATTTTCCTAGTGGAGATCACTAGACTGAAGAGTAGATTAATTGAATACAACAAACATTAAGTTCCTACTGTATGCAAGGGACAGTGCTAGATGCTGGAGATCCAAAATAAAAATGAAACCATTCCTATCCTCAGGTGCATTATATTTAGGGGAATACAAATATATACACATATACATGGTGAATGAAAGGTAATTTGGAAAAGGAGAGAGAACCTTAACTTGGGGAATCTGAGAAGATTTTTGAGGAGATAATACTTGAAAAGAAATAAGGATCCTCAGATTGAAATGGTGCATGCTTGAGATGATTTATGTAAACATGCGGAAGCAGGGGATGGAATGTCAATTTCAGGGAACAGCTTATTGTCCAGTTTGGTGAGAATGTAGAGTGTATTAAAGGGAATAATGTAAGATAAGGTTGGAAAGGTAATTTGAAGCCATATTTTAGAGGACCTTTTGGCCTCAAGGAGAGCATCTAAAGAGAGCCAGTTTTAAAGTAGACAAGCTAATTGGATATTTTATTTTGAAAGAAGGGGAATTTTACAAGTTCAAAAATACTGGAATAATTTTATTCTGAACAAATTTTTAAAAATTAAATCCCTATTTTTGGAAGTTCATATAGGAGATATAAAGATATATAAGAAATACTCTGCTATCCAAGAGTTTACATTTTAGTAGGAGAAATAACCTATGCCTATGAATATCTATAATGAAATTCATCATATATTTTATACATGGCAAAAACACAATGCAGTGATTGTTGAGAGTGAGGAATTATTTTCATCTGTTGTAATCAAGTAAGTCTTCCTCTTTTTATTAGTGCTGTTTTCTTCTCTTTAGAGACAAAATTAATATGATTTGCTTGTGAAAATGTCATTAGTCTTCTATTATTATATCACAGAAATATCTGTAAGTGAAGCCAAAATAACCAGAAAAACTTGGTTTTTCCCAAATTTAAATGCTTCTGAATTCCATGGTGTTTTTTTGTATTTTTTAAAAATGGATTCTCGGGGCAGCTAGATGGCGCAGTGGATAAGCACCGGCCCTGGATTCAGGAGCACCTGAGTTCAAATCCGGCCTCAGACACTTACTAGCTGTGTGACCCTGGGCAAGTCACTTAACCCCAATTGCCTCACCAAAAAAAAAAAAAGAAAGAAAGAAAGAAAGAATATGAAAGAAGAGTGTGTACTAAAATAAAATACTTAAAAAAAAAATGGATTCTCTTTGTCCAGTGCTGTTTCTCCAATTTAATAAGCATAAAAGTTACTTTGAAAATCAGGAACATACATTTTAGTTATTATATGCTTACACATGCTGTTTTTTGGTTTGTTTTCCAGACTGAACTTAGATATCAGCAAAATAATATTATAGTACTAGAAGATACTAGAAGATCTGTAAGTATGTATTTTAATATAGTTTTAAATCCTTGAATATATTCTCATTATTTTAAGAAGTTACTTTTTTGTGGAATTGTTAGGAATAAAGAGGAAAAAGTATTTAGCATACAGTCCATTTGACCTTTTATTTCAATGGTTGGATCCTTATACCAGGTAAAACTTAAGATCAGTAGAAAGCTGCCTCTTTTAACCACCATCTGATCTCCAGTACAAGAATACCCTAGTACGCAAAACTGGGATTTGATTGCTTGATTCCCCCCTTTCTTGTCCTCATCCTAAAAGATCAAGAAGAATCTATCAGTCGATCAGTTTATGAAGCCTTATCATACTATTTGGGTTTGAATCATTATTATTAATGACAGTATTCTCAAAATTTGTATTTGTCCTTTCATAAACCCCTTAATGTTAAGTGGGTTGGTTTTTTTAAGCCTTGAATTCTTCTTATCCACAGAAAGATGTATTAATAATTATCTCATTTAAATCCTTTTTTTAGGCTTTGGAGTTATACTAAACTTTATGAGCATAAAACACTCAGTTTATCTAAAATGCCTTGTTTTCCTATTATTCATATCCACAAAAATGTTAGTAAAAAAGGATTTATAAAAATATTATCTTCAGATGAATTTAAAAGGAAGGGAATTCATAGGAATGATATTCTAACATTGAGAACTATGCCAGGATATAAACATTTAGCCATATTAAGTGATAGACTAGCAACATACAGAGCTATTAAAGTACGTAATGCCCATTTATGTGACTAGTTCTGAACCTATTGAAATTAAGAAGACATTTCTAGTCAGTTTAAACCTTCTTTCTTTCAAAATTACCCTTCTTTCCTTCAAAATTAATTGAGTTCACTGAGAAAAAGCAATAAATTAAAAGAAAAGGTAGACTATATATGGAATCTTTATTAATAGGAGGAGGAGGAAGCCTTGACAGTAAATCAGAAATGAATGAGATTTAGGATGCCTCTTGGGTCTTGGGAGAACTATGATGATGTAAAAACAAAAGGCATCAATAAAAATTCATTTTTTTTTTCGTTTTTTTTTTTTTTTAAAGGGAGGCAATTGGGGTTAAGTGACTTGCCCAGGGTCACACAGCTAGTAAGCGTTATGTGTCTGAGGCCAGATTTGAACTCAGGTACTCCTGACTCCAGGGCTGGCGCTCTATCCACTGCACCACCTAGCTGCCCCTAAAAATTCATTTTTAAAAAGACATGAATTAAGGGGGCAGCTAGGTGGCACAGTGGATGAAGCACCAGCCCTGGATTCAGGAGGACCTGAGTTCAAATCCGGCCTCAGACACTTGACACTTACTAGCTGTGTGACCCTGGGCAAGTCACTTAACCCCCATTGCCCCGCAAAAAAAAAAAAAGACATGAATTAGAAATTATGTAATTATAGACTTTAATCTATAATCAAATTTGATTTTAATGATCGAGTAATTGTCAATTTTCATCCTGTTTTAAAAATACTGGTTTCATTTGACTTGCAATAGACTACCTAATTTTTCCCTCCTTGGCAAGATAATTTTAGACTGAAAAATTGTTAAATTAAATCTTTTTCTAGACTTGATTCCTTTGTCAAGACTTTAGGAGCAGACAAATCATCATAAGAGTAAAACTGAAAATTTGGGAAAGATGATTCGAAATAGATCTAAAAGTCCTCGACGCACTTCTCCACCTCCCAGGGTAGGTATGGTATCTTGTGATATATTAACTTATAGTGCAAACAAAATATCTTTTTTGGCCTTTCGTTTTGATCTAGCAATAAGTTCCTCGTGGACTATGCATAGAGATACTCTTGACTGTGGAATAAATACAGAATTACAGATGTATCATGCTTTGTGAAAGTAAGCAAAATGATTGGGCAAAAATCAGTAAGATAAATGGGAACAATTTGGGAGAATAATTTTTTTAAATGATTGCATTTTTTAGGGGTAGCTACATTAATTTCAGTGTGTATATTTAGATTGAGGTTACATACTCTCATCTTTATTAATGGAAGGAGTCCTGGATTTGTAATTCCAAGTGTCCTGTATTCAAATCCTTCCTCAGACTCAGCTGTGTTTTTTCCTGGGTAAGTCACTCCAGCTCTTAGAGCCTGTTTCATTTATGAAACTATGAAATGAGGATAATAATGATAATTGGATTGCCTACTTGAGAAAACTGTTGGGAGGAAAGTACTTTGTCAACTTTAAAACTTGTTTAAAAAGCTTAATTGTGAAAGAGGAAAGCTAAGGAAGGATTGTCAGCAAAGGCAGTATAGTCGCATTGTAGTTTTTCCATTAGAGAGAATACTATTAATATTTGAAGTAAGAGTAAAGAGAGGTACAATTGTTTTAAAACCCTAAGTGTCAAGATTCATAAAATATTTGTAATGCTTTTAGGGAACAAATTGTGATACAGAGCTTATGAAGACAAGAGATCGTGAGGAACTTAGGTGTATGTTGGAAAAATATGAGCGTCACTTGGCTGAAATTCAGGGTAATGTCAAAGTTCTCACATCTGAAAGAGACAAGACCTTTCTTCTTTATGAACAGGTAATTTTATTTATAGGTGAGTAAAAAACCTGAGGAGTCATTTATCCTGCTGTAAAAGGTGTATCTGTTTCTTACTAAATTTTAAACATGTGCTTTCTAATGCCATTAAACTAATGATTACAAATGTTCTATAAGATTTCTTAATAAAATCTTTTATAATGTTATTTGCATAGGGGGTGTTTTTTATACACATGAGCGTATCATTTTAGCAAAGGATAGTGGGTGCTTTGAAATTATGGGCCTGGATCAGCAAAAGGTAGAAATATCAGATTGCATGAAATAGCAAAATTCTGAAACCTCTTTAAGGACAAATAATTACTTTGTAAACTCCCATATCATTGTTAAGTAGGCTTATTCCTTTAAGACACAGCTCAGTCCTTTCTGTATGAAGCCTTTCCTGACCCTCCCAACTGTGCTAGTGTCTTCCCTCTCAGAAGTATTTAACTACTTTATGTATGTATATATATATATATATTTATGCTGCATGTATTTTTATATGTACTTGTTTCCCTGTTATACTGTAAGCTCAGTACAAGCAGGGATCATTCCATTTTTTTGTACTTGTATCTGCAGCACATAGCACAATGCTGGCATATATTAGGTGCTTAATAAATACTTGGTGATTGGTTGAGCAAGGGCTCATAAGGTATATTTGCCTGTACTTTTAAAAATCTGACTAAAAGGGCTTAAAATAAAAAGAAAAGGGTAGAAGAAAACCATACATATGTCTACCAAGATAGCTTATTGATACTCTAGAGAGTAGCTATAATGTAGGAAGAAGAGAGCTTTGAGGCACACACAATTTCACAAGAAACATAGTCCAAGAAAGTTTTAGAGAACTGTGTGCACATATGGTTAACAAGCAAGTTCAATGCTTCAGATCCTAACATAAAGAGGAATATTTCACCTAACAGATGATATTGAGACTTAGTAGGATGAAAGCCATGAGAAAACTGTATAAGGTGGGTTATGGGATAGCATTATATATTAAGACAATTTATTTATGTGAGGAAGTCTAGGAACCGGAGAGAGAAAACATGGTAGGGAGCATTTGGATGAAAATTAGTGAAAGTAGAGAAATTATAATTATCAAAGTACTCTAGAGACTACTTGGACAGTGTTATCAGGCAATCACAATGTCTTGAGACGTATGTGAAAACCAGGTTTATTACAAGAGAAATGAACATGCATAGGAACCCAACGGGCTTGAAGCTTTTACAGAAGTTTACACTTTTTTTTAATAGTAGGATAAAGGGAAGAGGGGCTATCAGAAAGGGGCATAACATGAGAGGGGGAACAGTGTATCAAAGGTGTAGGACACCAAAACCACTCCCCATGGGAAGGAGCAGGGCAATGGCAAAGGCATGTTTTTTTTTCCTTGGGAACTGCTTAACTATGATGATAGGAGGGTCTTCTTATCTGTAGAAGACCCCAGCTGTACAAGCATTATCCCAGCATGGCACAGATGGCTGGAACCTGTCTTGCCTCCCACTATGGATCACAATGAATTGACACCCAAGATAATTAGGGAAGGAATAAGAGAGTACCTAGTGGCCTTTGATGAGTACACACAACCATAGTATAGGTAAACTACACTATTGGATATGCAAAGACTGGGAAGATGTGATTGTTAAGCTACTGTGAATGATCTTTGAAAGACCATTTCAGAGATATGGAGATGCTGCCAGAAATGAGAAAGGCAGTTGTGCCACTTTTCCAAAAAGGGAAAGAGAATGGAGCCTGCAAATTATAGGTCTGTGAGCTGTATTTAAATTCATAGGGAAATTCTAGAATGGATTACTAAAGAGATGCTTAGGAACCATCTAGAATAGGAAGCAGTGATCACAAAAAGCTAGAATTGCTTTGTCAGGAACAAGACATACTGGTCTAACTTTGCTTCTTTTTTTTGAAAGATTACTAGATTAATCTAAAAGAGGAGTACTATAGATACAGTTTACTTAGATTTTTTTTTTTAGCAAAACATTTTACAATCTCTTGTGCTAATCTTGTGTGAAAAAAATGGAAAGACATTGTAAAGTAATTCACTAGGTTAATCCATTCTTGGCTGGCTTGCCAAAAACTGTGGGGACCAATTTTTAATTGGGCAGTGTTAGCTAAGCGGCTCGCCTCAATATTGGGGCAAGGAAGGAGACCAGCAACCTCCCTCAAAACAGAATAGGATTTATTTTAACAAGAATGAACTTAAAAAAAAAACACACAAGCAGGATCAGTAGGATCAAGGGAAAGGAAATAAAATGGGGAAAGGGAAATTATACAACCTGAAGAAATACCACTGCCCAGGAATCAGCTGAGAATACACAGCAGAGCTCCTGTCACCTTCCAGCATCCAGCTAGAATGGCGAATTCTCCTCCCCCAATCCTAGAAACCCCCCAGCCCCCAGCCAATTGGATGGTCGCTCTGACAGTCATATGACTGCCCTCACTAGGCTTCCAATCATTATAATTTTGCCAGGCCCATGTAGGCGTCGGTGAGTGTTGATGACATGAGGTGTCAGCACCATGGCAATGGCTACAACTAGTGGGTGGAGCACCATGCAGTTTGTAGAGCCCCAGGCCAGTGCGTGCCAAGGCATAAAAACCTCAAATAACAACTAATTCTTTACAATATAAACTATAATACAATTAGGCAATTTGAAATTTATTGAATGACCAGATCTAAAGACTAGTCATTAATGGCTTGATGTTAGTTTAAAAAGAGGTTTGCAAGGGAATCCTAACCCCAGTGTTATTTCTATCAATGACTTGCATACTTATAGATGTCCTGCTTATCAAATTTTCAGATGTGCAATTAACACACTCAATGATAGAGTCAGAATTCAAAAAGATATTGAAAAGCTAGAACATTGGACCAAACAGAATAAAATGAAATTTTGTAAGGGTAAATATTAAAGTCTTATACTTGTGAAGTTAATTTTTCAAACCTAAGTATAAGGCAAGAAAGGCATGACTAGAAAGCAGTTTCTCTAAAAAAGATCTGCAAGTTTTAGTGGACTATAAACTCGATATGAGACAGAAGTGTGTTGCTAAGAAAATTAATTCAGTCTTATCCAACATTGAGAGAAATATAGCATCTAGGAATAGGGAAGTATAGAACTCAGTGGACTGGTCAGACTACTTCTGATATGATATTTTTTTTTTTTTTTTTTTAGTGAGGCAATTGGGGTTAAGTGACTTGCCCAGGGTCACACAGCTAGTAAGTGTTAAGTGTCTGAGGCCGGATTTGAACTCAAGTACTCCTGACTCCAGGGCCGGTGCTCTATCCACTGCGCCATCTAGCTGCCCCTGATATGATATTTTAAAACTTGAGCTTGGGGCAGGTAGGTGGCACAGTGGATAAAGCACCGACCCTGGATTCGGGAGGACCTGAATTCAAATCCAGCCTCAGATACTTGACACTTACTAGCTGTGTGACCCTGGGCAAGTCACTTAACCCTCATTGTGCCACAAAAAACTTGAGCTCCACATTTTAGGAAGTACTTTGATAAGCTAGAAATGGTGGTAACCAGGATGATGATTTATGAGAAGTGGTGTCAATACACCTGTCCAAGATGGCTGCCCAGTTGGAGGCAGGTATATTAGCTCTCCCATACTTCATCCAGCAAAAGTCTAAGTATTGCCCCCCCCCCCAATTGGATAATGATCAAGAAATCTAATAGGAAATTACAGTAAATTGCTGCTTCTACTACAAACCACACAAAAAGTCAGCCAATTCACTGGAAATAAGAAAAGAGGCTGCCAGCCAAGCCAGGCTCACAGGCACACAAACTAGCAATGTGACTAGAGACCAACCAGAGGCTTATGTAATCAGGAGGCCTCTGTCTTCAGATGCAGCAAGAGCAGAAGACTCCCCTGAAAAACCTCCAAGATGGCCAGAAGGTCTCAGGGTAGGCACCTTGGAAACCACCAGGAGTAGAAAGGAGCAGGGCAGGCATGATAGTGCTCGATAGGAGACACCTCAGGACTCCAAGATCCCCAGTGCTCCAAAACTCAAAGACTCAGGGGAGGGGGAAATAGTAAGGGGAAAAGGGAGTCTAATCCCTGTATTTAGTAGAGATCAGTGCAGGAACCCAGATAACCAATGGTGAGACTTAGAGGAACTCTACCTCACCAAAAAAAATGCAGCAGATGGCAGAGCCTGCCTTTGACACAAAGCCCCATTTAAGGAACTAATGCAGGAGAGATGAATAAACTGAAGAAGGCCTTGACTGGTATAAAAAGTTACTGTAGATCCAGAGATGCCCCAAAAATTAACCTCAGAGAAGAAAGTAATGCCAACCAAAGTAGTAACAACTGTAAAAACGCTCAAAAAAACCTGACATCCTTTTTTTCAAATTTGAGTTCCAGATCTTCCCCCCTCATTGAAAAGGCAAGCAGTTTTACATAGGATATACATGTGTAGTCATACAAAACACATTTCCATGTAAGTCATGCTGTGAAAGAAACAAAGAAAAAAATCAAGAAAAATAAAAAGTATCTTCAGTCTGCATTCAGGCTCCACCAATTCTTTCTCTGAAGATGGACAGTACCTTTCATCATTAATGAGTCAGTAGCTCCCCCACATTCAGTCCTGTGGTTCTTATTATAGTCCACATGACTAAAGGGAGGCACAGATTTTGGAAGGCCTTTGAATGCTATATCACGAGTTTGGACTTTATTCTTTAGATGATAGGGAGCTGTTTAAGGTATTTGGACACTGAAGCAGCATGAGCAATGTAATTTTATAGGAATATTAATTTGCTAGCTTTGTATTCAGTAGTAGAAGAAGAAGAGGCTTGAGCAGGGACCCTGAAGGCATCTGTGGATATATTTCAGGGATTTATTGAACTTAGATGGGGAAAAATTATAGTTTTATTTCAATATAATTGGCTTCCATTTAATCCTATGTATTTTATGCATTTAAAAACATTTACTGTGAGAAGGGGTTCATAGGTTTCACCAGACTGACAAAGGTATCCATAATACAAAAGATTTAGAGCCTTCGGGTTAGAGACAGGAAAACCAGTTAGACTAGACAGTAGCTTGAACTTGAGGTAATAAAGACTTGAACTGGTGTACTGACAGTAGGAATGAAAAGATAGGGCAAGAAACATTGTTTTTTTTTTTGTTTTTGTTTTGGGGGGGTTTGTTTTTTAGTGAGGCAATGGGGGTTAAGTGACTTGCCCAGGGTCACACAGCTAGTAAGTGTTAAGTGTCTGAGGCCGGATTTGTACTCAGGTCCTCCTGAATCCAGGGCTGGTGCTCTATCCACTGCGCCACCTAGCTGCCCCAAGAAACATTGTTAAGGAAAAGTTGAAAGGACTTTGTAACTGAATATTTAGTTGAAGGAAGAATGAAAGATCACTCAGATATTTTTGAGCCTGAGTGAATTGTGTTAATATTAAGTAGGAGACTGGGAGAATTGTATTAACATTAACAGAAACAGGGAAGTCATTTCGAAGAAATGGTTTGAGAGAAAAGATGACATTGATTTTAAATATGTCAAATTTGAGTTAATGGCTGGAATTCCAAGTGGAAATGTGCCTCAGACAGTTGTGGAAGATATGCATATTTGGGAGTCATTGCATGGAGGCAGTAATTGAAGTCATATGAATTACATGAGAATTCAGAGGCATAGAAAGTAGAGCAGACAGTCCTGGTCAAAACGTTGGGAAATCTTTCAGGGGTCAAAAAGGAAAAAGAAAACCAGTGAGGAACTTTGGGAGTACTTAGAGAAAGAGGAAAACCAAGTTGTTGTAATATCATGGAAACCCAATAAAAAAATTGTCCAACAGAAAATATGAAATAGAGTTAATTAGAATGAGTTCTGAGAAGAGACCGTTCATGATTAGTGGTATTATTAATCACTTATAATTATCACTACTTATTCTTAATCAATAATATTATTGTAGTGAGAAAGCTTTGATCAAGAGCCAAACTGGAAGAGGAGTTAAGGGAGGGGGTAGTCAAGAAGTAGAGCTAATAGAGGTAGACTGTTCCTAATCTTGACCTATTCATGTTATGTTGCAACACTAAGGGCATTGACACCCAAAGGTGACAGAAACCGGTAGCCGGAAGGGATGATAGATTCAAGGGAATGTTTTTTAAAGGTAGAGAAACCCTGTACTTCTTTGAGGGTAGAGGGAAAGAGCTAGTCAAGATAGATAAAGATGTTTGAGAATTGTTGAGAAGGAAGGGTACTAAAAGAATTTGGAGGGGATGGAGTTAAGGATATAGCTGAAGATTTTTGCCATGGAGATAAGGATACCTCTTCCTCTGAGCCAGAAGGAAAGATAGAGAATATTAGGAAAATGAAAGAAATATTTAGTTATGGAGTTAGAAGAATGAGATAACTCATATCTAAGGGCCTTGATTTTTTTTTTAAGCAAGCAGGTAAGAGTCAAGGATATTTGCTAGTTATGAGATTGAGATGAACAAGTTTGGTGTCTTGTGGAGATGTGGTGTTAAGGAAGTGTTCTAAGGAATGAACAAAAATATGTGAGGCCATCTGTCATTTAGAATTTCTTTCCACAAAGGTTATATTGATATAAGCTGTCAGCCAGGGACATGAAATAAGCTTTTAATGTTGAATCGGAAGTTTCTATGGTATTTTTTAAAAAATGAGATTCTTTCCTGTATTACATTCAAATGTATACAGAAGTAATTATAATGAAAGCATTACTTGAAAAACATTCTCTTTCAGTGACGTTTTTACCTATAATTTATATTTTATACATTTTGTGTTGTCCTTAATCTTGATTTGTGTAATTAAAATTTCTGTAAACAAGTTTTTTAAAAATATACAATTTAATTGCCTCACATTTTAGCAGAAGACTTCTATTTACATAGTTAGCCTACAGAGTAGCAATTCTAATGTTCCTGTAAGCTCATTAAAACAGATTTATACTTGTATGTTTGAAAATTATAGGCACAGGAAGAAATAGCCCGACTAAGACGAGAAATGATGAAAAATTGCAAGTCTCCTAAATCAACGTCAACAGCACATGCAATCTTACGACGGGTAGAAACAGAAAGAGATGTGGCCTTCACTGACTTACGAAGAATGACCACAGAACGAGATAGTCTGAGGGAAAGGTTAAAGGTTAGAAAGACATTTTATCTACACTAATATGAGTGCAGCACAAATGCAACAAGTCTTAAGGTACTTTGTTTTTGTATTTGAAACAGATTTCCCAAGAGACTGCATTTAATGAGAAGGCTCACCTGGAACAAAGAGTAGAGGAGTTGGAGTCTACAGTTCACAGTGTAAAAGAAATTAGATATCGTCTATAACTAATTTTTAAAGTTAAATAATGCCTTGTTTCATTTTTATATGTTCAAAAAAGTAGCAATTTTTTAATCAAGGATATAGGACCTCTTAAGATAAAAGCATTACCTATCCTTTGCGTTTCTGCCGAGTTAAGATGAAAAGTGTAGATCTAGGGATATGTGTCTAAAAAGAATATTTAGTGAAATTTCTACTCTTCATCCATAATCCTCAATAATGTATTTCTTGTATTGTTTTGTTTTGTTTTGTTTTTTGGTGAGGCAATTGGGGTTAAGTGACTTGCCTAGGGTCACACAGCTAGTTAAGTGTTAAGTATCTGAGGCCAGATTTGAACTCAGGTCCTCCTGAATCCAGGGCCGGTGCTCTATCCACTGTGCCACTTAGCTGCCCCCAATAATGTATTTCTACTGATTTTAATAACTTAAATTTTTCAATCTTTGTTATTAAGAAAAATTGTTAATACTTTTCCATAGAAGAAGAAAAAAGCTGTCTTCTTTTAGAATAAATTAGCAGATAATTTGGGAAATTTGTCAAAACATTAAAATGAAGATTCATATTTATTAGATTTTCTATATGTGAATACTGGGCACTTATGTGCTGAGAATGCATAAAAGAAACTAACGGAGGAATTTGGCTTAACTTAAAACAAGTTTACTTAATCATGTTTGTATTTTATTAATCATAGTCTTTTATGACAGCCAAAGGGAAAACCCCCCTTGAAAGATATGTAAATTGCATATTTCTTTTATTTGTGAGGGATTTTTCCAGGGAAAGTTTTGGGCCACTGGACAGAAAATTCATGAAATTAACATGTTGTGGCTATGTTAAGTTGTGGATTGGCTCAAACCATGGAAGGTCTTTATTGCTGAGCTGTGCAGTGGGTATGAGGGATGTGCTGGTTCCTCCACTTGTTTGGCATAAAGACAATTCACTGAGAGAATGGACCAACAAAAGTGTTTAGTCCCAGTTGGGTTTATTCATCAAATAGACCAGGCCTAAAACGGCATTTTGGAAAGGAGACGTGTGTCCTGTTTGAAAGGAGAAGGAAGACAGGTTCCAATGACTACCAGCTTTGTTGTTTTACTTGTATAGCTTGATGACGAACGTCTAGAACAAATGGCAAATATGACTTTGATGAAAGAAACCATAACTACTGTGGAAAAGGAGATGAAAGCACTAGCACGCAAGGCAATGGATACAGAAAGTGAACTTGGCAGACAAAAAGCAGAAAATAATTCATTGAGGTAAAAAGAAATGACTTTTAGTAAAACAACTACTTTAATTCATTAGTTCTAAGAGTATTACTATTTTAGAAATAGGGAAAATAACTCATTTTATATATGATGTTTTATGGTTTACAGAACATTTCCCTTTTTGTGCTTCTCTTTTTCCTTTGACTTTCTTTCCACCTAACCCCACACTGTATTGCACTGTATATTCTAATGGGGGAGATAACAAGTACATATAAAAACATAGACAGCATAAACATAAAGTCTCTCTATATAATTTTATACGAAGTAATCCCAAGGCAGTTTGGAAGAAAGGGCTCCAGTGGTTGGGTTTATCAGGAAGGGCTTCATGCCGAAGATAGTGCTTGAGCTGCATCTTTTAGGCATTTCTGGCAAAGGCATGGAGATGGCAGATGAACAGTGGTATTTGACAAATGAGAAGGCCAGTTTGGCTGTATCATATTGTACAGGAAGTGAAGGATCATCCAGTGAGGCTTGAAAGGTAGGTATATTGGGAACAGATTGTATAGGGCTTTAAAAGCTAAACAGAGATATTTATGTTTTATCCAAGAGGCAATAGGAAGCTACTGGAGTTGGATGAGTAGAGAAGAGACATGGTCATATCTATATTTAAGGAAAATCACTGTTATTAATTATGCTATATATTATTACTCATCAGTTATTAAATTATTAATAAACCATTTATTTATCACAGCCCTAGGAAAAGAACATAAGATAGGCAGAGGAAATGGGTAGAAGATATGGATGAAGGTATGGTGTGAGAACCCTGGAAGTTTTGGGGTGGGGTTGGGTAGCAGTGTATAAGACAGGCAAGAGCAGGGAAAGGGAAAGACATTACAGAGAGACCAATTATCTGAACCAGCAAAGGAGCCATCAGATAGGTAGTGGGTGAATCAGTAAAGAATAATGTCCTAAAAACACAGAGCTGAGTATAAAAATTGAGGAGAGAGGGATCAGTGGCATCAAATGTATCAGATAGTTTAAGAAGAATTAGACCTGAGAAAAGACAAGAACTTTTTTTTAAATTAATAATTATAATCAGTAAGGGATATATGAGCACAAAAGACTGAGATCTAAATGGAGACTGAATAATGATATTCTAAATAATGAGTGGGTAGCAGAACAATGCATAGACAGTTTTGAAATTTTAAAAAGGGGTGACAATGATGCAACAACATGCCATAAACCAATAGTTCTCAAACTTGAAAAAGAGTAGAAATCCTAAAAATCAAATATCTACAATTAATAACTGAAGGATTATTTAAATTTTTTTTAAATACAAGGACTTTTTAGGAAAAAATTCCAATAAAATAGGCAAAAAAATTTAGCTAATTTGATCTTCCTAAAAAGAAACAAAAACCAAATTACCAAAATAAAGAACTGAGAAGGAAGAATTAATAAATGTAAGCTATGGGGATTAAAAAAAAATTTTTTTTTTAATTTTTAAAAAAAAAAAATTTTTTTAAGTCATAGAAAAATTCCCATATTATCTAGTTGTGAGAGAAAACAGTAAAAAAAAAAAAGCCCAAAACTTCAGATTAAGAAATTGTCAAAGAGGAAAAGAAAAAAAAATTTAATGTGTTTCCCTCTGTTTTCAGATACTATCAGTTCTTTCTCTGCAGATGGGCTGCAATCTTCATAAGTCCTTCAGGGTTATATTGGATCATTGCCTTGCTGAAAATAACCACATGCTTCCTAGCAGATCATCCCCCACTATTGCTGTTATTTTGTATACAGTACATTTCACTCTGCTTCAGTTCATGTAGGTCTTTCCAGGTTTTTCTGATAGTATCCTGTTCATCATAACCTCTATATGGTACCTTAAGCTTGACAGAGAATTTTCTTCATAAAAGCCCAGCAAAGTAGGTACCATACGTTTTGTCATTATAATCAATCATCATAACTATTTCCCTCCATCCCACTCCCTTCCCATGACATTTACTCTATCTTCTTTTTACCTATTCCTCCTCAGAAGTGTTTTACTTATGACTGTCTTCTCCCTCACGCTGCACTCCCTTTTTTCACCCTTCCTTTCTTATCTTCTTCCCCATCTATTTTCCTGCAGGGTTAAATAGATTGCTCCTCCCAATTGGGTATGAAAGCTATCCTCTCCATGAGCCCACTCCAATGAGATCAGGGTCCCTAAGCTAATTCTTTGTTCTAAATTGTTCTTCCTCCGTCCCTCCTCACCCCTCCCTATGAGATCAAGCAATTCAGTATGTCATACTCGTGCAGTAATGCAGAACATCTTCATGTTCCTTGAAAGTGTTTTGCTTTTTACTGCTCTCTCTCCCAATCTTCCCTTTCCTCCTTCCCCTCTTTCCCCCTCCCCTTTTCCCCTCCTCCCCTCAGGGCAAAAATATATTACTATACCTACCTGAGTATGTATGTTAGTCCTTCTTTGAGCCAATTCTGATGATATTAAGGTTCACTCACTCCCCAACTCCTTCCAGCTATGGGGATTTTTAAGAATTTTTTTCAATTTTGAAATCTAACACCAAGTAAAATGAGTGTTTCAATATATAGTAGAACAGCAAAAGAAGCACATGAATTGCAAATCTGTATTATATATGTAATTTGCTTTTCTTTTTAAATACATCATAAATTCAACATGTCACTTTCAAAGCTGTCCTGCTTGTCTGCTATTCTTTCTGGCTTTCCTTCTCTTCAGTGCATTAAAAAATGCTTTAGGGGCAGCTAGGTGGTGCAGTGGATAGAACACCGGCCCTGGGGTCAGGAGGACCTGAGTTCAAATCTGGCCTCAAACACTTGACACTTACTAGCTGTGTGACCCTGGGCAAGTCACTTAACCCCAACTGCCTCACTAAAACAAACAAACAAACAAAAAAATGCTTTAATTTCCTTCCCCATCTCATCTCAAATATACAATAAATATACATAATTAAGCAAAACAATTTTCCACTTTGGCCATGTCACAAAATTTGTTTCATTCTGTCCATCACCTCTCAGAAGTTGTATGGCTTGCTTCATCATCATCAGTCTATTGATTTTGTTTGTATGAGGAACTTCCAAGTAGGAAAACTCCTTCAATCAGTTTAAGTCATTCTCTTTTCTGCAGTTTATTATATTAGGAAATTTCTTGGGGTGCTGAGAGGCGAAGAATCTTTCCAAGGATTGCCCAGCCAGGGAAATGCAGAAGTGGGACTTGTACCCAAACATTTTTGGCTGCAGGGCCAGCTCCTGGGTCACGGCGTTACTGCCTCTCCTTGGCAAGAGAAAGTATTTATGCTAGAACCACTAAAAAGCACAGGAATAAGGGGACCTTTCCGTCGTCTGATCAAAACTCCCTCTCTAAAACCAAGAGCTAGAATTATTTACCTCCACTAATTGTTACTGTGATGCTAAAAATACTAGCTATAGCAGTGAGAAAATAAGCAAAAATTGAGAAAATACATATAGGAAAATGAGGGGCAAAATCATTTCTATTTGCAAATGATATGATGGTTTATTTAGCAAATTCTGTAGATTTTAGAAAACAATTGAAACAATCATGTCAGTAAAGTAGCAGCATTCAAATTAATTCCACAGACATCATCAGCGTTTCTGTGTTTTAGTCACCCATTTATTCAATGTTTACTCTGTGTGTGCCAGGCACAGTGCTAAGTGCTGGGTAGACAAAAAGGCAAAGCACAAGCCTTGCCCTCAAGGAGTTCACATTCTAATGATTGAAATTAATATTTAATTAATAATTATTAATTATTAAAAATAATAATTAAAAATTAATAATTAATAATTGATGTGTGTAGATGTAGATATATGTATACACACATATAGGTATATATGGAAATGTATAGATATACACATGTATAGATAGATGTGTGCAGACACATGCAGACATGCACACATACATATATGGAAATATACATGATGTAAATGGAAGATAATCTCAGAAGGAACGCACTAGCTTTTAAGGTGGGGGGCAGAAGAGCAGACAAACCCTACCCAGGAGAAAGATTGGAGTTGAATCTTGAAAGAAGACAGGAGCTGGATGACATAAGGGATAGTCATGTAAATATTACTAATAAAACCAAGTTGAAAAAGAGAAAAAAGATATTTAAATTTTTTTCATAAAAGTATTTTATTATTTTCCAGTTACATGTAGAGATAGTTTTCAACATTTGTTTTTATAAGATTTCTAGTTTCAAATTTTTCTCCTTCCCTTCCCCCTCCCCAAGACAGCAAGCAGTCTGATATAGGTTATATATGTACAGTCATATTAAACATATTTCTGTATTAGTCATGCTGTGAAAGAAGAATCAGAGCAAAAAAGAAAAACCTCAAAAAAGGAAAAAAAAATAGAAATAGTATGGTTCAATCTGCATCTAGATTCCATAGTTCTTTTTTTCTGGATTTGGAGAGCATTTTCCATCTTGAGTCCTTTGGAACTATCTTGGACCACTGTATTGCTGAGGAGAGTCAAGTCTATCACAGTTGATCAACACACAATGTTGTTCATATTGTGTACAATGTTCTCCTGGTTCTGCTTATCTCACTTAGCATCAGTTCATGTAAGTCCTTTGAAGTTTCTCTGAAATCTGCCTGCCCATCGTTTCTTACAGCACAATAGTATTCCATTAAATTCATATACCACAACTTGTTCAGCCATTCCCCAATTTATGGGCATCCCCTCAATTTCCAATTCCTTGCCACCACAAAAAGAGCAGCTATAAATATTTTTGTACATGTGGATCCTTTCCCCTTTTTATGATCTCTTTAGGATATAGATGTAGTAGTGGTATTGCTGGGTCAAAGGGTATGCACAGCTTTATAGCCCTTTGGGCATAGTTCCAAATTGCTCTCCAGAATGGTTGGATCAGTTCACAACTCCATCAACAATGCATTAGTGTTCCAATTTTTCCACAGCTTCTCCAACATTTATTATTTTCCTTTTTTGTCATGTGATAAAATGATTATTGCAGTTTTTAGCTGACTCATTTGGGAGGGGCGACACCTGGCCCACCCTGAAGTTACATACACTACTGAGGTCAGGAGGAGAGCTCTCCATAGGCAGTTTTTTGAAGGACCTCCCCCTTTTGGGGGAGGAAAGATTGAATGCTCCCTGAAGGGAAGCAGAGGGTTCTTCCCGAATGCTAGCTTCTTCCGGAAGGTGCTGTCTCTCTGGTGATTGCTGTCCTGGTGGTGCAAGCAACTGTAGACTGTCCAGGTTTTGGTGAGTTAATTACAGAAAACCTTAAATTCCTTTGAACTAACTTAATTGGAAATGATCTGGGGATTTCATAGGTTAAGTTTAGAATTAAGAGTATTTATCTGTATTTCTTTTTTTCCTATTTCCTTATCTTTGATTCTTATCAGTTTTACCTTTGTTGTTTAATTAATTCCCAAGTAATAAAATCTGATCCTTTTGTGAATTAAAGCTTAAAGGCTCCTTTCTTATTGGCCTGGGAGAAATATCTAAAAAGGGCATTTCAGAGGGGAGGGTGAACCTAAAAGGTCCCTCATTATTTCTGGGACCCTAATATTAATGCGAGTCACCCAAATAACACTCCGTATATCAAATTTTGGCCCTCACAGCCATATTAGCCAATCTGATAGGTGTCAGGTGGTACCTCAGAGTTGTTTTAATTTGCATTTCTCTAATCAATAGTGATTTAGAGCATTTTTTCATATGGCAATAGATAGCTTTGATTTCTTCATCAGAAAACTGCCTGTTCATATACTTTGACCATTTCTCTCTCTCTCTCTCTCTCTCTCTCTCTCTCTCTCTCTCTCTCTCTTTTTTTTTTTGACCATTTCTCAATTGGGGAATGAAAAGTCATTTAAAATTACTAAAATATTTGGGTGTTAATCTGTTAGGACATACTCAGAACTTATATCACAAGCATAAAATAATTGGGGTTTTTTTATAGAAATAAAGTAAGAATTAAATAACTGGATTCTCATTTATGGTACATGATTGAATGCACCAGTGTAATTAAAATGTTGATGCTATTTAAATTCATTTAGGGTTATGTTAATGAGACTACAACAGTAATTTTATAATAAAATTTATTTGGAGGAAAAAAGATCTAAACCCTTAAGGAAATAACAGAAAAAAGTAGGAATGAAGGAGGAGCCAGCACCCTTTTTTTAAAAATTTAATTTAATTTAATTTTTTTGCAGGGCAATGAGGTTTAAGTGACTTGCCCAGGGTCACACAGCTAGTGTCAAGTGTCTGAGGCCGGATTTGAACTCAGGTGGTCCTGAATCCAGGACCAGTGCTTTATCCACTGTGCCACCTAGCTGCCCCCCAGCACACTTTAAAAAAATAATAATTTGAACTTTTTTATGTGTTATATATGTTTTTGGAGCTTATTGTGGTATATGGTATAAGATGCAAGTCTTAACCTAATTTTCCCCAAACTGTGCTCTAGTTTTTCCCCGTATTTCTTGTTGAATGGAAGGAGATAACTTTCAGATCTAAGATTAAGGGAAGAATTGATTAAGCAAGCAAGTAAAGGAGCAGAATGCAAAAGATAAAATAGCCAATTTCATTTACCTAAGAATAAATAGTTTTGTATAAATAAAATAAGTAAATCAAGACTGAGAAAAGAAGTTGATTGGAGGGAAAAGAATCTTTGCATGAAATCTCTAATAAAAAATCTGATATTCAATATATATTAGAAATTGACATAAGGGGCAACTAGGTAGTACAGTGGATAGAGCACCAGCCCTGGATTCAGGAGGACCTGAGTTCAAATCTGGTCTCAGACACTTAATACTTACTAGCTGTGTGACCCTGGGCAAGTCACTTAACCCCAATTGCCTAAAAAAAAAAGAAAGAAAGAAATTGACATAAATATCTAACACCAAGAGCCATTTCCTACTAAGTGGTCAAAGGATATCAATAGTTTTTAGAAGAGTAATTGCAAATTATTGACAAAAATATGGGAAAAAAAACCCACTGAGAAATACAAATTAAAACACCTCTCAAGTTTTCTCTCACATTTGCAAATGAGCAGGAAAAAACCAGCAATTGTTGCAGTGGTTGTAGAAAGATAGGCTTATGAATAAAGGACATGAGGAATTGGTTCAAATTTTTTTGCAAGCAGTTTGGCATAAGAGAAATCACTAAACTGTTTGTGTCCTGTGAATCAGTGATTCCACTATATCTCCAAGTAAAGTCAGCAACAGAAAGGAAGGTATTACACATACTAAAATATGTAGTATTCTTGTGGGGGGAAGCAAAAACTAGAAACATAAAGGATCCCTTTCAATTGAGGAATGACTGAACAAGTGGTATATGCATATAACAGAATATTATTGTGCTATAAGAAACTGAATATTAGGCATTCAAAGAAAATGGGATGACATATAAAGTGATGTAGAGTAAGGAAAGCAAGAGCAAGAGAAAGATATACACTGACTTGAAAAATGTAAGTGAAGACAAAAGGCATTTAACTCAGATTAATTGCAAATGGCAATCTTGATTCTCAGAAACAGGCTGAAACACAAATCCTTCTTTCAGATTAAAAGAAGTATGGGGTCTTGGAGTATTGGATCTTGTAATATAGACAATGTTTTGGTCAACAAGGAAGTGTATAAGATTTTTGAGATTTTTTTTTAAGGGCATCAGTAAAAAACAATTTTGTTTTATTTTAATGTAATGGACTGCCTCAAAAGGCAGTGGGTTACATGTCATTAGAAATCTTAGTTATGGCTGGGTGGTCACTTGTTGGGGATGATGTAGAGAAGATTTCTGGTCAGGTACAGATTGAACTAAATGCCTTCTGAAGTCCCATCTAACTCTTAAGGTTTTGTGATGATATAGTAAATGAATTTAAGCTATAAAATATTAATGGCCTAATGTTAACTGTCTCGGGTAATATTTGCATTTTAATTCTGGCCATCTGTGCCTAAGTACTAAGGAATAATTAATGCATATGGCATCTCCCCCCACCCCCCCCAAAAAAAGCCAACCTTAACTGCAATCAGGAAAAGTATTATTAAATCATAGATCATTAGATTTGGATAGTACCTTAAAAACCACCCAATTACATTCCTTTATTTTGTAGATGAGGAAATAGTCCTAGAAAGGTCAAATGATTCTATCTGTATCTTTTCCATAATACCTTGAGATCCTGACAATCCATACCCTTGTTTTTATATGATAGATGGATAGATCACTGGCTCTGAAGTTGGGGACCTGAGTTCAAATTTCACCTCAGACACTTACTAGCTGTGTGACCCTGGGCGAGTCACTTAACCCCATTTGCCTTAAACATCCAGGGCCATCTCTAGTTATCCTGATATATATCTTGTCACTGGACCCAGATGACTCTGGAGGAGAGTGAGGTTGGTGACCTTGCACAGCCCTTCCTCACTCAAATCCAATTTAGTGCAGGTAATGACATCACCCCGATATGGTCCTCTTCGAAAATGAAGGACAAACAGCAACAGTTATATGATATGTTAGCCATACTTTTAAAAATGATATTTTCTTACCTTTCTGCTTTACAGCCCCACATTAATTACATAAATGTACATCTTTGTCCTTAACCTTTTATAATTTTAATATGCTGCAGAAGTTAAAGGAGAAAGTTGCAATTTTAAAAAGTTTATAATAATGTCAGAATGAAAGTTTTGTCAATATTCTTGCAGGCTTTTATACGAAAACACAGAAAAGGATCTTTCAGACACTCAGAGACACCTTGCTAAGAAGAAATATGAGCTGCAACTTACCCAGGAGAAAATTATGTGTTTAGATGAAAAGATTGGTGAGTTCTCACTGTCCAATAATACTTTTATTTCTCTGACTTTGTGGTGGTAGAAAAAGAAACAGAGTTGAATGATATTAGACTCTGTTTTAGAAAGCAAAATCAGATAACAAGGATTCAATACAAATCTAAGTCTGATCACATCCTAAATTTCACATTTTATAGCTCTAACCTACATAAATTATTTTTTAAAACCCCACAAACTTTGACATATTCGTAGAATTTATAACTCTAGCTATTAAAAAAACCCAGACATTTGCTTTCTTTTCTGATCCACCCACCCCTTTCCCCAAGTCTTCCTTTTGGAATTTTGGATCTTAAAAGGCTAGGTTAGGAAAGAGCAGGTATATTTAGACAATACACGAAGAGAGGAAATTGTCCCCCCACCTCTATGACTGCTCCTTCTCTGTCTCCTTTGCTGGCTCCTCTTCCAGATCAGGGCCTCTAACTGTAGATGTCCCTCAGGGTCCTGTCCTGGGACCTCTTCCTTTCCTTCTCTCTGCTGCTTCACTGGGTGATCTTATTAGCTCCCATGGATTTAATTATCATCTCTATGCTGATGATTCTCAAATGTGCCTTTCCTGCTTCACTCTGTCTGCTGACTTCGAATTTTCTATCTCCAGCTGCCTTTCAGACATCTCAAACTGGATGTCCAGTAGACACCTTAAATTCAATCTAAGACAAAACTCATTATTCCCCCTAAATTATCCCCCTCCTCCCCCCACACACCTTCTCTATAACTATAAAGGGCAATACCATGCTCCCAGTCCCTCAGGCTATTGGTCTGAGAATGATCTTGAATTCTTCACTCTCTCTGACCTTCCATATTCAATCTGTTGCTAAGACCTGTTGATTTCCCCTTTATGACTATCTCTCTGATACATCCCCTTCCTTCCTTTGACACTACTACCACCCTGGTACAGGCTCTCATCACCTCATGCCTGGATTATTGCAATAGCCTGCTGGTGGGTCTGCCTGTCTCCGGTTTCTCCCCACTCCAATCTGTCCTACGTTCAGCCACTAAAGTGATTTTACTATAGAGCAGGTCTGGTCATGTCATCCCTGTACTCAGGAAATGCTAGTGACTCCCTATGGCCTCCAGGATGAAATACAAAATGCTCTGTTTGGCATTCAAAGTCCTTCATAACGTAGCCCCCTCCTACCTTTCCAGTCTTCTCGCACCTTACTCCCTGACAAATACCCTTTAATCCAGTGACACTGACCTCCTGATTGTTCCAGGAACACAACGCTCCTTCTGGAGGCCGGGAATGCTTTCCCTCCTCTTCTCCTACCTCTACCTTCCCTGGGTTCATTTAAGTCCCACCTAAAATCCCACCTTCTGTAGGAAGCCTTCTCCAACACCCCTTTAACCCCTCCAACCCAGTGCCTTCCCTCTTTTAATTATCTCCTATTTATCCTGTATATGGCTTGCTTTGTGTATGTATTTGCATATTGTCTCCACCATTAGATTATAAACTCCTTGAGGGCACGGACTGTCTTTTGCCACTTTTTTTTTTAATTATTTTTTTATTTTGTGTGTGAGGCAATTGGGGTCAAGTGACTTGCCCAGGGTCACACAGCTAGTAATTGTTAAGTGTCTGAGGCCAGATTTGAACTCAGGTCCTTCTGAATCCAGGGCCGGTGCTCTAGCCACTGTGCCATCTAGCTGCCCCTTTTGCCACTTTTTGTGTCCCCAGCACTTAGTACAGTGCCTGACACATGGTAGGTTCTTTTTTTTTTGGTGGGGCAATGAGGGTTAAGTGACTTGCCCAGGGTCACACAGCTAGTAAGTATCATGTGTCTGAGACTGGATTTGAACTCAGGTCCTCCTGAATCCAGGGCTGGTGCCTTTTCCACTGCGCCACCTAGCTGCCCCCACACATGGTAGGTTCTTAATAAAATTTTATTGGTTGAATTAGAATTAGACTTCATGGAACACTTAAACAACACATTGGAACTTTATGTCAAGTTGATACTTGAATCATTTGTTGCATAGGTAGATTTTTTTCCTTCTGTGTTTTTGCTTTAACTAACTTTGATGACTACTTAGGAAAAATATCTGAAAATACATAGACGTAGACATTTGTGCCCTAATGATGATCTCTGTATAAACCAACAATGCAGTTTAATTGTAGTCATTTTAATGCTTTAAAAGATCAGTGATGTTATTTATGTGGATACTTGTTTCTTCAATAACATAAGTAGGTACTTTCATGAATTTCTGCGGAAAAAAAAAGTTCAGCATATTGTAGACAATCTTCAGGTGATAAGCCTGTTGATACATCACAGTGCTGTCACTTGGACTTCAGTCCATCAGTGGTTCTTCATAAGCCTTGCCACCTTGTTAGTCCTTACTGTAATTTGTTCCCTCCACTTACAGAACTTTAGAGAACCTATGATCACCTCCACACAATGATAAAACATCAGAGTAGAATTGTTGTGAAGATTAAATATAGTTTTCAGCTTTGCACACAGATTCTATTTCAGATTGTTAACTATGCCTATAAGTTTTTGAACTAAAGTTCATGGCTATTCATGCTGTTATAGAGAAAAACTAGTTATTATTTTGGGCAATTTTTATTAATCTGCTTAATATTTTTAGTGGCTCCAAATAAAAGAGAATAATTACAAAGAGTATTAAAGCCTGTTTGAAAATTTTATTCTTATTAAAAACTACATCTTTACGGTTGCATGTCTAGATAATTTTACAAGGCAAAATATTGCCCAGCGAGAAGAAATCAACCTTCTTGGTGCAACACTCAGTGATATGGCTAAAGAAAAGGAATGCCTGCAAGCATGCTTGGATAAAAAATCTGAGAATATTGCTTCCCTTGGAGAGAGCTTGGCAATGAAAGTATGTTCTGGGATCTGTCAAGTGTTTAATAATTTATCTAAGTATGTTAGTGGAAGGAAATTGTTTAAAATTTATAATTTCATTAGATTCCCACAAATTTTATAAGCATTTAGATGTCTGATTTTGCAATAGCTAGAGTGATTTTAGAAAGTATATTAGTTACTGATTTAAATTTGATTTTCTCATCATTAAGTTATGATTAACATTCAACTAACTTTAGCTTTGAAAAATATAAGCAATATTAAGTAATGTGACTGATTGTTAAGCAAACATTGAATCTTACTCATCAAAATGAGTGTTCTCTCTTTCATAGTAGTTGGAGCTGGTGAATAAGGTAGGTAATGACACTTCATAATACTGTGGGGGGTTTTTTATGAGAAATGACATATAACTATGAATCAATAAATGGGTTTTTTTCCCTTGTGGCTTATAACCTGGTTCTGAGGGTAGTTGGAAAAATATTTTAGCAGTGACTACATTACAGTAATAAACATATATCTTCAGGTATGAATACCTTGAAATCCAACATTGGAATGCATAACTTTAGTATGGCTGTTAAAGTCTTTCCCCTTTATAGTCATACCTGAAATTCAAATCAATAAATATTTATTATGCTTTATGTGAGCCATTATGCCAGGAGCACAATACTATCAACAGAAATGCAGTAGCTGACGCCTGAAGTCTCTTAGAACTATGGCTCTGGGGCCAATAGCTACTTTTCCAAGGTTCCATGTGGCTCCGTGAAGTAACAAGTTATGCTGGATATGTTAAGTCTTGGCTGGAATCCTAGATCCTTGACTTTCCAGAATATCATTTTTTCTTTTTTTTTTTTTTTGCGGGGCAGTGAGGGTTAAGTGACTTGCCCAGGGTCACACAACTAGTTAGTGTCATGTGTCTGAAGCCAGATTTGAACTCAGGTCCTCCTGAATCCAGGGTTGGTGCTTTATCTACGGTGCCACCTAGCTGCCCCAGAGAATATCATATTCTAAGTCCTATATTTCTTTAAAATGGTGGCTGCTAAATCTTATGTGATCTTGACTGTGGTTCCACTGTACTTGGATTCTTTCTTTCCTGCTGTTTGCAGTGTTTTCTCTTTCACTTGAAAGTTCCAGAATTTGACTGTAATATTCCTGGGGGTTTTTGTTTTGGCTTTCTTTTAGGCAGTAACCTGTGCATTATTTTGATTTCTTCTTCATCCTCTGGTTTTAAGATATCTGGGCAGTTTTCCTTTATGATTTTTTTGAAATATGATACCTAGGCCCTTTTTTGTTTATAGCTTTCATGTAGTCCAATGATTCTTAAATTATCTCTCTTCAGTCTATTTTCCAGGTTACTTGTTTTTCCTATGAAATATTTTACATTTCTTCTAATTTTTCTAAATCTTTTGATTTTGTTTTATTATCTTTTGATGAAGTTTTTAGCTTCCATTTGGCCAATTCTAATTTTTAAGGAGTTACATTCAATAAGATTTCTGTCCCTCTTTTACAAAGATGTTAATTCTCTCTTCGTAACTTTCTTGCATAGCTCTCATTTATTTTCCCATTCTTTCCTCTACTACCCTCATTTGTTTTTTAAGATGACTTTTTTGGCTTGTTTGTTTTTTAAAAATTGGTTTCTTTAACTCTTCTAAAAATTCTTATTGGGTGTGTGTTCAATCTGAATTTTTCTTTGAGGCTGTACTTATAGATATCTTTAAGTTGTTGTCTTCTTCTATGTTTGTATCTTGAGCTTCCCTGTCACAATTTGTGGTTGTTCAGCCATTTTTTAGTCATACCTGACTCTTCATGACCCCATTTGGGGTTTTCTTGACAAAGACGCTAGAGTGGTTTGCCATTTCCTTTTCCAACTCTCACTTTACAGATGAGGAAACTGAGAAAAACAGGGTGAAGTGACTTGTGAAGGGTCAGAGTCTCAAGAGTTATAGCAGGTATGAGCTCTAAAAGTTCCTGATCCAAGTTTGGATCTGTTGGTTTGTGAATTTTAGTAGGCTTTTACTGAACTCAGTTACTGTTAGCCCACTGGGAAGTTCTGTAGGTTCAGTGAGACCGAACTGCTTGATTCTTCTTTGGTCTTGGTTTCCTGCCCTGATTACTCCACTGAAAGCTTATATGTGGGGCTAACAGTTAAAATTGAGCCCCTATTCTGCTTTTGTGCTACACAGCCAGCCATACAGCCACATTTTGGGAACTTGTTCCTTGTTACATACACAGCAAGGGCTTATCTTGCCAACAACCATTCCTCTCTACCCTGGAACTGGATAATAGTTAAGAAAACTGTTTCTTTTCCCAGAACTGGTTCAGGGGTTCCCTAGAATCTCTTTCTGGCCCAGTGCTTTCAACTCTGGTGTTCAGTCTCAGCCCCCTTACCATCCTTAGCCTCCAGAATGCCTCCCACTGCTATGGATGCTCACTGTCTCTACTGCCACTGCATTGTGATCCTGGCTAGCACCCCACCCCAGTATCCAAAGACCTCTCTGTCTATCTTCCTAAGCTGCCCTGGGCTGTAAAAATGATTCACTGTGACTTTTTCTTGGCTTTCCTGATCAGAATTCAGTCTGACATATTTTCTAGGTTGTTGTAGAAGAAGTTGTGCGTGAACTGGTTTAAAAAATGCTACCCTTACCCTGTCCTCTTGACTCTGCCTTTAGGCAGCTTTATTTAAAGACTTCTTGAAATACAGTGCCCAAGTTTGATTTGATTTCTTTTTTCCTTGAGGGGATCATGGTTTTCAGGGAGTCTGATTCTTAAATTCTCTTTTTAACATATTCTCCAGGTCAGTTCTTTCTGATAGCTGGTACTTTATATCTTCTATTTTTTTCAGTCTTTGACGTTGTCTTAATATTTCTTGTTGTCTCATGGAATCATTGAGTTGTTTATTCCATTTTGTTTTTTCAGGGAATCCATTACCAGAGTGAGATTTTCCATCCTCTGTTGTAAGTTATTTATTATCTTTTCAATTCCCACCCTCCTTCCCTGCATAAGTTTTTATTTTAATTATAATTTTAGTTTTATTCTTAATTTCTCCCAGCAACTCTTGGAATAATTGTAGCAAGGTTATTATTTTCTCTTACTCTACTTGTACTTTGTGCTGGTCTCAGGCTTTGCTATCTGTAGCATTCTTGTATAGGAATAGGCAGGCCCTGTTTGGGCCTCATCTCTGGAATCTGGATGCTGATACCACTATAGTCTTAGTCTTCTTGTGGCTGTATGTAGATGCTGCCCTCAGCCTGTCTCTGTTTCCCTCTCTTTATACAGTCCCTGACAGATCACAGTTGTATGTTGGAGATCTTGCTTTGACTTAGGCCTCAATGTCACTGCTACATTAAGTAAGCTCAGGTAGAATACCTTAAGGATAAGAAAGGCCAACTTGGCTTAAATCCATAGAAACCATTTGGAGGACATTGGTATGGGAAATATGCCTTTAAATATTTGGTCATCTTACTCATGTGTTTACTTATGCAGGCCTGAGCAAATTTTTTATGCTATGTATTGATGCTAGTTTGGAAGCCTTGGGATAACAGAGTGATGGGTACAAACCCCCCCCCCCCCAAACCTGTCGAATTCTCCAGTAAGAGGACTTAATGGTAATGAAACTTTGTAAACTTTACACAAACGGGTTTGTTTAATTGAAGTGGGCCATTGCAGAGAAATTCAAAGCTGTGATGAAATAATGAGATTTAGCAGATACTCAAAGACCCACCTGGAGATTAATCTAGACTGATTGAATCAAGTGAGAGTGATTAACTGTTGATTAGCCTACTTCAAGTTAACTGGATTGTAATCAAACCTTGAGAACACCTTCAGAACCAATGGATTTGATGATGCCAACCAATCAGCTTGAAGCAGTGTGTAAGGACCGCCTCTGTTCCAGACCTACAAAAAGCTTCTACAGTCAGCTTGCTGGAGAGAGTTCCTGATTAAAGCAGGCTTGTGGAGGAGGACTTGAGGAAGAACCAGACCAGGCTGGAACTCTAGGCTAAATAGGCTTTTTTCTTAACTTTCTGAACTCCATGGAAATATCTGTATGCTTTAATAAATGTTTAATGCCCAAGGACTGATGCTAAAGCTTTTAATTTAAGGCGACCACAGTTTAGATTTTAAACATCACAAAGCCCATGTGTACAGAGCTAATTTTCAAGTATGGACTGTTAAGAATCCAGTACCTGCATTTTGACCATTACCTAGTTAGATGCTGCCTCCCAGAGATGGGTGGCAGCAGTAGCTAACTAGGAGTTCTCTCTCACTCTCAATCAGGAAAGACTAATACAGATGAAGATGCCCTATGTCCTAAGCTGAATTTATGGTGATAACCATAGAAGGTGTGAAGGCAATGTGCATCAATTTGAGATTCACTCAATCCAAGAAACTACTTTGCAATAAGATAGAACAGGTACATAGTGAAACAATATAACAAATAATACAAGCAACAAAGCTATGTGCTGACCACTGGGAACTCAAGTTTAGTTCCCTGTAGGGGACCCAGTGCAGTAGTCTCCTCTCGGGAATTTAACTTGCAAGTTCACATGAGAGTTAGGGGGAGTAGAAAGAGAAAGCGGCCGTGGTTACACACAGGCCAGGCCAGCTGAGAAGCCCAGTCACCTCCTGGGCCGTGCTGTAGGACGAACAGTGTGTCCTGGAAGCAGCACAACACTTTAAGAAGGAGTTAAAAGCCAGGAAATAGCCAGCCAAGATGAGTAAGCTGAGAAAGCAGCAGGCCATCGAAAACTTCTTTGGGGGAAAGGTAGACCACAATACACCCTCAGAAGAAGATAATGACCGGTAGAGTTAGGGGCAGTAGATGAGAGGGTACTTTCACATACTTAACAAACATCAACAAACGTTTTGAAGGGGAGATAACACCATTCCATCATGCCAGATATCCTGCCTGATCTGCCTTCTTTGGGAAAAGGAGAAACACCATCCTCTTGAGCACTGGACTTCCAGAAAAGGGGAGAAGGACCATTCCATAAAGTCTTCAGCCACACCTCCTGCTTTGAGGAAAGGAGAATTCTGTTCCTTGAGCTCCCAGCACCCTGAGCCCACAGCCCTGTGGATAAGGGAAACCTACCTGAATTTAGTCCTCAGTGATTAACGTCAAACTCCAAACCCCAGCTGTCATCATTCAAACTCTGTTCTCCATCTCCCACTGACTAATCCTTTATTTCCATTCCCCTCAACCTCTCTCCCTTGGTATCCCACTCTAAAGTTACCTAGCACTTTTCTCATGCTCTCTGGAATGCCTGTTCTGTATGTAACAAACTTGTTTTCATCTTAAGTCTTTCCTTTTGTATTCCTTCCATCTTCTAGCTCTCACCACAACCTGGCTTCCTCCTGATGACACAACCTTCCTTTCCACTTTTACTCATTCCCTTCTCCCTCTGCTCAGTGGTCAAGGTGAAGGAGTTGAAATCCTCCTTGCTCCTCATTACCAGGTCCAGGTTCTCCCTCTACCACCATCACTTACTAATTTCTTGTCCTTTGAGATTCATTCAATCCATATTTTCCACCCAATCAAAATTTTGGTAGCTGTTATCTACAAACTTCCAGAACACTCCCTTTCTTTTCTCAGTGAATTCAGTGCCTGGCTCACAGTCTTTCTCTTTCAACTTCTTCTCTCATACTAGGGGACTTTAAACATACATATTCATACTCACTCAAACACCCCAACCTCATTTCATGACCTATTCCCCAGCCCTACCTCAGATACACACAAAGATGGGTCATATTTTAAATTTTACTGTCACCCACATATATACCACTTACATGTTCATAAACTCTGAAAGTTTTTTATTTGATCATAATCTATTTTCATTTCACCTTAACCTCTTGTAATCACAGATCCTATTCCTCTTTCATATCATGACTTCTAATCTTGCAACTCCTTAGATCTTTCTCAAGTAATTACTGCTACACTAGCTACACTTTCCATTCTTCTCTGTCTTGACTCCTTGATGAGCCAGTTCAACTCTATGCTGTCTTCTTCTATTAAGTCCCCCGTCCCCTTATTGTCCCACCAGTGTTGCCTTGCAAAGCCTTAGCCTTGGATCGCCTCTTCTCCCCTGCCTCCCATCTTCTGCCTTTGATCCTACACATGCTGCTGAATGAAGCTGGAGAAAATTGTGCAACTATGCTGATTGAGTCCACTACAGTTTTGTTACACAACTTCCATTGGGCCCTCACTGTTGCATGGCAATCCTTTTACACCTCTCTAATCAATGCACTGTCCCATATCCACAGCTAATCTTCCAGTTCATTGCTCTCTAGTGGCTCAACCTATCCACCACTCAGCTGATAACCTTGCCTTGTATTTTACCAAAAAATTGAGGTTATTCTCTGAGAGTTCCCTCTTCTCCCTTTCTCCTTATATCACCTCGATGTATTCTTCATCTCCTCCTTCACCCATGGAACTCATCAAATGATGGTTCTTCTCCTTGTCAAGGCAAACCCCTCTGTGTGCACAAGTGATCCCATTCCATCACATCTTCAGCAGATTGCCTCCTCTGTCATCCCTACTTACTCACTTATTCAATTTCTGCCTATCTGCTGCCTGCTTCCCTACTGCCTACAAACACATCCATATCTCCTTGTTTATTTCTTATCTGAAATAGAACACTTGGAGGTACAAAGCTCCTGCATATAATGATTTGTTTTCAGGGTTAGCCATAGCAATCAAATCAGTTCTATTGACTTCTCAATGGTCAGAGGCAAATGGATGATTTACATAGTTTATTTTTATAGTTAAAAAAAGAGAAACTTACAAGTTGTGGAAAGTGACAAAAATCTTAAGAAACTTGTTTTGAACATAACTCAGTTGAACAAGGCAGCTCACTTGAACAGTGTACTTTTTAGGACATTAATTACATGCACATTTGTTGCTATTGCCAACTTTGAGGGTGGGCATGTTAGGGACATATAGGAGAGTTTCCAGGGTGGGACAACTATTAGATTTGTTATTCTATTTGGTTAGAACCTATGTCCATCATCCTATCTATCAAAGGGAGATCACTTTCTACACAATTTAAAGGAAATGTAGCTGCTTTGAGATACAAAAAGAAGAATTTACAGCCAAAGAATGAGGAGCTTATCCTCAGGAACCTAACTTTTAACAAAAATCTTGTGATGCCTAACTTAATCTAGTGATTATTTTATTTCTACAAAGATATATGGACTCTAAATTATCTATCAGTAATAAGTACTAATGGAGCCTTGTCAATCTATTAATTCCTTCATCCTATCTTCAAAACTCTGCTGATCCATCCATACCTTCTAGCTGTCATCCTATATCTCTCCTCCTTTTTGTGGCTAAAGCCCTTAAGAAGGCTGTTTATAGTAGGTGCCTTCAATTCCTTTCCTCTCAACTTGTATCTTAATGCTTTATGGTCTGGGTTCTCCAGAAGTCCCCTTTTCAAAGTTACCAACAGTCTCTTAATTGCTCAATCTGATGGCCTTTTTTCCAATCTTCATTCTTCTCGACTTCTCTGCAACCACTGTTTGTTACCCTTTTCTCCTGCTACTCTCTTCTCTCAGTCTTTGTGACATTGCTCTCTCCTGGACTACCTACTTGACCACTATTTGATCAGTTGGATCTTAATCCAGGTCACCCCAGGTGTCCCACAAGGCTTTTTCTTGGGCCTTCTTTTCTCTGTCTATACTACTTCACTTGATGACCTTATCCATTTCTATGGATTTAATTTTATTTTCTGCTGATGATTCTCAAATTTACTTAACCAGCTGTAATCTTTCTGCCAATCCCCAGATAGACATCTCCAACTGTCTGTTGGACTTCTAAAACTGAATGTCCCCTAAACGTCTTAGATTCAGCATTTCCAAAACTTAACTCATTATTTTTCCCCCAAACCCTTTCTTCTTCCTAACTTTCCCATTATTGTTAAGGGTATCACTATCCTTTTAGTTACCCAGGCTCACAACCTAGTCATCTCCCTCCCCCACATCCAACCTGTTGCCAAGACCTGTAAATTTTACCTTCATAATATTTCTCACATATACCTCTTCTCCCCTCTGACACTGCCACCACCCTGGTTCAGGCTCTCATCACCTCTCACCTGGATTATTATAATTGCCTATTGATTGGTTTCTTCCTATTCTAGAACATCCTCCACCAGCTGTCAAACTGATCTTAAAGCACAGGTCTGATAGCCCCTACTTCAGTGGTTCCCTCTCACCTCCAGGATCAAGCATAAAATCCTGTTTGGCATTTGAAGTCTCTCATAACCTTCCCCTGCCCTTCACCTATCAATCTTTATTATAAAAGTATTTTATTATTTTCCAGTTACATGTAGAGATAGTTTTCAACATTTGTTTTTATAAAATTTCTAGTTTCAAATTTTTCTCCCTCCCTCTCCTCCAACCCCCCTCCCCAAGACAGCAAGCAATCTGATATAGGTTATATATGTACAATCACATTAAACATATTTCTGCATTAGTCATGCTGTGAAAGAAGAATCAGAGCAAAAGGGAAAAACCTCAAAAAAGAAAAACAAAAAATAATAGAAATAGTATGGTTCGATCTGCATTTAGATTCCATAATTCTTTTTTTCTGGATTTGGAGAGCATTTTCCATAATGAGTCCTTTGGAACTATCTTGGACCATTGTATTGCTGAGAAGAGTCAAATCTCTCACAGTTGATCAACACACAATGTTGTTGATACTGTGTACAACACCTATCAGTCTTTAAAAAATTCTTCTACCCCCCTCCCCTCAATCTGACAACACTGGTTTCCTTGCTATTTCTCAAATAAGAAACTTTATCTCCTAACTCTAAAGATTTTCACTGGCTGTCCACCATTCTTAGAAATATTCTTCTTCCTTATCCCTGCCTCCTGGCTTCCCTGGTTTCCTTCAAGGTAGCCCTTCCTTATCTCCCTTAATTCTAGTATATTAGTTCTGTTACTTACTTTCAATTTATCCTGTATATGGCTTGTTTGCATATAGTTGTTTGCTTGTTGTCTCCACCATTAGAATGTGAGCTCCTTGAGAGTGGGAACTGTCTTTTACTTTTCTTTATATCCTTAGTACTTACATATAATGCCTAGCACATGGTAGGTCCTTAATAAATTTTTATTGAGTGAAAAACAAATGTGAGTATTAGATATAAAAAGAACAGGAAAGAGGATTACATATAAAACTAAATTTCCATTATACGAAGTTCACTTTCTAAAAGTATATATTATATTTAAATGGTAATAACAAAAGTGCCTTGCTTATCTGTGCTACATTTTGAATTTTGTATGGGGTATTAACATTTTTTTCATTGATATACATTTTTGTTTGTTTGGTTTTTGTTTTTTGGGTTTTTTTGGTGAGGCAATTGGGGTTAAGTGACTTGCCCAGGGTCATACAGCTAGTAAGTGTTAAGCGTCTGAGGTCGGATTTGAACTCAGGTACTCCTGACTCCAGGGCGGGTGCTCTATCCACTGCGCCACCTAGCTGCCCCGATATAAATTTTTTTCTTTTTTTCCATCACTATCTACCAACCTGTCCTAATCCCCTCAACAGAATCCTCCTTCCTGCTTGAAACGTATAAGCATGGCAAGGCAAAACAAATCCAGTTCTAAATTTCTGATCTAATAAATTATTCTGTCTCAGAATAACTCTTCTCCTGTACCTCTGGTTCATTATCTGCCATGGGGTTGGTAATAAGTTTCTTCATTGGTCTTCTGTAGTCATGATAGGCTTACTGCAAGTTATTTTCCTTTACATTATTGTAGGATGATAGGATCACAGATTTAGAGTTGAAAGGGACCTTAGAGGCCATTGATTATATCACCCTCATTTTACAAATGATGAAACTGAATCGCAGGGAAGATAAATGATTTGCCCAAGGTCAGTGTATAAATTGTTCACCTGGTTCTGCTAATTTTATTTTGTTTCAGGTCATGTAATACTTCCCAGATGTCTCTAAATTCATCATGTTTGTGATTCCATCCATTGCAAAAATATCCCATCACATTCATATGCCATAATTTGTTTAGCCATTTATCAATTGATAAAAAGCCCCTTTGTTTCCACTTCTTTGCTATAACATGATACTTAGGTTCCAAATTAGTTTCCAGAATGGTTTGACCAATTCACAGCTCTACCAATAGTACATTAGTGTGTCTGTCTTCCCAAAGCCCCTTCAACAATTATTAGGCTCCTCTTTTGTTTTCTTTGCCAATCATAATGTTAGTTTAAATCTCAAGTTGTTTTAATTTGCATTTCTTTTAATAGTGGTTTAGAACATTTTTATAAGATTGGTGAGAGCTTAGATCTCTTCTCATATCCTTTCTTTGAGGCCATGTTTGTTCTTTGTTTATTTGCACATTTTAAAATTTTTATTTTTTTTGCATTTTTTATTTTTTTGTGGTGATTCTTTACATTTATATTTTTGTAGCCATTATATATCATATATTCTTGATTTTACTTCACTACAACTGTCTTTGTATTTATCATATTCATTGTTTCTTAACAGTATAATAACTTTTCCATTACATTAATGTACTACAATTTGTTTAGTTATTCCCCAGTTACTAGGCAGCTACTTGGTTTTTAATTCTTTCTTAACCACAAAAATATATGCTGCTATAGAGAAAAAAATGCTGCTATAAAGATTTTGGTGTATACAGTGGCTTTGTTCTTATCAATGACCTCCTTGGAGAATGTGCCTAGTAGGAGGATCTTTGGGTCAAAAGGTTAGGACATTTTAGTCATTTTATTTGTATAATTCCAAATTAATTTTCAGAATTATTCCAAGTTCCATCAACAATGCATTAGTGTGCCTGTTTTTCTACTCAACATTGATTATTCTTTTCTTTTCTCATCTTTGTCAATTCATCTGGTATGAGGTAAAAGAGTTATTTTAATATGCATTTCTTTGTTATTTATTTGAAGCAATTTTTTTCATGTTCTCTATTGACAGTTTGGTTTTCTTTCTTTGAGAAATATTTATTCATATCCTTTGATCATTTAATCTATTGAGGAATGGCTATCACTCATATATTTGAACCAACTTCTTATATGTCTTTGATATGAGACCTTTACCAGAGAATCTTTACAAAGATTTTTTCCCAATTAACTATCTCTCCTTCTAATTTTAGCTGCATTGTTCTTATTTGTGCAAAATCTTTTCAATTTTATACTGCCAAAAATCGTTCATTTTATCTTGAACAATCCTTCTTATCCTTTGTGGTCAGGGATATGGTCTAGGATATGTCTTCCTATGTATTCCCCTATTCATAGTTGCAAAAGTTATTCCTTCCTTACTGCTCTGATTTTTATTATACCTACCTAGGGCATGTATCTATTTGGAATTTATTATGGCATATGTTGTGAGATCTTGGTCTAAACCCTAATTCTGCCAGACTCCTTTCCAGTTAACCCATTATTTGTCATCTTTCAGTTTATGTGACTATGTTAGCTTGCTTCTCCATGGCATTTATATTTAAATTTATTCCATTGATCAACTTCCTCATTTTAGATAATATCATATATATTGATGATTTGCTTTATAGAATAGTTTGATATGGTACTGTTATGAATGCTTATAGAATGAATGAAATTAGTTCATTCAAGTTTGTAAATCTCATATTTCAAATAGAGTTTTGCTTCTCACCACAATCAAATCATTTTGAATAATCACCTGCAGATTGCTTTTAAACCTTTTTTGGGGGGGGGGGGCAGGTCAATGAGGGTTAAGTGACTTGCCCAGGGTCACATAGCTAGTAAGTGTCAAGTGTCAAGTGTCTGAGGCCGAATTTGAACTCAGGTCTCCCTGAATCCAGGGCCGGTGCTTTATCCACTGCGCCACCAAGCTGCCCCCTAAACCTTTACTTATATAGAACATTTTCTACATACTTCTTCAGGTCTTTCTCATGTACTCCTTGGTATGTGATACACTTAGCACTTTCCATTTATTTTCTTCTTGCCTTTCAAACCTACTTTGTCTCTTCCTTTCTAAGAAAGATTAAATTTGAGACCCATTAGAAATTATCACTAACATTTCAAATGTTTCCACAGCAAAGAATCCATTCAAGAATTGGTAGGGATAAACATGTAACTTCAAGTGAAATTAACTTTTAAAAAATAGTTTTAAGTTGTTCATAGCTAGTTCAAACTGTCAGACAAAATATTACTGTAATGAGTAGTTTTAAATTAATAATTCATAGAGTCCTATATCAGCCCAGTTTTGTAAATAGTCTTTTTTTTTTAATTTTTGGGGGCATTAAACGTTTATTAAAAGCATACAGGTATTCACATGGAGTTCAGAAAGTTAAGAAAAAGAAAGCCTACCTAGTCTAGAGTTTCAGCCTGGTCTGGTTCCTCTGTCCTCCGTCACCAGCCAGCTTCAACCACGAACTCCTAAATAGTCTTAATTGAGGTTCCAAGTAGAAAGTAATATGTTACTGCTGTCCAGTTTAGAAGTTGACGGTATCAGATTTTAAAAAGTTGATATCTGAGTAGAAAGATGACAATTTTGCAGGGGTAGTCCTAGGTGGAAAGATGTTTATTGTCATGAATATATGTATGTGTGTGTGTGTATATATATATATAGATATAGATAGATAGATAGATAGATATAGATAGATAGATAGATAGATGTGTGTGTGTGTGTGTGTGTGTGTGTGTGTGTGTGTGTGTGTGTGTGTGTGTATCTCAAATCATGACTTCACTTCCAGGTTCCAGACATAGATCTTAAACTTCCTGTAGGATGACAATATCTTGCCTCTGTACACCTTCTTTTCTTCTCCAACTCTGTCTGTGTCTCTGCCTTACTGGCTCCCATCTACAGAGAGAATGGGGAACTTTCTGTCAGTGAGCACCGAAAACTTTGACTATAATATTTGATACAGTAGTCCTATGTAAATATACACAAATGCATCTCTCCCTCTCTCTCTCTTTCTCTTTTTTTTTGGTGAGGCAATTGGGATTAAGTGACTTGCCTAGGGTCACATAGCTAGTAAGTGTTAAGAGTGTGAGACCAGATTTGAACTCAGGTTCTCCTGACTCCAGGGCCGATGCTCTATCCACTGCACCACCTAGGTGCCCCGCATATCTCTTTTAATGAAGTTTTTTTTCTACTCAGAAGAGTTTTATTTAACTATTCAAACAGAAAAACGTAAATGAAGAATGCCTATTTTTTACATTATTTTGTTGTTGTTTGTCCTTCATTTTCTTTTTTTCCATATAAATATTTTATTATTTTCCAGTTGCATTTAGATAGTTTTCAACATTTGTTTTTATAAGATTTCTAGTTTCAAATTTTTCTCCCTCCCTTCCCAATGAGTTTTTTTTAAAAAGCAATTTATGTACCCAAATTGATTAGGCTTGTTTTTAAGTGTTGAAAAGAGTAGAAAGAAGGTTTATATCCCAGAGGATAGGAGACTAAATCTAAAAAAAAGAACATTTTGTATTGGATCAATTTTAACAGAAAAGTTTAAAAATAAATTTTATTTAATGTTGCTTTTTTTTTCTTTTAAAGGAAAGGACAATTTCAGGCATGAAGAATATCATTGCTGAAATGGAGCAGGCATCAAGGTAATTCTCAGGTGGTATTTTGTTAAAGATACAAGTTTTACAGAATTGACAAATAAATGACCAAATTGCATTATTATTTTTAATATTGTAAAACCATCTCTGAAATTTTATAGAATGTGTAATTTTATTTTTAGTTTTCCAAATTTTGTTGCATCTCTGTAAACTCAAGTGTTTTACTTTTCAGTGTTGTCTTATTTTTTATTGTTGTTCTGCATCAGTAAAATACTTCTAAATGCCCTTGTTTGACTTACAAAATAGACAATCAACTGAAGCTCTTATCATGTGTGAACAAGACATTTCCAGGATGCGTAGACAACTGGATGAAACAAGTGATGAGCTTGCTCAGGTTGCTAGAGAAAGAGAGGCCTTGGGTCGTGACAATGATAAACTGCAAGAGTCAGTCTCTAGAATTAAGCAAGAAAACCAGGTATTTTTGCTGATAGAATACTTTTTAAAATGCAGATTTACAAATTTTATCTTAATTGAAAATGAGGTATAGGTTATAATTAGATAAATTAGGATTAAGAAAATGTGGGTTGGTTTAAACCTTTGCATATAACTAAACTCCCCTTACTTTTTCAATGAAATTCTCAGCCAGAAGATGTGATGTGAATGGCAATGAGCTAGTATTTTCTGTTAAAAATAAGAAACAAGAAACTGTAAGGTAGGACACTCAGATGTTTTAGCAAATGTAGATCTCTTTTAATGAAAGGATAGAAAAATATTCTGTGATGGTTTAAGAGCAATTCTACTTAAAGGCAGAGGTATTAACTAGACCATATTTTTAGGTCCTTTGTACCTTAACTCTGTTTGACCATTTATTTTATTTTTTGTTGTGTGTAGTTCATTTTATGTATCTTCTTTTTATTATAAAGTGTTCTTGCTTCTCTTATTCTTAATGTCAGCCACTTATTTAGGCAATTTGTGCCTGTATTATTAAACATTTCTTCTTTTATATTGCAATCTTCTGCTAATTTTTGTATCTAGTTTAATGATTATTTTATCATCTTTAACATTCACTTTTATAACCCCCTCATTACTGTAAATTTTTTTCATTTGGCAATAGTTGTAATTTACTGTAATTTTTCTCACAAATTTTCTACTTGAAAAGGCATAAATTTTTTTGTGATGGTTACATAAACAGCCATCAAGATAGATCAATATACTAATTATATAATGTTTTCTCTTTGCATTTTAACATGTTTGTAAAACCAAAAGGTATGAATTTATAGGGTCTTCTCATATTATATTCTTCATATTCTGATAAGATAGGTAAATTAAAATTAAGAGATTACATTTGTGAAAAATGCTTTTTTTTGCTTTTTTGTTTTTAAACAGGTGTTATCCAAAAAGTTGGCTGAAAATCAAGTTGAGCTTAGTGATTTAAAACAGAAGAACCAAGAGAATAGCAGTGATGTTAACAAGCTGAAATCTTTACTAAAGGCTGAAGTATGTGTGTATATGTATATGTATATATATTTGGTTTTTTGCTTTTAATTATCATGGTATTTAAATAAGACTTTTTAATAGAGATGAATTAAATCAAAGGTACATCCCCAGTAAAAGGTGACCGTGACTTTTTTGGGAGGAGGAGGGGGTGGAGCAATGAGAGTTAAGTGACTTGCCCGGGGTCACACAGCTAGTACATGTCTAGTGTCTGAGGCCACATTTGAACTCAGGCCCTCCTGAATTCAGGGCCAATGCTTTATCCACTGCGCCACATTTTGAACACATCTGTAATATGTAGTGTTCAAGGGTAATAACACTGAAAATTGATTATAGAGTTCCAATTTCACCATCACTATCATCATAACAATGACAAAAATTTTAACACTTGACATTTATATTACAGTGCTTTAAGGTTTGCAAAGGACTTTACAGACATGTTCTCATTTGATCCTTACAAAAATGCTTTGAGATAAATGCTATTATCCTCACTTTGCAAATGAGGAAACTAAGATTTAGAGAGTTTACTCACCTGGTAAATGTAGGAGGCAGAATCTGAACCCTCATCTCCTCTGAATACAAGTATAAAGCTTTCCATTATACCATATGCATTTTGAGGAACTAGTAAGTTGACTCAAGATGGCTTTTTATACTAAAGAAATTTTCTGTTACAGTTTTGGAGGAAGTAAATGATTTCTAATCCACCCCCATCCCCAACAGAAAAAAGAACCATCATAATTAGAAAATATTTGCATGGTCAGGACTGTGCAACCATTTTGTGGATCACATTGCCTACTTGTTCTGAAATGATTGGTCTCTGTCATGTGTATTGTAATAGTGCTATTTATCTAGAATAATCTAATAGTGAATGAATACATTATGAGATAACTGGCCAAAAGAGAATCCTGGGTCTATCTATGAACTCATATGGAGGTCATTTTCTTTAGAGTATAAAAGAAGAGGTAGGTCATAGTTGGTTGGGTCACACCTTGAGTATAAGCCCATACCTGCTGGCAGGTAGTCTGTGCTCTCTATGACAGGGAGTGACTATACCCAAGGAGTCATTTATTCAAGACCGATAGTCTCTGGAATCTAGAGCTGCTGCATCCCCCTCTCTGTTCTACCATACAAAGGGTTCCTAATCGATGAGCCTGACTCCTTTGAGAGTTGGAAGTTGTAACATTTTTAGTTCCAAAGCTGTTTCTACAGACAAGAAAAGACTCTAATTGTCTCTAACGGCTAATTAGAACTTGATTATTCTGTTCTATGGACAACAGTTTCAAGGAAGTGGAGGGGACAGGGATCACCTCTACTTTTTTTTCCTTCCATTTTCGTGGCCAGTTGACTGTGGTTGTGTTCATTAGGTTTCATGTGTCACTTACATCTGTCTATTCCAGGTAAATATGAACAACTTGAAAATTCTTGGACTAGATAAACTTGAACAAGGACAGTGGGTGTAGGTATATATCCATTGGGAGAAATCATACCCCCAAACCTATAAAATATTTACTAGATTGATGTAGCTATGTAGTATCCCACAATAACAATAAATTATTATTATTATTATTATTATTTTACAAATTTCTTTTGCTTACCTTGTTTAATGAATTCTTTATATTAGTTAGTCAAGAATTACTTTGGTGGCTCTTACTGTGTCCTTATCACTGTGTTAAGTATTGTGGGAGAGATACAAAAGACATGCTCTCTGCCCACAATAATAATAACTAACAGATTATATAGCATTTTAAGGTTTGTAAAGCAATTTACATATATTATCTCATTTTATCCTCACAACAACCTTGTAAGCTATCTACCTTTTTATTATCCCCATTTTATGTATCAAAAAACTGAGGTTGATATATGTTAAACAATTTGCACAAGGGTACATAGCTAATGTGTTTGAAGTGCAATTCAAAACCAAGTCTTTCTCACTCCAAGTCTCCTGCTTTATCCGGTGTACTCAAAATAGGGCCACCAGTTATAGGTAAAGTGATTGCAATATATGTTATGTTTTGAGGGACACCTAAAGATCCTTCTCATAAATATCACTAAACTACTTGGTTATCTAAGTTTCCACCATTAGAGATTCAGTCCTTTGAAATTGTGTCTTTAAGGGTCTCTTGTTAAATTATGAGAACTCTTTACAACCAACTTGATATTTGATAGTATTTAGATATAATATTTTAAGTCACTGTCAACTATTATAAATAGTTGATGTTTACAGTAATAAACTTATGGTAATTATATTACTCACATAATTATAAGTTTATATTAGTATTAGTCATATAATTATCATAAGTTTATATAATAAACTTAACATAAATTCATTTATAAGACAAGCTAGGTGAGAGAAAGGACAGAGGTAAATTTTTTTTTTTTGGATTAGGCAATTGGGGTTAAGTGACTTGCCCAGGGTCACAGTGTCAAGTGTCTGAGGCTGGATTTGAACTCAGGTACTCCTGAATCCAGGGCTGGTGCCACTGAGCCACCTAGCTGCCCCCAACACAGGTAAATTTTTGATGAGGGTAGGTGTATGGATCTGAAATTCATAGGGTATTGGGACCTGGGTATGGGTTATCACAGTGTGGGGTATCTACAGCTAGCCCACATTATGAATGTACTTAAGCCTAGGAAAAGGACTAAGAAGCAAGGGCAGAAGACGGAATAATGTTGAAGTTAGGTGGGTGAAGCCCTAAAGGGCAACTTTGCCTTTTTTTTTTTTTTTTTTTTTTTTGCGGGGCAATGGGGGTTAAGTGACTTGCCCAGGGTCACATAGCTAGTAAGTATCAAATGTCTGAGGTCAGATTTGAACTCAGGTACTCCTGAATCCAGGGCCGGTGCTTTATCCACTGCGCCACCTAGCTGCCCTGCAACTTTGCCTTCTTAACAATTTGAACTAGGAGTTTACAATCTTCTAGGAAAGTAAACGTTTTTACGTTAACAATTAGAAAATAAGGCAGTGTTCTAGTGTTAAATACTAAGGCATAGATATTGAGTATAATAGGTATTCAGAGAACAGAGAGATTAATGTGGGATAGTTATTAGAAAAGATGCAATATACATATATCCAATAGATGGATGGATGGATAGATAGATATCTTTTGATACCTAGGAGAAGCATGTGCAATGAAATATAACTTTGTCCAGGGGACTAATTTGGGGAATTTTGATATAAATATATCTTTATTAGGTCTTAAAATGTGTATTAAATGTTTTATTTTTATTATTTTATAATGCTGAAGGATTCTCATGATTAATAAGAAAGATTCAACTAGATAGTGTATGAAAAGGGAATTTTGTCATGCTAGATGTAGCCTTTAATATATCAGTTACAATTAATACTTGAAAATCCATCTCATGATTTTATTTTCCTATTTTTATTGAGAAGATTTATATGGAACATAAAAAACAATGTCATTGGCTGAAAAGGTAGAGAGATAGTGAGCCTAGCCATTACAATAATAGTAGTAATTACACATTTGCTCTCTGACAGACATAATGGGAAAACCTGGACCTCAGAAACATGTATGGTGCTCAAGTGGCTAGTTTACTGTGTACACTATAAGAATTCAACTCTACAAATGTTTGGTGATTTTACAGATATAGCTAAAATATTTCTCAGAGGATAAAATCTTGCTCAAAACCACAAGGTGGAAGTATAACACTGAATGTCATCTATTCTGTTTCTCCTTCTTTCTTCCCAGAACCCCAGAGGTTAGGATCATCAGAAGAGGGCCATAGATAAGAGAGGGAGTATCCAAAGTTTGGGGTATCTTAAGTTTAGACTCCTTTCTAAGGAAATAGATTACTATACTTTGTTACCTCAAATATCACCAGATTATTAGTATGATTATTCCATTTACAAAATATTTTAAAATAATAATGCATAGTATTTATTTTGTATAGCTGCTTTCTTTCCTTGCTATCCTGAGAAATGATCAGATTTCAATCTTCAGCAGTTACCTTGTCATATTTAATTCTTGGCTTCCAAGCAAAAATTGGGAAAGGTTCTAGGACTGTGGGTGGTAGTGAATCATGAAAACAGGGCATGAAGCCAGAGCTAGAAGAGTCAAGTGGAGTTGTGAACAGAATAATTGGAATGCTAAGAAGCTAGATGTCAAGAAAATAGTCATATCTAACACATAGCACTTTTAAGGTTTACAAAGCACTTTACATGTATGTTAATTATCACATTTCATATTATGACAACACTGTGAGGTAGGTACTATTATTATCCCCATTTTACAGATGAGGAAATTGAGGCTAAAAAATTTTAAGTGATTTGCCCAAAGTCACACAGCTCCCAAATGTCTCGGGTAGGATTTGAATTCAGACTGATTCCAAATACAATGTTCCATCCACTATGTCACGGGGTAGCTGCCTGCTACAGCAAAGGTAATTTGACAATTGTGTAATTGCTAGAGATTAAGTCAAGGTAATCTGACAAGGAGCTAAAACCAGAGAATTACACAGATGCCAAAATTCAAACCAAGATCAGAACAAGTAAGGACCAGATTATACAATGTAGTAAAAGGGGATCAAGTTGGTTGAAGCCATATCCTAGGAGCAACTCACACAACCGGAGCCCAGCACCAGTGAACTAATGGTAGCTTAGCAAATAGGCAGTTTTAGAGAATTAATAAAAGACCATCTATTAGCCCTACTTGAACAGTAACTTTAACCCTTTCATTACCAGAGGTTTGGAGACCAAGGGAACTGTTTGAATAAACTATAGAGTTTGAAGTGTTTTTGTTTCTGTTTGAAGATAAGATGATTTCCCACAATATAGATAGGTAGATAGATGGGTAGATAGTCAATAGATAGATAGATAGATGACCAAGTACAAGTTGGTCTTCTCTTTAAAGAACTCATGGAATGATCTCTATTCGATAAAATGAAGAGCTTATAAATAGGAACAAAGGGAAGATATTAGGAAGAAATAAAAAGATTCTGAAGAGCCATGTGGGGACCAATTTTTAATTGGAGAGTGTTAGCTAAGCGGCTTGCCGCATATTGGGGCAAAGAAGGAGACCGGCAGCCTCCCTCAAAACAGAACAGGATTTATTTTAACAAGAATGAACTTTAAAAAAAAAAGAAAAAACCACAAACAGGATCAGTTGGATCAAGGGAAAGGAAATAAAGTGGGGAAAGGGAAATTATACAACCTCAAAAGATACCACCGCCCAGGAATCAGCTAAGAATACACAGCAGACCTCCTGTCTCCTGTCGTTCGAGCTCTAGCTAGAATGCCCAGTTCTCCTCCCCCAATCCCAGAAAAACCCCACACAGCCCCAGCTAATGGGATGGCTGCTCTGACAGTCACATGACTGCCCTCACTAGGCTTCCAATCATTATAATTTTGCCAGGCCCATGTAGGCGTGGGTGAGTGGTGATGATGTGAGGTGCCAGCGCTATGGCAATGGCTACAACCAGTGGGTGGAGCACCATGCAGTTTGTGGAGCCCCAGGCCAGTGTGCTCCAAGGTATAAAAACCTCAAATAACAATTCTTTACAGCCAGGGGGTAGGGGATGGGGCAGAGTCAAAATCACTGTTAAGTGGTTGGTGGATACAAGACATGCGAGAAAGAGAAAAACATTTTTTATACCCCTAGAGTTGTAATATAGATATGAGGCGCTTTTCATCGAGTGTAGATAAGCATTCCCTGAGAAATAAGCATCTCACTTCACAGAAGGAGAAAGCCCCATTGATATCAATACCTAAGAAGAAACTGGTTAATGATCCCAAGAAAAAGGTGTCATGGTGATTAATGAATGACCTCTTCATGAGAGTTTACATGAGAGCTCATATAGACCCTGATATGGCCAAATGAAGGGTTTCTGTCTTCTTGGAATATGTATCTAGAACATAATGGGAGACCCTGTTGAGCCTTTCACACCTGCTGACTGTTATCCAGTTTTGGTGATTGATGTTCTAGAAGAAACTTGAAAATAATTTGAAGGGACCATAGAATCCTGGATAGTAAGCTGAAGGAATTTAAGGATATGGGTGATGTTTTCATCATACTTTCTTATTAATGTTTGGGGGCTTGGGGAAGGAACAACCACATGAGAAATGTTAGTGGTTAAACAAATAATGTCACCTAACAAGGTTTGGTTTTCTGAAGCATGGTTTAAAAAAAGCAAGTGAAGGGATCATAAGATGGAGTTTTTGTATCTCTCCCACAATACTTAGCACAGTGATAATTAAGAGCCCCTAAAGTAATTCTTGACTAACCAATATAAAGAACTCATTAAACAAGGTAAGCAAAAGAAATTTGTAAAATAATAACAATGTTATTGTTATTGTGGGATACTATGTAGTTACATCACTCTAGTAAATACATTTTGTATGCAGCTGCAAGCTTCAGTTCACTCCTCTGTACTGGAACCAAAACCAGGGATTCTGCTTTTCTCGGGGCAGTCACAGAGAGCAAGGCCCTTCCCCTTCTGGGACTGCACTCACTCTTCCCTCTTCATAGGCATGGCCTGAGACTGCTTCTGATCAGTGCAGCTGGGCCCCAAGTCCAGCAACAGTGGAGGGCTCTGCAGTCTTCCCCTGATTAGCAGTCTGACCTTCACATTGTCCCTGGGGCCACTGAGGCTGCCGCTGATAGAGCTGCCCCTGGGGCTTGTTGTTTGTTGATGCAGGGGTACATGCCCCGAGATAACTGCCCTTCAGTCAGGCCTCCATTCCAGGAGGTCAGGTCTTTCCTAATGACCTCCTAAGTTGTTTTAGGCTGGACAACTGCTCTATCCCAACTTTTAATTATTTCTGACTCACTAAAGTTCACTTTGGGACATTGTTTTAAATTGTTTGGGGGAAAATTTTCAAGAATCATGTATTTTCCTCCTTACTTTACCATCTTCCCAGAATCCTCTGTCCTTTAATATTTTATGGATACTACTGTCCCAGTCAGGGGGACTTCATCTGTTAGCCTTTGCTCTCACTTGCTGACTAGCCAACTTCCTTTTACAGTCATATGTCCCCATGATCGTCTCTTTTATGCCACTTTGTAATGATCACAATTGTGATAGTACTTTATCCTTTAATTGCAATTAGTTTTTCAGCAGCAGCAGGTATCATGTCCCCAACACCCCATGGAATATATAGATTGCCTAGCTGGTATTTACATCCATAATTATGCAATAAGTAAGACTAATGATTGAACTCTTGACTCTTTTCCTCAGCAAGCAAGCCCTGACACATCATGTTAATTATCTGACTTAAACTTCAACTGTTTTTATTATTTTCAAATTCTTACAAGTAAAACCCAAGATGACTTATTTCAGGAGGCTGAGAACCGCCAACTTATGGAGGACCTTCGAAAAGCCGTTGAACAGGCTGAAAGCTGGGAAGCCAAAGCCCGCCAAACAGAGGCTGAGAACAACACGCTCAAACTGGAACTTCTCAGTGCAGAGGCAGAAAGTAACAGACTAAAAGAAAAAGTGGACTCACTCAATAGAGAGGTGGAGCAAGTAAGCTGGGAACAAGTGTGGGCAGTTCATCTGGAATTATACCTAGAATATTTTGTAAAGCTTCAAGCCCTTAAGCCACCAAACCGATTCTTTAATTTTTCTCACAAGGGCAGAAATTAAGCTCTGACTAAAGAACTTTTCCTAGGTGTAGCTATTGTTAGGATAACAGTACTTCAGATTTATATTGTGCTTCGTAGTTTTGAAAGTATGTTCACATCCATTGTTGAATTTCATCCTCAGCATTACTATTAGTCTTTGTAGAAAAAAAAATTCTGAAGATAACTAAATGAGTATGATTCCTCAGCATTTGAAAGCACTTGATTTTTATTTTTAACATTACACTCAAGTTTTTAACATGCTATCAAACATAATAATTCATGGGCTTAATTTATGGCTACCCAGGCCCTTGATTTTCAAGATTCTGATAGCAAGCACTAGAGAGCTATGAGCCAAAAGATCAGTGTCATTGTGACTGATATTAAGAACTGGGTGTTATGGATATAAGGAGGTAAGATTTTTAAAAAATTATTATTATGCCATAAAACACTAGATCAGGCCTCTGACAATGTAGCCAATGTGATCAGGCATGTAGACTTTATGTTTATATAATAGAAAGCTTTAAAAAGTGCAGATTTTTTATTACAAGAAAAATCAACCCAAACCCTGACTTCAGTGTTTTTATAAAAAGCTTAAAGATTCTAGGTGTCATAGAATGCATCTTATAGTATTAGTAAAAAAAGTTTTGCTGTATTTCTCTGTGACTAACTTAGTCATCTCGTCCTGCCAGCATTTAAATGCAGAAAGGTTGTACAAGTCTCAGATTTCCACTTTGCACAAATCCCTTTTAAAGATGGAAGAGGAGCTTCAGAAGGTTCAGTTTGAGAAAGTCTCTGCCCTTGCAGATTTGTCTTCCACACGAGAACTCTGTATTAAACTGGACTCTAGCAAAGAACTACTCAGTCGACAGCTTATTGCCAAAGACCAAGAAATAGATATGGTATTTAAGACACACATTAAAAACAGTATTTGTTTATATTGTATGTGTTCTCTGAAGAATTTAAGGGGCTCCAGCCTTCCTTAGGAGTATGAGATTTCATTTTATAAAGGTTTATGGTTTTGCATCCAAACATTAAGAGACGCCTTTCAACCATAGAACTGTATTTTTAAGGCCTATATAAGTTCATTTTTCTCTGTTGTTTCCCAAATAGCTCAAGAACCTATCAGTTCTTTATTAGGATTTCAAATGAAATTTTATTTTAAATTTGTCATTTGAATTTATTTTTATTCAGAGGAATTTAAGGGAACATGATACCTTAACCAGGAGAGTATATTTAAGTTTCTCCAGATAGTATATAATTATGATTATATACTATTATCATAAAAAAATTATTTTTAATTGAAAATAATTTTCTTAAAATTAAATAAATCCCTTTGCATGATGAAGAAATAAAGATTTATGTTTCATAAGTCTTAGCTAATATCTGTAAACAGGGAACAGCTTTTAGTAAATCATTTAGAGTCATATTTACACTTCGATTTAAAGCCATTTATCTCAGGCCTCTTTAGCTTTAGTCAGTATTACCTTATAGTAAAAGTAATACATGCTTGAGTTTCTTAAGTAAATGAGAATTTCTTGTCTGTTTTTATCCTAGTAAGGGCAAATTTTGAATAGGTTTTTTATGGAATGGCACTTCCCAGAGAGGCCCAGCATCTTTTAAAAGATATTAAACGAGGGGCAGCTAGGTGGCGCAGTGGATAGAGCACCGGCCCTGGAATCAGGAGTACCTGAGTTCAAATCCAGCCTCAGACACTTAACACTTACTAGCTGTGTGATCCTGGGCAAGTCACTTAACCCCATTGCCTCACTAAAAAAAAAAAAAAAGATATTAAACGCTTATTCTCTTAGATCATTCAGCTCTAGCTAATGAATGTGCTAATAGCTATTCCCTGTTATAAGTATATTAACCTAAATTTAGTCTTTAGCTGGGACATTTATATATATGAATAAATACAAAAAGATATAGAAATATAGAAACGTTATCTAGAAATATCTCTACATGAACTAAAATACATAGTTAATAAATGGATAGCACACTGGATAGTAAATCTAAAACTAGAGGATTTATAAAGCAGCAATTCAACTGAGTGAGAATGTAACTCCTCTGGTTTTTGTTAGTCCTTTGCTAATTTTTATTTGGAATTTATGTAGAGTTATAGAATACTAGTATTTTCATCTCTCAGGGACTAAATATTTTTCTAAAAAAATTATTCCTCAGGGGCAGCTAGGTGGCGCAATGGATAAAGCACTGCCCCTGGATTCAGGAGGACCAGAGTTCAAATGTGGCCTCAGACACTTGACACTTACTAGCTGTGTGACCCTGGGCAATTCACTTAGCCCTCGTTGCCCCACCAAAAAAAAAAAAATTACTCCTCCTAGATAAAGTTTTATAGTTGTATTTTAGGTACTTCTATCCCCAGTATAAAGTTTCTATCATTTCTATTATGTGTGAAGTTGTATTCTCATGCATTTGAACTTAATAGTATAGTTTTAACATATTCAGTTAAGTACTTTTTTTGTCTTTAAAGAGAGCTAGGGGTAATAAGAAGAAGACAGAGTATCCCTCTAGCTGTGATTTTTTTTTTCTCCTGAATGTGAGAAGAATGCATATTGATAAATAACTTGGGCAGGCATATTCAATTGATTTAATATCAATATAGTCAGGGATTCCTGATCCTTTTGTGGTTTCAGTTTGCTGTCTTTAAAATAAATTGACTAAATCTGCCTTTTATCTGTTTTAGAGGAATACTGAGAAGATATTTTTAAACCTCATTATTTCCTAGTAGGGGCAAGGTATTATATAACAGTTTGCTTAGAAATTATATTAGAAAAGTTTAAAGAATTATCTTAATTTATAATCATTGGCAGTAAATTTTTATAATGTAGTATACATCTTAGTTTATGACAGATCTTAGAACCTAGCAACAGTATGGGAGACCTTCATTTTTGTTTGTTTGTTTGTTTGTTTGTTTGCAGGGCAGTGGGGGTTAAATGTGTTGTCCAGGGTCACACAGCTAGTAAGTGTCAAGTGTCTGATATCAGATTTGAACTCAGGTCCTCCTGAATCCAGGGCTAGTGCTTTATCCACTGCTCCACCTAGCTGCCCCCCAAGGCCTCCATTTTTTAAGGAAATAGTGTGCCATGTTTTGGCCACAGTTCAGATAGCTGGCTCAAGAAATTGCTTAGAGGAGAACCCACTACAAATATGTATAGGATTAAGAAAGTATGAAATTAATTTCAGTTATCATCTGGGAAAAAATTAATTACTATAGTCCACGGGGTAGCTAAGGACCGTGTGTATCCCCCTCAAATTATTTTCCCAGGATAGAACTACTTCAGTTTTGTACAGATATAATTATAAATTTTAAAAATTATAGAGGAATATTAAAACTGGAAATAGGAATAGATTTCAAGCTTATGGTCAACGATTCTTTTGATCAGAGAATGAGGGAGGGAAATGAGGAGGGGATATTTTCCATTCTTCAGTTCTATGGAGTCTGATGTGCCCTGCAAATATAGAATGGGAGAAGTAGGCCATGTGTTGAGATAGAGGAACAAGAAGCAGTAGTGATTGTACACATGATGCTAAAATTGCCCAGATAGCACATCACTTAAATAAATGAATGGGGCTAAGTTTAAATATCTTCCTATTATTATACAGGTGGAGAACGAGTTAGATTCTGCTCGAAATGAAATAGAGCTTCTTAGGAATCAGATGGCGAATGATAGAATCTCCATGCAGAATCTAGAAGCTTTGCTGGTGGCCAATCGAGACAAAGAATACCAGACTCAAGTAGCACTTCAAGAAAAGGAATCAGAAATTCAGCTTCTAAAAGAGCACCTTTGTTTGGCTGAAAATAAAATGTGAGTCAGCCAGGAATATCTTAATATTAAATCCCTTCTGTTTATCTAAATGCTTGAAAATTATGCAGTCATAGAATTTTGGAGCCAGAAGGGATCTTCAGGCTAAACTAGTCCAGCACCTTCATTTTACAGATGGAGAAACTAAGGGACACATACCCTTGAATATACTTGTCTGACCATGTGAGTTCATAGAACTGTTTCATTAGAAACAATTAAGCATTTTATGATCTGAAGACTTTTTATATGTGCAGACTTATCACTGCCATTTAGTTGTATATATAGAAGAATTTGTGTTATTTCTTTGTGCAGCCAGAAGAATTTTAGTATCTACTATATATGTGAGCTGCTCGGCACAGTGGAGAGTCCCTAGTCCTCTCTGAGATTATACCAAAAATGTTGTACATAGCCGAAAGTAACACTGACCACTTTTCACAAGACCCCACTCTTGGCCACAGTTATATTCCATATTCACTTATTCAGCCTCAATACTGGCCCTCTATTCTCTGTTTACCCCATAGCAGCTTTAGGTATGACTATGGAATGAAGAACTAGCCCATGGCATAGGAGTATTTGGCAAGACATAGGATTATAGGGTCAGTGACAATATTTATTGTAGTGACTGAAAACCTGGCAACTATGATTAAGTCATTCATCTTCATTTTCTTATTTTGATTGCCAAGCAACACATGACAACTATCAATAGGGATCTACCACATTGGGAACATAGGAATACTTCCAATTTCAGCTCTCCATGTCTATTTTTATACGTAGGTATATTCTATTGGTAGAATAATTGATAGAATGACTAAAGATGATAAACTTTTTATTTACCATTTTATTTACCAGGTTTTAGCCATTTGTGTTACATAATTGCAGATACAAAGGGGAAAGGCTAAAATCTAGTTTTTTTGTTTAACACTCATTTATTAAGTACTTATTATGCGCCAGGTACTATGCTGAGCTTTACAGATATTACCTTATCTTATATTACCACAACCCTGGAAGGTAGGTGTTGTTATCCCCACTTTCCAAATGAGGAAATTGAGGCAGAGGTTAAGTGACTTGCCCAGGCTCACACAGCTAGTAAGTGTATGAAATAATATCTGAACTTAATTAAGCCTTCCTCACATCGAGTCCAGTGCTCTCTATCCATTATGCCACATAACTGCCTGCTAGTTTGTACTAGTATCCATGTTCTCCTCCTAAAATATGGAACCCAGGCCATAGGGATTTATAACCAGTACAGTAACTGCATATATGACATATATATGTGTATATACACACATATATTTATAGGTGCACATACAGCTCTATATACATATTTGTAATGGCATACTGAAGAATTCACTTAAATTGATAAAATTTAGTTTTTAAAATTTTATTTCACACTTTATAGGCATCAGTAAAAACATACAAATATACTTCTTTCATTCAGCAAACATTTATTAAGTGCCTGTTTACATAAGACACTGGAGATAAAAAACAATTAGCTTAAGCATCTTGCCTTCTCCTAGGAGTCAAGAATACACATGCAGAGAAGTAAATGTGAAGTAATTTCAAGATAAGAGACAGTACAAATAGCTGAGGGGAATCAGGAAAGAGAGACTTCCATAGCAGGTGGCCCCTGAGCTCTGAAGAAAGCTAGGGATTCTCTGGGGGTGGTGCCTATCAGAGCAGACCCCTTGTGCCAAGACACACAGGCTAAAGATGAAATGTCATAAAGAAGGGAAGTTTGAACATTATTTATATGAAAGGGAAGAATATGATGTAAGACTGAAAAATAGGTGGAAGCCGTACTGTCAAGACCTTTAATATCAGGACAAGACTTTAGTATTTTTCCTCAAAGGCAACAAGGAGTTGTTGGTACAGTGGAAAAAGCACAGGCCCTGAAGCCAGAGGACCAAGGGTCAAATTCCACCTATTCTGTGACTTAGGTGACTGACCTTGGGATATTTACTCACATAACTTCTTTGGGCCAGTTTTCTTGTCTTTAAAAAAGGGCGTTGGACAAAATGACCTCTGACGTTCGTTTCAGCTGTATGATCTATGATCCTAAAAGTATCTTAACAGAGTTGTGGTATGATCAGATACGTGTTTTAAGAATATCAGTTTGACATTTGTATGTGGGATGGACCAGAGAGGAGAAAGAATAGAAGTGGGGAGGGCATTTAGGATGCCTTTGCAATAGTTTAGGGGAAAGGTGCTCAACTTAATGGCTGAAAGGAGAAAAAAAGCAAATGAATGTAGAAAAAGCGGCAACTGAGTTGAGTGAAGGAGAAGGAGCCTGGAGGTTGTGAACCTAAATGATTGGAAGGTTAGTTGTGCCCTCAACAGAAATGGCATTTTAGAAGAATGATAAAGATGATAATTCTGGACATAGTGAATTTGAGATGCCTATGAGACAGCTGAATGAAGATATTCAGCAGGCAGTTAGAGGTATGGAACTGGAGTTGAGAAGAGATTTGATTAGGGCTTGACATGTAGATGTGGAAGCCATTATTGAACCCACAAAAACTGATGAATTCTTCAAAGAAGAGTAAAACTTAAATAGATGAAAGTATGTGCCCTATTATATTCAAATACATTTAAATATTTTTAAATAGCTGAAACATATTATACAATACTGACTTCCATTGGTGAATGTGATAAATCTATTAGGAGTCAGTATTATGAGCATATTAAATGTCAGATAAATTAGTGTTAATAATAATATCATCTTGCATTTATGTAATGGTTTTACTTTCAGTGTAATATTTGTAGTTATTACTCGAGATAAATGATACGAGTGATATTATCCACATTTTCCTGATGAAGAACTTGAGGCATAAAGAAATTGTCATTAGTGGAGCTAGGATTGGAACCCTGATCTCTCAGCTAGACCATTTTCCCATGTTATATATTCTTTATTTTAAAATATTATGTGTATGTACACCATACATAATAAAACAGGAACATGGAAAGAGAATGGTTCATTTTAGTTTGGATATAATTGGGAGATCATTAACCATATATTTTAATATATTGTAGGAATTAGCAATATTTCCAGCTCTATCATATCTCCTTTAACTTTTTTACATAGGGCCATCCAAAGCCGAGACGTTGCCCAGTTCAGAAATGTAGTAACACAACTGGAAGCTGATCTCGATATTACAAAAAGACAGCTGGGGACAGAGCGCTTTGAGAGGTAAGTTGACAACCATGCATTGTTCACCCTTCAAAGTGTTGCTTTGGTAGAAACAATCTTAAGATATGATCTGAGTTACAATTTATCATGGAGCTAGTAATCCCATTGTGCATAAAATGTTGAAATGTCACACTTATCTCTTAGAGAGCGGGCTGTACAAGAACTTCGCCGCCAGAATTATACTTCTACCAATTATTACCACATGAGCTCTACAATAAAACCAACTCCTAGGTGTCATTCACCTGATCGTGCCCTTCATCGATCCCCTGATCGAGGCTTAGACAGATCACTGGAAGAGTAAGTGGTTCAAGGACCCATTCTTGTGGAAAAACACATGGAGATGTGCACTGAGCCTTTGGGGGAGGTAGGAAACCCAAGAAACAGCATATCATTGCTAATGATTTTTTCAATTATGTCATGATTGCAGGGCTATATTTATGTAGAAACCAAAAATGTGCTGATAGTTACAATGTATGCCTCGAGATATTGACGTGAATAAAATGCTTTGTGGTATCTGATTTTGCCATAAATTGTTTTTTTTTAATTTGTTAAAGCACTGATTGATTTGTGTGTGTATGTGTATATACATATATTTGTACATTTATGTATACACACATATACATATATATATACACTTATTTTTGTGTATCTGTTACTCTTTTATTAACTTACTTTCATTACAAATTGCTAGTTAATTATTTCAGTGTCATTGAATATGGATATGACATGTACATATCACTCTGGTAATGTAATAGGACATATTCAAGGGAAAATACTTTCAAACATCTTTAAGAACAGGAACCATATAAAGAATGGATTTCTGAGAAGAATTCATACTAAGCAAATGACTACTAATTTGATTTGCATATAAATTAATTGAAGGATAATAAGTAGGTGTCATATCTAAATCATTACTTTGTAACATTTTTATTCCCACTGAAAAGCACCAGATTAACCCAAGTAATGGTTTACCATTTTCTTTCCTTTTTACTTTAATTCAATACTTATTTTTATAACAATGCACTTAGCTATATAAAGCTAGGAACCACTTCCTTTCATGAATTCTGTAAAAAAGTTATTTTTCCTTTCTTTAACTGCAAATCCCTGTTGCAGACTTCCCTTCTCCCTTTAAAAGCCTGAGAGATCCAGAAGTTGCTTTTACCATGATTATGCTCCTGAGAAAAATTTTGTCCTAGACCAACTTTTCTAAGTTGATAGAGCTCTGAAGCAATTGAAAAGATAAGTAAAAAATGTTGTATTGACATGACATAGTCTAATATGAAAAAAAATTAATTCAGGTTCGTGCTGAAAGATCTCATCTTTAAGTAAAGTAAGCACATTTTAAAGCCAATACAGGTTTCCTGTGCCCACATTGAAAACTATAAGGGGATTCAATATCATCTTGTCTAAATTTTTAATTTTACAGAGGAGGAAATGGGAATTAGGATATTATGTTAGTGATAATTCCTTAGTCACAACCTAGAGTTTTAATTTTTGATTTTTAGGTTAGATTTGTGTTTCATAATAGTGCATCAAATCAAATGACAGGGAATTCCAAGGATATTCTCTTCATTTTATTCCTTTATTTAAATTGTTTTTTGTGGGGCAATGAGGGTTAAGTGACTTGCCCAGGGTCACACAGCTAGTGTCAAGTGTCTAAGGCTGGATTTGAACTCAGGTCCTCCTGAATCCAAGGCCAGTGCTTTATCCATTGCACCACCTAGCTGCCCCCTCTTCTCTTCATTTGTAACCAAACATCTTGAGATAATCAGAGAGCATATGTAATTATAAAGACAGATATATATGTGTATATGTACTTGTACATACATACATATTTAAAGCCTAAATGGTTTTGTTTAATCTAGTTCAGACCTTATATCTGATTATTGAAAATTCGTTAGTTTACAAGTGAAACGTTTAAATGGCTTTGTGTTTAATGAATATGTTTTTGAAAATCAATCGTGTTATAATCAGGCACATGTAATATTTTTATTTTTTAAAAAAAGTTACAAGAAGTGTGTACCCAGATACTAAAGGAGAGTGAGACCTAAGGAATATTATGACTTTCCATTATTCCCTTTCAATTAGGTTTTCATGGAACTTTCTTTATTCATATAAACTCTGAATATTCTTGACTAACTGTATATCCTATTCTTTTAGTTTTGTAACATAGTTTACCTTAGGAAACAATGAAGGTTGCAAAAGGAGGGCAAAACAGTAGAGTTTGTGCAGATTTAGTAAAAGAGTGAAAAACTTTACAGTTTGATTAAAAAGTATCCATTATATATTTATTGTAATGAAGAACTCAATATTATCACCTAAATCTCAAATCTTATTTTAGCTAGTAGCTTCTAGCTTCTACATTATCCTCAAACATTTTACTAGCAATAAAATAACAAGATTGTGGGTTATCTAATTCCTAAATTCTGAGAAATTGGAAAACTTTTAAATCTTGCATATGTTAACCCTGGAATACAGTTTTTATACATGGTTAAAATATATTTGAGTTTAAAATTTGTAAATTAGTATTTTTTTCTTTTATAGGAATCTGAGCTTTAAAGATTTTTGACACATGAAGGTTGTTCTTCACCCTCTGGAAAGCAAGGTTAAAAACTGAACTCAAGTTTATGCTATATAATTGATTTTATCTTTTGAATGCTTGACAATGTTAAATGTATTTATTGACCTCAAGAGAACAAACTCTGAATCAGCCATGGTGTTCTGTTTCACACAGCTTATCTCTGTTGTTATTATGCCATATTGCAGTGACTCACCTTAACATTCAGAAGGAAAAATGCATATGGCTGTATTGATCCACACATTAATAGTGAGTGTAAAGAAAAAAGATTTGCCTACTCCGCTATTAAAGGTTGTGGAATAACATTGTTCCTCGAGAGAAAATAAAGAAACTTATAAAAAGAGGGAAAAGTGTTTTACAAAACTGATTTATTTTCTTTTTTTGGGGGGGGGGTATCTGATGTAGTTGGTTAAATTTTATCTTTGTGATTTGTGCTTTCATGTCTGAAGAAATTGTGCCAAAATTGACAAACTTTTTTTATTTGATTTGATCAATATCGACCTGGGACCCAGTATTTCGCTCCATTTTGGAACCAACTTGATAAGTTCCACATCATCTGATTTCAAAGAAGTAGAAAGTATGAGTGTGTCAGTGATGTTCAATACATAACTGTTGTACAATTCAAAGACCTAATTAACAAACATTTTCTGCAATTGTGTTTACTTCCACTATTTTTAGAAAGGTAGGTGATGATATATTTGTAAAGAATGTAAGATAACAGTCTGTATTTTTAATAAGTTTTCTTAAAAAAATTAAAGTACTGTAATCAAATTTTTTGCCTGTGACAGATTTCTGTAGTCTGGAGTATAACTGAAGTACAGTGACAAGTTTTAAATTTTTCTGAAACCTTCCTAGTTATTTTGTTAACCTATTGATAGGCTTCAATTTGATATGAATTTGAATGCCTGAACACTCTTTTATTATCTGTTAGCCATTTATATTCTACCCCTTTCATAGAAAAAAGAAAAAACCCAAACCTGTTCAATTGTAACTGGACATGTAACGTAAATAATTTTCCCATTTATATAATTCTTAGCCATTATGACCACAGTGGCATAAATCAGACTATTTCAGAGAATGTCTTTTCAAGTGTTTTAGCATTCTGATAATTTACTCTGGACTCATGCTATATTATCATTTAGTTTAAATCAGAAAAACAAATCTGAATTTACTGGTCTAATATGATTATGTTAGATCAACAATGTTAAATTGATAGTTATAAAATTGCAATAAAATGAATCTTTAAAGATATTATTTAAAAACATTTTGGGAAATCTTGTTCAAAAGTTTTCTCACTAACAAGTGATACTATATTTATGCAAAATAACTCTTTTCAGGGTATCAGAGAAACTTAACTCTAGATCTTTATGACTACGGTGGAAGGAGATTAATTCTTGGTTTTATCCTAAGAGGAGCTGATAAAGAACTGAATGTAATAGATATGTGCTCAACAAAAGGAATCTTTGTGTAGGAAGACTGGCATGAGGAGAGTAGAACTCATGAGATAGGAAGACTCATGAGAGAAGAAGTAGAACTCATTAGTTTCTTTTTGTTGTTTTGTTCCATTTTCCATCATGAGTTCTTTGGAATTATATTGGATCATTGCACTGCTGAGAACTCACTTTTTTTAACCACAAGATGGCACTTGGTGTGTGAATAAAGCAGACTGCAAAAGCTTACTAGGTTAGCTGTTTTTAAAGATCAGCAGAAATTGGCATAAAATGAATTAAAGAGTGGAATATGAGTAGGTTTTTTGAGCATTATAAAAGGCAAGAAAGTCAATACGTCAAAATCCACAGTACTAAAACTGTTTTGAAAATAGTTTTTGCTCTCTCTTTGGTCCAGAAGTTTTATCATGGAAGGGGGGAGACTTGGCAATTATAATTAAGAGCATCAAGTTTGGAATATCATACCTGTGAAAGATTGTATGATACAAAGCTGATCTTGATATTTTTTAAGAGAAAATGCAACAAATATATAACAGAAATTAATAGATAGTATTACAGTATATTTTATGACGTGCTTAAAATTCTCCCTTGGAGTTCCAAGTTTAGAGTCTGGTCTTTTCCATTTTAAGTGAGAACTTACCCCAAATATACATGTTTTCTGTTCCACAAGTAGGAGAATTCTTGTGACCTTTTTGAAATTGTCCCATGATATAGTTTTCAGAGGGGACTATCTCAATTTTAGCCTTTATGGTATCAATGCCAGAGATTTAATCTTTCTGCAACTATAGACAACCAAGGCAATATAACTTTTCAATTAATGGAGTATTCTGGGTGGAAGAGGTCTACATAGTGGAAAGTTTACTATAAAAGCAGTGAAAAAATATTGAAGATATAAAGGAAAATTCCAAAGGAAAGGTCCATAAGAATATTGGCTATGATAATTACATCTGTTTTAGGCTAAAAGAAGAAAATGACAAAGGAAGTCATTGATTTATTATAGATCGTGAATCCAAATGTTTTATGGCTGAAAATGAATTCCTTGTCTAATGCTGGTTATTATAGTTTAGAAACTCTTTGAAAATACTTAGAATATTAATCCAGGTATTAAAAATGTATATTTTTTAAATTACTTTTTTTTTTAAAGCTCTATTATTTATTTTTTTCCTGCTTCACTGCTCATGATCCCATATTTTCCTGTACTGTGACTGCTTTAGGTAGCATCCCATTTTGGAACTTTGGGCGCATGACATTTTCACTTTTATGAATCTCTTGCTCAGCTGGAAATACTATTATGTGTAGTTTGACCACCTTATTTATTGTGTCAATATCATAGAATTACAACTACTAAACTAGAAATACTTTAGATTTTAGGAGTTTCAAGTTGGTCCTTGAATAGCAATCACAGAAAATCTTTTGAGATTTAAAATAGTCAGATTTTGAGCTATGAAGGTTTTCCTGTAACTGTGACATTCACTGTATTATTAAAATGGGGGCACTGTGGGTATTTAAACCACCTATTTTTATTAAATTTCATTGAAGGTTTTGTGGCTTTTTGTTTAAACATACATGTTAATTTATAAATCATTTTAAAGATTTTTGAATTTTCACATAGTTTATTTTCCCATTTTAAAACAAAATTACAACGTAATCTATTTAGGTTTTCTTACATGAAACAATATCTACTTAGTGTACTTTTTTGGGATACTTGGGTTTGTGCGTTTTTTCTTCCTCATATTTTTTGTCACAGTTTAATGGCATTGAATAACTTTTTAAAGGTCTAGAAATTTTGCATTTTAGTATGGTATTTTCTTCCTATAATTTTTTGTTAGTTTATGAATTTATTTTAAAATCCACTAATTTATAATGTCTGAATGTATAATTATTATAATTTCTGTATTTGAATTTTGATAATCGATTTAATTTTGCTATATGTGATTTATAAAAAGAATTAAATGTTTTTTAAATTTCATGTTGAGAAAATATTAAGTAAATAAAACATCTCAAATAGATACACAGTATTTATCTTCATGGTTGCTTTCGGATGTGTATCATGTTATATTATTAGCATTATATTAGGATTCCAGTATAATAGATGTAGGATGAGAAGGAACTTAGAGTTTCCCTAGTACTAGTCTCTGCTCCCTCCATTTTACGGGTGAGGAAACTAAGAACCAGAGGAATGAAATGATGGTGCTCAGAATTACAAAGGAAGTAAGTGGCATTCTAGATTTAATCTTGCATTTTATGACTCCAAGTTCAGAATACTTTTCACTGTATCATGCTGCCTCCCTATTGTCTATTGTGGTAGGGCCACAGTTATCTGGAATTTTTGGAGAATTATGTTTATATATGTTTATATAAAGGTTTATCCTTTAAATACTAAAACTTCTATTTTAGTTATTTTTGATAGGGACATTTCTACAAAACTTTTAAAAACTTTCCATAGGTAGAGCATAATTTAACATTTTCTTTGTCTATTAGCTTGTGCTAGTTTTAGGTAAATAGGTGACACATTTAAAAGTTCTGGGAGAGTTGTTTTTCTACCATGGTATATTTCAGTAGAACAAGGATCTCATTACTATAGGCATTCTTTCTACCAGTGTAGAATACAATCCATGCAGGTCTTTTCATCCTGTATCATTTCTCTTCATGTACTTCCATAAATCCTCAATAGAACATCTACCCAATTCACTGGACAACTTCTAGTCATTCTAATATCTTGTTGATATCAGTGTAGCTCTCAAGGCTGCCAATCTGTTATCATTCACTTTTAGCAGAGGATTGATTGACCGCTACCTCCTTTGCTAGTCAAGCCTAGAATTACAGAGGCCATGCTAGTTCAGTCAAAAGAAAAGCAAGAACCACTCCAGCAAGCCCAGCAAGAGTTCTTCTAGTCTTCGCTTAAAGATTTATCTTTGATGATGCTCTTTTCTACCACTTCTCACATGCAGATCAGTTTTATTGATGTTTTATAGCCATACCATTATGTGTATGGTTGTTTTTCTCTTTGCCCTTTAGGTCAGTCTTAAATCTTTATTCTCAGATTCCATGATTCTTTTCCATATGACATCAGTGAGAGAATATTAATGTTAAGAAGATGGAATTTTCAAAGGAATGCTCATCAATTGGGGAATGGCTAAACAAACTGTGGCATATAGAATGATGATGGAATATTATTGTGCTATAAGAAATAACAAACAAGATGACTTGAGAAAGGCCTGGAAAGACACACACGTATGAAATGATGTATACTAAAGTGAGCAGAACCAAGAGAACACCGCACAGAAACAGCAATATTGTTTGGTGAAGAACTGTGAAGGACTTGACTATTCTCAATAATACAATGATCCAAGACAATCCCAAAGGACTACTGATGAAACATACTATCAACCTCCAAAGAAAGAACTGAAATTGATGGAACAGACTGAAGCATGCTATTTCACACTTTCATTTTTTCTTTTAATCAAGATTTCTTGTATAAAATGACAAATATGGTAATGTTTTACATAATCATACATTATAACCCATATCTGATTGTTTGGCGGGGGGAGGGTAGGGAGGGAAAGAGGGATGAAAATTGGAACCCCAAACTAGAAATAAAAATGTTGATTACAAAAAAGAAAAGATGGAATTTTGCATTAGAAATAATTGAAAGCACTGCATTTCCCCAAGTATTGCTGATCTTCCTGATCTATTCAGTTTTGGTCCCAACTTATCTATCTACAGTGCCTGTTAAGGGACATCTGTTGCTGGACCAGCTCCAGTATGTATGGGTACTCTTCATCTTTACTTGAATTGACTTATCTTTTGAGTGATCTTATTGAGGAGCAACATAGTGTTCCTGGCTTTGATACACATCAGCATACAAGAAAAAGGACTATCTAAAGAAAGTCTTCCATTTGGACGTTGCTCAGATATTCTCTGTGACCCTGGCAAATATCTCTGGCAGGCCTAATCTCCCTTAATTTTATGCTTGCAGTATACCCGGTCAGACATTTAGTTGAGACTCTAGAGAGCTTAGGAATTGCCTTAACCAGAAAATAATTCTTTAAGGCAGCTAGGTGGCACTGGTGCTGAAGTAAGGAGGACTGGAGTGCAAATGCAGTCTCAAATACTTGCTAACTGTGTGACCCTGGGCAAGTCATTTAATTCTGCCTCCAAGAAAGAATTTTTTTTTTAAATTACCAACAATTCTATTTTATGGGTGACCATAGCATTATTATGTGTAAAAACAGCACACCTATGCTTATTCTTCTTAAACCTGGAAATCCTTGATTGATTGGAACATGCTGTAGTAGAATTTGGCATGCATTCTAAAGCAGACCAGCTTTTTTTCAGTACTGTAAACGTTTTCAGTATAGATTTATGTCCAAGCAAGTTCTTTGAATTTTTTTAAACTGCCATGTAGCTTAATGCCTTATTTATTGTTTTCCTCTTATTGAATATAGCAAGCTGTTTTATGTCATATCTAACTTTGAAGTGCCAATCATCCCTCAGAAAATATACATGGCTCAGTTAAACTGCATCTGCCCATAAAAATAATTTGTTCTTCATTTAGCATCAGACCAGAAATAGGGGAGTTCTTTGTTCTTTTCACTGGAAACCACTAGGTTTGATTGTCACTTTCTGATTTAATTATCTACATGGTATCAGCAGATTAGGTTATACTCTATAAAACAGGAATCATGTCTTATCTAAATGTTGTTCTTTCCTTAGCACAATGAATGTATGTCGATTTCCCAAAAAATTTGACTAGCAGTCTTTTCTAAACTTGGTTATCATAATATAAGTAAGTTATCACATTGATTCATCAAACTTATTCTTGCCTCCAAGTTATATATGCAGAGCTCTGATTTCTCTTTTAAAGTTATCACAACCTTTTTTTATTTGCCTTTCATATATATTCTTGAAACAAGCAGAAATTGGTTTATTCTTTAAATGCCATATGGATTGGCACAGTTGTCATCAGTCTTTTTCAGGGAATAAAGCATAGTTTGTTCTGTTTGCTTTATTAACTGGACACTAAATGTTATGAAGGGTGGACTTTAGACTACTATACTAAACTTGACGTTGAATGGTTATCATAGTAAACTCCTTTATTCTGTGGGCCATTTTGTCCAATAATGAATGCTCCCATACGGCTGTGTTCTACTGATTGATTTGCCTTTACATAGCAAAGTTTTGTAGTTGTATTCAAATTGTTCTTGTGTGTATCTTGAAAGCTAGATTCCCAATTACTTTTATTATTTTGAAATTTTAAAAAATAACTTTCCTTTCTAGCTCTTCCTTCTAGGCTTTAATGGTATTATAAAGAAATACTGATGATTTGTGTGAATTTATTTCACATCTTGCATCTGTAGAGTTGCTATCTGTAATGGGCTACAATTCTAGCTGGACTGTCTAAAAATGTAATGAATGGTCACCATAAATTATAAGCTTTAGCAAGAGTTTAGACTTTTAAGTATTTATTAAGGAGCATAAGGATTTGGTGAGGAGAGAAAAAGAGGCCAAGGTTCCTTCATCTATCTAAGGGAGCCAGCATCTCTGCTCCAGCCAAGCTGAGGTCCCAGGCCAAAAAGAGAGCCCCTCGCTCCCTCCTCCTCCCAGAAACCTCTCGTGAAACAGGAAAAAGGGCCTTACACACACACACACACACACACACACACACACACACACACACACACACAGCTCCAAGCTAATTGGCTGATAGCTTTGATTGACAGTACCCATGAGCAAACTTCACTTCCTAACGCCAAGGCCACATGGCTATGTCCTCAGGCCAGAGCTCACAAAATGTTCCTCCCAACAAGGGGCGTTATTCCAACTCTCACACAACTTTACCATAGTTGTTTCAATTAATTTTTTGGCTAACTCTCCAGAGTTTTCTAAGTATACCATCATATCTACTGCAAAAAGCAATAATTTTGTTTCTTCTTTACCTTTAAGCTTATTTTCTCAATTTTTCCCTTGTCTTATTGCTATAGCCAACATTTCTAGTACTATATCAAATGAAAGTGATTATAATGAATATCCTTACTTCATCTTGATTTTATTGGAAAGAATTGTAGTTTATCCTCATTGGATCCTCTTGATTTTAGATGCATATTATTCACCTTGTTAAGGAAAGACAATTCCTACATTTTCTAGTGGTTTTTAAGAGAAATGGGCATTGTATTTTGCCAAAAGTTTTTTTTCCTGCATTTATTGTTGTAGGCATCTGATTTTTATTATTAATATGGTCAATTATATTTGTACTTTTCCCCTAATATTGAACCAACCCTGCATTCATGGTATAAATCCAAACTGATTATGGTGTATAATCTTTATGGTATATTCCTGTGGCCTCTTTGATGCAGTGTTCATTGGGGATATTTGTCTATAGATTTTTTTTTTCTGATTTAAGTATCAGATATTTGTGTCAAAGAAGTAATTTGGGAGGATTCTTTCTTTTATTATTTTTGCAGATAATTTGTATAATAGTGACACTAACTGTTCTTCGAATGCTTGAATCTATATGGTCCTTGTTATTGTTTCCTTCAGAAGTTTATTTATGATTTGTTTAATTTCTTTTTCTAAAATTTTAAAGTTGTTTGTTCTCACTTTTTGTTCTGTTAATCTGAATATCATATTTTTGTAAATATTCATTTCCTTTTATTTTTATTGGCAGATAGTTGGGCAAAATAGTTTCTCATAATTTCGTTAATTGTTGTGAATTCTTCTTTTACATTTTTTTTTTTAACTGGTAATTTGGTTTTCCTCTGTTAGTAGCTGGAATATTTAGCACTACTAAAATATTCCTTCTAGACAGTCTTTTTTCTCAGTAATGAAGGTAACAACACATTTCTGTCACCAGATAATAATAGTAATGGCTGTGCTTGTTTCACACATACTACATCAACAAAGTCATCATTATTGAACAACTTGCAAACAAAAGACAAGATCTTCCATGAAGGCATCACTGTTTAGCTATTGACATTTATTATGTTGTTTCTCATTGCTTTTCAGTGTGTCCTTGAAATATGTTTGTGTTTGTCTAACTTGTGAAATCGCCCTGTTTCAGCTTACTTTCCCCTTTCATTTTCCTCACATGACCAGTCTAATACTACTTATTCCCGCCGTGATTTTCTGCAGGTAAATAAGTATATGAAAAACATTTAGGAGAACTCCCTAGAGAGACAACTAAAAAAATAAATGGAAATAATTAACAACTTCGGCAATATATAGGATATAAAGTAAATCCACATCAGCATTTCTGTACATTTTTTTTTAATCCAGGAGAAAGAGAGAAATTCCATTGGGGAGATACACACACACACACACACACACACACGTGTGTATATGTATGTATGTGTGTATATATGTGTGTGTATATATATAATATATATGTATGTGTGTATATAGATGTATATGTATATGTATACATATATATATACATATATATATATGTATACATATATATGTGTATATATATATATATATATATATATATATATGGGGGGGCAGGGCAATGAGGGTTAAGTGACTTGCCCAGCGTCACACAGCTAGTACATGTCAAGTGTCTGAGGCTGGATTTGAACTCAGGTCCTCCTGAATCCAGGGCCAGTGCTTTATCCACTGCACCACCTAGCTGCCCCTGTTCCATTGAAAATAACTAGAGAAAATATAAACTGCTTGTGAGTCTAATTGCCAAAACACACATAGGAACTATGTGTATAACTATGAAACACCCTTTACCCAAATAAAGACAGATCTAAATAATTGGAGAAATACTAATTTCCACTTCTCATAGGTAGATAAAGCCAATATAATAAAAATGACAATACTCCCTAAATTAATTTAGTGATTCAGTACCATATTAAGCTACAAAGGCTATTTCTTAAAGCTAGAAAAAAAAATAATACATTTAGAAAAGCAGAAGGTCAACAAACTCGAAGGAAATAATGGAAAAAAAAGGGAAGGAAAGGAGCCTAGCAGTACTAGATCTCAAACTATATTATGAAAGCAGTAATCATCAGAATAATTTGATACTGGTTAAGAAATAGGTTAATCTGGGCAGCTAGGTGGCACAGTGGATAAAGCACTGGCCCTGGATTCAAGAGGACCTGAGTTCAAATCCGGCTTCAGACACTTGACACTTACTAGCTGTGTGACCCTGGGCAAGTCACTTAACCCTCATTGCCCCACAAAAAGAAAAGAAAAAAAAAAGAAATAGGTTAATCTGTAGAATAGATTAAGTATACAGTATATAAAAGCAAATGAGCACAGCAGCCTAGTGTTTGATAAACCTAAAGATGCCAACTATATGGGCAAGTACCCACTCTGACAAAAAGTATTGGGAAAATGGAAAGCAGCCTGGCAGAAATCAACATGTTACACTGTGTACCAAGATAATTTCAAAATGGATACATTATTTAGACATAAAAGGTAACATCATAAACAAAGTAAGTGGAAGAAATTACCTGACAGATCTATGGATAGGGGGAAAAAATATGACCAGATAAGAGATGGAGAAAGAATTACAAAAAGTAAAATAGACAATTTTGATTACATAAAATTTGTTTTATATAAACCAAACCAATACAGCTAAAATTAGAAAATAAGTAGGTAAACAGAAAAGTCTTTGCAGTAGGTTTCTCTGATTAAAATCTTACTTCTAAGATATATTTTTGTTCAATTATTTAATTTGTGTCCAACTCCTCATGACCTCATTTGTGGTTTTCTTGGCAAAGATACTGGAATAGTTTTGCCATTTCCTTCTCCAGTTCATTTTACAGATGAAGAACTAAGGCAAACCTGTTTAAGTGATTTGCCCAGGGTCACAGAGCTAGTAAATATCTGAGGCCAGATTTGAACACAGGAAGATGAGTCTTCCTGACCTCAGATCCAGTGCTCTATCCACTGAGCTACCTAGCTGTCCCTTTGATATATATATATGGAATTGATTCAAATTTATAAAAGCCATTCCCCAATGAATAAAAGGTCAAAGAATATGAACAGGAAGTTTTCAGAGGAAGAAATTCAAGAAACAATAGCCACATGAAAAATTCTCTAAATCATCTGTAATTAGAGAAATGCACATTTAAACAAATATGATGTACCACTTCACACCATATTAGTGAAAATGAAAAATGACAAACGACAAAGCAGGAAACAGGTACTTTTAGGCACTGTTGCGGGATTTTGAACTGGTCCAGCCTCTCTTTAAATCTATTTGGATCTCTGCCCCCAAAGCTACTAAACTGTGCATATCCCTTAAATCAGTAATACCACTACTAGGCTAATATCTCAAAGAGATAAAAGAAAAACATACAAAAATATAGCATTGATTTTTGTTGTGACAAAGAATTGAAAATGGAAGGGGTTCCCCCAAATTAAGAAATACCTGAACAAGTTGTAATACGTGAATGTGATAAGGATGCTATTGAGCTATAAGGAATGAGGGGGATAATTTTTTTAAAAACCTAGAATACTTGTATGAGCTGATACAGAGTGAAGTGAGCAGGACTAGCAAAATGATATGTATAGTTGTAATAATATTGTAGTCAAACAGCTTTGAGAAACTGGCCCTGGATTCAGGACCACCTGAGTTCAAATCCGGCCTCAGACACTTGACACTTACTAGCTGTGTGACCCTGGGCAAGTCGCTTAACCCCCATTGCCCCGCAGAAAAAAAAAAAAAAAGAGAAAGAGAAACTCAGGAACTCTGATGCATGCAACAACCAACCATAATACCAAGGACTCATAATGAAACGTTCTGCTCATCTCTTGACAAGTGATGGACTCGAGTGCAGATTAAGACTGATTTTGGGTGGGGGGAAACAGCTACTTCAGGGATTTCTTTTGATTATACTTGTTAACAGGTGGTTTGGGCAGCTAGGTGGCACAGTGGATAGAGCACTGGCTCTGAAGTTGGGAGGACCTGAATTCAAATGTGACCTAGTCACTTAACCCCAATTGCCTTAAAACATTCGGACCCATATCCAGTCGTCCTGATACCTATCTTGCCACTGAACCCAGATGGCTCTGGAGGAGAGAATGAGGTTGGTGACCTTGCACTTTCCTCCCTCACTTAAACCCTGATGTCATGGTCTTTGAGATTGAAGGACAAACAACAACACGGTGGTTTTGTTTTTCGTTCTCAGTTGTGGGGCTGGGAGGTACAAAGGGAAAAAAAAGCAGATTTATTTTTATTTAAAAACAATTTAGTTAGAAGTACCAAATTAGAGCAAAAACGGTTTGCTCCCATATACTGCTAAATAAATTGAATGTGTATGATATGTCTGGGCTGCTGTAGTGGAGATGACTTTCAAATTCTGTGGTTCTGAATACTGTGGGATGTCTCATAATAGACACTGTACTAGTTACTGTGAGGTCATAACTATTGATCAGAATCATTTGAAGCACTTTTCATTCCAACAGAGGTGGAAACCAAGGAGAAGCATCATAAGAGGTATGTGATTCTATGGATCTGTGATGCCCTTTGGGATACCTCCTAAAAGTGATGTAGATCTCAACCTGTCCAAGCTTTTACATCCTGTACAATTCTTGGGCCTGTCATTGTGTACTCTTCCCTAAAGTGTCTCCCCAACATGCTGAAGGCCTTCCTTTAGGCCTTTTTACATTTTGTAGGGGCTAGTGTAAACTGTTTACTTCTTGTTCAGTGAGGTTCACATGCACACACGTACGTTTAGTCCAGACTTGGATCTCATTGGCGCAGGATACCACTCCCAGAATGCAAACTCTACTTGTACAGATCAGCAACGTGACAGAATAAAACTCTATTGACAACTAATAAAAATATGTACAAAAACCTATGTAATAACCACATTAATGCATTCAAACAAATTGCACGTAGGAATTGGGAATTGGTTACTATTGGCTGGGAAAGAGTTCCTGGAGGAGGTGGACCTTAAGCTGTCATTTAAAAGGTAAGGGTATGGCTTGGCAAATGGAAAATACACTCTTGCTTGAGTGTTACATTCTGAAGTGGTAGATAATTTTTTGGAGAGTCCATTCAGTTAAATTAAGTGCCTATTATGTGCAAGGCACCGTGCTAGCTGATAGAAAGGCAACAGTGCAGTAGGACCTGCTCTTACAGGACTTATATTCTACTGGTGGGACACACTGTGAACCAAGAGAAGTGTAGTACAGAGTGAGGAGTGAAGGGGGAAAGGGAAAGAGAGATCACAGAGAGCCCTAGGAATTTTTGAAGTGGAAGAGGTCATTAATAGCCAGGGAAATCTGAGAAGGCTTAATAGGGTGTGGCACCAGCAAGAGTTGTAAAGAGGATTGTGGTAGAGCATCTAAAAGGTGGAGATGACAAACTCATTTCTGGCATGGGGAAAGAGAGGCAAGAGGTGGCATGAGTTCAGGGAATGACTAATAATTTGGAAAAGCATGGGTTTGGTGGGTCAGTTGGGGTGGGGGGAGCAGGGAAGATGGTGAGGAGATGGGGATAATGTGAAATAAGGCTATAAAGCCTTATAGACCTGAGTACAGCATGGGCTGGGTCAGTGAAATGCTTAGGGCAGGGGTAAATGGAAATGCTTTACCCGGGCATGCCTGGCACACCTTGTCCTTGTTCAGATGTAGACGTAAAATTGCACCCAAACTATAGAGGGTCCTGAAAACATTGAGGAAACCAAGAAAGCTTGATTGACTAGAATGAACAATGTGGGCTGGGACATAGCAAAAAGAGAACATTGAGGTCAGGAACTTAGAAAGTTTAAAACTGATCTTTTTATATTTTTGTTAAAGTATGTTTTGCACAGGGAGTATAAAAGATGTAGATTCCTACAAGAATACCTAGCTAGCATTTATATAACTTATTTATTATCTCATTTGATTCTCACAAAAAGTGCTATTATTCCCATTTTATAGATGAAAAGACAGGCAGAAAGAGTTTGTGATTTGCCCAGGTGCCACAGGATTGTATGACCTGTGTCTGATGCAGGATTCCAAATCAGTTCTATTGGACTGTAAAGCCACAACTCTCCACCACAGTGGATAATACCCTTGCACCAAAAAGAAGAGTGAACCTGCCATGCAAAGGCCCCAGTGTCCAGCTCCTGGAAAAGAAAACAAGGCGACAACAAAAAGGTTTCCCATCTCTAATGTGCTGTTTGATGATACGCTCTTCAGCTATGTATGGAAACATGAAGGCGATTTTTTTTTAAGCCAAGTATGAGGCCTGGCTTGATGAGACACGTGGGTATAGGAGAGGATGCATTCATTTTAAACACCTTGAAGCATAGTTCACTAAAGCCACAGGTAGGGTACCAAATAGAAACCCTGCTGAAGGGGATTATTTTTAAAATAAATTTGTTATGAATAGAAAACCTGGGTAACCCAGCTAACCCTTCTATAAGACAAAGAGCTTCCAGAGTCAAGATCGGCACATGCACCTGGAAAGTCTTCGTGTGGGGAGTAGCTTTGCAGGCATTTTGCTTACAAAGTGCTTCATAAATGTCAGCTAGTGATGTTCCCTCCGCGTCTCCCAACAGTACTTGCCTGAGGTCAGTTGCCTGTGACTGAGCTGAGCAGTAACTCCTCTGTTCAGAGATCCATTTGGTCTCAAGCCACAGGGGAAGGCAATTCATCATAGGTAACATCTCAAGCTTCAGGCAGCCTCAGAGAAAGTATGGGAATTGGCTTTGCCATATGCTTTTGACATAGCTGACTGATTTTGGTGTTACGAACCATCAGCTGAGAAATCTGAGTTGATGCCAAGACATGTTCAGAATAGAATCATCTTAGCTCCTTATCGGTATGTGGCTTTAAGTGTGGGTGGAATAGGCCCTCATCATAATGCAAGTGTGGAAAAACAGCCCACCCACCCCAAAATAGCTTCCATACTGGGCAGGCAAGAAGTTCTACCATTAGGTTCATTCTTGTGAATTTCATATAATTACAAGTTGGAGATCATTTAGTCCTGGGGCCTTGTCTTCAGCACTTCTATTTTTAAAAGGCAATTACCACAATAGGGATAACATATTTAGTTTGTATTAGTCACAAACACTTTGAAAGGGGTGAGTATGCTAAATTGCTTTCTTAGATAGCCAAGAAGGAACAGGACACAGTAGGTTTGATGGAGAGAGGGAGGTAGAGGGGATAGAAAGCATACGTCTGAAATATGCCAATGCAGGGCAGTGCTGCAAAGGACAATGCAACTGGGAACTCTCATGCGGCCAGGTCCAATCTGAAACACCTGGTAACAAACAGAAGGAAAGTCAAATGGGACCCAGAGAGTCACATATTACCTAGGATCAGCCCTCTCAACTTGCCAGCAACAGAAAATTCTAGGAAAGGGGTATAAAACTTTATGAATATTCTGCCATGAAGGACCAATACATGTTAGGGAAATGTTTCAAATCTATTAATACAGTTGTAAACAGTGCTTGAAACAGAAAAGAATAAGGTGGGATGTCACAATTTTGGGGGGTGGGGGAGGCGGGGGAAAGAGGGTTAAGTGACTTGCCCAGGGTCACACAGCTAGTAAGTGTTAAGTGTCTGAGGCCTGATTTGAACTCAGGTACCCCTGACTCCAGGGCCAGTGGCTCTATCCACTGCACCACCTGAATCCAGAGTCAAGTGCTTTATCCATGACACCACCTAGCTGCCCCTTACTCAACTTTTTTGAAGGAGGTTTTAAAGTCACTTCACCAGCTTTTAGGACCAGGATTTATAGATTAAACTCTCCCTGTTTACTCATTTCCAAATGAAATAATACAAAGATTCCCTCTTCAAGAACTAGTTAAGGAATCAACCTGATGCAGTAGAAAACACTCAGAAGAATCCCAGCCCTGTCATTTAGTAGCTATGTGACATTTGATACTTTGCCTCTGTTTTCTAAAATGTAAAATGAAGATCATACTTATTAACTACTAAATTATGGTATTATTGGAACAGTTTTCATGTACTGAATTTGTCCCAACCCAACATAGATGAGTGAACTGAAGGCCAACTAAAGTAGTTTTGCTGGAGGAAAAAAAAGAAACAAACATGGATATGAGGAAGATGGTGATAAAACCCTGAGTATGGGATCAAAATCTGTGATCCTTTTATTCCCCTCTGCCTCCCACCCACCCAAAAACACTAGAAAGAATTCTGGAGAGGAGTGTCCAGGAAAAGGAAAAAGGAGTTAGGTATGTCACTCAGAGGAAATGACATGAAGACATTGCTGTAATTAATTTCCCAGTGAATATAGAAATTTTTTTTTTGAGTTACACCCTTCTCTTTGTGGTCTTCCAAATCAGAGGATGCTATCCAGGATGGAGAACTAGAAGGCAACAACAATAAAGCGATTACTATAACCATGGAATGATGCCTGCTGAAAAAACAAGGAAAAAGCAGAGGAGGAAGATGCCTCATAGAGCATCATTGTAGAGAGAAGCAGATCCAGCATGTAGAAAATTCCAGCAACTTTAGTCAATTAATGGGGAGGATAAGAGATGAGAGTGCCTAATAAAAGCTAAAAGCTACTTTTTTTTTTTTTTTTTTTTGCGGGGCAATGGGGGTTAAGTGACTTGCCCAGGGTCACACAGCTAGTAAGTGTCAAGTGTCTGAGGCTGGATTTGAACTCAGGTACTCCTGAAACCAGGGCTGGTGCTTTATCTACTGCGCCACCTAGCTGCCCCCAAAGCTACCTTTTAAAAATCCAATTAACCAAACATTTAAGATTTTTAAAATTTTATTTATTTTTTTTTTTTGTGGGGCAGTGAGGGTTAAGTGACTTGGCCAGGGTCACACAGCTAGTCTCAAGTGTCTGAAGTCGAATTTGAACTCAGGTCCTCCTGAATCCAGGACTGGTGCTTTATCCACTGCACCACCTCACTGCCCCCTAACCAAACATTTAGTAAGCACCTACTCTATGCAAGCCACTTTTTGTTCACTGGCCTGGGTGCTTCCAGTTGAAAAGTTGGTATTAGCTTTTTGGTCTGTCCCCTGAAGACATTTTTCTCAGATTTCTGGGTAGGGAAGTCATGGGAGGTAGAAGAAACCCTAAGAAAAAATAAGGGGGAGGGGAGACCCAAGTCCTTAGTTCTACAAGCAACCCTGGCACAAGGACTACCTGATTCCACAGGGTTGTCGAGAAAATTAAATGAACTAATGTGACTGAAAATACTTGTTAACTATGAAGCACTTTATAAATGCAAACTGTTGTTTGAATCATTTTAATACTAGTGTTTAGTTCTTTTATTAAGACACATTGTTTAGAGAAGCTAACTAAAACAACCTTGAGATTGGCTATCAGATTGGCTAAAATGATTGAAGGGGAAAGCAACAAACGTTGGAGGGGATGTGAAAAATTGGGACACTCATTCACTGTTAGTAGAAATTTGAACTGATCCAACCATTTTGGAGAGCAATCTGGAATTATGGCCTACCCTTTGACCCACAACTAGGTCTGTTTCCCAAGATGATTAGGGGAAAATAAAAAGCACCTATTTGCTCTAAATTATTTATAGCAGTGCTCTTTGTGGTGGCAAAGAACTGAAAATTGTGGGGATGCCCATCAATTGGGGAATGACAGAACAAGTTGTGGTATATGATTGGGATGGAATACTAATGTGCTATACAAAATGATGAGCTTGATGATCTTCGAAAAACATGGACAGACTTACATGAAATAATGAAGAGTGAAATGAGCAGAACCACAAGAACACTGTATACTGTAACAACATCGTTTTAAGAACAACTTGGAGTGACGATCATTTTTATTATATATACTCAATTTAACTACAAAGGGTATATGAAGTAAGACACTATCTGCATCCAGAGAAAGAACTGATAAATAGAAGGATGTATAGAATGGTTTTACATATACATATATATATATACACACACGCAAATATGTATGTGAGTATATAATGTTTTTACATATATATGTATATATATATATATTCTTAACTTAAGAAATAAAACAAGCATTTCCATAACAGAGAATGGGGGGCGGGAGATGATTTGTACATAAAACTGCCAATCTATTATGTACAATTTACTATTCCTTTTAAATATATAATAAAGTTATTATGCAACTTTCTTTTTTTTCTCTCCCCTCTCACTCTAGACATGGCTACCATTAGACACAAATATGTATATGTGGTTTTACATTCTATACACACATACATATTTGTTTCTCTATAGCAAAGTGGGGGGAGAAGAAAAGTTGCATGAAACTTTATTATATATTTAAAAGGAATAGTAAGTTGTACATAATAGATCAGCAGTTTTATGTACAAATCATCTCCCCCCCCCACTATTTTCTGTTATGGAAATGCTTGTTTTATTTCTTAAGTTCAGAATAAAATAAATTTTAAAATTTCCAAAAGACACCATCACAACCTTTCACAGAAGGACCAAAGAATGACTGGTTTTACATAACTTCATATGCTCAGCACTGCTGCTGCATGAGACAATTTTTTTAAACTTCAAGCAAGTTGCATTGGCAGCTAGGGAGCAAGATGAGCCCTAAGGGCTCCATCCAAATGACAAACCTGCACTGGACTGGGTACCTAGAAACACTGCAGTGTTCTCATTGGCAGAAATGAACACGACTTCCATTTATACTCCCACATTTGTTCTCGCTTCTAAATTCGTCAGTGTAAAGACTTTTTAAGAGATTAGCTGTTTCGAAGCCACATTTTCAAGGGGAGCTATGTGGGTCAGTACACAAATTAGATGCTTATTTGTCATTTCCCTACTTGGGAGCCTAATGCTGGGTGTTTTTTTTTTTCTTTTTCAGCATATTCCCCCCATCCCTCCTTTTTTTCCTTTTTCTTTCTTTTTTTAAATGTTCAACATTTGGGGGTTTTTTGTTTTTTGTTTTTTTCAGGGCAATGAGGGTTAAGTGACTTGCCCAGGGCCACACAGCTAGTGTCAAGTGTCTGAGGCTGGATTTGAACTCAGGCCCTCCTGAATCCAAGGCCAGTGCTTTATCCACTGCGCCACCTAGCTGCCCCAACATTTGTTTTTATAAGATTTCTAGTTTCAAATTTTTCTTCATCCTTCTCCTCCCTCCCCCTCCCCAAAACAGCAAGTAATCTGATATAGGTTATATACGTACAATCACATTAAACATATTTCTGCATTAGTCATGTAATGAGAGAAGAATTAGAGCAAAAAAGAAAAACCTCAAAAAAGAAAAAAAAAACAAGAAACAATAGAAATAGTATGGTTCGATTTGCATCCAGATTCAACAGTTCTTTTTTTTTCTGGATTTGGAGAGCATTTTCCATCATGAGTCCTTTGGAACTATCTTGGACCATTGTATTGCTGAGAAGAATCAAGTCTATCACAGTTGATCAACACACAATGTTGTTCATACTGTGTACAATGTTCTCCTGGTTCTGTTCATCTCACTCATCATCAGTTCATGCAAGTCCTTCCAGGTTTCTCTGAAGTCTGCCTGCGCATCGTTTTTTACAGCACAATAGTATTCCACTACATTCATATATCACAACTTATTCAGCCATTCCCCAATTGATGAGCAACCCCTCAATTTCCAATTCCTTGCCACCACAAAAAGAGGCCCTATAAATATTTTTGTACATGTGGGTCCTTTTCCCTTTTTTATGATCTCTTTGGGAAAAAGACCTAATAGTGGTATTGCTGGGTCAATGGGTATGAACAGCTTTATAGCAATTTGGGCATAGTTCCAAAATGCTCTCCAGAATGGTTGGATCAGTTCACAGCTCCACCAACAATGCATTAGTGTTCCAATTTTTCCACAGCTTCTCCAACATTTATTATTTTCCTTTTTTGTTATATTAGCCCAACTTCTTATACCTTATACTAAAATAAGGTCAAAATGGGTACATGATTTAGGCATAAAAGGTGATACCATAGGTAAACTAGGAGAGGATGGAATAGTTTACCTCTCAGATCTTTAGAAAGGAGAACAGTTTATGATCAAACAAGAGATGGAGAATATTATGAAATACAAAATGGATGATTTTGATTACATTAAATTTAAAAGTTTTTACAGAAACAGAAGCAATACATCCAAAATTAGAAGGGAGACAGAAAAGTGGGAAACAGTTTTTATAGCCAGTACTTCTGATAAAGGCCTCATTTCTAAAATACATCAAGAACTAAATCAAATTCATAAGAATCCAAGTCATTCCCCAATTGAGAAATGGTCAAAGGATATGAACAGGCAGTTTTCCAATGAAGAAATCAAAGCTATTGCCATATGAAAAAATGCTCTAAATCACTATTGATTAGAGATGCAAATTAAAACAACTCTGAGGTACCACCTGACCCCCTCCCAATCCCCTTTTAAGCATAATTAAAGATTTTACTTTTCTCAACTGAAAAAAATTCTATTTAAGTAAAATTCAAACCTATTGTATCAAAGTAATCCCCCAAGATGCAATATTGGTCCAGGTTTATGATCAAATGTTTAGAGTTTGAGTTTTTCCCCTTTTCCTTTGGACACGATCAGGATGACAAGTTCAGACTAAGAAGCCAAATTCTTTCTAGGAAGTAATATTCTTAGTTTAACAAACAACAAAGAACTAGTTTTTTGGGGGGAGCAGGGGGAGACAGAAAGACATAAAGAAACAGAGAGACAGAGGATTGAGAGAGAGATCCAAATTTGTTAGACAGGGAGGGGGCAGCTAGGTTGCACAGTGGATAAAAGCACTGGCCCTGGATTCAGGAGGACCTGAGTTCAAATCTGGCCACAGACACTTGACACTTACTAGCTGTGTGGCCCCGGGCAAGTCACTTAACCCTTGTTGCCCTGCAAAAAAAAAAAAAAAAAAGCCTGAAAGGGACCTCAGAGGAGAAAATGAAAGGGGGAAAAAAAATCTCTGATTACCTGTATAAAATGGAAACACATAATAACTACAAAGGGTAGTGGGCTACCAAAAGATACTATCCTCTCCAGTGTTAAAATGGCTTCCAAAATTTTAGATTATCATTGGAATCTATCAGAAGTTTTCCATAGGTGGTGAGTGTTTATGTATGGGGAGAATTGGTCAATACTTGGCATCCATTCAGCACAATTTGGGTGAGATTTTGCTAACTGAAATATATAAACCTACAAATCCTTTTCATGTCACATATCCCTTTGACAATCTGATGAATCCCATGTTCCTTTTCCAGATTAATGTTTTTAAATGCAGAATATAAAATACATAAGATTACAAAGAAGTAATTGTCAAAATTTTTTTTATATGATTCACAAATACTAGGTAAAGAACCCTTCCTATCCAGGTCATGGGTAGATACAAAGGTATACCCCATTTTGTTCTCAGGCCTGAGCCTAATGAAAAACACTAAAATTCTCCTGAATTAAAGGTTAAATGCTAAAGTAGGATTCAACAATACAATTCCAGCAGAGGGTCAGAAACACTTGAACACTAACCTTGTAATTTAGATAGAGACATTTAAAAAGTAATTTTCCTTTCATGAACATCACATTTAATGTCTAGGTTGCCTTGTGAACAAAAGTATCCTTATTTCAAAGCAAATTTAGTTAGATGCATTAAGAGCTAGAGTGATATTTTAAGGGTCTATACCTTTATTTAACAAGAAATCAATATTCCCTAATGAGATAACATTGACCGACTGCTTGAGTACTGATACCTTCCTCTAATCAGGGCCCTTTCCTTATTGCTTGGCAATCAGTCCCTCTGTAGACAGCAGGCTTTGAATATACAGATGGATCTCACTTTACATAAAATTACATCACACAAATCCAACTTTACATAACGAATTCTGAAAGGCATGAGAGGATGTAACAAAACATGTATGAAGAGAGTTTGGGGAAAATTGTGCCTGCAGTTCATTCTCAATCTTTGTGGATTTGACAAAGATAAAACTTTGAAGAACTAAGTAACACAATTGTAATATTACCACAAAAGTTGGAGCTAGAAGTGGATGAGAATGAGGTGGAGAAGTGGATTGAGTCTCATGGAGAAGAACTGTGGAGTGAGGATCTGATTGAACTGCTAGCTGCAAAGATTGCAGAAGAAGAAACAGGAGCTTCAGGACCTGAAGTCAAACCAAAAAGGTCCACAACAAAACAGTTGGTAGAAGCATTTCATCATTTAACTGCATTGTTTTTCTTGTATTGAAAATATAGATGCAAATACGTCAAGATGGGTTTTTTTTGGGGGGGGGCAGAGCAATGAGGGTTAAGTGACTTGTCCAAGATCACACAGCTAATGTGTCAAGTGTCTGTAGCTACTGCACCACCTAGTTGCCTCTCTCCTCTTCATTTTTTAAAAAAGATGCTTCAACGACCCTCTTTTCTTTATTTTCTCTCCTTTTCTTTTCCCTACCCTATCTGCATCCCACCTCATTCTCCCACCAGCACTGTTGCAAAAAGGAAAAGACAAACAAAAGCCCTGTAACAAATATGCACAACCAAGCAAAACAAATTCTTACATTGGCCGTGCTCCAAAATGTAAATTAAACAGAACTAAAATAATAATTGTGGCATATTTGAAAATACAATGGATTTGGAAATTCCAGTTCTGCTACTTTCTATGTGAATGTGGACAATTCATTACCACTCAAGTTTTTTTCATCTGAAAAATGAGGGGTAAAGTTTAGGAGATCCCTGAGGTTCCTTGTTGGCTCTTTTTTTTTTGGATGTTGTGCCCTGTAAATTACTGGTCCTCTCTTCTGTTATTCTGCTTTTTATGTTATAACTACTATTCTTTATGATATCTGCTGGGTATTTGTAGCTATACAATTTTTTCCTACTTCCAATTTCTGTTTAAAGACTTCTTAGAATATTGTTTCTCCATGGGCAGCATCCTGCCCCCAGGGAGAAAAATGATGAATTCTAGGGGCAGCTGGCAACAAAAATGGGGGGGGGGCGTATCATAGAACTGGATAAGCCCTTGTGAAGGACACTGCTCATAGTCGGCAGAAAGCTGGGCTCCTTAGTAGTTTCAATATCATACTTAAGAACTTTTAACCTCATGAGGGATACAGAGAATAAAAGGAACAATTAAGGACATAGCCTACAAAGTAGAAAATAAAATTCAGAATAGAATGGAAGGCAAAAGAAATGATTAAGAGAATAAAAATTTTAAAACTTCTTAGAAAAAGTTCAGAAAAATTAATATAAATAAGAGGAAGGAAGGGAAGATTTTGAACTAATCACTTGAAGAGTTGAGGAAAGAGATTGTTATTGTTTGTCCTTTGTTCTTTTTTTTTTTTAAGTGAGGCAATTGGGGTTAAGTGACTTGCCCAGGGTCACATAGCTAGTAAGTGTTAAGTGTCTGAGGACGGATTTGAACTCAGGTCCTCCTGACTCCAGGGCCAGTGCTCTATCTACTGCACCACCTAGCTGCCCCTGTCCTTTGTTCTTGAAGAGGACCAATGATATGTGGAGGATGATGTCTTGACTTACAAGTGAACTGGATTTAAGTGAGACAGAGCTGTGTAAAGTCATCAGACTCACTCTCTCCTTCAGTCATTGGGGTCCAATGGCAAAACATAGGTCGGGATGGCTGGCAATGGCCCCTGAGGAAAGAGAGAAGTGATAAAAAGGAGGAAAATAGATAACAAAAGACATAAAAGAAATCTAAACCCCAGGTGAGCTCATGAGCAAGATCATGTATTAGCATCCTATATTACCATGATAATGCCCCTATTATAACCCTATGAGTACAATTAAAGTATTCCAGACAGACTAATGCAGTTTCTATGGCAGTCCTTGCTTTTTCCTCTAGAAGCTAGGGTTTACCCACAGGCTCTCAGACTGCAGTGGTTATTAGCATTTCCTCATGATGCACTACTTTCTGGATCACTGTCTTTTAAAAAAAATTAACAAAAGGGAAAGAGAACAGGGCTATCTTTTGAATTGGAATGTAGGTACTTCTGTAAGACTTATAAAGGATAACATATAAGTCCTCTTTCTCCCTTTGTGATTCTATGTCTTTGGCTTTCCATGTTTTCATCCCCAGTTCAGTTCTGCTAAGCAAAAGAGTAAAAAGTTTCTGTCTCTGAAAGACAAAATTATTCTTTTCTTATCTCAATCTGTGTATTAAATAACCACAACAAAAAGTTTTGTTGCTAGTTTTGTAAAGCAATAAGCTCTATCACTGGCTAATGATTTAAGACTGAAAGTAAACATTTAGAAAGGGCAGCTAGGTGGCATAGAGTGCATAGAGTACAAGGCCTGGAGTCGGGAAGACTCATCTTCATGAGTTCAAATCCAGCCTCAGATACTTACTACCTGTGTGACCCTGAACAAGTCACAATTCTGTTTGCTTCAGTTTCTTCATCTGCAAAATGAACTGGAGAAGGAAATAGCAAATTACTCTTGTATCTTTCCCAAGAAAAACCCAAATGGGGTCATTAAAAGTTGGACACAACTAAACAACAACAAACATTTAGGAAAGAGAACCAAGCTTCCCAACCCTGGTTGCTACTCAAACTTCAGGTAAAAAAGCAAACAGCTCTACCTTCAACTCCATCCCCTCCTTAAAGAAGTGAGTTAGGGGTGGCTAGGTGGCACAGTGGATAAAGCACCGGCCTTGGAGTCAGAAGTACCTGAGTTCAAATCCGGCCTCAGACACTTAACACTTACTAGCTGTGTGACCCTGGGCAAGTCACTTAACCCCAATTGCCTCACTAAAAAACAAACAAAACAAAACAAAGAAGTGAGTTGAGGGGGCGGCTAGGTGGCGCAGTGGATAAAGCACTTGCCCTGGATTCAGGTGTACCTGAGTTCAAATCCGGCCTCAGACACTTGACACTTACTAGCTGTGTGACCCCGGGCAAGTCACTTAACCCCCATTGCCCCGCAAAAAAAAAAAAAAAAAAAAAAGAATTGAGTTGAAGGCAAGCCTTGTAGCTTCTTGTTTTCAGGCGTGCCTGATATCAGTATATCAGTACACCTACCTACTACTCCTTTTAGTTCTGTTTAATGGCACACATGAGAGATGGCATATCCAGTATCAGAGAATATGGCTAAGGATGAAATGACTTATAGGGGAAAGCTAGAGTACTTCAAGGCTTATAAGGCACTTTACAAATATATCAACTTATCATCACAGCAATCCTGGGAGGTAGGTGTTATTATCTCCATTTTACAGATGAGGAAAGTAAGGTAGATAAAGTTTAAGTGACTTGGTGGTCCACAGTGAGAGTTTGAGGTCAGAGTTGAACTCATGTCTCCCTAACTCCAGGTCCAGTGCTCTGTCCACTATACCACCTAACTACTGGGAAAGGAATGGAGAAAGAAAAGGTCATTGATAAAGGGAAATTTCTTAACAATTCAACAGAGTTCCAGAGAGCAAAAAGGAAGAGGAGAGCAGAGCTGGATTCCACTTCCACCTAGTGTAGATATTGTATAAAAAAGAAAATAGAACTAACAGGTCTATACATAGCTTTCTTGAACCAAAGGCAGAAATGTCTTTTCCAGACTGAGCCACCACATGAACAAAATCCAGAGTCAAAATCAGCCTGAGGCAAATGAAACTTTGCCTCAGGATGCCAATATTTGGGGGCTCTCTTCTACTCCCTTCCTGCAGAAATGACTCTTTTTACCTAGTCCTCTGATGAACTGTGTTGTTCTATAGACTAACCAACCACATTCCACAATCCCCAGGGTCCTTTTCTCATGGAACCCCTCTTCCAGAGCCCATCTCCTTGGGAGATGAAGATTTGACCACCCGACTCTCCTGAACCAACTGCCCTTGTAGTAGGGCTGCTCACTACTCTACCACTCCACTACTCTTCTCTTTTGCCATAAGTAGAAAAAATTCCTTGTAATGGCTCCATGGGGACCTCACCTCACTACTAGAATGCTACTTTTTCTCAGAAACACAATTTCAGGAAGTATTCCATTAGAAGACACACTTTTTCTGAATGTCATCTCTTGGTTTTTTATAACACTCCAGTGCACCATGCCTCATTCATTGCTGGTGCTTCCTTCCCTTTGCCTTCCTCTCATTTTCCTCTCCATATGTAATTGCTAGCACCTGTTCCTTTTCTACTCACAATATTATCATTAATCCCTCCTACCCAGGTTCCTATCTGCTCCTATTTTCTAGCCCCAAAGATGCTAAAGGATCCTTAGACACAAGAAAGTTATACTGCACTACTATATTTGTAGCATCTTTCTTTCTCTTTTTTCTCCCAAAAAGCTCAAGGCATTTTTATGTAAATATTGTCTATGGTTCCTGAACACTTCCAAATGAGGCAGGAAAGGGTGGTTGTTATTTGCCTCATTCTACAAGAAGTAAAATTCATAAAACTCTTGGCGTGGAAGAGATGTAACCCAACTACCCACTCTTCCATTTACTAGCTTTTTGACTTTGGACAAGCCACTTAAGGGAAGGTGAAAGGAATAAGCACTTATAGATTGCCTACTATGTGCCAGGCACTATACTGTGCCCACTTACAAATATTATTTCATTTGATCCTCAACCTCTCAGGGTCTCAGATTTCTCTTCTGTAAAATGAGAAGATCCAGACAATTATAAGTTCAAAGATTTAGAGCTAGTAGGGACCAATCCCCTCATTTACAGACAAGGAAACTGTGACACAGAGCCATATTCTCATAACTACTAAGTATCAGACCTAGGAGATTCAAATACAATTCCCCTGATGCCAGATTCAGGGCTCTTTCTACTTACACCATGCTAACTCTCTCTCTAACATTTCTTCTAGCTCTAAATGCCATGACTTCCAATAATCTAGTTTTATGCCTTCATTTATGAGGAAGTCAAAGATCAGAGAAATGAAATGACTGACTTACAGTCACACAGCTAACTAGTGGCAGAGATGGAACCAATCCTCAGCCTCCAGTCCTCAGATTTTTGAATAACTCCTCTCACCCTGCTTTCCCAAAGTAGTAATACTTTATAGCAAACATCCAGGCATGAGCTTTGGAATTCCAGAGTAAAGACTCCAAATATGATTAATATTAATTCTTGCTCACAAAATGAAATTTAAATATATCACCTTTATAGCAAGTGATTTAAAAACAAACAAACAAACAACTGCCTGTCTTATGTAATCATTATTTTTTAACATAAAAGAACTCTGAAAAGAAAATGGAAATCTGAATATAAAATTAAAGTACCATGATCTCTCTTCTAGAGATGCTGTAAGGATTAATGAAAAAAACATTTCTTAACTCTTGGCAAAGGAGGGATTGTGTGTTCCAAATACAAAGTCCTGTGATTGCTACAGTTTTCTTGAAAACAGCTAATCAGTAGTGAAAGCAAACAGGCACCCAGCTCCAACCCCCTTCCAGTGTGTGAAACACAATGGTAAAGTGTCTGTTGCCTGGGTGCTATGGTGATGGATGCTATTTAAATAATAGTAAAAGGAAGTTGGGGAACAAAATAAAGCTGAGCAGAAGGTTAAGTACATAGGAGTTGAATACCTTTTAAAAGTGAATATGATTTCTTAGATATAGAACAAAAGGCTGGCATCAAAAGATGAAGGGTGAAACTCATTTGATGGTCTTAATCCATTCAAATGAAAGTTTCTTCAGGTCCTTTGCCTCATTCCCAACTCTAAACCTAATAAAAGACAGGTCATTAGATAATCAGTTAAAAAATAAAGGAAAAACAAGCTGCCAATTTTAAAAGGGAAAAAAAGGAAAACAACAACTGAAGAGGAAAGGGAGAAATTATAAGAAATTCTTGTGTCCAATTATATGACAGAAAAAATAAGACAAAATAAATGAATATTTATAAAAATATAACTTACCCAGATTTTCAGAACAAGAGAGAACTAATCTCAGAATATGAAATTGAATAATCCATAAATTAACTCCCAAAGGAAAAAAATAAGGAACAGATGGATTTAGAAGTGAATTCTAATGAAAGAACAACCTCAATAGCTGGAAGAATATTAAGTGCTCATGGCTAGGTTGTGCCAATATAATTTTTTTTTGGTTTTTTTTTTTTTTTTAGTGAGGCAATTGGGGTTAAGTGACTTGCCCAGGGTCACACAGCTAGTAAGTGTTAAGTGTCTGAGGCTGGACCTGAACTCAGGTACTCCTGACTCCAGGGCCAGTGCTCTATCCACTGTGCCACCTAGCTGCCCCCAATATAATTTTTAAATGACAATACAACCAAAATTAACTTATACTTTTAATGTGATGCCAATCAAATTACTAAGAGGATGCTTTAAAGAGTTTGATAAAATAATAACAAAATTCATTTGGAAAAAAACAAAATCTAGACTATCAAGAGAAATGATGAAAAGAAGTCAGGACAAAGGGGAATAGCACTTCCAAACCTCAATTATATTATAAAATAGCAGTTATCAAAGCCAGCTGGTATTGGTTAAAAAAGAATAGAGAGATAAATCAATGGCACATACTAGTCAAGGGAGAGTAAAAAACAGCTGAACTCAATAATACAATGTTTGGTAAAGTGAAAAACATAGGTTACCTAGGGGGAAACTCCCTATTTGGTTTAAAAAAAAACTGCTGGGAAAATTAGAAAGCAGTCTGTCAGAAATTGGGCTTTGATGAAACCCTCACACCATACTCCACATTATATTTTAAATGGATACATGACCTTAATATAAAAGATCATATGATAAAAAAAATTAGAAGAGAAACAGATCATATCTCTCTCACAGCTAGGGGTAAAGGATGTATTCTTGACCAAAAAAGAGATAAGACAATTACTAAAGGTAAAATAGACAACTTTGATTACCTGAAACTGAAAAGCTCCTGCACAGACAATATTAGTGCAGCTAAGATAAGAAGAGAAATGGTCAAATGGGGAAAAGAATCTGTATCAAATTTCTCTGATAAAGGTTTGATATCTAAAATATGTAAACAATTTATATTTATCTATATGCATACATTATATATGTATATATATATGAGTATTAGCCATTCCCTAATAGATTAGGGATCAAAGTATATGAATAAATAGTTTTCAGAAGAACTGCAAAGTACTGAAGGCCACATGAAAAAATGCTCTGAATCACTAATAATAAGAGAAATTTACATCAAAACAATTCTGAGGTTTCACCTCACACTCTGAAAAATGGCCAAAATGACCAAAAATGGCAACAGTAAATTGGAGGGGTTGTGGAAGAAAGGTACACCAATACATTGTTGGTGGAGCTGTGAAATGTTATAGCCAATTTGGAAAGGAGTTTGGAATTATACAAATAAAGTGACTAAACTACTCATACTTTTAAAATCAGAGTCTCCATTACTGGGTTCATACACCAAGAAAGCCATCAGTAAGAGGAAAGTCCTCATATACTACAAAATATTTATAGCAACACTTTTTGTGATAGCTAAGAGTTGTAAACAAAGTAGATGTCCATCAACTGAGGAATAGCTATACAAATTATGGTATATGAATGTAATGGAACATTACTGAGTTATAAGAAATAACATGCATGATAAATACAGAGAAGCATGGAAAAATCTATATGAATTGATGCAAAGTAATCAAAGCTAAGAAAATATACATAGTAATTACAACAATTTAAATGCAAAGAATGACACACCAAAAAATTAAAAAGTAAATGTAATAAAATTATCAAGATCAAGTGAAGAGATGAAATGATACTCCAAACATACCTCTTTGTAAAGGTGGGAGATCCAAAAGCATCACACATTGCACATGTTTTCAGACTTTCTCAATTATCAATCAGTTGTGCTGACTTTTTTTCCATTAAAAAAATACTATTTGTTATCTTGAATGGTTCTAGGGCAAAGGGAGGAGAATATACATGGGATACCATGGTGATATAAGAAACTGGAAACATAAATATAATTTTTAGAAAATTAAATTCAATCAAACATTAAAAGAACAATTAATTTCACATTTTTGTAAACTGCAAAAATTGGGGAAGAAGGCATTCTATCCTTTTTCAACTATGAGATAAATATGGTCCTAATTTTAAAAAAAACTAAAGAGGGACAAGTCAGAGAAAGAAAACTATATATCAGAAGTCCCTAAACTTTTCATGTCCTGTACCACTTTGGTAGTCATATGCCCTTTCTCAGGAATTCTTAAGATGTTTGTGTCATGGACCCCTTCCCAGAATAATGTTTTCAAATGTATAAAATTAACACATGGGATTACAAAGGAAAACAAAGGTGAGTGAAAGAAAGTTGTAATTTCTTTCTTGTCCAAGTTGACAAATTCCCTGAAAGCTATCCACAAATCCCAGGTTAAGAAGCTCTGCTGTAGAGTCATAACTAAGGACTATGGATAAAGAGGAAAATAATGAGTACAGTATTAGCAAAGAGGCTGATGCAACATATTAAAACTATCATAGACTATACCAAGTTGGATTTATTCCAAGAAGGCAAGGTTGGTTCAATGTTAAGAAAAGAATAAATATAGCAAGCCAAATTAATAACAAAAACAATAAAAATCACATGATTTTACCAAGAGACACAGAAAAAGATTTTGACAAAATGTAATATTTTTTTATGTTGAACCATCAGAAAACATAGGAATCAATAGACTTTTCCTTAATAAGTCACTTAACCCTGTTTGTCTCAGGTTCTTCATCTGTAAAATGGTCTGGCTAAGGAAATGGCAAACTACCCCAGTATCTTTGCCAAGAGTCAGACATGACTGAAAAAACAACAAAATCAGTAGCAATCACTTTAAGTTTGAGGTTACTCTCTACAGGGAATTATAAAGTAGAGGGGGAAAGTAAAGTTCTCATGCTGGAGAAAATGTTTTGTAACTTTTTTTCTTGAGGTATATCTTCTCAGTACATGTCACTTCATAAAATCTAATTTATGTCAACTAATTAAATATATAGTAGGACTCTAATTAATAGTGATAATGTTATTGAAGAAATAACTGGATATTCATTCCTAATGACAAAACACTCCAGGATGTAAGTTTAAACTGATGGCATTAGATACTCTACCACTCTTCATGAGTACACTTAGACCCCTGAGGGGGAGCTAACTACCCTTTGAGGACCCAACTTATCAATACACATGTTGGTGGGGAGACTAAGTCTAGAGTCTTGCTACATGTAATATAGATAGCCATCTAGAATATAACAGCTGGTCTGAATGGATTTTTATTTAGAAAGGCAAAAGGTAGAATCTGGTCTATCTAATCTATGGAGGAGACTGATTTTTAACTCTGTGAGCAATAATAATAGGGCCACGGGTCTCTTTTTTGTAGCTTAGCAGGAGAAGGACAGCTAGAATACAGGACAACAGTCCTGTAGTTGGGTAACTGCTCCTTTGCTCTCCTGTCTCTAAGAGGGATATTGGACTAGAATTACATATTTTTACTACACATCAGATATTTGTAATCAAGGGGTATGATGGTTTTTTGGTTTGGGGTTTGGTTTGTTGTTTTTTTTGTGTGTGAGGCAATTGGGGTTAAGTGACTTCCCCAGGGTCACACAGCTAATAAGTGTTAAGTGTCTGAGGCCAGATTTGAACTCAGGTCCTCCTGAATCCAGGGCAGGTACTCTATCCACTGTGCCACCTAGCTGCCCCTATGATGGTCTTTTAAGGGTTCAGAATAAAAGCTACTTTCTTAAGTTACTCCCAAGGGGAAGGTAATAGTTATCTTACTCTTAGCCAGCTTGGCTCCTTCCCACAAAGAAGTCAATCCTGGATAGCTAGCAAACACATTTATCTAAGCAAACAGATATTGAGGAAGTCATAAAGGTTATAGTAGACAATAGAATACAGAAGAGTTCATAGGTTTTTTGACTTGGAGATGGGATAAAATCTCAGCATCACCAAGGAGAGAACATTCTTATCAGAGAAGTTTGCTCTTAGCACGTTCTGGGGGTGCCAAGTATTGGGGCATATTGGTAGGTTGGCTTTTCCCACATTCCTGAAGCTCTGGGGGTTCCTATTATCCATCCAAAGATTCCCTTTCTCTCTCAAACTCTCCTCTCAAATCTCTCTGTATCTTGTATGCCATACAATGTGTCACAGGATAGAGACCTTTCAGCCAATCAGGAGTAACTTCACCCTCTTCACACACAGAAGGTATATGCAACATCATAGAACTGTTCTTCAAGTAACTGTCCAACCTGCCTGTTACAGGAATGGGGTTACATGTATGAGAACAAGAGCCAAAGCCAACAGACAAATGCTAAAAGGATATGAATAGGAAGTTGATAAAAGAAATATCAACAATCGTATGAAAAATGTTCCAAATCAGCAATAAGAGAAAAGCAAATTAAAATCACTTGGAATTTCTATTTTACACCTATCAGGTTCACAGAAATGACAAAAAGAAGAAAAAACATAATTGCTGGAAAGGCTATGGGATGCCAGGAACACTAATACTCTGTTGCTGGAGCTATGAAGTAGTACAATCATTCTGGAAAGCAGTTTGGAACTATACTGTATCCCACTCCCACCCCCACCTCCAACCTGCAAATCACTCAACTATGCATATCCCTTGACCCAGCAATAGCACTTTTAGGTAAACCCCAAAGAGATTTTCAAAAGCAGGACTTTCTAGACTCACATCTCCATATGCCTATTAGACATCTCATACTGGATGTCCCATCAACATCTTACAATCAACTTGTCCAAAACTGAACTCATTATCTTTCTCCTCAAGCCCTCCTCTCTATCTTTTGTATTACTATGGAAGGCAGCACCATCTTCCTAGTAATCCAGGCTTGCAATTTCTCTCTCTCTCACACCACTTATACAATCTGTTGCCAAGGCTTGATCATTTTGCCTTCATAGTGTCTTTTGTATATACTCCTTTCTCTCCTCAGACACTGCCATTATTACACTGATATGGGGCTTCATCACCTTACATCTGAACTATTGCAATAGACTGTTGGTTGGTTTCTCTACCTCTTTCCCCATTCTAGTTCTCTCATCCACCTTTGGTGTCTTCCTACACCCAACTCTCTACTGTGGCTTCAAGAAGCTGTAGCACACACCGCAGCCACACCCTGCTAAAACCACCTCAGCAGATAGGCTCAACCAGGTTGAGGGTAACTCACCAGAATGTCTACCCCAAGCATGTGAAGACTTCCCTGACAGAATAGGCAGATGAGAACAATTTGTTTCAAAGGCCATGAAGGCAGCAGAAGCAAACGCTGTGGAGTGCTTAGAGCTTAGTAAGACATCGAAGACACCAAAATCATCCACTGCATTCCAGGTTATCTCCAGTTGTCCTGATTTTTGTCTTGCCACAGGACTTTGATGACTCTGGAAGAGAAAGTGAGTCTAATGACTTTGTGCCTCACTTAAAGACAATTCATGTCCAAGTCAAGACATCACCTGTGATGTCACTTGTCCTCTTTGAAAATGAAGGATGACCTGGGGCAGCTAGGTGGTGCAGTGGATAAAGCACCAGCCCTGGATTCAAGAGGATTTGAGTTCAAATCTGGCCTCAGGCACTTGACACTTATTGCTGTGTGACCCTGGGCAGGTCACTTAACCCTCATTACCCCACCAAAAAAAACAAAAACCAAAACAAACAAGCAAAAAGAAAATGTAGGATGAACAGGTTTATCTTCCACCCAGCTGCCAAAGTGATCTTCCTAAAGTGCAAGTCTGATCATATTATACATCCCACAACTCCCCAAATCAATGAACTCCAGTGGTTCTTTGTTACACCTAGGATAAAAATATAAAATACTCTTTTTGGCATTCAAAGCCTTTATCATTACCTTCTCTCCACCCTCACACCTTTCCAGCTTTCTTACATCTTACATTCTACTCACCCCCCCCCTCCCCTAATTTATACTGCAATGTAGTGACACTGGCCTGTTGGTTGGTCTTCCCACCAGGAATTCCCTTTTCTGTTTCTAGGCATTTCCACTTACTACCTCCCAAGTCTGGAATTCTGTTCTTCCTTTTCTTGTCTCCCGGATTCCCTATCTTCCTTTAAGTCCCAGCTAAAGTTTCACTTTCTACAAGAAACTTTTCTGATTTTCCTTAATTTTTCTGCCTTTCTTATGTTGATTATCTCAATTTACCTGTATATAACTTGCTAGTATATATATATGTATGTATATATATATATGCATATATATATATACACACATACAATATGGATAGATAAATAGTTGTATATACCTGCTAGTATATAGCTGTCTCCCCCCCCCCCCCCATTAGACTGTGAACTCCTAGAGTGCAGGGACTATCTTTTGCACTTTGATCTATCCCCAGTACTTTGCATAGTCTCTGGCAAATTGTAGGAACTTAATATATACTTGTTGACTTAACTCAAATGGACCCATATGCAAAAATATTTTAGCTCTTTGTTTTTGCAAAGAACTGAAAAGAAAAGAGGTACCCCTTAGTTGAGAAATTACTGAACAGATTATGGTATGTGAATAGAAGGAAGGAGGGAACAAAGGAAATGTTTATTAAGCACCTACTGTATAGCAGACATTGTGCTAAGTGCTATCTTATTTGATCCTCACAACTCTGGGAGGTAGGTGCTATTATTATCCTCATTTTATGGTTGAGGAAACTGAGGCAGACAGAGGTCACAAGACTTGCTCAGGTCAATAAGGAGATATTATTACACCATAAGAAATGATTAATAGAATGGATCTGTAGACACCTGGGAAGGTTTATATGAACTAATGTAGAATGAAGTGAGCAGAACCAAGAGATGATGAGAATTTTACAATGATCACAATTGTGTAAAGGGAAACAACTTTGAAAGATTAAGTAACTCTGATCAATGCAATGGCCAATTGTGACTCCAGAAGACTGTCTTCCACCTTTTGGTGGAGAAGTGATAAAGCAGGCACAAGATGAGACATTCATTGTTAGACATGACCAATACTATGCAAATTTCTTTTGCCTCACTGTAGTTATTTATTTTTTCTTTTTATATTTTTAGGGATGGGGCAATGAGGGTTAAGTGACTTACCCAAGGTCACACAGCTAGTAAGTGTCAAGTGTCTGAGGCCAGATTTGAACTCAGGTCCTCCTGAATCCAGGGCCAGTGCTTTATCCATTGTGTCACCTAGCTGCCCCTGTAGTTATTTATTAAAAGATAATTTTTATTGGGGGAGGGGAGAGGGAAATGAAGATATTCACAGTGATACAAAATCAAGAAAAAGCATCAGTGAAACATTTAAAAATATGAGAGTCGAAGAAAGTTTGGAAAAATGCATAGTCAAGAAGGGTAATATAGGTAAATAACATGCTAAATGTAAACATTTATTTTAAAAACCTAGCTATGGGGGCGGCTAGGTGGCACAGTGGATAGAACACCGGCCCTGGAGTCAGGAGGACCTGAGTTCAAATTTGACCTCAGACACTTGATACTTACTAGCTGTGTGAACCTGGACAAGTCACTTAACTCTCATTACCCCGAGCAAACAAACAAACAGACAAAAAACTTAGCTATATGAAATAGATTCATGATTCCATACACCATCATTTTTATAGCCTTCTTTAAAAGTTGGAATGTTTGTGTATGTTAATGACTTGTAGTTAATAATTTTATTTAGCTTTTAATAGTTTGTGGGTTAATAGTTAATGATTTAATTTTGTTTTTAGCTTTAGTTTATGGTTGTTGTTTTTAAAGTCATTTTTAGCAAGTCATTTTACATCTACCCCATACCCACAGATTGAGAACAATTCTAGTATAGCCACTTACTCAGAAACCCTGGACAGTTCTAGCTATCTAAAGTCTAGAAGATAGGTGACTGGGGGGAATGTGATTGCATTTGAAATATTTTATGCTATTTGTCCACTGGATGCTTTCTTGATATCACAATATGTCCTATTTAAGTAAGTTGCTTTTATAACTATGAACCAAAAAAGGTATGGATGTGTTATGAGATATACCACTGGAAGGATTATCCATTGTTAGCTAACCTTCTAGAATATAAAATGGGTACTTCATAGAGATGTAAGAATTTATGAGGTTCAGATAGAAGCAAAGATCTGATATGTGCCAAAATATTCATAGTAAGCGAATATTATCTTTATGATAGCAAAGAATTGAATATTAAATGGGTATCCATCAAAGGCAGTAATGACTACAAACAGTAGTGTATGAATATGATGAAATATTATCTTGCACGAAGAAATAACAAATGGAAAAATTTCAGAAAAACATGGGAATGTTAGAATGTACTAATTACGAGTAAAACAAGAACAATATAAATAATTTTTTAGAAAAGAACAATATACACTACTCCAATATAAATGAAAATGACAAAAGTCAAACATTAAATAATTTACAAGCTAATAATTGTCTCAGAGAAGAGAACATAAAATATGTTTCCCTCTTCCCAGAAGGGAGGAAGAGGACCACCAGGGAAAAACATTGCATATATTGTCAGATGCTGTCACTATAATCAGGTGTTTGGGTTTAATTGTTTTCATTGTTGCGAGGTAAGCATCCATCTAGAAATGATGAGAGGAGGGTATTTCTATAAACCACTGTGATATAAGCATCCATGTAATTTATTTTTGGGGGAAAGAAATTAAGTTCTTCAAAAGATAATATTTCTAAGAAAGATTTTTCAACCTTTTCTCTTTAAGTACAGTGAAGAACCTTAAGGGAAATTTTAAATAACTACTATATCCCCACATTTTAGTTCATACTGCCTCTATCATTCTGCCAAACTAAAGAAAGACAAGCCTTAAAAACTGTCATTTCAGTAGATTAAATTCAAGTGGCAGTAGGAAACAAGAAATATTCTGACTACCCCACCCTCCCCCAGAACTAGTGAATCAGGGATATGAAAGAAAGTACAACTAGTCCTGGAAAGGATAGTGAGGAATGCAATATAATTTTGGAGAAGCCAGGTTTCAGTGAGTACCAGAAGGAAAGAGCAAAAGTGAAATAAATAGCAATACTTTGTAAAATGAAAGGGAGTTTGCTAATTGTGAAACAAGAATCCCAGAGGGCACGGTGAAAGGACTGTGCACATTTGTATTGGGCCATTGATGAGGTAAAGATTATGGCGATGGGAATGAAGGTGTGGACAGCAGGGTTTGGGGAGGAAGGGATTTATTTTTCAGCTGTTAGGGGTTCAGTACCACTGGAATGAGGAGATTGAGAAGGGAAGGGAGTGTGCCAACCATTGGAGAATGAGTACAGATAGAGTAGAATGGATGGAAGGAACTCTATTGATGAAGGCAGATTATTTTTTTCTGTTTAGTATATTATTTTTCCTCCAGTTATATGCAAAAACAATTTTTAGCATTCATTCAAAAAACTTTGAGGTCCAAATTCTCTCTCTCTCCCTCCCCCCCAACTCCCTCATTGAGAAGGCAAGCAATTTAATATAGTTTACACATGTATAGTCATGCAAAACACATTTCCATTTTAGTCATGTTGTGAAAGAAAACAGACAAAAAACCCTAAAAATAAAGTTTAAAAGGTATGCTTCAATCTGTATTCAGACACCATCAATTCTTTCTCCAGGGATGGAGAATATTTTTTAACCTAAATCTGTCAGACTTGTCTTTGATCATTGTATTGCTGAGAATAGCTAAGTCATCACAGCTGATCATCTTAAGATACTGCTGTTACTTTGTCCACAGTACATTTGACTTTGCATCAGCTTATGTAAGTCTTTCCAGGTTTTTCTGAGAGCACCCTGTTCATCATTCCTTATACCATAAAAGTATTCCATCACAATCACCACAATTTGTTCAGCCATCCCCCAATTTATGGGCATCCCCTCCATTTCCAGTTCTTTGCCACCAGAAAAGAGGTGCTATAAATATTTTTGTACATATAGGTCTTTTTCATTTTTGTTTTTTATCTTTTTTTGGATACAGACCTAGTAGTGGTAATACTAGGCCAAAGGGTAAGCCCTTTGGGTATAGTTTCAAATCGCTTTACCGAATGAGACATCTCCCCAACATTTGTCACTTTCCTTTTCTGTCCTATTTCCAATCAAGAGTTATTTAGAGCATTTTTTTCATATGGCTATAGGTAGCTTTGATTATGTCATCTGAAAACCATTCATATTTTCTGATCATTTATCAATTGGGAAACAGCTCTTATTTCTGTAAATTTGACTCTGTTCTTTATATGTTTGAGAAATTAGGCTTTTTTCAGAGAAATGCTTCAAATTTGTTCTTTTTTCTTTATTTATCCACTCATTTATTTATTTATGTGCTTAGCTATTCATTCATTTGTTCATTTTATTTATTCATCCATTCATTAATTTGTTTGCTTATTCATTCATTCATTTAATTGCTTATTTATCTATTCATTCATTCATTTATCTATTTATTCATCTATCTATCTACCTATTTATTTATATATTTAAAGTTTTGAGTTCCAAATTCTATCCCTCTCTCATTCCCTCCCTCCCTCCTGTCGCGGAAAAAATTTTAAGTCCTACGGAAGAATGAAAATAACAAAGTTTCCAGGCTGAAGCAAATAGGTTTATTGAGAGAGGGCCAGTCCCTCAACTAAACCGGTCATCCAGGCTTTGGGCCTGAAAGACCCAGAAGTACAAACTACATAGGTTTATATACCCTGGGGGACATTATCTAAAATTAGGACATAGTCTTGAGTAATAACAAGGGATCAGCACTATGATATCAATAGGGTGGATCATTGTTAGGCCAATGTAAAGCGGCATGAACAGTAGGCCAGTGTAAAGCGGCGTGAACAGTATTACTGACCACCTACAGACCCTGTGACATTTCCTAGGGCGGATATCACAAGATCTACTACACTATGTCATAGGAAAATTGAGAAACATGGAAAAAGGACTTGACCTACTAACCTTATGCAATCTATATGAATCACAATTATTTTTTGTTAATATATTGAATATTATTTTAATTAAATCACTTAAAACTATAGTAAATCTCTTATAAGTAAGGGACGGGGAAAATCTCACTCACACTCCCCTTCCCCTTCCCTGAGGTGGTGAGCAATCAGATATAGGTTTTAATTTTTTGACAGTTATGATTGCTAACTGTATTTACCTTCATCCTATTTCCCCCTCCATTTATTCTATTCTCTCTCTCCTTTTACCCTGTCCCTCCTCAAAAGTGTTTTTCTTCTGACTACTGCCTCCTCCAATATGCCCTCCCTTCTATCACCCCCTCCTCCTTCCTGTGTACCCTTCCCTTACTACTTTCCTATAGGATGAGATGGATTTCTATACCCAATTGAACATGTATGTTATTCCCCCTCTTGGAGCCAATTCTGATAAGAATAAGGTTCACTCACTCTGCCCCACCCCTACCTTCCCCATCTTCCCCTCCACTGTAAAAGCTTTTTCTTGTTTCTTCTATGTAAGATAATTTACCCCATTCTACCTTTCCCTTTCTCCGATTGCATTCCTATCTTACCCCTTAATTTTATTTTTAAATATCATCCCTTCATATTCAAGTTACACCTGTGACACTCTGTCTATTTATACTCCTTCTAACTTCCCTAATAATGTGAAAGTTCTAAGGAGTTACAAGTATCATCTTCCCATGTAGGAATGTAAACTGTCTGACCTTCTTCAGTCCCTTAGGATTTCTCTTTTCTGTTTACCTTTTTTTTTTTAATTTTTTTTTCAGGGCAATGGGGGTTAAGTGACTTGCCCAAGGTCACACAGCTAGTAAGTGTCAAGTGTCTGAGGCCGGATTTGAACTCAGGAACTCCTGAATCCAGGGCCGGTGCTTTATCCACTGCGCCACCTAGCCGCCCCCTTCTGTTTACCTTTTTATGCTTCTCTTGAGTCTTATAGTTGAAAGTCAAAATTTCTATTCAGCTCTGGTTTTTTCATCAAGAATGCTTGAAAGTCTTTTATTTCATTGAATGCCCATTTCCACCCCACCCCTCCCCAGAAGGATCATAATCAATTTTGCTGGGTAGGTTATTCTTGGTTCTAATCCTAGCCCCTTTGCTCTCCAGAATATCATATTCCAAGCTTTCTGATTGTTTTAATGTAGAAGCTGCTAAATCTTGTGTTATCCTGACTGTGGCTCTACCATACTTGAATTGTTTCTTTCTGGCTGCTTGCAATATTTCCTCCTTGATCTGGGAGCTCTGGAATTTGGCTATAATATTCCTGGAAGTTTTCATTTTGGGATTTATTTCAGGAGGTAGGCAGTGGATCCTTTCAATTTTTATTTTACCCTCTGGTTCTAGAATATCAGGGCAGTTCTCCTTGATAATTTCTTGAAAGATAATGTCTAGGCTCTTTTTTTTTTTATCATGGCTTTCAGGTAGTTCAATACTTTTAAAATTATCTCTCCTGGATCTATTTTTCCAGTTGTCTTTCCAATAAGATATTTTGTATTCTATTTTTTCATTATTTTGGTTTTATTTTATTGTTTCTTGATTGTCATGAAGTCAACAGCTTCCATTTGCTCAATTCTAACTTTTAAGGAATTCTTTTCTTCAGTGACCTTTTGTATCTATCCCCTTTTCCATTTGGCCAATTTTGCTTTTCAGGAATTCTTCTCCTCATTGACTTTTTGTACCTGTTTTCTTTTTTTGGTATTTGGGTGAGGTAATTGGGGTTAAGTGACTTGCCCAGGGTCACACAGCTAGTAAGTGTCAAGTGTCTGAGGCTGGATTTGAACTCAGGTCCTCCTGACTCTAGGGCCGGTGCTCTATACACTGCACCACCTAGCTCCCCTTGTACCTCTTTTACCATTTGGCCTAGTCTGTTTTTTTAAGGTATTATTTTCTTCAGTACTTTTTTGTCTCCTTTACCAAGCTGTTGACTCTTTTTTCATGATTTTCTTGCATCACTCTCATTTCTCATCCCAATTTTTACTCTATCTCTCTTACTTGATTTTCCTATCTTTTAAAAAAATAACATGTTTGTTTGTTTTTCAGGGCAATTGTGGTTAAGTGACTTGCCTAGGGTCACACAGTAAGTGTTAAGTGTCTGAGGCCAGATTTGAACTCAGGTACTCCTGAATCCAGGGCCAGTGCTTTTATCCACTGGGCCACCTATCTGCCCCTCTTACTTGATTTTCAAAGTCCTTTTTGAAAATGGCCTTTCCATGGCCCGAGACCAATTCATATTTTTCTTGGAGGCTTTGGATGGAGGAGCTTTGACTTTGCTATCTTCCAATTGTGTGTTTTGATCTTCCTTGTCACTGTAGTAACTTTCTATGGTCAGACTTCTTCTGTTTGCTCATTTTTAGCAGCCTATTTCTTGACTTTTAATTCTTTGTTAAAGTGGAACTCTGTCTCTAGGGTGGTGGGGTGCACTGTCCCAAGCTTCAGGGGGTTTGTTTGTGTAGCTATTTTCAGAGATACTTCTAGGGATCTTCAAGTTTTCAGTTCTTCCAACATGGTATGATCTAAGGAGAGGTGTGTTTACTACTCTCCTGGCCTGTGCTATAGTATGTGAGGCCCATAAGCACTCTTTTCTGCCTTGGGATTGTACCAAGAGTCCTTGTTCTACTGTGGCCATAAGCTCTGGTGTGCTAGTGCTCCTCCTTACCTTGGGACTGCCACCTAGGACTGCAACCTGCATCCAAGTATGGGCAAAGCAATAGAGTCCTGCCTCAGTGCTAGCAAAGAGACCCCTCTAATCTCCTTCTAACCAGTTGTTCAACCCCCTTACTGTCTGTGGGCTGAGAGCTCTGGAAGCAGCCACTTATGCTGCTGATCCAGTGACTCCCAAGGGCCTGCTCCTGATTTGCTGGGGCCCAGTCTGTGCTGGTGTAGCCTGTGCTAGATTGTGCTCCACTCTCATCCTAGTGCAACATACCTTTCCTGCCCACCTTCTGAGTAGTCTTTGGCTAGAAAATTATTTAACCCTGTCCTTTTTGTGGGTTCTCCTGCTCCAGGAATTGTTTTATGGCATTATTTTAAAATATTTGGAGGAGTTTTGGGGAGAGCTCAGGTAAGTTGCTGCCTTTTCCCTGAGATTCTGGCTTATCCCTCTTTGGTGAGGGCAAGTTATTAGTAAGATCAAGCAGACCTGAGTGGCATTGTGTCTGAAGGCATCCAGAAACCCAATCTTGAGGTAAGTGGTATTACCTTACAGCAGGTACACATGCTTAAAGAAGGCAGCTGGGGGGAAGCTAGGTGGCGTGGTGGATAAAGCACTGGCCCTGGATTCAGGAGGACCTGAGTTCAAATCCGGCCTCAGACACTTGACACTTAACTAGCTGTGTGACCCTGGGCAAGTCACTTAACCCTCATTGCCCTGAAAAAAAATAAAGAAGGCAGCTGTTTTTTTACCAATAGAACCAAATAGGGTACTAGTCTTCCTCCCATCAAAAGGCTAACTAACCATAGTTAGCATATTGAAGCATGGAGATTCTGAGTCTCTGAGCTAGTATCTAGGCTAGCTCATTATAAAGGCAATTAGGTCCTATGTGAAACAAGTGAGGCAGGTGATATTATTATTTTTTTTTTTTGCATGACGCATTTCTGATACATTTTGTTACTTGGGGTTTATTTCCTTGGTTTGTCTATGTTCTAATTTATCTTGCATGTGTCTCCCAAAATCTTGCCTATCAGGTTGACTGTTAAGTGGTTTGAAGTCTTAGGTAAAGTGTGCACCAAAAGGACCAGGTGATAACTCTGTATTACAAAGTCAGCAACAGCTACGTCTTTCAAAATGCCTTCAGAGCCCTTTACTCTTATCTAAGGTGTTCCTGCTCAGAGGTTGAAAGACTTTCAGTCAGTCAGTGTCTATGGGACCCCATCATTTAGACATTTTGCCTTGTAAAATATGATGTAGAAAGACGCCTTAGAGATTGTTTAAATTGACACTAACATAGGTAAATTTATTGTTCCCCACTGAACTGTATGTTGGTTCAACTCAATTAAAGAAACAGTGGTTAAAAATAAAAGTATATCTCATGGAATCACATAAATGTTAGTGCTGAAAGGAACCTTAGAGAAAATCTAGTTCCCCCTCATCATATGTATTAGGTAACTGAAACCTAGTAGTGGTTTGCCTAAAGCAACATTGTGAGTTAATATCAAAATGTAAACTAGAATCCAGATCTCTTGATTACCCAAGACAGGCTTCTTTCCAATATACCATAATGCCTCTTAAAATAGGACATCACAGGGCTGCTCTTTCTTTGAGTAAAAGAACATATGCATATGAAATATAAATATATGTGTAGTACATTTATATATAGATATACATGAATTAAGAAGTCATCAGGCTTGTAAAAACTCTATGCAGACCCTTAAATTTGCATATGGTGGCCCTGCCAAAATTTATCAAAATGACTGCTTCTTTCTTGGCCACCTGTACTTTGTAGCACTTAATGTTTTTAGAGTACCTAAGCATATGCTTTTGACATATAAGATGATCTGTATATTTCAGGCAGACATGTGACCACATCTGGTGTATTATATCCTATTCTGGACATGTTTTAGCAGTGATAGTGAGAGGACCATGAAATATGAAGAAAGAACTAAAGATGCTTATTATTGAAAAAGGAAGATGGTGGGAGATAGGAAAAGGTAGTGTGTGATAACTTGCTCTCAACTAGAATATTTCAAAGGAGGGAATGTAGAAGGATTTGTTCTGCTTTGCCTTAGTGAGTAGAAGTAGAACCTGGGTAGAAGATGCAGAAAAGCAAATTTCAGTTCAGTGGAAGGAAAGAATTTTTTTTTTTTTTGTGCAGGGCAATGAGGGTTAAGTGACTTCCCCAGGGTCACTCAGCTAGTAATTTCAAGTATCTGAGGCCCGATTTGAACTCAGGTCGTCCTGAATTCAGGGCCAGTGCTTTATCCACTGTGCCACCTAGCTGTCCCCAGGAAAGACTTCTTGATAGTTAGAGCTGATCAACAGGCATGGATTGCTATAAGTAGTAGTGTATTCCTTATCACTAGAGGTTTTCATGCAGAGGTTAGATTACTTCTGAGCTGGGGATTTGAAAAAGGAGATTCCTATTCTCATACACTTTGGATTATATGACTTATTAGTTTATTTAAAACTGTAAGATTCTGGGATCTTACAGCATTAACTCCGTATTTCAGATAGTAGTGGGGTTTTTTAAACTTAAATCATCTGGAAAATTCTCACCAGTATTAATTTTACTTGATTAGACAGCCTCTGAATTACCTCATGAACAGGCAGTATGATGGAATGAAACGATCATTGGACTTAGAGTGAGGAGTTACCAAGGCCTGAATCTTTTTTAGGTATTTACTTACTATGTGACTATAGGTAAGTCACTTAACCTCTCTGAGACCCAGTTTCCTGGGGATAATAATACACTTAGTATCCATCTCACAATATGAAGAACAAAATAGATATTATATATAGTGAGATGAGTGAAAATGTATATAGTGTACTTCATAAACCATAAACTAGCATATTATTTTTCCTCTTCCTTCTCATCAAAGTTTTATTCTCCTAAAAGAAAAAAGAAAAAAGAAAGGTAGAATATATTCAACCTAGAGGAACAGATAAGGAACCAGGAAACGTATTTTAATAAGGCTTTTCCCATTAGAACTTGCTTTGTAACTTTGTATAATTCTTTTAATTTTTATGTACCTATTTCCTCATCTGTAAAATAAGGGGATTGGACTTCATGATTTCCAAAATTCCTTCCAAGTCAAAAAGCATTCTATTGCTTGTAAAGCACTGGATTTAGAGTTTAAAAGACCTGAGTTCAAATCCAAGCTCTGACATTTGCTACTTGTACAATCTTTCATAAATCATTTCACCTCTCTGCAGGGTCTCAGTTTCCTCACCTGTAAAATGAGTGGTTTGGCATAGACAATGTGCAAGACCCCTTCCAAATCATATTATACAATTAAATTTAGTTTTTTATTAATCCTGTCTGGTTTCTACTCACAAAGCAAAAAACCAAACCAAACCAAAAACAATCATACAAACCCTTCAATTTTCCATCAAGATCTCCCTAATTGGGATCTTTTAGTTTTACAGAATTATTGAGGGCAATATACTTTTTTTCCTCTAGAGAGATTAATAGTATTTTATTTTTCCACCAATTACATGTAAAGATAATTTTTATCATTCATTTTTGAAAGATTTTGAGGTGCAGCTAAGTGGGGCAGTGGATAAAGCACCAGCCCTGGATTCAGAAGGACCTGAGTTCAAATCCAGCCTCAGACACTTGACACTTAACTAGCTGTGTGACCTTGGGCAAGTCACTTAACCCTCACTGTCTTGCCAAAAAAAGAAAGAAAGAAAGATTTTGAGTTCCAAATTTTTCTCCCTCATTCCCACCCTCCCCTGATATTTCAAGCAATCTGATAAAAGTTATACATGTGTAATAATATAAAACATATTTCCACATTAGTCATGTTGTGAAAGAAGAAAGAGAATGAAAGGAAAAAACCATGAATGGCACCCCCCCCCCAAATAAAAAGTGAAAATTGTGTGCTTCCATCTGCATTCAGACTCCATAATTCTTTCTCTGGATGTGGAGAGAGTATTTTCCATCATGAGTCTTTTGGAATTGTCTTGGATCATTGTATTGCTAAGAAGACTTAAGTCAATCATAGTTAATCATTGCACAATGTTGCTGTAACTGTATACAATGTTCTGGTTCTGCTCACTTTAGTCATTATCAGTTCATGTAAGTATTTCCATATTTTTTCTGAAATCTGTCTGCTCATCATTCCTTATAGCACAATAGTATTCCATTATATTCATATCCTACTACTTGTTCAGCCATTCCCCAACTAATGGGCATCCTCTTAATTTCCAATTTTTGGCCACCACAAAAAAGACCTGCTATGATTATTTTTGTATACGTGGATCCTTTCCCCTTTTTTAATGATCTCTTTGTGATACAGACCTAGTAGTGGTATTGCTGGATCAAAGACTATGCATAGTTTGCCCTTTGGGCATAGTTCCAAATTATTCTCCAAAATGGTCGGATCAGTTCACAAGTACATTAACAGTGTATTAGGGTTCCAATTTTCCCACATCTTCTCCAATAATTGTCATTTGTAATTTAGAGCATTTTTTTCATATGACTATAGGTAACTGATTTCCTCATCTGAAAACTGTCTGTTCATATCCTTTGACCATTTATCAATTGAGGAATGACTTATATTCTTATAAATTTGACTTAGTTCTCTACATAGTTGAGAAATGAGGCCTTTATCAGAGGCACTTATTATAAAAATTGTTTCCCAGCTTTCTGCTTTCCTTTTTTTTTTTTTTTCAGGGCAGTGGGGATTAAGTGATTTGCCCAGGGTCACACAGCTAGTAAGTGTCAAGCGTCTGAGGCCGGATTTGAACTTAGGTACTCCTGGCTCCAGGGCCGGTGCTTTATCCACTGCACCACCTAGCTGCCCCTTTCCTTCTAATCTTGATTGCATTGGTTTTGTTTGTAAAAAAGCTTTTTAGCTTAATATAATCAAAATGATACATTTTACATTTTGTAATGCTCTCTATTTCTTGTTTGGTCATCATAGATGTGACAGGTAAACTATTCCTTTCTCTCCTGATTAACTTATGGTATCACCCTTTATGTACTATTTTGATCTTGACCTATAGGATGAGATGTTGGTCTATGCCTAGTTTCTGCCATACTACTTTGCAGTTTCCCAGCAGATTTTCTCAAATAGTGAATTCTGATCCTAGAAGCTGGAGTCTTTGGTTTTATCAAACAGTAGATTACTATAGTTGTTTACTACCATGTCTTGTGTACCTAATCTATTCCACTGATCCACCACTCTATTTCTTAGCCAGTACCAAATAGTTTTGATGATTGCTGCTTTATAATAGAGTTTTAGATCTGGTACTGCTAATTCAACTTCCTTTGCATTTTTTTCATTAATTCCCTTGATATTCTTGAACTTTTGTTCTTCCAGATGAATTTTGTTATGATTTTTCCTAGCTCTATAAAATAATTTTTTGGTAGTTTGGTGTGGCACTGAGTAAGTAAATTAATTTAGGTAGTATTGTCACTCTTATTACATTAGCTTAGCCTACCCATAAGCAATTGGTATTTTTCCAATCCTTTACATCTGACTTTATTTGTGTGAAAAGTATTTTATAATTGTATTCATATAGTTCCTGGGTTTGTCTTGGCAGGTAGCTTCCAGAGTATGTTCTATTGTTTATAGTTATTTTAAATTGAATTTGTCTTTTTATCTCTCACTGTTGGTCTTTATTGGTAATCTATGGAAATGCTAATGATTTATGTGGGTTTATTTTGTATCCTGCAACTTTGCTAAAGTTGTTAATTATTTCAAATGGTTTTTTAGTTGATTCTCTAGGATTCTTTAAGTATACCATCATATCATGTGCAAAGGGTGATAGTTTTATTTCCTCGTTACCTATTCTAATTCCTTCAATTTCTTTTTCTTCTTTTATTGCTAAAGCTAACATTTCTAGTACAATGTTGAATAATAATAGTTATAATGGGCACTGTTGTTTCACCTCTGATCTTATTGGGAAAGCTTCTAGCTTTTGAGGAAGATATATTCTTAATGTTGCCCAGGGTGTCATCCAAACATGCAATGTTTGTTCCTTCCTCTGCATTTGACTTTTTTCCCCCTGCCTAGAATTCTCTAACCCTCACTCTAGTGATACAATAGCTATCACTTTCTTCAAGACTTACCTCCCGTGGGATAAAAATGTTTATAGAAAGTTTCTTGGTTTAAGGCCTCATATCTCAAAGATATAGAGAATTGTCAAACTTATAAGCATATGAGTTATTCCCAAATTGACAAATTGTCAAAGAATATGAACAGGCAGTTTTTGGAAGAAGAAATTAAAGTTACATATAGTCACATGAAAAAATGTTCTAAATCATTATTGATTAGAGAAATGCAAATTAAAACAATTTTGAGACACCATCTCACACCTAAAGATTAGCTAAAATGATATAAGGTAGGAATGACAAATGCTGGAGGGGATGCAGAAAAATTGGAACATTAACACACTGTTGGTGGAACTGTGAACTGAGTCTGCCATTTTGGAGAACAATGTGGAATTATGCCCCCAAAGTCATAAAAGTGTATATATCCTTTGACCCAGCAATATTACTATTAGGCCTGTTTCCCAAGGTGATCAGGGAAAAAGGAAGAGAACTTATATATTCTAACATATTTGTAGCAGCTCTCTTTGTGGTGGCAAAGAACTAGAAATTGAGGGGATATCCATCAATTGGGGAATGGCTGAACAAGCTGTGGTATATGATTGTGATGTAAGAAATGATGAGCTGGTTGATTTGAAAAACATGGAAAGACTTGCATGAAATAATGAAGAGTGAAATGAGTAGAATCAAGAGCACATTGTATATAGTAACAGCAATATTGTTTGAAGAGTAGCTGTGAATGACTAGGCTATTCAGAGTAATATGAATATTCAAATCAACTACAAAGGACTTATGAAGGAAGATGTTATCCACCTCCAGAAAAAGAACTGATATACGGAAGTATGTATTGTATAGTTTTGCATATATACATCTGTGTCAAATGTTGGTCTCTAGTTCCAGATTGAGAAGGAAGGAGGGAGACAGTTCAGAACTCAAAATGTAAGAAAATAAAATAAAATATTTTTTAAATTATAAAAGTATTTTATTATTTTCCAGTTACATGTAAAGATAGTTTTCAACATTTGTTTTCATAAGATTTTTAGTTTCAAATTTTTCTCCTTCCATTCCTGCCCTTCCCTCTCCCCAAGTCAGAAAGCAAAACAATAGAGGTTATATATATATATATATATATACATACAATCACTTAAACATGTTTCTGCATTAGTCTTGTTGTGAAAGAAGAATCAGAACAAAAGGGAAAAACCTCAAAAAACAAAAAAAAAAACAAAAACAAAAGTAGAAACAGTATAGTTCAAACTGCATTCAGAACCCACAGTTCTTTTTTCTGGATGTGGAGAACATTTTCCAATTCCTTTGGAATTGTCTTAGATTATTTTATTTCTGAGAAGAACCAAGTCTATCACAGCTGATCATCACACAATGTTGCTGTTACTGTGTACAATGTTCTCCTGGTTCTGCTTGCTTCACTCAGCATCAGTCCACTGAAGTCTTTCCAGGTTTTTCTGAAATCTGCTTGCTCATCATATCTTACAGCACAATAGTATTCCATTACATTCATATACCGCAACTTGTTTAGCCATTCCCCAATTGATGGGCATCCCCTCAATTTCCAATTCTTTGTCACCACAAAGAGAGTTGCTATAAGTAGTTTTGTATATGTGGGTCCATAAAAGATTTTTTTTAAAAGACTTCCTCAAAGACATTTTCTTGACCGACTTAATTGTACTGATTAGTCCTTAATTCTGTGTTTTCATAAAGGAGGATCAGAAGAAGACATGGTCAAACAAAACACTTTTGAAATTAATATGTTGTGTCTCTTCCTTATTTTTCTTTTTTTCCCCTTATTTTTCAAATGGAGGTGTTGGTGGCTCCTTTACTTTGGGGGGCAAGTGCTATCCTTCTTTCATAAGTATCAGCTGTTGTTCTAGTCTTATGAGGGAACTAGTTGTCTTACTATCTTTTCCTTGTTTTGTGCTTCTTCCCCATCTGTGCTCTTATCCCAGGTTTAACCACCTCATCTTTTTATTGTGTGAATTAAAATATACTTGCAATAAAGACGTGCTGTCTTCAGGGGAAAAAATAAATTAATATGTTGAATTTTTAAAATTATAAACTGTACATAAGAGATTCTGGCTTCATGTACAATTTCCCCCCATCTTTCTTAATATAAGGAAATGCTTGTATTTGTGGTTTTTGTTGTTAAGAATAACAAACACATTAAAACAAAAACTTAAAAACGTGTTTTTCTCAGTAATTCAATTGAACAATGATTTATTCATTAAAATTTTAATAATATATGAATATTATAATACATAATAATAATATATTACATAGTTTTACTATTTGTTTTGAAAAAAATTTTTTACTACTGTCTCTTTTGCCTGCTTACCAGAGAATAACTTAAAACCCTCTCAATACAAATGCAGAAACTAGAAAAAGAAATTCCCACATTGGACATGCACCAATATACATGTCATCCTGGATTTTAAGTCCATTCACTTCCCTAGCAAGAGAGCGTAATGTTATAATTGATCTTCAGTACTGGGGATTTATGGTTTATCAGAGTTCAAAACCTTTGAAAATTGCTTTTCTTTATAATGTTGCCATTGTGGAAATTGTTCTCCTAGTTCTTCTAACTTCACTCTGCATCATATCACAGAACTCTTCCCATTTTTTTCTTAAACTGTCCATTCCATCATCTCTCATGGTACAATATTATTCTATTAACATTCACATATAACACTTTGTTTAGTCATTCCCCAATAAAGTAGGAACTCCATTAGGTTCCAAATTTTGGCTTCTATGAAAAGAGCTGCTATATAGGTCCTTTTCCTCTTCAGTCTTTTTGAACTATGGACATAAGTGGTGGTATTTGAGTCAAAAGGTATTCATAGTTAAGTAACTATAATTTGTCCTTTGATCTTCCAGTTCTTTAGAATTATGTTATTTAGTTTCCAATTAATTTTCCTTCCTTCTTGTTTTGTTTTGTTACTAAGTATCTCTATCTTACTCAGGCTAGAAGGGCAAAGGCTACTCACAGACCTGATCACAATACTTATCAATATGGGAGTTCTGACCTGTTTCTGACCTGGACCAGTTCATGCTGTGGTAGTTTTACCCTTTACCCCACTGTCCCAAGAGCTCACCATATTGGTGTAAGACTTAATGTGTATACCTGATCAGCTCAGCTCCACTGTAGCTCAGAATTCCCAAGTTCAAGCAATGCACTAGCCTCAGACTGCCCAGTAGCCAGGATTACAGATGTATATCACCATGCCTAGCCACAAATATTTTAAATTTTCTTAAGGGCCCTTTATTAACTATGATTTTTATTACATTGTGAACAGTAAATTATGTATTTAGTTATGGTTTTGTTTTTTGTTTTGGGTTTTTTTTTTGCTTTTCCTACATATTTTGATTAGGACTTTATGTACCAATACAAAGTAATTTAAAAAACATGTCACATATGTGAGGAATGTGTAAGCACTAAACTTGTATCATTTGTAATTTTTCTAAAGTTATATTTAGGTTTTCTTGTTTATATTTTGATTAGATTTTCTGGGTATGAAGAAAGTACATTGAGATCTCCCAGTGTTGTAATTTTCCTATTTTGCCTTCAATTAATTTTTCCATTTTGATGCTATGCTATTTTATGTGTCTATATTCAGTATTGATATTGATGAATGCATCTGTGGGGCCATTAACCATAATATAATTTCCGTATTTTATTACTTTTTTTCATTTGTTTTTACTATGGCCTTATCTAAAATCACGAACATCCCAATCTCTCTTCTTTATAGTGGCAGCAAATAAATCTTGTGTAATCTTTACTATGGCCCCTTGGTATTTGAACTACTGTTGACTATTTGTGGTATTTTTTTTCTTTGATTTGGAAACTTTGGATTTTGGCTATGATATTCCTTGGAGATTTCATTTTGTGTAATAGGATGTTATAATAGACTATGCTCCATCCTCCATTTCCAATAGGAATTTGGGCTCTCACTCCTAGGACCCTGGACCCTGACCAGCAAGTATTCACCTTATCTTGCTCAGAACCAGTCCCAACACTTTACTTCCCAGTTATCTTTATGCTAATGCTGTTATATGAGTGATCTCTACCTGCCCCCACCCTCTTGCTTTCTAAGTGTAGCTCTAAAAATAATAAGCAGATCAATATTACTATCTCAAACCTTACTATAAAGCAGTAATCATAAAAATATTTTGGTACTGAGTAGGAAATAGAGAAGTTGATCAGTGGAACAGATTTAAGTACACAATATTCAAAAGCAAATCAGCACAATAGTCAAGTGTTTGATAAACCCAAAGATACCAGTTATTGGAGCAAGAATTCACTATTTGACAAAAGCTTTGGGGAAAACTAGAAAGCAGTTTAGCAGAAAGTAGGTATAGAACAGCATCTCACAGTACATACCAAGATAAACACTCTTATGTTTCAGACATAAAACGTGACACATAAACAAATTGGGGAGCAAGGAAGAAATTATCTGTCATATCTATGAATGGGGAAAAGTTCATAAGCAAACAAGAGGTTGAGAGGTAGTAAAATGGCCAGTTTTGATAACATAAAATTGAAATGTTTCTACACAAGCAAAACCAGTCCTAACATTAGAAGAGAAGCAGGTAAATGGAGAAAAAATGCAACAAGTTTCTCTGATTAAGGTCTCACTGTTGAGACATATAGGGAACTGATTCAAATTTATAAGAATGAGCTATTCCCCAAATAATAAATGGTCAAAGGATATGACTAGGCAGTTTTCAAAGAATGAAATTTAAGCTATCAATAGCTATATGAAAAATTGCTTCAAATCACTAATTAGAAAAATGCAAATTAAGGGCAGCTAAATGTCGCAGTGGATAGAGCACTGGCCCTGGAGTCAGGAGGACCTGAGTTCAAATCTGTCCTCAGACGCTTGACATTTACTAGCTGTGTGACCTTGGGCAAGTCACTTAACCCCAATTGCCTCACCAAAAACGAACAAAAAAAGAGCAAGAAAAAAAAGAAAAATGCAAATTAAAACAAACCTGAGGGGCAACTAGCCGGTGCTGTAAATAAAGCACTGGCCCTGGATTCAGGAGGACCTGAGTTCAAATCCGGCCTCAGACACTTGACACTTACTAGCTGTGTGATCCTGGGAAAGTCACTTAACCCTCATTACCCTACAAAAAATCCAAAACAAAATAAAACAACAACAACAACAACAAAACAAAAAACAAATAAAAAACACCCTGAGGTTCCACCTTACACCTGAAAAAACAAAAAGAAAAATGATAAATGCTGGAAGAGTTGTGGGAAAACAGGCACATTAACGCACTGTTGGCAGAACTATGAACCTGGTCCACCTATTCCAGAAAGCAAATGCCCAAAAAGCCATTAAACTCTACATATCTTTTGACCCAGCAATGCCACTATTAGATCTATAGACCTAAAGGGATAGAAAGAGGAAGAGGAAGGACCTATAAATATACCAAAATAATTTTAGCGACAGCTATTTTTGTTGTGGCAAAAAATTGAAAACTGAGAGGGTGCCCCCCCAGTTAAGAATGACTGAACAAGTTATGTGTATGATTTTTTTTTTTTTGCAGGGCAATGAGGGTTAAGTGACTTGCCCAGGGTCACACAACTAGTAAGTGTCAAGTGTCTGAGGCCGGATTTGAACTCAGGTACTCCTAAATCCAGGGCCGGTGCTTTAACCACTGCGCCATCTAGCTGCCCCCAATGTGTATGAATTTGATGGAATGCTATTGTGCTGTAAGAAATGATCTAGGGGGCAGCTAGATGGCGCAGTGGTTAAAGCACCGGCCCTGGATTTAGGAGTACCTGAGTTCAAATCCGGCCTCAGACACTTGACACTTACTAGCTGTGTGAGCATGGGCAAGTCACTTAACCACAATTGCCAAAAAAAAAAAAAAAAAAGATCTAGAATTTTATTTTCCAAATTACATGTAAAATACAAATTTTGACATCAATTATTTTTGTATGTGGAGCTCAATTTCTATTACATGCAGATTGATTTTTAGATATATAAAATATTTAGTATGTTAGTCTAAAGTTGGCCTTTTTGTGTACATTTCTCACTAAGCTTCCTCTTGTTCTGATACATTTTTTAATAATAAAAGTATTTTATCATTTTCCAGTTACATGTAGAGACAGTCCTCAACACCCATTTCTATAAGATTTCTAGTTTCAAATTTTTCTCTCTCCCTTCCCTCCGTCCCCCCCCCTTCTCAAGACAGCAAGTAAGCTGATATAGGTTATATATGTACAATAACACTAAACATATTTCTGCACTAGTCATTCTATAAGAGAAGAATAAGAGCAAAAAGGAAAAACCCCAAAAAAGAAAAACAACGGCTCCAAAAACAAAAGAAATAGTATGGTTCAATCTGCATCCATATCCCACAGTTCTTTTTTTTTTTTTCTGGATTTGGAGAATCCTTTCCATCCTAACCCTAACCCTAACCCTAACCCTAACCCTAACCCTAACCCTAACCCTAAGCCCTCTGGAGCTACCCTGTACCATTGTACTGCTGGGAAGAATCAAGTCTATCACAGTTGATCAACACACAATGTTTGACATCAATTTTTTTTTTTTTGTGAGGCAATTGGGGTTAAGTGACTTGCCCAGGGTCACACAGCTAGTAAGTGTTAAGTGTCTGAGGTCGGATTTGAACTCAGGTACTCCGGACTCCAGGGCCAGTGCTCTATCCACTGCACCACCTAGCTGCCCCTTGACATCAATTTAAAAAAAACAAAACCTTTGTGTTCCAAATTCTCTTTCTCCCTCCCTCCCCACCTCTCCCTCAACAACTGAACTGAACTGAAGCAATACATGAACAGTCATGCAAAACATTTCTATATTAGCGAGGTTGTGAAAGAAAATAGACAAAAATAAAATTTCAGATAAAGGAATTAACAAAAAAAGTGTCAATTTGTATTCAAATACCATCAGTTCTCTCTATGTAGATGGACTGCATTTTTCATAAGACCTTCAGAATTGTCTTGGATTATTGCATTGCTGAAAATAACTGAGTCATTTATAGCAGACCATCTCACAATATTACTATTATTTTATATACAGTACATTTCATTTTGCATCAGCTCCTGCAGGTCCTTCCAGGTCTTTCTGATAGCATCCTGCTCATCAATTTTTTTTAAATAGTAAACTACATTCATATAGTACTTTAAAGAGAGATTTCCTTATGGTAAACCAATGAGGTTTATTATTGTAACAACAGTAATAGATAGCATTTATATAGTACCTTATATTGACAAAGAATTTTCTTCACAATAGCCCAACAAAGTACCATATGTTTTGCCATCATCATCAACCCATCATCACCCATCAATCTTCCTCTTCATCCTCAGTAAATCCTCATCATTGTCAATCCTCCTCCTCAATCATCAGTCCTCCTCAATCAATCTTCAACTTCCTCCATCATCATCAACTCATCATCATCATCTGCTGTTTCAGAGCAATTAGGAAGATTTCTATGAATTAATGCAGAATGAACTATGCAGAACCAGGAGAATAATTTAAACAGTAACACCAACATTTTAAAGACAAACAACTTAGAAAGAGGTAGGCTCTTTGATGGGCATAACAAACATACATGATTCTAAAGGACTCATGATAAAACATGCTACCCACTTTCCATAGAGGGACAATGGCCTCAGAGTGCAGATTGAGACTATTTATATTTTTGGACATAGCCAACTCATGAATTTATTTTTCTTGAAGACACACACATATATTCGTAACAGGGATTTTATTTTTCTTGCTTTTTCAATGAGTGGGAAGAGGCGGTTGGAGGGAGAGAATGCAAACACTGAAAATAAAATAAAATTGAATTTAAAAATCAACACTACCATTCCTGGAAAGGATATATTACTAAATTGCCCTATTATTCCATCACTATTCCCTCTTATTTTCCTGTCCCAAACATTTCTATTTGGCCACCATTCCCTATAGATGTTATCTTTCCCTCATGGGTTCCATGAAGGCAAGAACCATTTTACTTGCTGGTATTTGTGTTCCCAGAGCTTATTACAATGACTAGCATGGAACAAGTGCTCTCAAAATGCTTTCTCATTCATTCAATTCTAGGGGGTCCCTTGAAGTTTTTGAGCAGGAGAGTGTCACAGTCACACTTGTTCCACAGGAAGATTGATTTGACAGATAAGTGGGAAATGGATTGAAGAGGTGGGAGATTAGAGGCACAGAGACCAATTAGGAAGCTATTACACTTTTTTTTGGGTGGCGCAATGAAGGTTAAGTGACTTGCCCAGGGTCACACAGCTAGTTAAGCATCAAGCGTCTGAGGTCAGATTTGAACCCAGGTCCTCCTGAATCCAGGGCCGGTGCTTTATCCATTGTACCACCTAGTTGCCCCAGGAAGCTATTACAGTAGTCCAAGCAAGAGGTTATGAAGATCTCTCAGATGTACAGTTTTTTACTGTACTAGCCTTTGCTTATTTATATAACTATTGGGTCAGAGATTTGATTTAAAAAAGGTTTTAGGAGACTTCTTGCTGCCATGGCTTAATATTCTTAGCCAGATAATCTAGTAATTTCATTATATCTTCTCCTGCCCATGGGTGTAGTCACTGTTTTTTGATTAAAAGCACAGAGCATCTAAACATGGACAGATTTAGATTTTAAGAGAAACCAAACAGGACTACTGTCAGAAATCATAGAAAATGATGATACATACCAGTGAGTAAGCTGTCCCCCAGAGACTCATATAGTCTTTAACAGTATTTTCTAGAATAGGAGTCATAGCAACTCTTCTTCACTAAAGTGACCTTTTCCTCTGTACTCACATACATGGTCTGGACAATGGTTAGTCTTGGTAGATCCTGGCTTGTAATGAAATGGGTTAGGCTTCCTTTTCCTATGTTCTTCAGCTTTTTACTCCCTAGTCCCCACGCACTAGGGATGGCTTACTTAGAACTTAGATATTTGTTCCTGTCTAGGATATTTCCAAAGGGGGAGGGTACTCAGTATATAGTATAAATCAGGTATGGGACAGATATTTATTTTCTCTACACAAAAGAAATGGTAAAACACAAAAGACTCAAAAGTATACTAATAGAATGACTTATAATCATTCAATATCAACTTTTTTTTTTGGTGAGGCAATTGGCATTAAGTAACTTGCCCAAGGTCACACAGCTAGTTAAGTGTCAAGTGTCTGAGGCTGGATTTGAACTCAGGTCCTCCTGAATCCAGGGCCAGTGTTCTATCCACTGTGCCACCTAGCTGCCCCTCAATAACAACGTATAACTACAATTATACTCTCTTGGAAGACTGATACTTCTCATGAGAATATAAAGCAGATTGCGGGATTACTGAATAGACATTCCTCATTTCACTTGCCACCAGTGAGCTCCACCAGATGGACTCAGGATATTATGAACTCAGGTCAGCTCCAAGCCTGCATAAGTTTATCTCTAGTCGCATACTAAGGAAATTATACACAGAGTGAAAAAGGCAAATGCTTAAATACAAACTCACCTGGTAGAGTCAGTGTTCTTCATGGGAATGGCTGAGGGATCATTATAAGCCTATATTCCTTTATGAGAAGTCTAGTGATAGAGAGATGAAGGATGAGAGGAAGCTGCAAATGTTTCTCCTTTTTAACTGACAAAGCCTTCTGCCCTGCCCCACCCCCTTTTGCTGCTTGGAGTAGATGGGTAGGAAAACTGAGGCCACTCAGGATTTGCTACATCATACGAAAGCACCAAGATTTTTCAGCACTGAGTCTCACATTTCCAGAAGCAGCCAAGGGTTCAACATCCCCAAAGTACCAAGCTCCTTTAGCACTGAATCATACACATATAGTTGGCTAGAAATAGGAAGGTCAGCTTTGTGCATGCCATATGCAATGCATTATACACATACACATCCATATAGATATAGATGTTTAGATATACACATATGTATATACATATATGAAGCAATCAGGTGGAGACATGTCCTTGGAATCAAGAAGGCCTGGATTCAATCCTGCCTGGGATACATTAAATCTGTGTGACCTTGGGCAAGTCAATTAACTTCTCAATGCCCAGGCAATTTTCCAAGACTAAGTTACAGAGAGAGAAGGTGAGTTGCCCATCTGACATTAATAGAGGTTATTTCCACACCAGGAGTTTCCCGCATTGATGAAATTACAGGCTTAAACTCCCTCTGCTCCCTAAAATATGTGCTCAATAGTCCATTTGCAGAAACTTGCTTAATTGCTGATAATGTGTGTGTATCAGAAAACCCATGGGATTTTTCTTCAGTCAGAAAAGCCTCTTTCATTTCTATGTGGTTTCAATAAAGGTTTATTACAGTCTTCCTGTTGCCTTTGATCAAAAATGAATTGATTAATTAAATTCACATCACTCTTTAGGACTTAATGATGGTGGGTTTTTTTCTTAGAACAAAGTACTTGAAGGGCAGAGACCAGATCTAATTTGAGTGCTTCTGACACATCTAGACATTCAACAGATAATATTTTAAGACAATGGTGATAATTTGGTGGAGGATGAAAATGTAAATACAGTCATTGAATGTTTCAACATTCAAAATTTTGGCTGTCCCAAAGGACAATTTTTCTTGGGGGTTAAGATCAGGGGAAGAAGAAAGGCCAATTCTACTTTCTTTCCTAAACTAACAAGACTGTTAGTTTTGCAGCATAAAAATTTCTTGTTTTTGTTCCTTAAAACCTCTTTGATTTCTCATTCTCACTTATTTCCATATATACAATCTGGTGTCAAATCTTGTTTCTACCTTTTCAATATCTCTCAAATGTACCTTTCCCTGAAGGGCAGAAACTGTCCAGATTTTTTATTTTTATCCTTAAGTGCTAACTAGGGTATTCCATAAATGCTATTCATTCATTAATTCATTCATAGTTGCCACTGAAAGGTTAAGAAATATACCTAGGATCACACGTAGCATAACAAAAGTGGGTTGAACCCAGCTCTTAGTGGCTCAAAGAGAGGCTTTCTTTCCATTACTATACAAGGCCTCTCATTAAGCAGGTACAAGAACAAAAATAGGTATGATTTTGAACAATCAAGGAAAAAAAGGCTGAAGGTGGAGGAATAGAAGAGGGTGATTCAGGGCACTGTCATTGTTTGGTCTCAGCTTGAGGGTTTTTATAAAACAGAAAGTCATACCTTCAAATCCATTATGTCTAACTTTCATGAGTCAGTCAACCATATTCTGAGCTATTAATACTTTGGGGGTTCCTTGGTCTAAATTATAATTTGTTCTTTATTACAGCTCCTTTCTTCCATGAAGCTCAAAGACCTTACTTAAAATTTTAAAATGAATTTCTAAATGAATTTCTTGTACAAAAGGAACAATCCATTTAAAAAAAAAACTTCCCCTTTTTAGCTACATAAAGATATGCTTTGAGTGACTTTCTCCTGCATCTAATTCACCTTTCATTCCTCCAAGAGAAAACAATCCCTTAAATAACCTATTCCATACATACTAAGCAACTGCATTGCTGGGTATAGTGGAAGGAGTCCCTTGAATTGGAGGTAGAAGTCCTGATTTTTAGTTCTGGCTTTGTAAGACTTTGCAGTGACTTTAGGCAAACCATTTTTACTGTCCTTCAGTCTTTTAAAAAATTAATTTCAACAGGTCTCTAGGATTCTGAGCCTTCTAGTCACACCTTTTCTTTGTGTGAGTAGATTTCATTTTCATCATCACTATGCACAAAGAATCTTTTCGAGTTCCCTAAACAGCAACCAGGGCAACTAGGTGGTACAGTAGATAGAATGCTGGGTCTGGAGTCAGGAAAATCCTTTTCATGAGTTCAAATCTGGCCTCAGACATTTACTAGGTGTGACACTGGCCAAGTCAATATCTCAGTTTCCGCCTCTGTGAACTGTGGTGGTTGGATTAGATAATGTCTGAGGTCCTTTCCAACTCAGTCTCTAATGCTATGAGACCAATAAACATTTATTGAGGGCCTACAATCAAAAACAGTGTCTTCATGATCACATTATCTTACCTAGATGTGTTTTATTTCGCCCTTTAAACAAGCTCAAACAAAAAACAAGAAGTCAGGATCTCTTTCTAGTGTGTGCGCAATCATAACATTTCATTCTCCTGTCACCTCCAGACCTGAAGCTAAAATTAGTACAGCAGATAACTTTCACTATCCATACCAGCCTAATAAGAACCTTTAAAAATTAAGCAAATTAAACACTCACCCCTGACCCTTCTCCCACTTACCAGTGTCATTAATCCTGATGATTCACTTGAGGCACGGGGTGGGGAGGGGAGGGGAGGGGGGAAGAGCATCATTAGTTTGTAGAAGTACAGGACCCAAACAGATGGATCTGATTTTTTTTAAATTTTAATTTTTAAGGTTTAAAACCAGCCCAATTCCTTTTGGGCAGGAGCATGTGGGCTTGCACCACGTTGTATGGCAGATCTAAATCATTCTAGGGAGACTTGAGGTGCCAATCTTATATTTAGACATGCTGGGTCGTAGGAGGTTCTATAATGAGTGTTGGTAAGTGACTAGGCTTGGTGTTGGCTTTGCAGAGGGGATGAGAAGCCGACTGACACTTCATCGCATAAGCACCTCTGTAGATGAGCATGGACAGTTGTTTTGTCTCTAGATTTGCTCCTGGCTGAGTGAACAAGTTGCCCTCCTTTCTGGTGGGCATTCTCCTTCCTCAGGGAAGGGGAAGATCGTTGCTGCCTTCCTAGTATCAGCTGTATCTTAACGAGTCTCCTTCCTTCGAATCATCCCCCTTCTTGTTCCCTCCCCGGGTACACTAGCTGTCCATGTTGATCCCCAAAGGGATAAGTGCAGAGGTAGGATATAGATGGGAGGAAGGTGGGAGCTCCAGATTCGTTCAGCATATAGGGAAGGGAAGCAAGAGAATGAGACTTGGGCCGCTCAGGGCTAGAGGAAGTGGTGGGCTGGGGGGGAGGGGCGGTTTCACGACTTGGGCCAGTGTGAGAGCAGATAGAGGCTGCAGGCACGTGCAACGTTCAGTCCACTAAAGTTCACTTAGTGACTCTTCCCCGCTCTCGATTTTCTGTTGTTGTTTTTTTGTTTGTTTGTTTGTTTGTTTGGGGGGGGGGGGTCGGGGTTGAGGGTTGGTCACTCGGTTTCCCCAGGAGCTAGCAAAGCACTGCACTTAGCATTTCCTAAGTGTGCCCTCCGAGAGTCTCAGAAGAGGCGGAGACCGGGGAGAGATGGGGATGGGGTTGGAGAGAGGCATGCAGTAGATCTCATCATTCCCTGTCCACCCCCTCTCCTGGGTCGCCCCTCCCCGGGAGCCGCAGCGCTCCTGCCACGCAGCTCCTCTCCACGCCTCCAGACTCCCCTGGAGCGGCTCCGCGCTCTCTCCCTTCCTCTCCCTCATTCCCCACCTGCAGGGGGCCCACCGAGCTCCAGCTCCTTCCCTGCGGCGCGGACTGAGTGGGAGCTTCGCGCAGCTGCTCCCGCTGTGGCCCGGGCTGCCGCCGCTATTGCAGCGGCCGGGGCGGCGGTGCGCGCTGCGCGCAGCGACAACCGCGCGGGAAACGCTCTGGCTCCGGCAGCTGCAACTGCACTAGCTTCCTCCGCGATTCCGGCCGGGAGTCCCCGGACGCGGGCAGCGGACAGGGGAGCGAGCGGCCACCTGCGCGGGGCTCTTAGAAGCTCCCGCCCCGGGCAGTCCCCTGGAGCGCACAGCCAGCGCTCGGTGCTGCCTATGGGAGCTTCCCGGAGCGCCAAAGAGTGGCAGGAGCCCGGGAGTCTAAGCCAGGGAGGGCAAGGCAAGTATCTCTGCGTGGGAGAGGGAGAAGGTGGGTGCGGGTCCCCCATTTCCTCGCCTACCCCCAATATCCTTTTCGCGATTCCCCCTTTCTCGTCTAAAGCTCTCCTCCCCCCCAATCCGGTCCGCCTCTGTAGCTTGGCTTCTGGCATCTGCCCCTAGCTCGCTGTAAGCGCTTTCCTCAAATGTTACTGGGAGGGGATGGAAAGGTTTGGATTCCATTCAAGGGTTTAGGGGGGAGAATGAAGGAATTGCGTTTCCAATTGCCTTACACCCCACTTCTTCTTCTGCTACCCCTCCCCCCCCTTTTATTTCTTATTGTGGAGAAAATCTTTTACTCTCTCAGGTCGAACATAACCCAAGCACCTTCGATGAGAGCAGCCCTACTTCTTTTGTGGGGCAGGAGAGAGGAAAATGCCCCTGGAGTCTATGGCTGGTGGAGGTGTGTTTTCCCCTCCCCCTCTTCCTGGACTGGACACCTGTTGGATTTCCTCAGGCAGCCAGGTCTTAGGCTTAGTGCCCTGCGCAGCTAAAACCCGCATTAGTGGCTAGAAACCTGAGAAACCTCAATTGTTCTTTGACTGGGGCCACGAGTTCCTTTAGGATGTGTTTAACTGGGCCCTGAGGGGTCCCTAATCACCTGTAGGCCTCAAGTGGGCCAGATGGCATCCCCAGCGAGTTTAAGTGACAGCCAGTGCGTGGCATCAGCCTTCACACCAAGATTACATGTTGATTTCTTCGATCAGTGGAGACAGGTTTCGTCTCAGTTTTCTTTCTTTGCACCAACCCCCACCTCTCTGATTTTACCTGAAACCGCAAGAAATGCCCAACACTGAAGTTTGATTCTTTCCTGCTAAGTCACTGAGCCCTGGGATCTCACCTTTCCTTTGGAGTCCCATAAGCCTCCCATGTCACAGTAAATTGCAAATTACATGGGGTTTTTTGGTTGTTTTGAGTTTTGATGGAAGATATCAGTTTCATTCCGAAAGACCATTGAAAAAAACTCATTCAACATTGTAGAAAGCATCTGTGGTAATTATTGCTAGACCAACATTCAGACAAATTGTAACATCAGACTCGGGAAACCAGTTGCCTGTTAAAAGATGTGTTTATTAGCACCACTACAACATGCATGATGTAATGTAGTGAGGTGGCTTAAATATCAGCCATGGTAAATTCTGACTTGCTGGGTGTTCATTCTTGTAACTCCCACACTTTCCTTTCAAATTTGCAGTGGGACAAGCAGGTTGTTTAATATTCTACTTCTGGGGGGTAGAAAGCAGGAGTCAGAGTTTGCAGGTAGAAAAGTCGCAGTTAACACAGGAAGAGATGAAATGTAAATAGAATATATATCAGCTTGTTGCCTTTCCCTTCTTTGAAGGAGGAAAGGAAGCCCCAAGGAGAGGTTGCAAAGGTGTATGCTGGTGAAGCAATGTTTCCATTTGTTTGGCCTAGTAGAATTGAATTTCTTTTGTGAAATATGAAGGCCTAGCTGATTAGTACTCAAAATAGCTTTTACCATCAATATAATTAGCCTCCTTATATAGTTATATTGCTGGTATGTTTTGAATTGTGACTATATATAATTGTGTGTGTATGTATGTATATGTGTTGTGGTGTAGAGATCTATATGTATATGTGTGCATATATTTATATGTGTATGTATATTTATTTGTGTTTATATGTAGTTGGGAGGATCTAATGAGATAATAATTGTAAAGTGCCTAATATATAGTAAGCACTCTATAAATGTTAGCTATAATTATTATATATTCTGGCTGTCTTTTTTCTTTTTGGTGTGACTTGTGATTTCATGGATGTATGGAAGCCCTCCCCACCCCCCATCTAGTAAGTGTTACAATCCGTCTTTAGTTGGTTTAGACTTCAGGTTTTAATTGAAGGCCATTCATACAAACTGGCAGTTATTCTGCAATTTATTGGCTTAGTGTTGCCTGGGGTTCTGTGCAGTTGGTTAAGTGACTTGCCTAGGGTCCTACAGCCTATATGTGTCAGAAGTGAGGTATAACTTCTAGGTCTTCTCTCTGTTGATTAGGGTATTTAACTATATCTACAATAGGGAAAAATAATGAGTAAATTAATGAAAAATAATAGCTCACATTTACATTCTCAAAATAACCCTGTGAGACAGACACTATTATTATCCCCACTTTACAGATGAGGAAACTGAGGGTGGGAAAGGTTAAGTTACTTGCTCAGAGTCACAACATAGCTCAGTAAGCATCAGAGATGGTATTATTCTTTCTTTACACTGCAAGCTAATATTTAGTTTGCTTAGGCAACAGGTTTTAGGACTGACTATAAGCCAAAGGGAATGGGAATAATAAGGGAAACTGAATTTTGTAAGTCTCTATATTTCAATTAATTAACTAATGCTTTTGAGTAACAATTATATGATATTTCCCATTGTGGGGATAGAGCAAAACTGACCAGTGATTCACTGGCAGAAGCAACCCATTCAACTTTCCTGAACTGCAGTTTTCTCATCTGTAAAATGTAGATAATCATATTTGTACTATTTACTTCATAGAGTTTTTGTTGTTGTTGTTTGTTTGTTTTTGGTGAGACAGTTGGGGTTAAGTGACTTGCCCAGGGTCACACAGCTAGTAAGTGTCAAGTGTCTGAGAGCACATTTGAACTCAGGTCCTCCTGAATCCAGGGCTGGTGCTCTATCCACTGAGCCACCGAGCTGCCCCATCTCATAGAGTTTTTAATGGAGAATTGTTTGTTGATGTTGTTGTTCAGTTGTTTCAGTTATGTTGGACTTTTCTTGACCCCATTTGAGGTTTTCTTGGCAAAAATACTGGAGTGGTTTGCCATTTCTTTCTCCAATTCATTTTACAGATGAGGAAACTGAGTCAAAAAGGGTGAAGTCACTTGCCTAGGGTCACATAGCTAGTAAGTATCTGGGGCTGAATTTGAACTCGGGTTTCTTGACTTTAGGCCCAATGTGCCACCAAGCTGACCCTGTAATGCAGAAACTGATCTGTAAACCTTAAACTGGTAGGTAAATGTGAGTTGTTTTAATTATTAAGTGCTAATTGTAATTATGGGAATAGGATCTGGATCTGTTCTTTCATTGAAATTCAGAATTCCCAGGTAAGAAAACCCCTCTACCAATCCAGGTCATCATCTTCAGTGCAGCCTCAAGCATTGTGAGTTTAAGTGACTTGACCAGGATCATGCAGTGTCCAAGGTAGGACTTGAAATCAGGTCTTCTTGACCTCAAGGCCAACTCTCTATCTGCCACACCACAATGGCTATTATCATATTTGTTTTAAAAGTAATTATGGGGGGCAGCTAGGTGGCGCAGTGGATAGAGCACTGGCCCTGGAGTCAGGAGGACCTGAGTTCAAATCCGGCCTCAGACACTTAACACTTATCAGCTGCATGACCCTGGGCAAGTCACTTAACCCCAATTGCCCTGCAAAAAAAAAAAAAATTATCACAACCCCAGAAGTCCACATCAGCCCTGAACATCTCACATTGTCTGTACCTTCTTCCCCTGTTGCCTCTCCCTTTGATTGGTTGGATCCTTCCAGAAGCTCCATTTTAAGGAGGATACCCAGGTCAGCCATGTCCTCATTCCTCTCCAGGCTGCACTCCTGGCAGTCTGGACTTTCTCTCTCATCCCCCACCAGATCTCTCTCATCTCTCCCATGTCCTTTTCAGTTTCCTTTTATGTGCTGTCTTCCCCATTAGAATGTAAACTCCTTGAGGGCAGGGACTGCCTTTCTGCCTTTATTTGTATTTCTCCTGCTTAGCAAAGTGCCTAGTGTGTTGTGAATGATTGTTAACATGACTCATCTTGAGCTTGTTAATATTATAAGGAAATTATAATTATAATTTCCTTCCTTGATAGCACTCTACATTCTGCTGAAGGCCTCATAAAAACCTAAAGTGATACCTAGAGCCTCCCAAACCCCAAATTGTCTAATGGTAATGCCAATATGAATATGATCACACAGAAAATTTTAAGAGATGAAATAGCCCTCTGCACCAAGAAATGACTTGGGCAAGGAAGAGAGAAGATTTAAAAAAAAAATTTGCTTCTTCAGGTCCCTCTTTTATTCACTCACTCAGGCTTGTATCGGGGTACAAAGGAATCAAATGGCTCTGAAGTCAATCATCAAGCATTTTGATGAGTAATTAAATATTTACTAAATGATATGTGTTTCACATTGTGCTTGGAGCCATGGAAGGGAGAGATGGACAAAGAAATAGTTATGTTATTATCTGCCATCAAGATACTTATAACCTAATAGGGGAGACAAGATTGACCTACATTAACCCACAAAACAATACAAAGCAGTACATAATTAATTACTAAATTATGGATATACTATATGTGTTATATGATCCTCTTCACAGAAGGGAAGATCCACAAGGCCTGGAGTCGAAAAGGCTTTATGAGGAAGTATGAAGGATGAGTAGGAAGTTTTGGATAGTTAGCTCATTAAATTCTGCCTGTAATTTTTTTCTGTTAACAAAAATTTACTTTTACTCCCTTTAAACTTAGCACAGTGACTGGCACTATGGACACTTAATAAATGCTTGTTTCTTTCTTCCCTTCTCTCCCACCTCCCCCCAGTTGAAAAGGACAAACAAAAAATTCTTTTTAAAAATTATTTAATAGTTCATTTTTTCTCAATTACATGTGAAAACAATTTTAACACTAATTTATTAAAATTTCGAGTTCCAAATTCTCTCCCTCCTTCCTTCCCCTTCCCCTCATTGAGAAGGCAAGCAATTTGATAGAGGTTATACACTTTCAGTCACGCAAAACAGAGTTCTATATTAGTCATGTTGTGAAAGAAAACACAGACCAAAAAACCCCCAAGAAAAATAATGAAAGTTTAAAAAGAGTATACTTCTATCTGCATTCAGACTCCATCAATTCTTTTTTTTTAATTTTAATTTTTTTCCCCATCAATTCTTTATCTGTACATGGGTAACATTTTTCATCACAAGTTCTTCAGAATTGTATTAGATCATTGTGTGTAATTTAAGATTCTAAATGTGGATTCTAATCTGTTCCCCCAGTTTTGGGGGAAACTGACTAAAATCACTGATAAAACGAGTTTAGGTTTTTAAGGGTTTATTGAAAAATAGAAAGAAAAAGATTGAGAACAGAATTCCAACAGCCTGGCATTCCTATCTTTCCTCAAATTTCCTGTGAAGTCCTCTGCTGCCACCACCACCATCAAGTCAGGAACCCAAAAAAGGCGAGAGCTCTCCGCATAGGCTCTCTTTCCTCCTTCCTGTCTCCTCCCAGAAAATAGGAGGCTCCTCAAGTTGATTGGCTGGTAGCCTTGATAGACAGCACCCATGAGCAAACGTCATTTCTTGACGCCAAGGAAAAGCCACATGGCCTTGCCCTCTGAGGTATTTTCCTCATGGTGGAGCTTTCCCACAGCAAGTCTCCAGTAGGTGGCATCATTCCAATCATTCCAATTGTATGGCTGAGATATCTAAGTCATTTACAGTTGATCATCCTACAATATTGCTTTTACTATGTACAGTGTTCTCCTGGTTCTGCTCATTTCACTTTGTATCAGTTCATATAAGTCTTTCCAGGAAAAACAAAACTCATAACAAATATGCATAGACTTTTTGCTTGTGATTTACATGCTTTACCTTCTGACTTTTTATTTTCTTGATTATGAAATGCATATTTTGCATACTCTGCATGACTTACCAATTAGTGTCAACTCTGTATGTTCCTTTTCCCTCTGAAGAGGTATTTGAATAATAATGATGATGATAGCATTTATGTGATACTTTAAGGTTTTCAAAACACTTTACAAATATTATGTCATTTGATCCTCACAGAAACCTTGAGTGGTAAGTGCTATTATTGTCCTTGTTTTACAGATGAGGAAACTGAGGAAGAGAGAGGTTAAGTGACTTGCCTAGAATCAAACAGCTAGTAAGTGACTAAGACTGGATTTTAATTCATTTCTTCCTGATTCCATGCCTAGCACTCGATTCAATGTGCCACGTAACTGCAATACGAATAGTAGAGTCTATTGTTTTATTTATGATTTTATCCATTTAAAATAATTTTATACCTTTAGGAAGGTATTCCGTTTGTTTAAGAAAAAGATTTGTGATTCTGAGCAGTGATTACAAAATAATTTTTATCATTCTCACAATAAGAACACTTTCTGGGCTCAAGGGATGGGGCATTTGACCCTCTCTCTTCTCCACTGAGGAGCCCATGTGCATTGGACAGGGGAATGCAAGGGGTGGCCCGTGTGATATCAGCTCCCTTTTCTTATATTCTGTGGCTCATTAAACCAGTACCTTAGTTCTCTGGGGACACATTTTTTAAAGCTTAGACTTAAGCTCCTGTCTATGATTTCCCCAAAATTAGGAGTACAAAGGTATTTAATATACATTGTGAATTAGATATAGGAAGGTATTTATTTCCCATGCACAAAAATAAAACACAAAGCCCATATTGATAGAATAACTTAAAAACAGGATTCTGTAACTTAACCTATAACTACTATTGCAGTCTGCTGGGACGCAGGATCAAAACATAAATTTCATGAAAACCTAGAGTTCACAGGCCTACTGATTAGGCATTTTACATTTTGCACCCCAATTTTTTGTTCAGCTGATGCATCATCCTCTCCCCTGCTGTTGTTACTTGTCATGGGAGCAGGGGAAGGACCAAGAGACCACTCAAGGGCTGACTGACACATGATACCAAAATGTCAGGTTCCTTCAGTGCTAGGTCATCTAGTGACTGGAAGATGTCATGGAATTAATTATCTTTGACATGTACAAATGTTTAATTGCATATGTGGTTGGCCAAAAGTCAGTAAGGAATACCCCTGAATGGTCTGTGCAACCAACATTATATTCTTAATGAACCATTTATCATTATTTACCCCTCTTAGTACCCTGACCTGTGTGATTTCTAATTCATTCCTTCAAGAACTATTTTTAAAAAAACCTGTTATGTGCAGAACATTGAATATTAAGTTTAGCTGATATGGGGTCTTTTCCCTCCATCTAAAAAGGGGGTAAGAGGCAAGAATTAAATGTTTATTCATTTACCGATTGACTAATTTTATCATGCCCCAGGAAGCTCATCATTGGGATAACCTTATCCCATAGAAAGAAATGGGTGCATATATATTTATGTGTGTATATATGTATTGATAATCAATAAAAATATATTTGTGTAAGTACACATATTTATCTATATCTACGCACAGATATACACATATGTTGTCTCCCCCAGTAGACTGAGGCCATGGACTGTCTTTTGTGTCTTTTTGTATCCCCAGTGCTTAACACAGTGCCTAGCAAATAGTTGGTGCTTAATAAATGTTCATTGATTGATTAATAGATAACTATAATATAGAAAAATATGTAATAAATATCTTATGTAAGAGTGTAACTTGGGCATTAAAACCTACTCTTAGCCCTCAGGGCTTCCCTTTCAACCCCTGTAGTTGTGGCTCCAAGAAAAAGAACAACCCTAATATTTCATGATGTAAGCTTTTGGTTTAGCATTATTTGCCAAATACTGTGTGTGGCCCACCAAGGAGGAAGGTTGGCTGATGTCCCAAGGCCAACCTAGCTTTATAATTAATAATAGCTAGTATTCATATAGCAATTTAAGGTTTATAGAGCTCTTTAGAACATCTCATTTAATCCTCACAACAACCCTGGAAGGTAAATGCTATTGTTGTTTTATTGTTGTTTATTCAGTTGTTCAGTCGGCTCTGACTTTTTGTGATCCCATGGACCATAATACTCCAAGTCCTTCTATCCTTTGCTATTTCTCAGATTAGGTCCAAGTTCACTTTCAAAGTTTCCGTGACGCTCTATCCATCTCATCCTCTTCTCTCCCCGCTTTTCCTTTTCCTTCAATCTTTTACAACAGCAGGGTCTTCTCATTATGTGGAAAAAGTATTTTAAGCTTCAGCTTTGGTATTTGACCCTCCAGTGGATAGTCTGAATTATTATTTTTGTTGTTGTTGTGTTTTTTTGTGGGACAATGGGGGTTAAGTGACTTGCCCAGGGTCACACAGCCAGTAAGTGTCAAGTGTCTGAGGCCGGATTTGAACTCAGGAACTCCTGAATCCAGGGCCGGTGCTTTATCTACTGCGCCACCTAGCTGCCCCCTGAATTATTTTTTTAAAGTATTGATTGGATCTCCCTGCTAGCCAGAGGATTCTCAGAAGTCTTCTCTAGCACCTCAGTTTCCTCATTTGTAAAATGACCTGGAGAAGGAAATGGCAAACCAATTCAGTATCTTTGCTAAGGAAAACCCCAAATGGGGTCATGAAGAGTGAGGTGCTATTATTATCCGAATTTTGCAGCTAAGGAGTCTGAGTCAGAGAGAGAGGTTATAACATTGCCCAGGGTCACACAGCTAATAAGTGTTATATACTGTTAGCTGCTTTCAACAGACACACCTCTTTCCATGTACACAAGCTTGATCTTCATCCCATGACCTGGCTCTCAGTCAGCATATTACCTTTTCTTTTCTGCTCATTGGTAATTAACAGTTAGTAGATGCACTCTGCATTTGGTTGTGGACATCTTCCTTGTTGAGGTACTTCTTTAACAGAAAGCACATTGTCTCTCAAGTCAACAGACCTGGATGCAAAATCCACATTTTAGAAGTTTTGTAACTTTGGCTAGTCATCTCACATTCTAAGCCTCAGTTTTGTCATCTGTAAAATGAGGGAGTTGCATTTGAGTGTCTCTGGGGTCTCTTTTGGCTTTTGATTTGTGATTCTAAAACTATTCTCCTTCCCATCTCCCCAAAATACTGCTCATCTCTTCTCCTTCACTAAACAGCTAGCTGGTCACACCCAGTTTTCCATAATGTGATTTGAAGGTTCAACTCTTTTGCAAAAATGGTTGTGGTTGTTGTTGTTTAAAAGAATCCGGGTTGGGGCGGCTAGGTGGCGCAGTGGATAAAGCACTGGCCCTGTTTTTAGGAGGACCTGAGTTCAAATCCAGCCTCAGACACTTGACACTTACTACATGTGTGACCTTGGGTAAGTCACGTAACCCTCATTGCCCTGTCCAAAAAAACCCCAACAACAACAAAACCCCAAAACCCCCAAAGCAATCAGGGAACAATTTAAGGTCAAGATTCCCTAACCAGGCATTTCTCAGAAAATCAGCTTGTACTGCTGCATATCTGTTACTAGGTGGAGTAGTAGAGTGCTGGGCTTGCAATCAGAAAGAACAGAGTTCAAATCCTACCTCATACAGTTAGTAGCTGTGGGCTATTAGGCTAGTCATTCTCACAGTCTTGGTTTCCTCATCTGTAAAATGAGGGGGTTGCACCTGATGGCCTTTGAGATCCCTTCTAACTTTAAAATCTATGACCTGTTTCATGTTGGAAACTGTTCTCCCCCTATACACCCACCTGCCTCCTTTTACCGATCCAGATTTAAAATTCTTGTACTAAAACCAAAGCAAAGCAAAATGGGTCCAGCAGCTCTTCCTCCCTGACATTTCACCTACCAGAGATGTTACAACATCTCTCAGAGAACTTACATTTCAAATAACAAAAAAAGGTGAACCAAATATATATATACATATGTGTGTGTATACATGCATTTTATTTGTGTATATGTCTCTATATATACACACATGCACACATAGCTGTGTGCGTATGTACACACACACATACACACACACACACACACACGGAGCAGCTAGGTGATGCAGGGAATAGAGCGCCAGGCTTGGAACTATCTTCCTGAGTTCAAATTTGGCCCCAGGCACTTAACTAGCTGTGTGACTCTGGGCAAGTCACTTAATCCTGTTTGCCTCAGTTTCCTCATCTGCCAAATGAGCTGGAGAAGGAAATGGCAAACTACTCCAGTATCTTTGCCAAGAAAACTGCAAATGGGATCACAAAGAGATGGGCACAACTGAAAATGAACAAACAACAATATACATATACACACATATGTGTGGGTGTGTATGTAGTTTACTATTCCCTGCTGCTAATTTGGTTCAAGATAAACCCTGACATTCCTGAGAAGATTCAAGGCAGGGAGGCGCCATTCTCAAATATTTTGCTAATGACTAAGTTATTGTTTTAAAAGAAATTTTGAAAGACTCTTTCAAAAGGCCAGGAGTGGCAAGTTATTTGGGTCACATCCTCAATTTGGTATGATAGAATTCAAATGTATAAAGAGATCAATGTAAGAAACACAGGGGACTTTTTTTTTTACGATTATATATGACCCGGGGTGGGGGCAGCTAGGTGGTACAGTGAATAGAGCGCTGGCCCTGGATTCAGGAGGACCTGAGTTCAAATCCAGCCTCAGACACTTGACACTCACTAGCTATGTGTCCCTGGGTAAGTCACTTAACCCCCATTGCCCTACCAAAAAAACCCCAAAACACCAAACAATTATATATGACCCATAAGCTATCAATGGTTTCTACTCCTAGGTTCTGACAAATGGTTTTAAATAAAGAAGCCAGTAACCAGGAGTCAGGGGGTAACTATGGATTAGATATTTCCCAGGAATAGGATTATATACTTTCAAAGTGTTTCATTTTGTAAACACTACTGCAAAATATGTATTTGAAACACACAGCTGGCAACTTTTTCCTGTGCTCTTAAAACTAATTTCATAATAATAGATTTAGACCTGGAAGGGATTTTAGAGACAATTTAGGCTGATTTTCTTATTTTGAGGTTCTGGGAATTTGAATAAATTGTTCAAGGTCATATAGGTGTCTGGTGAAAGATTTGGAATTCAAATCCAAGTCCTCTTACTCCAAATCCAACTTTATTGTCGCTAGATTATGCTGCCTCTACATTTTTTTTTCTTTTAATAGATGTTGAGAGTTTATTGGGTTTCTCAAATTGGGCCTATTATTAAAACAACCCATAGAGTGAGGTGATATTGAAAGAAAATGAGGAAGGATGTATATTTGGTGTTCTCCATTTTGCTGGATGGGATAATAAAAACAGTAATAATAACTAATATTTATATAGAGATTTAAGCTTTGCAAAGTACTTTATGCATATAATTACATCTTTCCCTATAAAATAATAGTCTAATTACATTTTTCCAGTTGTTTTCAGTCATGTTCGATTCTCTGTGACCCCATTTGGGTTTTCTTGGCAAAGATACTGGAGTGTTTTGCCATTTCCTTCTCCAACTCATTTGATGAATGAGGAAACTGAGGCAAGCAGGGTTAAGTGACTTCCCAGGGTCACACAGCTAGTGTCTATGGCCAGATTTGAACCCAGGGAGATGTCTTCCTGACTCCAGATCCTGTACTCTCTCCACTGCCCCACCTATTCACCCCATTCTAATTACATACATCCTTTAAACTTGTTATTCCTGAAGGTACATATTTATGAGGCCTTCTTCAAGATGTTCAGAGATGGAAAAAAATCTGAGACGTGGATGCCCTCCATGGGACCCATGTGGAATCTTCTCACACATGTCCCTCCCCTTTACAAAGTGAGCATCCCTTTCTAGCTCAGATACCACTGTTGGTGGAGTCCGTCTTAGATTCCCAGGGTACAGAAATAACTCTCGTTTGATGATTTCCTAAATAATACACTCAAATAATATTTCAAAGCACTTTCACATCTATTATTTCATTTTATCCTGGCAGCAGCTCTGTAAGATAGGGGGGACTAGTTTCATCACTGTTTGATAGATGAGGAAAATTGAATTGTAGAGAAGTTGTAAATTGCCTGTCACAGAGCACAGGAGACTTAAACTCCAGTCTCCTGACTCATAACATGTACTCTTCCTGCTGGGACACATTGCCTTCACAAGAAACAAATAGTTCTTTTTTTGTACCTGCCATTATTTTAAATTTAGTTTTTAGCTTATTTTAAATTTAGTGTCTAGCTTTCAAATACATAGTGAAAAAAATTCTTCCTTTGTATCTTAATAATTAATAATTTTTCAAGGAATGAAAGGAAACAAAAGCTCTTTTGTCTTTTCTATTTTTTGATTAGTACTTTTTGATATACCTTTGACATCTGGAATTTATGATTTAGAACCTAGGTGACATAAGTAGATAGAGCTCTGGGTTTAGGGTCAGGAAGAGCTGAGTTCAAATCCTGTCCCAGAGACTTAGTAGCTCTGTAACCCTGGGCAAGTCATTTAGCTCCTCTTGTCTTTAGTTCCTCATCTGTAAAATGAGAATAATAGACTAGGTGACCTGTAAGGCCCCTTTCAAATCTGTGTCTTTATTCCTATGTTAACTACTAAGTTCATGTTGATTACTGAGAGTTACGGACAGCTTAGGTGGTACAGTAGATGGAGCGTTGAGCCTGGAGTCAAGAAGACTTTTCTTCCTGAGTTCAAATTTGGCCTCAGACGCTTACTAGCTGTGTGGCCTTGGGCAAGTCACTTAGCCTTGTTTTCCTCAGTTTCCTCAATTGTAAAATGAATTGGAGAAGGAAATGGCAAGCCACTCCCCTTCCAAGAAAACCCTAAATGGAGTCACAAAGAGTTGGACACAACTCAAAATGACTAAACAACTAAGGATTATGATGTATCACACTGAGGGAACCAGATACTCCCATCAAAGTGAAGAACGTGAAGGATATTGAACAAGTTTCTATCATTTTTTAATCCCCATGGACAATGGGATTGACTTAATGGTTTAGACATTTAATGAGTATCAGTTATGTATCTCATTGCAAATCTTCCTAATCACTTTGTATCAGTGTTTCATTCCCCTTTCCTAGTTGAAATTAGAGCCTGAATTGAAGGTTACAGAATTCAGTGAAAATATCACTCATTGGTTCTGGAGTAGGAAAGCCTGGATTCCAATTCTACTTCTATCACTACCTTTGTGACACTGGGCGAGTGAGTCAGTTAACCCCTCTGGGCCTTTTTCTTCATCTGTAAAAGGAGGAAGGGAGGAAGAGAATGAACTAGACTTCTAAGGTTCCTTCTCACTAAATCTATGAGTCTGTAATTTGAGTAACAAGCTTTGCCCACACTTAGTCACCACTTCTTTATTTTCTTCATTACCTTCAAAGAAAAAGGAGAGGGTGTTTGTTTTGCTTACATTCATATAGTTCCTCCTTTCAGAGATAGTTGAAGTATCATATAAGTTTATTGTCTGAGAAATCATCAAATAAAAGTTATTTTTGTTCCCTGGGAATCCAAGAGGAGCTTCACCAAAAGTAGTATCAGAGATCCATGGGGATGCTCACTTTGAGAGGGGGAGGAGAAGGAGGAGGAGAAGGAGGAGGAGGAAGAGGAGAGTATGAGAGGATTTCACAGTTCTTTCCCTACCCCTGGGTCCTATGAAGGCACCCATATCTCAAGCTTTCTTCCATCTCTTAACATTCTGGAGATGGCCTCATGAAAATCTACTTTCAGGAATAATAACATAAACAAAACATTGATTAAAGTCTTACTGTGTACCAACCACTATGCCAAACATTAGAAATAAAAATACAAGAAAAAAAGACAATCCCAACTCTAATAGATCTTACATTCTCAAGAGGGAAGACAACCCATGAAAGAAAGCTGGAAAGTAGAAGAAGGAAGAAGGGGGCAAAGTGGAAAAGTCCCTACAATCAGCAACAGATCCAGGAGAGAAGAGAGCATGGACGGCCTGCACACTTCCTGAAATGGTGGTCCCAAGTAGGGACTTACCAATGAGAAGAAAGGACTTCAGGGATGGGTGCATCTCAGGGCAAGAAGACTGCTGGTACAAGATCTGAAAAGGTGAGCAGTGGAGCAGGAAGAGAAGAAGAAATAATGTTTGCCAATAGATTATTTGGCATTATGAGAAGCTCCAGGGCCAGGGAGTGTCTTCATTAGGTTGGTTGCACACCAGGATTTAGGCTTTGCCAAGCCACATTCCCTAATAACTTTCTTGTAGGGATTCTAGAGCTACCCACAGGAAGTATAGCCTTGTCTTGGGATGGCCCCGTGATGGGGACTTGGGACAAATTGCCCTCTGTATTTCATGTCTGTGGAACTCTGTAAAATGAGGGGCTTGAGTTAGATGATTTCTCTGATCTCTTCCATGCTGTAGAAGTTGGGTTAGTTTGGGGTCCCTTTACACTTCTTGTATATTTCTTTTGTTGTTGTTGTTCTTGTTTTGTGGGACAGTGAGGGTTAAGTGACTTTCCCAGGGTCACACAGCTAGTGTCAAATGTCTAAAGCTAGATTTGAACTCAGGTCCTCCTGAATCCAGGGCTGGCACTTCATCCACTGCGCCACCTAGCTGCCCCTTCCTGTATATTTCTAAAGAGGCAAATTGGTATGCTAGAAAGAATACTGGATTTGGAGTTAAGAGGTTTGAATCTCCTGTCTACTTCATACAAGTCATACTGGGCCATGTCACTTAACCAGTGTGAGCCTAATGTCCTTATTTTTTAAAAATAGAGATTTTACTATTTGTACTACCTATCTCATAGGGCTGATGATCAAAAAAGAGAATATACATAAAGCACTTTGTATTAGAGTGCTAAAGAAATGTAAGCTACAACATATTACCCATCCTAGAGGTAGCTAGATGGTTCAAGAGATAGAGTGGTAGGTCTGGAGTCAAGAAGACCTGAGTTCAAATCCAACATTAGACACTTACTAGCTATGTGTCCTTGGACAGGTCATCCAGCCTCTCTTTACCTCAGTTTCCTCAGTTGTAAAATGAAGATAATGAGAGCGCTTATTTCCCAAAGTTGCGAGGATCAGATGGGATATTTGTAAAGTTCTTAGCATGGTACTTGGCACATACTACACATTTGATAAATGCTGATTTCCTTCCTTTGTTTCTTCCTTTTTATCAAAAAAGGGGAGAGAGTATTGGGGCTTTTTGTCTTGTCTGACAGAACAGAGGGCAGCTATGTGGACCAGTGGACAGAGTTCTGGGCTTGGAGTCAGTAAGACCTGACTTAAAATCTGGCTATGTGTACCTAGGCAAGTCACTTAACCCTGTTTGCCTCAGTTTCCTCATTTGTAAAATGAACTGAAGAAGGAAATGGCAAATCACTCCAGTACTTTTGCCAAAACAAACAAACAAACAAACAAACAAACAAACAAACTGGAATGGGGGAACAAAGAGTCAGACCAGATTGAAAATGACTCAACAACGACAAATCCACCAGAAACTAGAGGGTCAACTTTGGAGTCCAGGAAGAACTCAGTCCCACATTGGATATGTACTGGCTGTGTGACCATTAGCAAGCTGCCGAGCTTCTCAGAGCTCATAGGCAGTGACTTAAGACTAGGGTTAAAAACTCTGATTTGGGAGCAGTTAGGTGGTGCAGTGGATAGAGCACTGGCCCTGGAGTCAGGAGGACCTGAGTTCATAGCCGGCCTCAGACTCTTAACACTTACTAGCTGTGTGACCCCCCAATTGCCTCACCAAAAAAACAAACAAACAAAAAACCTCTGATTTTAAGAACTTTGGGGGGAGTCATGAACCCCTCGGCCAGTCTGCTGAAGCCTATGGATCCTTTCTCAGAATAATGCTTTTAAATGCATAAAATAAAAAAACATAGCATTACAAAGGAAACCAATTATATTGAATAAAGTCATTAAAATATTACCAAGAAATTTGTAGACTCTAGGTTAAGAACCCTTTGTAAAAAGACTATCACTTGGGGCTGCTAGGTGGCGCAATGGACAAAGCACTGACCCTGGATTCAGGACAACCTGAGTTCAAATACGGCCTCAGACACTTGATGCTACTAGCTGTGTGACCTTGGGCAAGTCACTTAACCCTCATTGCCTCCCCAAAAAAAGAAATCTATTGGGGCAGCTAGATGGCGCAGTGGATAGAGCACCGGCCCTGGAGTCAGGAGTACCTGAGTTCAAATCCAGCCTCAGACACTTAACACTTACTAGCTGTGTGACCCTGGGCAAGTCACTTAACCCCAATTGCCTCACTTTAAAAAAAAAGACTATCACTTGCAGAACTGCTGCTGCTCTGCATTGGCACTGGGAATTTTCTCACTCTGAGATCTCTCTACATTGATGAAATCATAGATCAGGACAAAAAGTAATTCCCTGGGCAGATTCTGAGGAATGGAAGCAAGGTGCCTCAATGTCTGCTGGCTGAACTAACCCGTACTAACATGTTTGTAGAGAAGCATAAAGGTATCATTCTCCTAGGAATGACTCATTAACCCATTATCTAACCTATTTTCCGACTAGTCAGATGGGGACTAGGACTTTTGCTCCCATTCCTATCCAGAGGATGGGGTTTGGGAAAGCAAAGGTTGAATGGGGGGGGGGTGTAGAAAAGGGAGGAGGGAAGGTGGTCCCTAGACAGACTTCAGACTCAGAATAGGGCCAGAATGCTGATCAAGACAATTTGTGAATAGATTTTAATTACCACAGGATAAGAACTCTGTGTTCTATAAACTCATCAGTTTCTGTACTTTGGGTTCTTTTTGTTTTGTTTTGTTTTATTTTTATTTCATGTCACCCATGGTTTCGGGGGAAAAGTTCCTGAGGAAAAAATCCCAACCTGAAAGCAGATGAATTAGCCATAGTAGGCCAAGATAGCTAAGAAGCTCAGCATGTTCTCAGAGGCCAGCTACGAAAATGGTCATCCCAGTTCCCTGAGCCAAAAAAGGGATAAGCCAGAGATTGCTGATTCCTTCCTTTCTGGGCCAGGCTACCCCAACAGCTGTACACTTCCCATTTGCCAAAGTGACTATCCTGTCTGGTGACAGAAAAATCAGAATCACGTGATTCTAGGGCTGGAAAGTACATTCAGAGATCAATTGGTCCAACCTCTTTATTTTATAGATGAGGCAGTTAAGGCCCAGAGATGTTAAGTGATTTGCTCGGGGTCACACAGCTACTAAAATCTTGCATTCTTATATTTACATTGGTAGACAGGGATCATACCCCATGAAAAGAATGGAAATAAGGCAAAAAGAGCCCTTTGATCGCTTAAATAGGCATAGCCCACCTAACACCATTAATTGGGTCTGTAAAAGCATGCTAATAGATGAAACTGTATTGAACAGGGCAGTTTAGTCCCAGGAGCAATTTTATAAAAGTAAAAATGAAACTACAGCAGCAGTAGTTTGCATGATTGAGATCAAAAGAGATCTCCTTCCAATTCCTCATCTTGTTGGGGTTTTTTGTTTTGTTTTGTTTTGTTTTTTGCAGGGCAATGAGGGTTAAGTGACTTGCCCAGGGTCACACAGCTAGTGAGTGTCAAATGTCTGAGGCGGGATTTGAACTCAAGTCCTCCTGACTCCAGGGCTGGTGCTCTATCCGCTGTGCCACCTAGTTCCCTACCCCACCTCGTCTTGTTGTTGAATCGACTCAGGGCTCTTGAGAGTGTCTTGGTCGTTGAGGATGGTGAAAAAACGTGGTAGAAAGTAGCCTTTCAGAGGAAGAAGGTACAAACAACATGGTGGAAAATATGACTCAGGACGAAGGAAAGAAGCAGCCAAGTAGATGGAAGGGCTAAGCCTGGAGTCAGGAAGACCTGACTTCAACTCTTGGCTCAGATGCTAGGTGTGAGATCCTGACTGGGCAAGTCACTTAACTTCATTTCCTCTCAGTTTCCTCAACTGTAAAATGGAGACAATAACCACATCTATTTTGCAGTGTTATCATAAGGATCAAATGAGGTAATATTTGGAAAAGCATTTAGCACAGTGCCTGCCACATAGTAGGTTTTATAGAATAACAATAATAAGAATAGCTAACATTTATATAGCACTTAATATGTTCTAGATATGTTAAAATTATTCTCTCATATGTTCTTCCCACAGCACTGAGAGGTAGGTGTTGTTATTATCTCCATTTTATGGTCGAAACAGAGGCAAAGGTTAAACTACTTGTCCAGGATCACACAGGTAGGAAGTAGCTGAGGGTGGACTTGAACTCAGGTCCTTGTGACTCCAGGCCCAGGGCTCTATCCACTGTGTCACTTAGCTGACCCCAAATATAAAAATGCTTATTTCTTTTTTCCTTTCCCCTCCAAAGCTTATAGATTATGTGGTAGCTTCATACATGTATATTATGCGTATGCTCTTCTAAAAAAAGTTTATTATGTTTATTTTTTAAATTAACAAGCATTTTAAATATGAATCTGTCACTACCATTATATCCTCTCCTCCATTGATCAAATTAAAGAAAGAAAAATAAAGCCTTCAAAACAAAACTGCATACACTAGCAAAATAATTTTCCTCATTAGTCATCTTTGAAAATATGTCTCCTGCATTTTAAGTGTATCACCTCTGTCAAGAGGTGAGTGAGATATTTCATCTTCATTCTTTTGGACTCATGGTTTATCATTGAGTGGTTAATCAGGTCTCAAGTTTCTCAAAATTATATTTCTCCATTCTGTTATTATCATTGTATAAATTATTCTCCTAGTTCTTTTTACTCAGCATCAATTCATACAGGTCTTCCTAGTTTCCTCTGAAATTGTCTATTTCACCATTTCTTGTGGCAAAATAGTATTCTATTATATTAATATTCTACAATTTGTTGTTGTTCACTTGTTTCAATCATGTCTGACTCTTTATAACCTCATTTGAGATTTTCTTGGCAAAAATACTTTCTTTTTTTCTTTTTTTTTTTTTTTTTGCGGGGCAATGAGGGTTAAGTGACTTGCCCAGGGTCACATAGCTAGTAAGTGTCAAGTGTCTGAGGCTGGATTTGAACTCAAGTCCTCCTGAATCCAGGGCCAGTGCCTTATCCACTGCCCCACCTAGCTGCTCCTTGGCAAAGATATTGAAGTAGTTTGCCATTTCCTTTTCCAGCTCATTTTACAAATGAAGAAACTGAGGCAAACAGGGTTAAGTGAGTTGCCCAGGGTCACAGAGTCAGTAAGTATCTGAGGCCAGATTTGAACTTAGGAAGATGCATCTTCCTGACTCCAGGTCTGTTGCTCTATATACAGCACCACCTAGCTGTCTTAGAAAACTTTTTTTCATATAATTGTTGATAACTTGGATTTCTACCTTTGAAAATGATCAGTTCTTATCTTTGATCATTTATCTATTGGTGAATGTCTCTTACTTTTATAAAATTGAATTAATTCCTAATGCATCTAAGATTTAAGACCTTCCTATGAAAAACTAGATAAAGTCTTTTCCCCAAGTACCTGCTTCTAATTTGTTCATGCAAAATCTTTTTAACTTTTGTAATAATCAAAGTTTGTGCAGTCCTCTCCTTCACTTGTTTAGTCATGAACTCTTACCCTACCCATAGTTCCAACGGGTAATTAATTTCTTCCTTGCTCCTAGAATTTGTTTATGAAGGTAACCTTTATGTCTAGGTTAATTATACCTTTGGAGCTCATTGTGGTGTATGGTGTAAGGTGCTGATCTAAAACTAACTTCTGCCATACGACTGTCCAGTTTTCTTTGCAATTTTTGTCAAATAAATGAGTTCTTACCCCAGTAACTAAGCTCTCTGGATTTGTTGAGCACCATGCTATGATTTTTGTTGTTGTTTTGTTTTGTTTTATTTCTGTATGTTGTGGACCTAATTTGTTCCACTTATCTCTCTTATTTAACTAGTCATTTTAATGATTGCTACTTTATAGTACAGTTTGAGATTTGATACTTATAGGACCTCTTGCTTGTCAAGTTTCATTTTTACCATTGGGACTCTTAATCTTTTTTTTCTCCATCTGATTTTATTTTTGTACATCTATAAAAGTATACTTTTATGAATTTGGTGCAATTTTGAATTAGTAAGTTTATTGAGTAAATTTATTGTAATTTTATTTTATTCACCCACCCATGAGCAATTAAAATTTTTTCCAATTATCTGTATTTCTGCAAAGAATATATTGCAGTTATAGTCATATAGTTCCTTAATGATAGATATAGTTTAAAATATTTTATAACTTCTGTAATTATTTTGCATGGAATTTCTGTTTTGGGCTCTTCTTGCTGAATTTCATTGATTATATACAGAAATGCTGATGATTTATGTGGATTTTAAAAAATATCCTGCAACCTTATTGAAGTTATTATTTGTTTCAATGAATTTTTAATGTACTCTTTAGGATTTTCTAAAGACCATCATATCATCTGTAGAAAGTGATAATTTTGTTTCTTCTTTGCCTGTGTTTATTTCTTCAATTTCATGTTCTTGTCTTAATGCTATAGTTAGCAATCTAGTACTATTTTAAGTAGTAGTGGTAACAATGGGCACCCTTGCTTTACCACTGGTCTTTTTGGAAAGACTTCTGACTCTTCTCTATTTCATATAATGTTTGATGATGGATTTAGAGAAATGCTATTTGCCATATTAAGGTGTGAGATTTAAAATTGGATATACGAGCATTAAATTCCCCCTCTTAACTTTTCCCATATATATATATATATATATATATATATATCTCCCAGACCATTAAGAAAAAGAAGCCTCTGAGCTTTAATCAGTGAGGGATTAGTTTTTATTGCTTGGGAATTAATTAGACAACAAAAGGTGTTACCAATTAGGGAAATAGGGAAGTAGAAATACAAATGAATAATCTTAGATTTAAGCTTAGTCTATTTTCCTTTATAAAACTCACTGAATCCCAAACTGCCCGCCAGGCCGAGAACCAGCACACCCAAAGCCGAACACAAACCGCATGCGCCGCCACGGCTAAGTTGAAAAGCTAGAAAGAGTGAACTTCCGTTCCTCCCTCAGTTTTCAGCTGGCATGCTGGAAGTTCGTTGCGGTCTCCTCCCCAAAAGGGAGGTCCTTCAAAAGCTGCTTCAGTAGCATGTGCTCAACTCTCAAATGATTCAGCTAAAACTTGTGTTTTTTACCACAAAGGAAAGGTCTATTTATTCCTGTTTAGAGCTTATATTTCTAAAGTTTTGCATAGAAACAAGTGTTGGATTTTTTGAAAACCTTTTTAGTGTCCAATAATATATTTTTGTATTATTAACATAATTTATTTTATTCATAACTTTTCTTTTGCTGAACCAGGCCTTTATTCCTGGCTTAAGCCCAATATATTCATAGTGTATAATCTTTCTAATATATTATCACCTATTGCTAATATTTTGTTAAAATTTTTGTCTTAATGTTATCAGGGATATTGGTCTGTGGTATTATTTTTCTAGTTTGTCTCTCCCTGGTTTAGGTATCAAAAACCATATTTATAGCATAGAAGGCATTGTATGGATCCCTCTTTTCTCATCACAAACAGATTGTATAGTATTAGAATTAATTCTTTTTTGAATGTTTACTAATAATAATACTAACATTTATATAGCACTTTAAAATTTATAAAACACTTTACAAATTTCACTTTTTATCCTTTCAACAACCCTGGTAGGTAGGTGCTATAATTACCATTGCCATTTTACAGATGAGGTAACTAAGACAGATAGAGTTTAAATGATTTGCCCAGGGTTACACAGGTAGTATGTATCTGGGGCCATATTTGAATTGAAGTCTTCCTGACTCTTGTATACCATTGTGCTACCTAGATAGGTAGAATTCATTTATAAGTCTATCTGGTTCTGTAATTTTTTTCTTTGGGAGTTCTTGTTTGATTTAAATTTTTTGACAGTGAGTTATTTAGACTATTTCTTTTCTTTGTTCATCTAAGTATTTTATATTTTTATAAATTTTCTTCTATTTCCTCTAAGTAATCACTTTTGTTAACATATAATTGGCCAAAATGGTTTCCTCTTTTGTTGTGAGTTGTCCTTTTTTCATTTTTTTATGTGAACAAGGTAATTTCCCTCTCTTTAAAAAAAAATCAGTTTTGCTCTTTATCAATTTTATTAGTTTTATGCATACGCTTATTAAAAAGGGACTTGGAACTCATTCTTTATTGTGAACATTGAATAACCACAAAAGGAATGGAATAGACTACATTATATTAATTCAATAAACCATTAGCTACTGATGCTAGATTTCAGAATCAGCTGTCTATACAGTCAGACCCTTAATCACTTATCTAAGAAGTCAGTATTGACATCAAATTACAATAAAGGAAAAAGGTGAGAAAACATTGTATACAAATAAAATGGCTCCAGCCTGACCTGTTTACCTAAGCTTTTCATTCTGAAAAATAGGAAAAGATGTTCCCTTTAATTGTTGCCCTTTCCAGAAGTTTAACTGATCTAACACGCTTAAAACAACGAGAAGGCCAAAAGAACTCAGAAATTACCTGAGCCAACAGTTTATTTCTCTGCCAGTTAGAAAAACGAGGCAGGCAAGGGCAGTACCGATTTAGAATATAAGTTCATTTACAAAACAGTACAGAGAAAGAAGGCTAAATATTATGAGATGTGTTATCTCAAAAAAAATGACAAAAAGCAGTGGGAAAGAAAACAGACTTGGAAAAACTTGGTTTGAGACTCAGATCAGATTATTAATTAATGATCCCAAGATAAAGTTATAGAGGAAACTAGGAGTAAATAGTGATATTAAATGGGGAAGGGAAGAGAATTAGCATTTATAAGCACTTATTTTATTCCAGGCAGTGGACTAAGACCTTCACAACTGTTATCTCTTTTGATCTTTACAACAACCCTGGAAGGTAGTTGCTATTATTGTCATTTTAAGTAGAGGTAACTGAGGCAGACAGAAGTTAAGTACCTGCCCATGGTCACATAGCCAGTAAATGCAGAGCGGAATTTGAACTTAAGTCTTCTTAACTGCAGGTCCAGTGATGTATCCACTGCATCACCTTAGCTGCCTCTGGAACAGATCTCTCCTTATTCAAATAACAAGCAGCATGGTAGAGCTCTGCCACTTAATACTTATGTGATCTTGGGGCAGTTTACATAATTTTCTGGGCCTCAGTTTCCTCATCTGTAAAATGAAGGGAATAACCAGATGACTTTTTTTTAATACATTTTATTTTATTTATTCACTCTACCATCCCACATTTCACATTATATCCCACATTATATCACAGAAAAAATTCCAATACAAAGTTCAAGTTGGATCAAATGCTAAACAGAAAATGTCAGTGCCATTAATACAGTGAATGACAGAAAAGTTACAATAAGGAATATGAATGAAATGCTGGCTTCCCTGCAAAATTGAAAGCAGGTAAGATCCATAAATGTTGATTCCAATTCTTCACATGAGTGCATGAATTATTAGCCAAACACTACCAGATTCTCCTCTCATGAGAGCCTGATCCCACATTTCTTAACAGAGGAATGCTGATTACATTACAAAAAGACAGGAACACAGCTTGTATCATTAAAAAAAAAAAATTCTTAAAGGCCAGGACTGTTTCAGGTTTTTTTTATCATTATTATAATCAGACAGTGTCTAACACATAGTTTAAGATCACAGATTTAAAGCTGAAGAGATATTGAAGGTCATCTGAGGGGCAGCTAGGTGGCGCAGTGGATAGAGCACCGGCCCTGGAGTCAGGAGTACCTGAGTTCAAATCCGGCCTCAGACACTTAACGCGTCCTAGCTGTGTGACCCTGGGCAAGTCACTTAACCTCAATTGCCTCACTAAAAAAAAATAACATTTGGATCAAGTGGATCTGGGTTCAAATTCCAGCTCTGCCACTTAATACTTATGTGATCTTGGGGCAGTTTACATAATTTTCTGGGCCTCAGTTTCCTCATCTGTAAAATGAAGGGAATAACCAGATGACTTTTTTTAATACATTTTATTTTATTTATTATTTTTTTTTAGGGTCTGATTATAATAATGATAAAAAAAACCTGAAACAGTCCTGGCCTTTAAGAATTTTTTTTTTAATGATACAAGCTGTGTTCCTGTCTTTTTGTAATGTAATCAGCATTCCTCTGTTAAGAAATGTGGGATCAGGCTCTCATGAGAGGAGAATCTGGTAGTGTTTGGCTAATAATTCATGCACTCATGTGAAGAATTGGAATCAACATTTATGGATCTTACCTGCTTTCAATTTTGCAGGGAAGCCAGCATTTCATTCATATTCCTTATTGTAACTTTTCTGTCATTCACTGTATTAATGGCACTGACATTTTCTGTTTAGCATTTGATCCAACTTGAACTTTGTATTGGAATTTTTTCTGTGATATAACTAAAATTTTTCCTTATCCTCTGCCTTCTGAGATTCCCTCTCTCTGATTAGCTTTGCTTTCTCAAACCTCTGTAGTAAAGATTTTAATTGATGTAATTGTTTGCTCTGTTTTTTTGTTCTGCTTTGACACGTTATATCACCATAACCTTTTATCTTTTGCTTGCAATTGTTTCTGGTGTACTTTTATTTCTGGTTCACATTCTACATGTTTCTTTTTCATTACTTTTTATCAGGTGATATGATATTTAAATTTTCTATTATGCATACTGGCTAGATATTCATATAATCTTCTAATTTCTTTTTGCAGATCTTTGATAGTTGTGTTGAACTTTTCTTTTTGGTAATGGTATTTGATTATTAGCCTTAGGAGTATTCTTAGATAGTTCCTTCTTTGGTCCTTACCAAGGTAATAGACACAGCACAGACCATTATGGACAGATTTGGAAATGTTTTTACTCTCAGTATCAAATATTGTGAGATAGTTTGTTCAAGATACTTATACTAGCTTATTCTTATCTGTTAATTGATCTTTTAGTTGGATTCATCAAACTCAAAAAAAGCTTTTCAAAATTCCATTCTAAGTATCTCCATCTCAATCTCCAGTGAATAGTGTTGGCCTTGTTATGAGGAAGACCTGTATTTAGGTCTGACACATACCTAATCCCAAGCAAATAAGTTATTCAACTTCTTAATGCTCTTTCTCAGGCAACTCTCTAAACTTTAAGTTGTAGAGAAGTTTCATGTCTGTACTAACGGAAGAAATTGCTTCATATGAAATTATCTTATGAAACCACATGACTAGCCCTAACCTCTACCATTATTTAACCTGATAGAAAAAGTTAGCAGTGCATAAAATGTAGAATGCAAGATTTGGTATCAGGGAGAAATGTGTTCAAATTCTACCTTTTAGGATAGTTCCAGAAAACCCCAGGAAGACTTATCTGAACTGATACAAAGTGAAGTGAACAGAATCAGTAGAACATTATACACAGGAATCACAAAATTGTAACAATGGTCAACTACAAAAAACTTAGCCACTCTGATCAATACAAAGATCTAAGACAATTTCTAAGGACTCATGATGAAAAATGTTACTAACTACCTCCAGATAGAAAATTGATGGACTCTGAGTACAGACTGAATTGTAGTTTTTCCCTCTTTCATTATTTTTCTTGCTTCTCCCCCCCCCACAATATGGCTAATGTGAAAATATGTTTGCATGAGTTCGTATTTATAATGGATATTGTATTTCTTGCTTTCTTAATGGGTGAGGGAAGAGGTGGATGGAGAGAATTTGGAACTGTAAAAATAAAATAAAATTCCACCTCTCAAAATAACTGGCTATATAGATTCTAAATTTCTCTGGGCCTCATTTTTCTCATCTATAAAGTAGGGATAATGATATCTGCAATATCCACCTCAAAGGTCACTTAAGGATTTCAATTAGACGATATATGTCAAGACCACAGCAAACCTTCAAGCATTATGTACATTTCTCTTATTATTAGAGTGAAACACAGTCCTTAAGACTTTTCTCCAAAAAAAGTGTGCCAATGCAAGTGTTAAGATTCAGTCAAGCTATCAGCAGGCATTTATGGGGTACCTATTATATGTTCCAGGCTCTATAGGAAGGACTAGAAATACAAAGACAGACCTTAAGGGGCTTACTTCCTTTTGGTTTTTAAAGATTGGTTGATCCATATAGCCACAGAGATAGCACTTTTTATGATCCTCTGATTATCAAAATCAAAATAATTCATGCTTAGAAAAGTATCTGGCATATAGGTGTTTAATAAATGTCTGTTGATAGATTTATTTACTAATATTTGTATGTATGGTTTCCTCTTTAGAGGTCAGGGGCTGTTTTCATTTTTGTTTTTTGGGTTTTTTTTTTGTTTGCTCAGAGCCTGGCACATAGTAAGCATTCAATAAAAGCTCATTCATCTTAGTTGAATTGCTAATTGAATGGAGGTCCACAACATGATAAGTTCTCCTCTGGGGAGATCCATGGCCACTGAAAAAGAGATCAGCCTAAGGGGAAAGTTAGGTGGCACAGTGGATAAAGCACTGGCCTTGGATTCAGAAGAACCAGAATTCAAATCCAACCTCAGACACTTGATACTTACTAGCTGTCTGACCCTGGGCAAGTCACTTAAACCTCATTGCCCCGAGAGAGAGAGAGAGAGAGAGAGAGAGAGAGAGAGAGAGAGAGAGAGAGAGAGAGAGATCAGTCTATTATAAACAGGGGAAAAAACAATTGGATAATAAAAGACATGTTTCTCAAGTTATATACTGATGGACAAAAAGCTAACTGAATAATTCTGTCAACACCCATACCTCGTATAGGCACTACAGATGGACACTGAGCAGGGCCCATAACTGAACAGATGGAAAAGATGTATTAAATCTCATCTGACAGATTTTATAGCATTTTCAGTGACCCTAAGTAGATGTTACCTGTAACCGAAGCCAGGCTTTTAAACATCAATAAACTCTCAGTGACAAGCAGAGTAGCATAGTGTATATAGTGTTGGGTTTGAAGTCAGGAAGACTACAATTCGCGTCCTGCCTTTCATTATTACTAGCTGTGGGACCTTTAACTTCAAGTAACTCCCTAGGATTTATCTGTTCATATTGACAGCTTGATGGCAAAGTAGATAGAGCATTAAGCCTGGAGTCAGAAAGACCCAAGTTCAAATCCAGCCTCAAACACTTACTATCTCTGTAACCTTGATTAGGCAAGTCTGCTAACCTCTGCCTCAGTTTACTCAACTGTAAAATAAGGATTATAACAGCACTTACATCTCAGTGTTCTTTTGAGAATCAAATGAAACTTATGTGCTGGTGTCTTATGTAGTAGGCACTATACAAATGTTTATTCCCTTCCCTCTATCTACTATGTCATATGTGGGTTGCAATCTGAATTGGTATGTGGAGATCCTATGCTAGCAGTTCTCCACTATGATGAAATCACAGAATTCTTTCACATTTGCATAATCTTCTAGTGAGTATCTTTGGCTCCAAGTCACGGGACACATAAAATCTCAGACAAATCAAAATCACAGGTGACCCAAATGGCAATGAAAGGGTAAACAGGCTGTGATGAGCTAGTTTGCAAAAAGTAATGTAGACATCAGAGTTATGTATGACATGGAAAAGACTGGACGTGTAGTAAGATCAAGTGTTAGTCTGATGGCCATAAAATATTTTAAGATCCAGAGAAAGGATTCTGTCATGTTGGGCATATCCTCCTTGGAGCAATCCAGAATAGATCTATTACAGAAATCGAATGGGTTTCCTCAGGAGACAGTGGTTTCTCCTTCATCGGAGGTCTTTAAGCAAAGGCAAGATGAATGACTACTTGTTGGGTTTGTTGATTTTCAGGTATGGGTGGAACTATATGGTCCTTGGTATCATTTACAACTCTGAAATTTTGTGTTTCTGGAAAATATATAAGGCCTTGGATAAATTTGCTTAGGATGAAAAAGCATATACGAGTTACAATCTGTTCTGGCTTAAGGAGCATCTACTCTTGTATCATGGATTCATTAAAGCATTAAAACATAAGGCCGTTATCACACAGAGTATATATACCCAAATATGACCTACCTCCAGGACAGATTACTTGTGTTTTGTTTTTATGAAAAGCTTGCATTTCTTTTCAGTGAAATGCAAATCAATAAATGATTTCTAATGTCTGGTGAAACTAAATTTAGAGGAGAAGTATTTCATTGGTTAATATTGTACCATCCATAACATTTTTGTTTTAATTTGTGATTTCATCTGCAAAGGAAACTCCTAGTGAGAAAATCAGTTCTACCAAAGCAGATCAATACTTTCTTTCTTTGCACCTTAGGATCTTAGAAAGTTGTCTAGAGCACTGAGAGTTGAAGATTACTGCTGTACATGTCAGAGGTGGGACCTAGGTCTTCCTGACTCTTAGGCTGACTTTCTCTCCATACTACCCTTATGAAATTGTCAAGCTATTTACTTTCCTTATAATTTGTTCTTTTTCAAGATTCTTCTTTTGAGCATGGTGCTTCATCGAAGCATCATTCTACTAAAAAATTTTTACCAATAAGATAAATTTTTTTTTTCCTGAGGCAATTGCGGTTAAGTGACTTGCCCAGGGTCACACAGCTAGTAAGTGTGAAGTATCTGAGGTCAATTTTGAACTCAGGTCCTCCTGAATCCAGGGCCGGTGCTTTATCCACTGCACCACCTAGCTGCCCCCAATAAGATACATTTTCGAGAAGATTGTCCAGGACTTCAGTCAGAAACTTCACAGGTATCATGTCTATGTTAAGACTGATGAAATTAATTTTCTTGTTCTTCCCGGAAAAGCAAATTCTTTGACAAAAAGATTTCCATTTGCTATTTTCTTGGCTTGCCTACAGTTCACTTTTTTTTTCCTTTGTCTAAACCAGCCCCACCTTACTGATCTTGACCATGAAGCCTTCCTTCCTTTTCATAACTAGAAACAAACTATAAATTTTAAAGTAATACATCAGACCCAAGGCTAAGTGGAACAGCAAAAAGTCCATGTACAGACTACTAGTTATGGCCTTTTATAGGAAGGTGAGTGGGACTCAAAGGAGATAAAATGATTATGAATGCCTTAAAAAATTGAACAATGCTGCACACTTTCTTCATGATTTACTTTTTTCCTTGGCAGCTTTATATTAACTCCTAGCAGTCCTCTAGTGATTGGGAATGTGTAAGAAACAGGACTTAGTTAATATTCTATATATTTTTTTCATGAGTCACAATTGATAAGCAATAAAATTTAGGAAAAAATATTTATCTTTCTGCCACTGTGAACAGATTTTGTGAATAATTATTGGGAATTCAGGTATTTGGCAGATTCCAAAATACCAAGCTAAACAGATTACAATATTTTATGATCAGCAAGGAAAATGTTGTTCAAACAGGATTATGAGAAAGGGAAATGTTTTTTACTGATATAAAGAACAGGCAATGTGACTGTAGCATCAAAATGCTACGCTGATAGTTGCAACTGTAGCTTGGTATCTACAATCACAGGCTTGATAGTTTTACATGCTATTTTTCCAGATTGTATTTCTCAGCTAAAGGTTAATACCCAGAACATTGTCAGTATTTTAGACAAATAATTGAACCTGACTGTGGGTAGCGAGAGTATGAGGCTGTCAGAAAATAGGGCCCTTTTAGCATCTCTAGCAGCTTTAAGTGTAGAATATATCTCCTATTTCATCTCTCAGAGGACATTGTGATATGCAGTCAGACCATAATTGAAACAAATTCTGATAAAGGACTCTTTGAATTGAAAAGAGAATAAATTAAGGGGTAATTGTTTGTTTTACAAAAGCATCCTTTGCTTTACCAAAGGATTTCTTAGCAGTATCCCTAGTGTTTTTAGAATTTTACTCAGTTAATGAATATTTGAAATACCTGTTTAGAAGGGGCTCTTCTATTTTGTAGAGTGAGGTATACCTGTAATTGTTCTTATGGGAAACAAGACTTCACCCACCATTCTAACCATACTGGATGAGTCTCAGATCTTTTGTCTAGAACAGACATTAGATATTCCAGACCTGCTTAATTTGAAATAAATTTTTAATAATCCCTGACATTTAAAATTAATATGCTTAGGAGAAAGGTAGTGATTTGCCTTGGAAATACCATTTCTATACTCTAACTTAACACCCCATTAGATGCCCTTATCTCTTTTTTGTCCACTATTACATCATGTCTCTTTATTTTCTTCATTATATTTCCTTGTCATTTTTTGCCATTCTTAAATATTAAGTTTTTAGGGTTTTAGATTAAGACTTGGAAAGAGAATTTAGAGGTCATCTAATCTAACCTCTTCATTTTACAGATGAAGAAACTTCAACTCCAAGATATAAAATGACCTGCTAGTGGTCGTACTGGTAAGCAGAGAGCTAGGATTGGAGTCCTAGGTCTTCTGACTCTAAATCCATTTTTTCTGTCCTATCTTTATTAAAGGAACAGAGTATATGTTTAACTTGCTTAATATTATACTCAGTAAATATGCTCAATAAATGCTTTTGATAATTCTTTTGGAACATAAGTAGAGACAATTAGTACGTGATGATAAATGATATTTTATCAAATAATCTTTAATTACTTTGTATTTATTCTCTTTATATTTATTCTGTATTTATATGTGTATATATGCATACACACATATTTATACATGCACATTTTTGTCACCACCATTAAAATGTAAGCTCTTGGTAAGGATTGATTCATTCTTTTTATCCCCAGTGTCTAGACTAGTGTCCAAAACATAGTAGAAAATTTAAAAATGCTTATTGTTTTATAAGAGTAGCTGATGAAATCCTCACAAAACCTTTTAAAGATGCAAAAAATTTGGCCAGCATTTTGCAGCGTGGAAACTGAGTCATTGAAAAAATACCACTCAGCATTAAATCCTATTCTAGCTCCTAGTTCCAAATCCAGTAGTATCCTACATGAATAATAACTCTAATATCTCGATACTCTGTCCCTGGGTCCAGCAGAGAGACTCTTTTAAGATGCAAAGGGAAAATGTGTATGGAACATCCTAGCTTACCATCAAAAAAGAAACAGGGAATAGGAGAGCCTTATCAGAGGGCATGAGGTCTTCTCAGATTTTATATACCTGCTTTATTCTGGTTCCCTGGTGGCTTGCTTCTATCCTGGATCTCTCATTGCAGTTTTAATAGCATCTGTCTTCAGGTTTCAACCCCACTTGTATACTGTTTCCATTCTTGTGTTCGCTTTTCCCATTGTGAACCTTGAGAAGACTCAGATCAATTTGGACCCCTTCAAGCCATGGGAACATCATTAATCATTCCTTTCCATACACTAGAAGAGCTTGACTAGAATATTCAGCTCAGTAATGACATCAAAGCATACTAGTCGTGGCTGAATCTGAAGGATGTTTTATATGATGTGTGTATGTAAAAATATCTCAAATTTCTATAATACTTTAAGATTTATTAACTGCTTTCCTAATAGCAGCTCTGTAAGGAAAGTAGTACAAGTATTATTATTTCCATTTTACAGACTGAAAGAGGTTAAGTGTGGTGTCCATGATCATGCAGCTAGTGTCAGGGTCAGAATTCCTTCTCAAGTCTCTTGATTTCAAGTCCATGGCTCTTACTGTTACATGGTGCTACCACTAAATCTCTCATATTTTATATCTTTGGGTTAGAACCCTTTGAGTATATTTTTAGAAACTGTTCTTGCTTGTTCACCATGTGCTACAGAAATTAACTAAAGTATTTAAATATTTCCCAAATATCATCTGTTCTTCTTTTCTGTCATTATTAAATAATTATTTCAGCTTCTGCAGTACCATTAGAATTAGAATAGTTTAAAACCATCAATAAGCATTATCTGTAATGGGGATAAGCAAGAAGCCTTCCCAGTTAGATTAAGGGTGAGGCAAGGATGCCCATTATCACCACTATTATTCAATATCGTACTAGAAATACTAGCTATAGCAATAAGAGAAGAAAAAGAAATTGCAGGAATTAGACTAGGCAATGAGGAAACAAAACTACCACTCATTTAAAAAATATTTATTTATTTATTTAGAATTTTTCCCTACCTTACATGTAAAAACAAATTACAACATCAATTTTTTAAATTATAAGAGTATTTTATTATTTTCCAGTTATATGTAGAGATAGTTTTCAACATTTGTTTTTATAAGATTTCTAGTTTTAAATTGTTCTCCCTCTCTCCCTTCCCTCCCCCCTTTCCCAAGACAGCAAGCAATCTGATAAAGGTTATATATGTACAATCACATTAAACACATTTCTGCATTAGTTATGTTATAAGAGAAGAATCAGAGCAAAAAGGAAAAACCTCAAAAAAGAAAAACAACAGCACTAAAAACAAAAGAAATAGTGGGGCAGCTAGATGGCGCAGTGGATGGAGCACCGGCCCTGGAGTCAGGAGTACCTGAGTTCAAGTCTGGCCTCAGACACTTGACACTTACTAGCTGTGTGACCCTGGGCAAGTCACTTAACCCCAATTGCCTCACTTAAAAAAAAAAAAGAAATAATATGGTTTTATCTGCATCCATATTCCACAGTTTTGGGGTTTTTTTTTTTCTGGATTTGGAGAGCATTTTCCATCATGAGTCCTTTGGAACTATCTTGGACCATTGTATTGCTGAGAAGAATCAAGTCTATCACAGTTGATCAACACATAATGTTGATGATACTGTGTATAATGTTCAAATCTGGCCTCAGACACTTGACACTTACTAGCTGTGTGACCCTGGGCAAGTCACTTAACCCATATTACCCTGCAAAAGAAAGAAAGGAAGGAAGGAAGGAAGAAAGAAAAGAATTAACAACTTAAGAAAAGTTGCAGTATGTAAAATAAATGCACAAAATTATCAGCATTTATATATATATATACATATATATATATATATAACCAACAAAGTAACTGTAAACAATATAAAACACTTCGGTGGCTACCTGACAAGACAAACAAATTACATAGTTACAAAACATTTTTCATGCAAATAAAGTCAAATCAATTGGAAAAATATTAATTGCACATGGATAGGCTGAGCCAATATAATAAAAATGACAATTATATTTAAAATTAATTTACTTATTCAGTGCCATATTAATCAAAGTACCCAAAATTATTTTATAGAGCTAGAAACAAGTAATAACAGAATTCATCTGGAAGAACAAAAGGTCAAGAATATTAAGGGAATTAATGAAAAAAATGTGAAGGAAAGTGGCACCAGTACTAAATCTCAAACTTTATTATAAAGCAGTAATCATCAAAATAATCTGGTACTGACAGAAAGAGAGAGAGAGAGAGCGAGAGCGAGCGCAGTAGAATAGATTGGAAACAATATATAATAGGTATTGACCATAGTAATATACTATTTGATAAACACAAAGATACAAATCTGGGGACAAAAACTCACTATTTGACAAAAATTATTGGGAAAACTGAAAAACAGTTTGGCAGAAACTAGGAATAAACCAACATTTCATACCATATACCAAGATCAGGTCAAAATGTGTACATCATTTAAACATAAAGGGTGATACCATAAGGAAATTAGGAGAGCATAGAATAGTTTACCTGTTAGATCTATCAGTAAGGGAAGAATTTATGACCAAAGAAGAGATAGAGAGCATTAAGTGTTGTAAAATGGATAATTTTGATTATATTAAATTTTAAAAGTTTTTGTACAAACAAAACCAATGAAGCCAAGATTAGAAGGAAAGAAGAAAACGGGAAATTTTGTAGTGAGTTTCTCTGATAAAAGTCTCATTTCTCAAATAAAAAGAGAACTGAGTCAAATTTATAGGAATATAATTTATTCCCCAATTGACAAATGGTCAAAAGATATGAATAGGCAGTTTCAGATGTAGAAATCAAAGCTATCTATAGTCATATGAAAAATACTCTAAATCCCTATTCATTAGAAAAATGCAAATTAAAGCAACTCTGAGGTACCACCTCATACCTGTCAGATGGGCTAATATGACAGAAAATGAAAAGGATAGATGTTGGAGGGGATGTGGGAAAATTGGGATGCTGACGCGCTGTTGGTAAAGTTGTGAATTGATCCAACTATTATTGATAACAATTTGGAGCTATGGCCAAAGGGCAATCAAACTGTGTATACCCTTTGACTCAGCAATACCACTACTAGATCTGTATTGCAAAGAAATAAAAAGAATGGAAAAGGACCTATATGTAAAAAAAAATATTTATAGCAGCTCTTTTTGTGGTGGCAAAGAATTAGAGATTGAGCAGGTGTCCGTCACTTGAAGAATAACTGAACAAGTTGTAGTATAGGATTGTGATGGAATACTGTTGTGCTATAAGAAATGATGAGCGGGATGTTTTCAGAAAAAACCTTGAAAGACTTGCATGAACTGATGCTGAGTGAAGTGAACAGAACCAGAGCATTGTTCCTAATAACAGCAATACTGTACAACGATCAACTGTGAATGACTTAGCTATTCTCAGTAGTACAAAGGTCCAAGACAGTTCTTAAGGACTCATGATGAAAAATGCTATTTGACCTCCAGAAAAGGAACTGATGAAGCCTGAATGCAGATCAAATCATGTTTTTTTTTTACTTTATTATTTTTTCATGGTTTTATCAGGTCTGTGTTTTCTTCTACAACATGACTAATAATGGAAATATTTTTGCATGACTGCACATCCATAACCTATATCAAATTGCTTGTTGTCTTAGGAAGTGGGGAGAGGTGGGATGGAGGGAGAAAATTTTGAACTTAAAATTTTAAAAAACAAATGTAAAAAATGTTTTTTCTGTGCAATTGGAAAAAATAAAATATTTTTAAAAAATTTGTTCTAGTCTCTCTCCTGACCTCTGGTCTCATAAAATTGACTGCTCATTGTACATTTTAAACTGACTGTCCCATAAGCATCTTTAAATCCCCATATCCAAAACATTATCTTTCCTCCAAAACCCATTCTTCTTCTGCACTTCCTTGTTATTGTCAGAGGTGCCACTATCCTTCCACTCACCCAGATTCACAACCTCAGTGAATTTTCAAGTTCTTATTCAGTCATCCCATATATCCAGTCAGTTGCCAAAGTTCATAATTTTTTTCTCCACTTTATTTTTTTTTTTGGTGAGGCAGTTGGGGTTAAGTGACTTGCCCAGGGTCACACAGCTAGTAAGTGTCAAGTGTCTGAGGCCGGACCTGAACTCAGGTACTCCTGACTCCCAGGCTGGTGCTCTATCCACTGCGCCACCTAGCTGCCCCTTCACATCTTTTTTTAATATATATCACCTCTTCATTTATACAACCACCATTCTAATTCAAATCCTCATCTGCTCCCATCCTTCCTATTGTAGTAACAGAACATTTTTCTTTGTATTCCCAGAGCTTAGCACACTGTGGAGCACAAAGTGACCATCCAATAAGTCATTGTTGATTGATAAAGCAATTCTCTAGGACTCATCTACTTATTTTACTTGCTGTTAGACAATTCTATTATGCTTCCCTTATTAACTCACTATTCCAGTCTTCACAGATTGTCCCAAACCTTTTCATCCCTCCTCATATCTCCCATAGTTCCCCTCCACCACAGCCTCAGCTGAGAATCTTGTCCCATATTTTACAGAAAAAAATGAAGCCATTTTCTGTAAGCTGCCTATTTTTTCCTCTTCCTCATCTCCTATCACTCAGATACCTTCTGCCACTATCTCCTCTTTTACCCATTTCTCACATGATATGGTGACCATTTACTCCTTAACAAGGTGAACCCTTCCATCCCATCTCCTCCAACAGATATCCCCCTCTGTCATCCTTATCTATTACTTATTTTCAATTTCTCTGTCTACTACTCCCTACAAACATGCCCATGTTTACCCCATCCTCAAAAAAATCTTACTTGATCCTTCTGACCCCTTTATTTATTTGTTTCATTATTTACCAATTACGTATAAAAATGAACATTAATTTTTTTTTTACAATTTTGAGTTCCACATTTTCTCTTTCCCTCTTTTCCCTTCTCCCACCTTAAGAAGGCAAGCAATTTGATATGGATTATACATGTGAAGTCATGTAAAACATATTTCCATATTAGCCATGTTATACAAAAGAAAATACATTTCTACTTTTAATGAACACCAAATGGCGGATGACGCTGGTGCTGCAGGAGGAGCTGGAGGCCCCGGGGGCCCCAGAGTCGGAGGCCAAGGGGGCTTCCGTGGTGGCTTTGGCAGTGGGGGCCGAGGTCGAGGTCGGGGCCTAGGCTGCGGGGCCCGAGGAGGAAAGGCTGAGGATAAGGAGTGGGTTCCTGTCACCAAGCTGGGCCGCCTCGTCAAGGACATGAAGATCAAGTCTTTGGAGGAAATCTATCTTTTCTCCCTTCCTATTAAGGAATCTGAGATCATAGATTCCTTCCTGGGGTCTTCATTGAAGGATGAGGTTCTGAAGATCATGCCTGTTCAGAAACAAACTAGAGCCGGACAACATACCAGGTTCAAGGCTTTTGTGGCTATTGGCAACTACAATGGCTGTGTTGGTTTGGGTGTCAAGTGCTCCAAGGAAGCAGCCACAGCTATTCATGGTGCTATCATTCTGTCCAAGCTGTCCATCATTCCTGAGACGTGGCTACTGGGGGAATAAGATTGGCAAGCCTCACACAGTGCCCTGCAAGGTCACTGGGCACTGTGGATCTGTTTTGGTGCGCCTGATCCCCGCCCCTCGAGGTACTGGCATTGTCTCAGCTCCTGTGCCTAAGAAGCTCCTGATGATGGCTGGAATTGATGACTGCTACACTTCTGCAAGGGGCTGTACTGCCACTCTGGGCAACTTTGCTAAAGCTACCTTCTATGCCATCTCCAAAACATACAGCTACCTAACCCCAGACCTGTGGAAGGAGACTGTGTTTACTAAGTCTCCCTATCAGGAATTCACCGACCATCTTGTGAAGACTCATACTCGGGTATCTGTCCAGAGGACCCAGGCAGCTGCTGTGGCAACCACATAAGATGTTTTTTTAATAAACATTGAATAACTGAACCATGCCTGCTAAAAAACAAAACAAAAACAACAACAACAACAACAACAAAAAGAAAATACAAACAAAATCCAAGAAAAATAAAGTTTTAAAAAAGTATTCTTCAATCTGCATTCAGAGTTCATTAGTTCTATCTCTGGAGGTGGATAGCATTTGTCATCATGGGTGCATTGTAATTGCCTTGGACCCTTGTCTTGATCAGAGTAGCTAAGTCTTTCATGCTTGATCCTCCTTACAATAATTCAGTTACTATGCACAATATTCTCCTGGTTCTGCTCACTTCACTTTGCATGAGTTCGTATAAGTCTTACCATCTTTTTTGTTCATTCTGTTCATCTGGCTCATCATTTCTTATAGCACAATAGAATTCCATCATAATCATATACAACAACTTTTTCAGTCATTCCCCAATCGATCAACCCCTCTAACTATTGTCTCATATCTCTTGCCCTTTATAGCTAAATTTGAAAAGACCAAAGAGTTGGTTTACAATAAGGTGCCATGACTTTCTCTCCCCTCACTCTTTTCTTAACCACATGACCTTGTCATTTCACTGAAATGGCTCTCTCCAAAGTTACCAGTCATCTCTTAGTTGCTATATTCAATAGTGTTTTCTCAATCTTCATTCTCTTTGACCTCTGTTGTAGCCTTGATACTGTTGATCACTCTTTTCTCCTTGATACTCTCTTCTCTCTAGGTTTTCAGGACATCTTTCTCCTGGTTTTACTCTTCCCTATATGACCACTTCTTCTCTGTCTCCTTTGCTAGGTCCAAGTGATACCCTCTAACCATAGGCCCCTCATGGTTCTGTCCTGGACCATCTGTTGTGCTCCCTCTATACTACTTAACTTGGTGATCTCATCAGCTCCTATGGATTTAATTACCATTTTTATACTGATGATTCTCAAATCAACCTTCAGTCTCTCTTGATCTCCAATTTCACATCTCTGACTGCCTTTTGAACATCTCAGACTAAATGTCCAGTAGATGTTTTAAGCTCAACAGGTCCAAGACAGAACTCATTTTCTTCCTAAACCCTTCCCCAGTCCTACGTTCCCTCTTTTTTTTTTTCTTTTCTTTTTTTTTTTTTTAGTGAGGCAATTGGGGTTAAGTGACTTGCCCAGGGTCACATAGCTAGTAAGTGTTAAGTGTCTGGGACTGGATTTGAACTCAGGTACTCCTGACTCCAGGGCCGCTGCTCTATCCACTGTGCCACCTAGCTGCCCCTCTACGTTCCCTCTTAATGCAGAGGGCAACACCATCCTCCCTGCCCCTCAGACTTGCAACCTAGGAGTCATCCTTGATTTTTCACTATCAATCACCTCCCATATCCAATCTGTCGCCAAGGCTTGTCAGTTTCCCCTTTGCAACATCTTTTGAATATCCCCCCCTTCTCACCCTGAGACTCCACTGCTCTAGTGCAGGCCTGCATCCCCTCATGCCTGGATTATTACAATAGCCTGCTGGTGAGTCAGCCTGCCTCATGTCTTTTCCCACTCCAATCCACTCTCTATTCATTTTCTAAAACTGATTTTTCCTATAGTGTAGGTCTGATCAAGATACCCTCCTACTCAATAGACTCCACTGGATGCCTGTTGCCTCTAGGATCAAATACAAAATGTCTGGTTGGCATTCAAAGCTCTCCATAACCTAGTCCCCTCCTACCTTTCCAGTTGGCTTGTACTTTTCTCTTGACCAAATACTCTGACTCAGAGACATTGGCCTCCTGGCTATTCCACAAATAAGACCTTCTATCTGTAGTATCTGGGCATTTTCTCTGGCCGCCCCCATGCCTAGAATGCCTTCCCTTTCTCAACTCCATGTACTTGGCTTCCTTGACTTCCTTGGAGTTCCAAGTAAAATCTCATATCTTGCCAGAAACCTTTTCTAACCACTCTTTTTTTTTTTTTTTTTTGGTGAGGCAATTGGGGTTAAGTGACTTGCCCAGGGTCACACAGCTAGTAAGTGTCAAGTGTCTGAGACCAGATTTGAACTCAGGTACTCCTGAATCCAGGGCTGGTGCTCTATCCACTGCGCCACCTAGCTGCCCCTCCAACCACTCTTAATTCTAGTGCCTTCCCTTTGATAATTCTTTACTCTATCTTTTCTATAGCTTGATTGTACATATTGGTTTGGTTGTTGCCTCCTCCTTTAAATTGTAAGTTCCTTGGGGCAGGGACTATCTTTTGCCTCTTCTTGTAATTTCAGTGCTTAGCATAGTACCTGTCACATAATAGGCACTTAATAAATATATTGATTCATCATAGAGGCATTTCAGTTTGAGGGGAGGGAGTTGCTGAACCAGGAATTTTCCAGAAATCACAAATCCTTTTGTGTATTTGCAGAACCCATTTTGTTAGAATTTTTTGTTCTTTAGTCATTTCAGTCATGTCTGACTCTTCGTGACATTTTGGGGTTTTCTTGGAAAAGATACCAAAGTGGTTTGCCATTTTCTTCTCCAGCTCATTTTACAGATGAGGAAGTTGAGGCAAGCAGGGTTAAGTGACTTGCTGAGGGTCACACACCTAGTAAGTGTCTGAGGCAGATTTGAACTCAGGAAGATGAGCCTTCCTGACTCCAGGCCTGGCCCTTTATCCACTGCTGGTTTTTGTAAGAATAAAGAATATTAACTTACTATAGTTTGCAAGGTATAGTTAAACAGAGAAATGAAATGTGATGCTACTTTTAAAAAGAAATAGAATGTCCAGATTTTATGCCACCTTAACTACAGATACTACCTTAACTGAGCATTTATTGTTATTATTATTTAGTGTAAATTCTGATTTTAACTTTGGGTCAGCTACAGAATTTCCAGTTTTAGAAGGCATCCCTAGGGCTAGGCTGTGCCTTATAGCTTTCAGATTCAAAACTCTTGGGCCATGTCAGCTTAGTTCCTCAGAAGACTCCCAGATTTCTCTTTTCTGGATATAACTCAAGAGAATGCATCAAAGCAGGGATTCTTCACCTTTTTATGTGTCATGAATAGTATGATGAAGCCTATGGGCCCCTCCCCAGAATGTCTTTTAAAAAAAAAAACATAATTGGAGGAATTTCCAAATTGCAGTTAGAAGTCAGTAGAAGGGAAAAGGATCTATTTGTATAAAAATATTTACAGCAGTTCTTTTTGTAGTGACTAAGAATCGGAAATCAAAGGGATGCCCATCAATTGGGGAATAGCTAAACAAACTGTGGTATGTGATTGTTATGGAATATTATTATGCTATAAGAAATGACAAGCAGGATGATTTCAGAAAAATCTAGAAAGACTTATATGGGCTGATGCATAGTAAAGTGAACAGAACCAGGAGAACATTATACACTGTGAAAGCAATATTTTTTTGATGAAGAACTGTAAATGACTTAACTATTCTCTACAATAGTTATCCAAGACAGTCCCAAAGGACTAAAGATGAAGCATATACTATCTCCCTTGAGAGAAAGAAGTGATATTGACTACAGATTGAGGCATGCTATTTCTTACTTTCTTTCCTTTTTTCTTTTATTCAAATTTTCTTATACAAAATGAGTAATAAGGAGGTAATGTTTTACATGATTGCATGTGTAGAGCCTACTTACTGTCTCAGTGAGGGGGAAGGGAGAGAGGGGTAGAATTTGGAACTCAAAACTTTCAATAAAAATGTTAAAAGTTTAAAAAAAGAAGTCAGTGAAAATTAAAATGTAATTTTTCCATCCAGTTTCATGGATACCCTGCAATCTATCCATTGACCCGTTAAGAAATTCTACATAAAGAGATTTCTGGGGACTCTGAAAGTATCTTCTCTTTTTCTCCCTTTGATGTTCTTTTACTCTTCCCTATGGTAATTTGGTATGATCAGAGCAGAAAGTCCCCCCAAATATAGAATACACATAGACAGTCCCTTTTTTCCTACTTTCCCTTCCAAACAGGATATGCTGATTTGAATGACAACCTTGCTTTCTAGGAAGGAAACCCTATTTCTTCTCCTCTCTTGTGTTAAAAGAATAGGTAAAATACACTGTTAATTCCTAATATTAACAGAACACTAAACTCAAGTAGCAAAAATATAGCTGCTTAACGAAATAAAGAAAAAAATATTTAAAAATAATATAGCTGAAGTTGCACAAATGAATTTTCCTATGCTTCTATACTAACCAGAATTTTTAAGTTTCAGGGAACAATTACCCTTGCTAGCATTCATCCTTTGATTCATTCTGCTAAGGATTAAGAGTGAGTGAGCCATTAGCCATTAGTGAATGAGCCATTGGACAGGTGACCTCGGTCCTGATATAGTGAGACTATGAAGTCATTGCTGTCCAAGAGTTACTGATGTGCTTTCCCTTTTGCATCTGTGCTTTGTCTTGGCTGGACATCTCTCCTCTGGAGAAGATCCTGGGATGAGACTTCCTATATATTTTTTTTCCATGTCAAAAATATATATGTATCATTCTGCACCCTGAGTCCATCATCTCTCTTGGTAGAGAGCATATTTCATCATTGGATCTCTGAAATCAGGGCTGTTCTTTGCATTGATTGAAGTGCTAACATCTTTCAAATTAGTTTGTTGTTACAATGCTCATGCTACTATATAAGTTGTTCTCCTGGTTCTGGTCATTTCAATTTGTTTCAGTTCCTAAGGGTCTTCCTAGCTTAGTGTGAAACTATTCCCTTCATCATTTCTTACAGTACAATAGTATTGCATTTGTATGCAATGATTTGCTCAACAATTAACTAATTAATGGGGATGCCCTTAGTTTCCAATTCTTTGCCACTGCAAAGAGACAGGCTATAAATATTTTTGCGTGCATATGTCTTTTTCCTATTCCTCTGATGTCTTTGCGGTATAGGTCTAGTAGTGATATAGTATGTAATGTAGCTTCTAGACCTCTCCTCCTTCACTTTCCCCAGGTTGAGACTCATGGATTCACATCCCTTCTGGTTGATGTAATCGGTGCTTTGGAAAACACCTAAAAGGAATTAGCTGTTCTGAATGTGTGCTGCAGAGTTGGCAAAAGCTTCTGCCTTGATGTTTCTGAGCTTTGTTTTCTCTTTTTAAATAAGCCGGTACAGAATAATAATGGGAGAGAACACCAACAATGGGAATTGTACCCTGCTCACTAAGTATGTTCTCTGATTGCAGCTGTCACCAGAAGCACCAGGGAACAGATCTCCTGCCCTGTGGCACCTGTTCCTTCCTGCCCTTGTGATTCAACTGCTCGCTTTCCTTATTAATACTAATATTAATACTTGGTTCCTTACTCCTATAGTTCTCCAGTGTTATACTGAAATTCATTGATCCTATTTGAGTCTAGCATATATTCATGAACCCCTATTTTTCTCTGCATCTTCTTCCTCAAACCAGTCTGAATCAATTATGTGATACCATAGAAAAGCAAAAGTACATTTATTTAAAATTGAAAGAAAGGTAAATGATAAGCAATTAAAATTAAGCAACAAACTCTCTCGCCACATTGTTTTATGAAACAACCTCTTCTCTCATCCTTCTGTACTGGAAGGGAATAAGTCCACTCATCCCAGCTCCTGGTGCTATCTTACAAGCTCACAAAATCAACGTTTTCAGCACCTGTGCATTTGTTATTATTAATTACACAGTTCTTGGGTCCCCGTAAAACTTATAGATCAGGGGTCCTCAACTTTTTTGTGTGTCATGGACCCCCTTTGGCAGTCTAGTGAAGCCTATGAACCCCTTCCCAAAATAATGTTTTTAAATGCATAAATAAGATAAATAGGATTAAAATGGAAGGTATATTGAAATATAGTCATCAAAATATTTTTAAAATAAATGTATATAATTGCACATACATAACCAATATCTGATTGCTTACTGCCACAGGTACCGGAAAGGGGAGGAAAGAAAGGAGGGATAGAATTTGGAACTCAAAACTTTAAATTAAAATGTTGATTATTTTTTAAAAAATGTATGGACCCCAGGCTAATAATCCTTTTAAAAATATTTTGGTTTTTATATTTAGAATTTTATTTTACCAAATTACATGTAAAATGCAAATTGTGACATCAATTTTTGTTTGTTTTGTTTTGTTTTTTTTAACATATAAGGTATTTTATTTTTTCCGTTACATGTAAAGATAGTTCTCAACTTTTGTTTATACAAGCTTTACAATGACATCAATTTTTTTTAATTAATAAAGTATTTTATTTTTTTTTCCGTTACATGTAAAGATAGTTCTCAACCTTTGTTTATACAAGCTTTACAATTTCAGATTTTTCTCCCTCCCTCCTTTCCCTTCCCCCTCCCCTAGACAGCAGGTAATCTGATATAGGTTTATATATATATATATATATATATATATATATATATATATATATATATATATATATATATATATACACACACATACACACACACACACACATAATAACATTAATCCTATTTCTGCATTAGTCATGTTATAAGAGAAAAAAAATCAGAGCAATGATGGATAACCTCTAAATAGAAAAAAACAACAGCATCAAAAACAAAAGAAATAGTATGGTTCATTTAGCATCTATACTCCGCAGTTCTTTTTTTTTTTTTTCCTGGATTTGGAGATCCTCTTCCATCACGAGTTCCCTGGAACTCTTCTGTGCCATTGCATTGATGAGAAGAATAGAGTCCATCACAGTAGATCAACACTCAATGTTGATGTTACTGTGTACAATGTTCTTCTAGTTCTGCTCATTTCACTCATCATCAGCCCACGCAAGACCCTCCAGGTTTCTCTGAACTCCTCCTGCTCATCGTTTCTTATAGCACAATAGTATTCCATTGTATTCATATACCACAACTTGTCCAGCCATTCCCCAATTGATGGGCACCCCCTCAACTTCCAATTCCTTGCTACCAGTAAAGAGCAGCTATAAATATTTTATGACATCAATTTAAAAAAAACAAAACTTTGTGTTTGAAATTCTCTTCCTCCCTCCCTCTCCGCCCCGCCCCCCCCAACTCAAGCAATTCAGGCTTTTTAAAAAAATCTTTAAAGTATTTTATTTTTTTCCAGTTACATATAAAGATAGTTTTCAACATTTGTTTTTATAAGATTTTGAGTTCCAAATTTTTCTCCCTCCCTCCCCACTCCCCAAGACAGAAAGCAATATGATATAGGTTATATATGTACAATCACATTAAACATATTTCTGCATGAGTCATGCTGTGAAAGAAGAATCAGAACAAATGGGAAAAACCTCAAAAAAGAAAAAAAAAGTAGAAATAGTTAATAATCCTTTTACAACATATTTTTATATATTTTGTTCATCAAGTTTAAAATCAAAATAGTGAACTTTCTTCAAGAATAAACATTTCTCTTATAGAGCTACCGAAAACATTAGTCATTTTCATTAGTTATCCTTCAGTAGAGTCCGTTGTTGGAGATGGCTTTGAATCACTTTGAGCAAATTGCATGTCTCTGAAGTCCTGGGTTGTTTTTGAATATGTTGAACAAATTTGAACATACAACATATAATCACAAGGAAATTGGTCAGGAAAAATAAATAAACTCACTCATTAATTCAAGCAGAATGTCTATCCAGGAGTCACTGACATCCTTGGCTATCACATTTACACATTTTATCATTTATAAACACTTTTACTGCTTGCTGCTCAACATGAGGTAGAAATGAGAGGGATTAGAGGTCTTCAGAGTGTTAGCTAAACAAAAACATTATTTTCCAATTTTATACCTCACATCACCTTCAGAAGGCTGTGCATTTGAGGATAAGACAGTGACTCTTAGAAATTAATGGCCAGGAATCCTGTTTTCCTGGACTGTTTTTTGTTTGTGGTTTTCTTTGGCCTCAGAAAGTAGAGCTATTAATATGTAGACATTTCAGAAGGGGTTACTTGCACTTAATTTGAGGAAATCATTTTTATGGTAAAAGTAGAATGGACTGCTTCAGGAGGTGGTAAGTTCTTCATCACATAGTAGGCATTTACATACATGGTTCCTTAGTTGAACTGAATCGTCAATGGTTTTCCAATGGAAGCCAGATTACAATTGTTTAGGAGTCTTGAAGAGATCATGTTGGGCCATGTAGTCAGTAAGACCTACTTCAGTTGCATTCTACATCATCCCAGAATATATTCTTTTTTGGGGAGGGGTGGGGCAATGAGGGTTAAGTGACTTGCCCAAGGTCACACAGCTAGAAGCCCCACTTCAAATCAAAGATTCTATAATTTTTTTTCTCTTTCGTTCTCTAGGCACTGCTGAGCCAATAAGCCTTTAGCATTTATTTGCAGAAAAGGGTTGTGGCCGCTTATATGAAAGGAAGATTGTGTGATCTTATATGAATAGTGTTTTTCTATCTGGTCCCAGGAGTTTGCAGGCATAGTTTTTTGCTGCTTCTTTGGACTCTTTAATAGGATGAACAAATAGAGTGTTCTCAAGGTCAAAGTTTACATTGGGCTGAAGGAGAGCCGGGTGAATTGACTATAGGTTAGAATGGAGGAAGAGTAGGAGAGGAGATAACCTGTGCTATTTTCACCTTCTTAGAGTTAGCTGGAGAAAATAAGCCTGGATTTAAGATCTGCTTTTTTCCTCGAAACTGTCAAGTAGCCAGGACTCTCTTGGTATGTTTTGTAGAAGCTGTCCAACTCTTTTCTAATATATAACTGATAACACCAACCTGGATAAATGGTCATAGAATGACATACTCTACAATAAACAAGAGAAGTTGAAGGTATGGTAGCAAAAGCTAGATCCTTGGACAGAGAACAAATTCATAATTTGTACTTTGGATAGAGCAGATGTCTAATGAACATGGTTTGGGGCCTGGGGATTTGGGACTGTGGATGTTGGTTATATGATAAGGTCATCTCTTTTCCTCTTTATTCAAGAAGTCAGAGAAGGCTTTATATAAATATTAAAACATCCTAGGAAGATAGGGACCATCTCTTATTTAAGTTTATATAGCTCCATGTGCCCAACTCAGTGCTTTGTATATAATAGGTGCTTAATAAATGTTGGATTGAAACAAAGGTCATCCATTCAGGACTCATTTATTCCTACCTCTACTTTCAGAGAAAGAATGATAGGATCTTGCCATTTACTATCTGTGTGACCTTGGGCAAATCAATTTTCATATCTGAGCTTTAGTTTCCTTATTTGCAAAATGGGGAAAATAAAATTGTATCTCCTCCTTCTTAGAGTTGTTGTGAGAAAGTACTTTGCAAACACTAAGGGGCTATCTGAGTGTGAGCTGTTATTATTATCATTCCTCCCATTCCTTTAGTCAGGAAAGCTTGCTTCTTTTGTAGAGCTATGTCTGACATTTCTATTGTGAAATTCTCCCCAATACACTCCACCCTCTCTGACCTCTCTGCATAGCTTGCACAATATATTTCTCTACCAGTGTGTCTTTTATTTGTGTTCTTATGTGCTATTTAAATATCAATTTTATCTTTAAAAACAATTAAAAATAATTTTATTAGCGTAGCTTAAAACACCAACAAAACAAATTAAGCATGCTTTTCTAACTATTTAAAAATGGGGGTGGGGGAAGTATGTCAATATACAAAATGTTTGTAACAATTTATTAGTTATTTTCTTGAATGTTAATATTTCCTTTGCTGGTTGTGTATGTGTCTTCCCTTTCAAGGAGCAGTCCATGTGAATATAACTTGAGTTCTGTTTTCTTTGAGCTGCATTTCATCTTTCTATGTATTTTTCATCCACGTCTGTCTTGTCTCCTAAATTAGATTACTAGCTTCTTGAAGCCAAGACTTGTTTCTTCTGTCTCTTTCAGATCTCCCCGTGGCACTTAGTACTGTGGTCTGCATGCATATGTTGCTTTTTATAAATGTTATTGACAGGCTAGTACTTCTTTTAGGCAGTGACAACCCCACTTACTGTGCTTGCTTATTTTTCCTTTGTGGATGATGGGAGACATGCTTTCCCTTAGGGTGACTTGGAGTTCAGAAATGGTGCATTTGAAAATACTAAAACAGCAGAAGAAATAAAGGTACTTATTTAAATGTCTCAGAGACAGTCTGTTTGGAGAGACTTCTTGAGGAGGATTCTTGGGAAGGGGAATTGAACACATAAGTACCTACTGAAAGCCTCATTTGCACTTTATCCCTAGTTCATAATTATCAAAGCCAAGAAGTGAGGTACTCAGAAGCTCTGTCATGTACTGCGGTGAACAAAGTAGAGATGTTTTTATTTTTGCAGGCTAATTCTTCTTTCTCCAAGAGCTCCTCCTATGTCAGCACAGACAATAAGGTTCTTGTTCATAGTGAAAGACCTAGGTCTCCTACCACTGTGTGAATAATAACCTTTGTTGATGGATAACCTTTCTGGTAACTTAAGAGTGCCATCTCCAAGCAGGCTAGTAACGAAGCTGATAATCTAGTGCCATGGATCTAAGAACCCCAGTGAAGTTTCCAAGGTCAGACTTAAGCAACTATTAAAAAAAAATAAAACCACCTCAGCAGATGAGAACAAACACTAAGTTACCTGGGCCGTGTTTGACTAATGTAATCTTAGATACACAATGCTAAAGAGATCAGATTCAGCTTATGTAACAGGGGAAAGAGAAGGAACGAGGCAGTTTGTGTTGAATTTTCTTTTGGAAGTTCTTCCGTGGTGTATCTACCCACACACAAAAGCACTGTGAAATGCACCAGCCCACTCATACACGTGTATTAACAAAATGGATGGAGATTAGTGGAGCAATAATTTTGGAAAATACTTTGCAACAGCTGTAAAGGACTGTTCAAAAGGAACTCATAATCCCAGTGACTCTGGAAATGGCTGGTTAGTTGTTTTGAAATCTATATGAATGCTGCTCAGTCATTTTTCAGAGATACTTAAGGAAAAGGAATAAAAGGAGCATCATGCATAGAACAGTGAGTAAGTTAGGTCTATGGGACTCTCAGTATATGCCTGAAGATTCGTGTACCATTAAACTCATAAAGATTATGTTTCCACTCACAGCTCATTTGTATCATCTATCACAATAATATTTTCTGTGAACTGAGATTTACAATTTCTTCCTGTGGTTTACAAGTAGTTTTGAATGAATTCTAGGTAACTATAAAATATTTTGGGGTCTTTTATTCAAAACCACACTAGATCCAGTGCTCTTTCCATGGTATGACATAATTTCTTAGAGGTAGAATTGAGTTCCTGCTGAAGATACATTTCAGAGAACATTTTATTAGGACCAGGTTATTTGTATGCTCACACCTGGAGTATCTCAGAGTGACCCATCAAGAGAGTTCCAATAGCCTTTTGGCATGACATTTAGCCTTCATCTACGTGTGTGATAGGTGACTTGCCGGCATGGACAAGGCTTACCTGAATAACACCTGTCAGTGGGTGTCAGTATAATAATGAAACTATGCTACACTAAACCCTGGAAACCTACACTAAACCCAGTGACCCAAGGAATCCCGGAATTGTGACAAGCAAATAAAATTCAGTGTCAACCGCCACGAACACATTACAGGCTAAAACTTGGATCTCTCTCCACCATTCTCACTTTTCAGAACTGGCTTTTCAATACATATTATGTTCAAGAATTTAGGAGATATAGTAAAGATGTAAATACATATATATGTGCATATATACATATATACACTAAATAGGAGACTTGGTGGGAGTTGGCACAGGGAGAGTTAGAAGGTTTAATTTTCAGTTCTAGGAACATTGAATTAGTTTTAAGGTACAGCTCCCCACAGAGTTGTATATAGCTGTGACTTATGTTAAGGGATTGATTACTTATAAGGATTGACATTTTCACACTCATTTGAACAAGCTTGTTTGAACTGTATATATGTTCCTTCTGTGTGGATACCCTTAGAGACCTTGAACCTGCCATTAGCTTCTGCTGTCTTGACTGAAAATGGGCTTCCTTGTGTACATAGCTGCCCATCCCACACTCCCCGCTTCTGGGCTGTCTCAAGAAATAAGTCAAAATATATGTAGTGTGGGCTTGTTTAAGATGGCAGGGAGCCCAGAATTAGTTCAGCCATGTTTCAGCAAGGCTTGCAAACGTGGAATGGTGGTCATCTTGCCAAACTGAAATTTGAGAAACTGGGCAGCGTTGAGTGAGATCTGTATGGAGTGGTTGTGGTTCTTAGATGCCAAATCAATCCTTGTGAGTTTCATGAAGATTCTACTTCTTTTTTATTTGCTCAGGGATACTTTTTTACAAACTAAGCAGGCTATAGCCCCACCTAGTAGGGTCCCAAATGAGCAGGCTATAGCCCAATCCGGTGTGGCCCTGGTTGGCTTAAGTAAAACACTAGGATAACACAAGGACCCTCAGATCAAAAAGAAAAAGAATAGATGTTTGGCATGTGTGTGAGCCCCATGGAACAGACTGGATAAGTTCCAGTCACAGCTAAGCTAATTCTTGGACTTGTACTGCATTCTATCAGGACAAGTGGTATGTAATAGACCACAGATGAATTTAATACTTGGCTCTAATACCCCCAAGTAATAAATGCTGTGTGTCTCTACCTCTATTTAGCATTCCTTTATGCTTTATTTTGTACTATCATCTAAAATGTTTCTGATAGGTTTATTTTAGTCTATGTTGTATTTGGAATGGCTTTAATCATAGTAATGACAGTGCGAGGAGATAGGGAAAACCCACTACCCAAATATTTAACATGGCACAAAACCATAAGGAATTTTTTGCTTATTTAATAAGAATCCATGACTATGTACACAGCCCTGCCCAAGGTGCTGGTTCATACAGAGATGAATGAGATGATGTTCCTGTTCTTAAGAAGCTTGCATTCTAGTTGAAGAGATAAGACATGTACACAAATAACTCTAAGACAAATTAGAATATGGTGGGTGTGTAAGAGAAGCATATGTGAAGTGCCTTCAGCGAACTAAGGAGATGGGGGTGGAGAGAGACAAAGACACAAAGAGAGGAAGAAGGGAGAGGAGAGAGAGAGAAACAGAGAGACAAAGAGACAGAGGCAGACAGAGAGAGACAGAGATATAGACAGAGGAGACATACGGACAGAGAACCATAGAAACAGAGACAGAAACAGACAACCAGAGAGAGAGAGAGAGAGAGAGAGAGAGAGAGAGAGAGAGAGAGAGAGTGATTGATTTTGTGTTTGAGGGGAATCAATAAAAGCTTTATGGAAAGAAGGTGGCACTTAAATTGGACAAGCTAAGTGTTTTATAAATGAATATTATTTTGATTCTTATTGTAATTATAATGCAGCTAAGAGGGTAGAGTATATTTCAAGCATAGGATGGTGTGAGCAAAAGTATAAAGGTGGTGAAGGGCACTGTGCACTTGAAGATTAGTGGAGTCTGTTGAACCCAGTCAGAAAGACCTGAGTTCAAATCCTGAATCTGATACTACCTATGGAACCTTGGCCAAGTTACTTAACCATTCAGTCTCAGTTTCCTCATCTGTAAAACGAAGGTGATAGTAGCTACCTCAGAGGTTTGTTGTGAGGATCAAATAAGATAACACATATAAAGTGCTTTGTAAAACTTAAAGCATGATATAAATACTGTGTTGTAATTATCATTATTATTGGTCTTATTGGACAGAAGCATAGTGTATATGAAGATGAATAGTGTGAGAAAATACTAGAAAGGATGGGTTGAAATTGTGCAGCATCTTGTATGCTGAAATTTGGTGACTTAATTTTAAAAATTTAATTGACCAGGGGGCAGCTAGGTGGCTCAGTGGATAGAGCACCGTCCCTGGAGTCAGGAGGACCTGGGTTCAACTCCGGCCTCAGACACTTAACACTTACTAGCTGTGTGACCCTGGGCAAGTCACTTAACCCCAATTGCCTCACTAAAAAAAAAAATTTAATTAACCAAATTCAATTTTCTTTTCCTCTCACCTCTCATTCTCCTCATTACTCTCATTGAAAAGAAAAAGACAAAACTCTTGTAACAAATATACTCAGTCAAGCAAAACAATTTCCTACATTGTCCATGTCCAAAAAATGTATATTTTAATATTCACCTAGAATCCATCACCCGTTTGTCAGGAGGTGAGTAGCATATACTTCATCGTGGTCCTCTGGAATTGTGGTTTGTCATTACATTGATCAGAGTTCTTAAATCTTCGAGTTGTTTGTCTTGGCAATATCTTGTATAAATTGCTTCTTCAAGTTCTTCTCACTTTACTATGCATCAGTTCTTACAAGTCTCCCTAGATTTCTCAGAAGCTATTGCTCTCATCCTTTCTTTCAACCATTGAATACATGAGACAACATCATGGGTTTCATTATCTGCATTAATTGAGACCTAATTGTGTTATGTACTTACTTTGTGTTATACACTGTGTTAAGCACAATATAATAGTGAGACGATCTCTGCAATCTGAGAGCTCATATTTCTAATTGGGGGTAGGGAAGAAGGATAATATACATAAAACAGTGGTAAGCAAGGAAGGGAGCTTAGGACTGGGGAGTCATAAGGATGGTGAGCGTAGCCAGGGAGCGATTAATTTGGCTCTTGTTCCCAGCTCAGGAGGAATAAAATCAAGTTGGGAAGGGGAGGTATTTATGGCATGTCAGAGAGAAAAAGGGGAAGGGTATGAAGCATGGTATGGTCTGATATAGTGGGCTAGGTGAATTCTCATTCTCATGACTGCCTCATCAATCAGTTCAGCTCATCCCTAGGGGAGGAGTTTCAAAACTGAATGGATTAACTAATACTTATTCTCAAATAGATTTATGCAAAAGGTGAATTTATAGCACTTTATTTAAAAGCACTCTCATATACATAATCTCACTGGATAGTCTTATAAAGTAAGTAGAACTGGTAGGGCTATATTCATTTACAGATGAGTAAACTGAGACTCAGAGAAATTGAATTTTTCACACAGTTTAGTGACAAAGCCAGAACTCTGGCCTCCTTTGTTCTCTTCTTATGTACTCATCATATTATATTTGTGTGTACATGTATAATTGCTCCAATAGATTGCAAGTTTCTTTGAAGACATAGACTATCTTATTTATGTTCATATATCCTGCTCTGGTGCCTGATACAAGATTATTCAGTAGAGACTTAGTAAATATTTATTGCATGAATACAACCTGTTTTTCATGGTTCCTCATCTAGTAATGTTTCTGCTATACCATGTGGTTCCTGCCTGTTCCCTTAATTTGTACTAGCTTGTGCATGTTGGTCCCACCAGGTACTCCATATGCTGGTCCCACTATGAGTAGGTCACTCATAGTAGATCGATTAGCCTTGCCAGAATCATTCGAAAGAAGAAAAATCCTAGTTGTCTCATCATTATCATTGTCTTTCACATAGTTATTGTTTCTTTGTTCTTTGACCAGTTCATTATTTAAGATTCCATTATAAAGTCTCCATTTAGGTATGTGTCTTTTACTTGTGCTACCTGAATTGATTACTATTTTTATTGTGTTGTGACTTCTAATGGATGCATTTAGTATTGGAATTTTAAAAACATTTATATTCAATTTTTGTGCCATAATACACAATCATTTTTCTAATAGTACCATGCATTAGCACATTATTTAGTAATTCCATTCAGTAGGTGCCATATTTTATTTGTAAGCTTTTCATCAATTTTTTTCAATTCTGTATTTTACTTTTTGTTTATATTTCTGTTAGACTTGTCCAGTTCTGAGAAAAACATTAAAATCTACTATTGTATTACTTATATTACTGTGTTACTATCTCTCTTAGCCATTCAGTTAAATTTTCCTTAATTAATTTAAATATTATGCCACTTGGTGCATAGATGTTTAATGCTATTGGTTTATTATCCATATAGTTCTTGTAAGCACAATGTAATTTCTTTGCTTATCTCTGAGAAGTAGCATAGACTTTTACACATAGAAGGAAACTTAGACATTGTCAAATACAGGGCTCAGATGATTTGTTTAGCGCCATCATCACAATTTAGAAAGCAGATGAATTTTTCATCTTTGAAAGAAAGAAAAACAAGAAATGGGGTGTGGAGAAGTCTATGATAGAGTATTAGTTCCTAATCTCAGATAATAATTTATCACAGGGGCAGTTAGGTGGTGCAGTAGATAGAATACCGGCCCTGGATTCAAAAGTACCTGAGTTCAAATCTGGCCTCAGACACTTAACACTTACTAGCTGTGTGACCCTGGGCAAGTCACTTAACCCCAATTGCCTCACCAAAAAAAAAAAAAATATCACGGAGCAGCTATTGGAGCATCTTAAGGATTACCTAGAAAGACTAAAAAAAGGGGGGACTGAGCATATCCAGCTATGATATTAGTATAGCGTAAAGATATCCTGGGTTCAAATCCCATGTCTGCCACTAATCAATAGTGTCACATGAGGTGTCATTTTACCTCTCTCAGCCTCAGTTTTCTCATTTGTAAAATATAGTAGCTGGGCTAGATATCTTCCAATGTCCCTTTCTGTGTATGTATGCATATATGTGTGTATGTATATATAAATATAATGTATGAATGTATGTAGGTATATATGTGTGTGTGTACACAAACACACACATGCATACACATACACATATTCCCTACCCACCCAAAGAATTTCTTATGGATTATATCCAAGGGAGAGTAAAGCACTGGTAGTCAATTCACCTTTCTACTGTCTGATCTATAGTCTTACTTTATCTTCCAGTGCAGGGAGTGGAGCCCACATTGAAATATGCATGCTGGTAGCTGTGTAGATATTTTGCCAAGGTAGAATGTCCAGTTCTACAAACAACTTTTTTTCAAATTAAAAAATATTATGATATAGTGAAAAGAGGAGAGGGCTTGGCATTGGGAGAGACTTTGGTTCAAATTTTTCCCATGACTCACTAGCTGTGTGACCATGGGTAAGTCAGTTATACTTTTTGAGTCTTGGTTTCTTGATCAGTAAAATGGAGGTAATAATATCTTATAGCACCTATGTCATAGTATTTTTGTGATAATCCAATGAATATATTGTAAACATTAAAAACTTTATTATTTCACTATACAGATGTTAGCTATTATTTGTTCTGGACTTGTGATTATGATTTCATAATTGTAGGGAACTCCCAGCATAGAAACTCCCTACAGAGATACAAATGAGAAACTCATCAGTAATTTGTAGTATTAGAGAGTTGCCTAGAACATTGGCAGGTTGAGTCTTGTTTAGGTTCAAATGCTAGTATGTGTCACTTTTCCTGATTCCAAAACTGTGTCTCTCTCCACTATGCCTCTTCACGCATTATGATTATCAACATCGTAAAAGTTCTTATGTGAGGCTGTATCATTACAAAGCACTTTATATCCATTATTTAATTTGATTCTGACTATAGGCCAGTGATATCTGTAGCAGTATAGTAGTAGTAGTAGTAGTAGTAGTAGTAGTAGTAGTAGTAGTAGTAGTAGTAGTAGTAGTAGTAGTAGTAATCTGAATTTCACAGATGAAGAAACTTTGACTTTGAGAGATTAAGGGACCAAGATCACCCAGTTATTAAGTAGAGCCAGGATTTGAATGCAGGTCTTCTGACTTGAAGGTCACGTCCATTTGCAAGTCACTACATCATGCAAATACACATGAGTTTGCCCATCTTATTTGGGTTAAGTAAGATTATTTCAGGAATGCTAGAAGCTGCAATGAATTCTTGAGCACCATGGCAACCTGGTGCCCAAGATTTCTTATGCCCTTATCTATTGCAAAAATCTCAATTGACAGATGAGAAAAATGAGGCCTTAAGAAAATAAATTATATATAATGGTTTTAATCTTGGAAACACTGGTTAGGGGAAGAAAACAAAGCAGCCCAAAATAGATGCTTAATTTGGCAATGCCATCTAGGTCTATCAGATAATTGCCTATGAATAGTATTTCCATTTTAACATTAAGGTCTCTAGTAAGAGAATATCTGTGATTGAGTCCAAGGTAACTAAATGTGGACAAACCACATCTTAGGATACAGAAAGAATTTGTGATTATAATTGTCAAGCTGATCCTCTCAGCAATACAATGATTAGAGAGACAGTTCCAAAAGACTCATGATGGAAAATGCTCTCTACACCCAGAAAAAGAACTATGGAGTCTGAATGCAGATTGAAGCATACTTTTTTCACTTTTTTTTGTTTTTTAATTTTTCATGGGTTTTTCCTTTGGTTCTGTTTCTTCTTTCATGATATGACCAATGTGAAAATATGTTTACACGATCACACATATACATGTGTGATACATACCTGTATCAGATTGCTTGCTGTCGTGGAGAGAGGGAATGGGAAGGAAGGAAAGAAGGAAAAAAAACTGGAACTCAAAAATCTTATTAAAAATGAATGTTGAAACACCAGGAGAAATTGTACACAGTAACAGCAATGTTGTGTGATAATCAGCTGTGATAGACTTAGCTCTTCTCAGCAATACAATGATCCAAGAGTACTCATGATATAAATTCTCTCCACATCCAGAAAAAGAACTGTGGAATCTGAATGAAGATTGAACCATACTATTTTTTTTTCTTTATTGGAATTTTTCCCTTTTGTCTGATTCTTCTTTCACACCATGACTAATGTGGAAATATGTTTAATGTGATTGTACATATATGGCCTTTATCAGATTGCTTGCCATCTTGGGGAGGGGGAGGGAAGGGAGGGAAGAAGAAAAATTCAGAACTAAAAATCTTATAAAAACAAATGTTGAAAACTATCTTTACATGTAACTGGAAAAAATAAAATTCTAAGATTGAAAAAAATTAATATTAAAAACTATCTTTATATGTAATTGGAAAAATAAAATACTTACAAAAATTGTTGAAGTGATATAATTGTTGATTTTAATTTTTTGTTTGTTTTGGTGAGGCAGTTGGGGTTAAAGTGACTTGCCTAGGGTCACACAGCTAGTAAGTGTCATGTGTCTGAGGCTGGATTTGAACTCAGGTCCTCCTGACTCCAGGGCCAGTGCTCTATCCACTGTGCCACCTAGCTTCCCCAATTTTAATTTTTTTTTAAAGTCATGGAGAACAGGAGACACCATAGGCTCGGTACACTGGAAAGATTACTTGCTGGCTCTGGAGTCAGAAGTTCTGGGTTCAGATCCTGTTTCTGATGATTTCTTACAGTGTAAAAATCTTCTTGGGCAAATCCCTGAGGCATTAGTTTCCTTGTCTGTAAAATGAGTTTGACTAGATTGGTATCTGAGATACTTACAGTTCCAAATCTATGATTCTATCATCAGACATGAGTATCTCAGTCTTCAGAAAGGGAACATGGTATCCTCAACTTCTCACTCTTACTCTCCATATCCAATCAAATTTCAAGTTCTGTTGATTCTAACTTCATGACACTCTCATATTCTACCCCCTTCTTTCCTCTGACACAGCCACCACTGGTGCAGACCCTCATCACCTCATACCTGGACTTTTACTATAGCCTGCTGGTGGGCTTCCTTCCCTGCCTCAAGTCTCCCCCTGCCCTCCTTCCAGTCTATCCTCCATTCACCTGTCCAATTGACCTTCCTAAAGTGAAGGTCTGATCATGTAATCCCCCTCTTAATTAAACTCCAGCGACTCCTTATTACTGCCAGGATCAAATCTAAAACCCTCTGTTTTTGAAAGACCTTCTTGGCCTATTCCTATCTTTCTAGTCTTCTTACACTTTACCCCTTTCCAAGGAATTTGAAATCAAGTGACATGATACCCCATCTCCTGATTGTGCCTTTCATTGGCAGTACCCTGTGTCTGGAATTCTCTCACTCCTCATCTGTCCTCTGGTTTCACTGGCTTCCTTCAAGTCCTAAAATCTTACTTTCTGTAACATTTGTCTTCATGCTATGGCCTTCCCTCTGTGATTATCTCCAATCTATCCTGTATGCACATGTGTGTAGATATGTATGTATATATGTACATATGCACATATATGCATATGTGTGTATGTATATGTGTGTATACATACAAACACACAAACACACATGCACACTCATAGATTATTTTTTTGGACAAAGGTGTTAGACTAGTGGGACAGCTACGTGGCTCAGAAGATAGAGCTCCAGACCTGCAGTCAGTTAAACCTGTGTTCAAATTCAGTTTCATACATTTACTAGCTGTGTGACCCTGGTATAGTCACTTAATCCCATTTGCCTCAGTTTCCTCATCTGTAAAAAGAGCCGAAGAAAGAAATGGCAAATCACTCCGGTGCCTTTGCCAAGAAAACCCCAAATAGGGTCACAAAGAGCTGTACACAACTGAAAAATGACCGAACAACAAATAGACTAGTGGCTCAATCATGTGACAGATAGAGCATATCTGGAGTTCAGTAAAGCATTTGGCTACGTTCCTACTGATATCCTTGTGTATAAGATAAAGAAATGCAGGTTGAATAATAGTATAGTTGATTGAATTTGGAACTGGCTGAAGGGTTACACCCAAAGAATGTTGATTAATAGACTAATGTCAGTCTAGAGGTAGGTCTCTAGTGGAGTATCTTAACTGTGTAACAATTTAATCGGTACTTTATATGAAGTCAAGGCTGAAATGTTTATCAAATTTCTGAATAATACAGCTTAAACATTTAAATGCATTTATAACCTCATTGATATTGGTATTTCCTACAAATGTACAGATAGTAGGTCATATATGCCTGCCCATTCTGTGTGACTTTTATTCATATCTTCCCATAAATTCTTTAGAGTGAATCTACCCCAATGTTCTGGGGACCTTCCTCACTTCTTAACAGAGGATGGCAGTGAAGTATGTAGGCTGGCCCATCTGTTATCCCTCTCACCACGAAATAAGTTATTTAAAAAAAATTCATATAGTTAATAAGCACTTAATTCCACTTGGTCCTTGAAATTCCTCATTTGTAATATGCCCACCATTTACCATGCCATTGTCCTGAGGTCTTCCTCAGCCTCAATTGGAGACTTCAGTGTTCTATGACTCACCACCATGCAATATCATTGGAAGGATATTATTATTTAAAAGATGAAACTTTTTATAATTCATTGATTAAAAATGTCAACACAGGGTCAAGCAAATTCCTAGGGCACTTCATGGGAGACATCTTCCCACATTAACATAGAAATACTATGACTGTTTGGGGCGGGGGGCAACCATTCAACCAGTTATAAATCTACCTAGTTCCACTAATCTCAAGTCTGCATCTCACCATCTTGTCCGCAAGAAGGATGTGAGAGACTTTGTCAAATGCTTTGCTGAAATCTAGGTAAATTATATTACTTCCATGATGAAGAAGTTGGTGGTAACTTTTTCAAAAAAGGGAATGTGATTAGTCTGATATGACCCATTACAGGTGAAACCAGATTGGCTCTCTGTGGTCAGCTTCCCTTTTTTGGTTGTGACTAATCATCCTTTTAGGGTAACTAGGTGGTGTAATAGATAGAGCACTGGGCTTGGAATCAGGAAGACATCTTCCAGAGTTCAAATCTGGCCTCAGTCACTCAATAGCTTTGTGGCCCTGAGCAAATCCTGTTTGACTCAGTTTCCTCATCTTTAAAAATGAGCTGGAGAAGGAAATGGCAAACCACTCCAGTGTCTTTGCCAAGAAAACCCTAAATTGGGGTCATGAAGAGTTGGACAGGACTGAAAAACGACTAATAAGAAACCACCCACTTTACAATATGCTTCAGAATTTTACTTCGTATCAAAATAAGTCACTGGCCTGAAGTTTATGGACTCCATTCTCCCCTTACCCCCCCCACACACTCTTACTCTCAAAATTAGGACATCATTTTTCCTTCTTCAATCCTCTTCTACCATTCTCTATGATCTTTTAAAGATAACTGACAATGATCTAGCAGTCCCATCTACTAGTAGTAGCTAGTATCCTGGGATAGAGTTCACTTGGATCAAATGACTTGAACTCATCAAAAATAACCATCTCTACTCTCTCCTTAATAATTATATTGGCAAGTTAGGGCCACTTTGTAGGAATTGGAATGAGATCCCCTTGAGTTCAAGGAGTTTAAAAATAAGGCAATTCGACCAGTTTTTCCTATTCATTTAAATTGCTTCATTTGGTTTGAATACCTCTCCAAATGAGTGATTATGTGGTACCATAATCAAGTGTCTACACTAGGGAGAGAAAAAGGAAACCCATGCACAGGACTTGTATGTCCAAAGAAAGGTGATTAAAGAATATTCTTTAAGTGTTTTATATAATTGCACAAGTATAACCTACATCCAGTTGCTTACCCCCTCGGGGTGTGGGGGGGGGGTTGGAAAGGGAAGGCAAAGAGGAAGGAATAGAATTTGAAGCTCAAAACTTTAAATAAAAATGTTTATTAAAAAAAGAATATTCTTTATAGCCAACTGGAGACAGGAATGTCATATTATTTCACCTTTTAGATAAGCATCCGGATTTAGGTGTGGAAATTTCTTAGGTTGGGATGGTATTATAGTTTCAAATATAGCTTTTCAGGTTTGGATAGGAAAAATTCCATCTCTGGCATATGTTAGAGATGCTTTTCTTTTTCAGGGGTTTTAGGATGGTAATGGTGGGGATTAAGGTATAATCTGCTACCTCTCATTCTTCATCTGTGCTTTGGGATCTCTGAATGCAGTAATTGATTGGAGGTGGGGCAGTGGTGAGAGAATATAGGAGTGGAATGCATTCTCATTTATTCAAGTTAAAAAAGGCAGATATGAAGAGGCATAATGCCAGGTGCTATGGGCCTGTGTAGGCCCAGATAGAAACTTAAGATGCTGTTATTAGGAAAAGAGGGAAAGACCTTCCTCACTGATTTTAGGGGGAAAGCAAAATTCAAGAAACAAGTAACAATGAAAGATACATACCAGTTATCTGGTAAGTGCCAGGAAAATGGCCTTGGATTTTTTCCTCTCAAGTGAGGTATCAAAGACCTTAAAGAAATGCTTCCACACCCATCCACACCCCTACATCTTTAACCCAGAGATTCTACACATGAAAAACTAACTCAAGTTTCATAAGGAAGAAGGAATAAACTTATATTATATGAAGATCCTAAAAAGGCTTTACTTTTTAATAGGGCTACATATACATATATACATTCTATAATAGGCAATATTAATTCATGTTAATTGATTTCCTTAGGGAAAGGATGACAATCACAGTTTTAAAAATTTTTAAGAAACAAAATCCTATCTTTGTATATATATTATATATATATATATATAATATTTGGATATAGAATAGAAATTAAAGTGACCAGATATTATAGAAAGCATTACAGAAGATAAAGTTTTTTGGCCCTGCCATGATTGGGTATCACCTCTCTTTTAGCCATTTTTTGTTCAGTCCTTGCCAATACAAAGACCAGTTTCCTTGGTTAGAATACAGAAGCAAATTAACCGTTGTTTAGTTATCATTGCCTCACCCTTCTTGAACAGCTGCATAGCTTTTTTTTTTTTTAGTGTGGCAGTTGGGGTTAAGTGACTTGCCCAGGGTCACACAGCTAGTAAGTGTCAAGTGTCTGAGGCTGAATTTGCACTCAGGTACTCCTGACTCCAGGGCCGGTGCTCTATCCACTATGCCACCTAGCTGCCCTTGCATATCCCTTTTTTAAAAATCTTTTCCCGAATCTAGCTAATATCGCCCCTTTTGTTATCATTTGGTCCTTACCAGCCTCAGCTCATTTTGAGATTTAGCACTACTGATATCATTCTCATAGGACTTCTGTATTCATCCTCAGTTGGGAGAAGAGAAAGGAATAAGTTATTTTTATAGCACCAAACAATGTGCTGGCAACTATGCTAGATGCTTTTCAAAATATTCATTTATTCATCACCATAGCTCTGTGATGTAAGTCCAATTTTATATCCCCATTTTATAATTGAGGAAACCAAGGCAGACAGAGGTGAAGTGACTCCCCTAGCATCATATAGCTAGGAGGTGTCTTCCCGACTCCAAGCCCAGCACTCTATCCACTGCACCAACTAGCTGCTACAGCTAATTGCCTTGCTTCTGTCTTTTGTATATGTGCTTTCAAAGTAAAAATTCATGAGTGTCCTGTGTATCCACTTGATTTCCTTAAACAATTCCTTATTTTCCTTTCTCAGAATCATTCCTCTTTGTGTTTTCTCTTGATATCCCTCCCAGACTGACTTTTTTCTATAAAATTATAGCCTATAGGATTCTTTCCAATATTCTCTCTAAATGTTTTGAAATCCTCTTTCCTAAAATTTAGGATCTCAGACTATTCAGTTTCTATGACTTCCTAATCAACAAATTATAGGATGGAACAGTCACTTCCCCCAAGGTTCTTATCATCTCCACTCTGGTAAATAGTTCCTAGTTTCTTTGTTGGTGAGAATCTATTCCTGAATAGAAATGCCCACCCCTGGTTGGTTTCCCTACCTTTAAAAAAATAATAAACATTTTTATTCAAAGTTTTGAGTTGCAAATTTTCTCCCTCCTTCCCTCTCTCCCCTCACTCCCCTGCCCCCTTCCCAAGGAGGTAAGCAATCAGATGTAGGTTATACATGTGCAATTATGTAAAACATTACTATGTTAGTCATTTTGTACAAGAAAACCTGGATAAAAGAAAAAATGAAAGAAAGTGAAAAATAGCATGCTTCAGTCTATGTTCAATCAATATCAGTTCTTTCTTTGGAGATGAATAGTATGATTCATCGGGGCAGCTAGGTGGCGCAGTGGATAGAGCACCGGCCCTGGAGTCAGGAGTACCTGGGTTCAAATCCGGCCTCAGACACTTAACACTTACTGGCTGTGTGACCCTGGGCAAGTCACTTAACCCCAATTGCCTCACTAAAAAAAAAATAGTATGCTTCATCACTAGTCCTTTGGGATTGTCTTGGATCATTGTATTGCTGAGAATAGTTAGGTCATTCACAGTTCCTCATTGAGGAATATTCCTGTCACTGTGCACCATGTTCTCCTGGTTCTGCTCACTTCACTATATATCAGTTCATACAAGTCTTTCCAGGCCTTTCTGAAGTCATCCTGTTTGTCATTTCTTATAACACAATAATATTCCATCACAATCATATACCAAAGCTTATTTAGCTATTCCCCAATTGATGAGTATCCCTTTGATTTCCGATTCTTAGACACCACAAAAAGAGCTGCTATAAATATTTTTATACAAATAGGTCCTTTTCTCTTTTTGGGGATGTCTTTGAGATGTAAACCTAGCTGTGGTATTGCTGGATCAAAGAGTATGCATAATTCTATTGTCCTTTGGGCATAGTTCCAAATTGCTCCACCAACAGTGCATTAGAGTCCCCATTTTCCCACATACCCTCTAACATCCAATATTTTCCTTTTCTGTTATATTTGCTACTCTGATAGTTTGAGGTGATACCTCAGAGTTCTTTTAATTTGCATTTCTCTGATCAATAGTGATCTAGAACATTTTTTCATATGATTTTAGATAGTTTTGCTTTCTTTGTCTGAAAACTGCCTGTTCATATCCTTTGACCATTTATCAATTGGGGAATGGTTCCCCTACATTTTTGAAGATGAAATTATTATTGAGGGAAAATCTGCTTTTGGCAGAGGGAACACTCCAGCAGATGTCCAGGTAATTAAAATCTCCCTACTAACACTAGAAATAGGAGCAATGTGAAGTTGCCAAGGCAAATTTAAACTTGATCTGAGGAAAATTTTTCCTAATACTCAGAGCTTTTTAAAAGTGGAATGGATTACCTTGCTCGATAGTATATTCCTCCCCTCCATCACCTTGAGGTTTTTAGGTCTTTTGTTTCTTTCTTTCTTTTTTTTTTGGTTTTGTTTTGGTGAGGCAATTGGGGTTAAGTGACTTGCCCAGGGTCACACAGCTAGTAAGTGTTAAGTATTGAGGCCAGATTTGAACTCAGGTCCTCCTGAATCCAGGGCCGGTGCTTTATCCACTGTGCCATCTAGCTGCCCTGGTCTTTTGTTTCTTAAGCAAAGAGGCTGGTTGACCTTTTATCAGAATGTTATAGAGATATGAAGAATTCTCAAATTAAAAAAAAAAACAACACAAGTTTTTAACAACCATATAGAAAAAATGCTCCAAATTGCAAATAAGAGAAACGTAAGTTAAAACAACCTTGAGGTTTTATCTCATACCCATCAGATTGGCAATAATGACCAAAAAGAGGAAAATTACAATTGTTGGAGGGGATATGAGAGGATGGTCACACTAATGTGTTGCTGTTGGAGTTGTGAATTGGTCTAGCCATTCTGGAAAGCAATTCTGAATAGATTTGGGTTTCATATACAAGCCTCTTCTGTTCTTTATTGTATATGGGAATATTGATGTTTATTGGCATTTGTCGAGTTCAGAATAACAAAATAAAAGCTGAGAAAATGTTACAGAAGAGAGTCTTTTCAGCTATAGATTGGACATGATGGCTACTTTCAACTCTGAAATTTTGTGTGATTCTGTACTTTTGAACATAGATGGTATAAGCACACAATTGTAGATACTTTTTTTGAGGGGGAGCATACAAAAATCATATAAAACATGGTCACTACCTTCAAGGAGTAGTCAGTCTTGCTGACGTGAAACATGTGTGAAACAACAAAGGATAATACATGTCGTGTATAAAGTAAATAGAAACTGGGTGACACAGAAGTGGGAACAGAATAAGCACTTATTAAGCATTCATTGTTTACAAGACACTATGCTAACTGCTTTACACATTTTATCTCATCTGTTCCTCAAAACAATCCCACGGGGTTATAATCCTCATTATACATTTGAGAAAAATGAGGCAGACGATCTAATGTCGGAGGCTGGATTTGAACTGAGGTCTACCTGACTCCCAGCCCAACACTCTACCGTGCTACCTAGCTGCCTGATGGTCACATAGTTACAGACACATAGTCTATTGAGAGTTCAGGGAGAGGAGAGAACAAGAAGATTAATGTAAGGCAGTGAGTTTAATGTATAGGTAGATACTAATTAGTGTGAATAATGAATCCCATGAAGTAATCATGTTATTTGAATTCATACTCCTAGTTTTCTTTGGACTAGGAACCCAATGTCCATATTTCACATTATTATGACTTCAAATAGCATATATCAAAATACATATGGACACTTCTGGGGGTTCATTATTCACACTAATTGTGACCTAGATGTCATCAAATTGTAGAGGAAATGGAAAGAGTGCTGAATTTGGAATCAGAGGACATGAGTTCAAATCCAGCTCTCCTACTGGAGTCTCACTTTTCTCAACTGTAAAGTGAAAAGCCTAAATTAGGAGATGTCTAAGGTCCTTTTCAGTTCTAAATCTGATAGTATGAAAGAGACCTGCATGTCCTCTACAGTAAATAAATCTTATCATCAGAAAAGAAAAATTAGGTTTGAGGTTAAATAAAAAAGGACACGTTGGTATCACTGTAGTAGGCATATAGGGTTAGGGGTTCTTTCTGTAACCTTGCTTCTGTAAAAGCCTGGGGTATTTTTGTGTCATGGCAGCCTTCTGCCACCTGCCAACTCAGAAGGAGGCCTGAATCTTTATTTAGAATTTTATTTTCCCAAATTACATGTAAAAACAAATTTTACATCAATTAAAAAAAAACCTTTCTGTTCCAAATTCTCTTCCTCCCTCCCCACCCCCCTTAAGAACTCAAGCAATTCAATATGTTATACATGTGCAGTCATGCAAGACATTTCCACATTAGCCAGGTTGTGAAAGAAAACAGACAAAAACCAAAACTTCAGATAAAAAAATATGCTTCAATCTGTATTCAGATACCATCAGTTCTTTCTCTGTAGATGGATTGCATTTTTCATAAGTCCTTCAGAGTTGAGACCTGAATCTTTGAATGGCTGAATGCTTAGTGTTCATCTCCATAGCAGCATAGTGCATTTACTTTAATTTTTTGGAGAGAATTCAAGGAAAGACTTAAAAAAATACATGAATATAGGAGCTTCCAGGAAGGCTTTTGAGGAGAGACCTTGAATAATAGACTGGAGCTCTTGAGTATTGGACATGTATGGAAGCAGTCCCTACCATGTTATTTGATCTCCAAGGCTCTAGTCAGGCATCCAGAAGGCTTTCTCTCTCTCAGTTGCCTTCTTTGAGGTTCAGCACATGGAGTGAGTGTGTCTCTAAAGTCTCTCCCTGAAGTCTCTGCAACAAATTAAACTGTGCAGGCATGAAGCTTATACTCATCATTCTCTCAACCAATCAGACATAACCTCTCTCTCCATACTTGCAGGCATCCCAGAATTGTCCTTCCATGAAACCACTCCAGGCATGGAGGCAAACAAGTAAAGAACCTGGCTTAAAAACACTTAGGACATGATCATATTAAACATCCTGTATAATTTTCTGATCTGTTTATAACATGGGAAATAAAAGTATATACATCTTTTTCCAGCTTAGGAGAATTAAAAGAACTCCTAAGAACACAAGAGAAGGAACTGGGCACCACATTATGAAGAAGAGTAGTGTTACCACTTAGAAGATACTATCACAACCAGGTTTCATTTCTCATGAGTGGCTGATAAACTGTGTCTGATCCAATGTGTCAGATTGCTACTTCACACTAAACTAAATTACCCCTTCTAGAAGACTGCTTCGAGTCTTTTCTTTAAGTAGCAATGCTGTTTCATTATTCTTGGGCCAGATCAGTCACAGGTCTGTTGGCCCTCTGTGACCAAAAAAAAAAATAAGTCCTATACTGCCACACCTTATTAATTAGCCAGATGATTCAGTAGAGGCTCCGTGAATTCTAAAGGTGGGGAATTGGAACAGGACTGTTTTTCCTGGCTGAAGGTAGGAAGGAGAGGAACATGGGAAATGATCAAGGGGATTCAGGAGCTTCTGCAGATGTCGGGCGGGGGGGGGGGTGCGGCTCGGAGTTTGGTGCCAGCCCACTCTGAGGGTTGATTAAATCTGGGCATTGGATTTCACTGTGTCTTGGAGCAGGCATATCAATGACAGGAATGTATAGAGGAGAAGGAATTCTGAATTACCTGAGGAATGCTTGTTCACATGCTACAGGCTGATGGCTCATGAGCTATCCAATTAGTTTGTAGATGTAGATTTTTGTGAAAGATTATTTGGTAAAAGTAACTTGAGTCCACATTTCTTGGAAAAGTTTCACAGTTCCTCAGGTATCCTTTATCTCAAAATTAGTGACTAATTTTCAGAAATTCAACAGGGATTTTGCTCATTGCTGTCCCAATTCTGCTCATGAGTTACAGCAATTACTTTGCACAGATGTTAACTATAATGTAAAAGAAATTGAAATAAAATGAGAACAGAAGACCATCATTTAATGATCATATAAATACCTCTTGAGAAACATGGGGAAGCACAGACATCTACAAAGAATGACAGGACATAGAAGGGACATTTAAGAATTTGCTACCACTATCTGGTGCATTAAAAAAATTACTTCATTATTTACAGTAAGACCTACTGTTTTGTTCCAGTGTTTAAGGAAATGCAAGAGTGGCCTTTTATTGACATTAAAACTATTGGGGGCAGGCGGGGGGGGGGGGCAGTTAGATGGCCCTGTGGATAAAGCACCGGCCCTGGATTCAGGAGTATCCGAGTTTAAATCCGGCCTCAGACACTTACTAGCTGTGTGACCCTGGGCAAGTCACTTAACCCCAATTGCCTCACCCCCCACAAAACAAAACCTATCTGGGGGGGCAGCTAGGTGGCGCAGTGGATAAAGCACTGGCCCTGGATTCAGGAGGACCTGAGTTCAAATCCGGCCTCAGACACTTGACACTAGCTGTGTGACCCTGGGCGGTGTCACTTAAACCTCATTGCCCTGCAAAACAAACAAACAAAATCCTATCTGATTCTTCTCCCCACCACCCCCACTTCATATATTTATCAGTGAATGTCCTCAATAAATTCCCATAGGAAAAATTTTTGTAATGCTGATTCAGTATATGAAGTCTATTGTTGGAAGCATTATAGGTAATGAGGTGATGAGAAACCAAAAGTGCGAATGGAAATTGGTGGCCAATAAATCAATCAATTATTAAGAATTCATTAAACCCCTACTTGGTACTAGAGAAACAAAGACATCCTTACTCTTAAGGACCTTATATTTGCATATCATATGTATGCATATCACATACATGTATATATCATACGTATGTAGATGTACATTTTTTGGTAGTGAAATATAATTTTTATTTTTTTTAAACAATAACTGCTAGCAGTATAGTGGTATATCTGTAAAAGACATTCCAGAGAGAAAGGAAGACAGAGGCATACTATAATACATTTTTCATTTGAACTATTCAAGTAGTTCTGCAGAAAATATTCCAATTCTATTCAATGCTATAGTTTCAGGAGCTAAGACTATTTTCAATGGTAAAAATATAAGCTAGGTGGCATGAGCCTCACTTGCTTGGTGGAGGGGCTAATGCACATACAACCTACAACACTACAAACTTGCCTCTCTTTGAATTAAATGCAGATTATAAATAGCAGAAGAAATTGGTTCATCAGCACACAACCACAAGATGAGATTGCTTTCAAAATAGGTATAAAACAAAATAAACATCTATTTGTTCTAAATTCTGCTTTTTTTCTAGTTCCTAAATGTATCATATATCATTGTATTGTATATCAAAGTGTATCATAAATATGTATATGTACATCATTTACATGTATATACATATATACAGACATAAAGTATCACAAATATGCATACACCTATCTTATTTATAATGTATATAACGTGTGTGTGTGTATATATATACACACACACACACGTTATATACATTATAAATAAGATATATATATCTTATTATAAATAAGATATATATATATATATAAATTTTTTTTTTGTGGGGCAACTGGGGTTAAGTGACTTGCCCAGGGTCACATAGTTAGTAAGTGTTAAGTGTCTGAGGCCAGATTTAAATTCAAGTCCTCCTGAATCCAGGGCCGGTGCTTTATCCACTGTGGCACCTAGCTGCCCCTTATAACATGTATATTAATGAATATAATTACATTAGATAGATAAAATGAATACAAGATAATTTTGGATGAAAGCACTAGTACCTGGGGTCAATCAAGAAAGTCTTTATGGAGGAGGTAAGTCTTTTTAAAAATAGTATTTTATTTTTTCCAAATATATGTAAAGATAATATTTAATATTCATTTTAATAAAATTTTGAGTTCCAAATTTTCTCCCTGCCTCATTTCCACTATCCTTAGGAGTGTAGGCAATTTGATATTGGTTATATATGTGCTATCTTATAAAACTTATTTCCATATTAGTCATGTTATGAAAGAAGAAACAGTTTACAAAAAAATTACAGTTTGCAAAAGAAAAAAAACATGGAAAAAATTTTAAAAGTGAAAATAGTATGCTTTGATTTGCATTCAGACTTCATCAGTTCTTTCTCTGGATGTGGATAGCATTTTCCATCATGAGTCTTTTGGAACTGTCTTGAATAATTGTATTGCTGAGAAGAACTAAGTCTCTCATAGTTGATCATTGAACAATGCTGTGACTGTGTACAATGTTCTCCTGGTTCTGCTCACTTCACTTTGCATCAGTTCATGTAAGCTTTCCAGTTTTTTCGGAAATCTGCCTGCTCGTCATTTCTTATAGCACAATAGTATTCCATTACATTCATATGCCACAACTTGTTCAGCCATTCTCTAGTTGATGGGCATCTCTTCAATTTCCAATTCTTTGCCACCACAAAAAGAGCTGCTACAAATATTTTTGTACATGTAAGCCCTTTTCCATTTGTTATGATCTCTTTGGGATACAGACCTAGTAGTAGTATTGCTGGATCAAAGGGGATGCATAGGTTTATAGTCCTTTGGGCATAATTCCAAATTGCTCTCCAGAATGCTTGGATCAGTTCCCAACTCCACCAATAGTGTGTTAGGGTCCCAATTTTCTAAGCCTATCCCTGCTCCAACATTTATGATTTTCCTTTTCTGTCAAATTGCTCAATCTGATAGGTATGAAATGGTACCTCGGAGCTGTTTTAATTTGTATTTTTCTAATCAAAAGTGATTTAGAGGGGCAGCTAGGTGGCGCGGTGGATAAAGCACTGGCCTTGGATTCAGGAGTACCTGAGTTCAAATCCGGCCTCAGACACTTGAGACTTACTAGCTGTGTGACCCTGGGCAAGTCACTTAACCCCCATTGCCCTGCAAAAAAAAAATTAAAAGTGATTTAGAGCATTTTTTCATATGATTTCTTCAGTTGATTTCTTCAACTGAAAACTGCCTGTTCATATCTGTTGACCATTTCTCAACTGGGGAATGACTTGTAGTCTTATAAATTTGACTCAGTTTTCTATATATTTGAGAAATGGGGCCTTTATCATAAACACTTGCTGTAAAAAAATGGTTTCCCAGCTTTATGCTTTTCTTCTAATCTCACTTGCATTGGCTTTGTTTGTGCAAATGAGGAGGTAAATCTTGAAACTATCCACTGAAATTGACGACTAGTTAGATAGCAGGGATGAAGGAGAGGAAGGAGTTTCTTTTCTATTAATATGTTTTGGATTAATCCAGCATCCTCTTCCCCCCTGGATGGACACAGATCCTCCCCTCTCCTTATTCCTACTTCTGCCATAGATAATCCAAAAGTCCCTCTCTACTCAGACCCTTAGGTCTGTTACTCCCCCATCCCTTCCCTTTAGTGTGGTCTGCTGTTGTGGGTCAGATGTATTCTAAGGACTCCTGGGTCTCCCTCTCTGCCCCGCAGCCACTCCCTTAAGCTCTCCTGGTCTTTCCATAGACCCTTCAGCTGAACTTTTGTACATGAATTTCATCTTCATTTAGCACAGAAGCCCCCTAAGAGAAGGATTTGTTTGGATTTTCTATTTGCATCTTCAGTGCTTAGCACAGTGCTCAACATATAGCAACTACTTAATAGATGCCCATTCATTCATTCATTCATTCATTCATTCATTCATTCATTCATTCATTCCTAAGAGTCCCGGAAAATTGGCATTTCTGTATGCACAGCTTTGCAATTTCCCAACCCAGTTTTGCAAATTAGCAAGGGGCTCCAGTTCCAGGCCTAAAAATCAATCAATCTAGGCCTGAGTGAAATTGGGTTGCAGCCAAATAAGAATTTTAATGAAGATGGAAAGTCCTCAGTATGATTTTTTTTTTCTTTTTGGACAGTGAATGTCGGAAGAGTTGGAGAAAATCTGTGAGTTGCTAAACCATCCTGAAAATAGCCTCTAGCCTATTTGTCCCAGGCTGGTTTCATTTACTTTGTGTCTCTGGGACCTCTTAGTGGGAATTTGAGCTGATGAGGTGAGTTGTTTATCTGTTTTGGATGGGCTAATAAATTCTTTCTACTTATTCACAATCTGTTAGGTTGAAAGATTTCTGAACCTATCCCCAGGCTACTGAAATAGATTTGGATGCATATATTTAACCAGCTCAAAAATATTCTTTATACCTCCTTGCTTTAACTAAAACTTGGCTCTCCCTCAAAAACTTTACATGAAGTCTTTACTTTTTTCCATTCTTTTCATCTCAGGGCTTGGTAGTAGAAATGGATGGTTTCTCTGCTGTCCACTGCCACTATCATCCAAAAGTCCTCTTTGTGACTATATTGGTTTTCCTCTTTCCTTGTTCCTGTGATCTGCTGGCTGCATGGGGACTGCCTGCCTTTCTCCATGACTTTGACAACTGGCTTACCGTGTTTTCCATTTCTTCCCCTGTCCCCATGTTCAGACTTCAAGACCCACACTGACAACCCTCTTGAACTACTCTTATCCATACAGTTCCTTATACTCTTCCACTCATCTGGCCTTCATTTTTATTCTGTGTCAGTCATTTATCCAGAACCAAAGCTTTGCAAGTGCCACAGAGTAAGGAGGGAACTGGAGACCATGGCTACATATCATCCTATGCCAGAAGTGGGGCACACATATTAATGCCTTGAGGCATCAGTGGCTGAAGCACTGGGGAGGCTGGTCACATAAGACAGATGGCTTGCAAACACTGCCTGTATCTTGCCTCCTGATCTATTGTGGAACCTCATAGTCTTCCCCACCTGCCCCAACTTGACTGGAATCCTTGTTGGGCACCCAGTGTCCTGCCTCCACCTCAACTCTGTGGATTTTGGTGCTCTGAAGATTTCCAATCTTTTTTTGTGTTGGGTTTGCTCTTTTGGATCAGTATTTGCACTCTGCCTCTTGTGTTTTGTTTTTACATTATAAACATTTAAACATTATCCCAACTTCATAAGAGGTCTCTTGAACAAAGAAAAATAGTTAACTAAAATGAAATAATAAATAGTTAAATAATACAGTGAACTTATCTGAAAGGGCAAGAAATACAAACTAGAATTCTTTTCAAAGAAATCAGGAGTGAAACTAAAGTGTCCATTGTCATCATTTTTTTTGACATAGCATTTAGAAATGCTGGCTATAAGACAAGAAAAGGAAATTGAGAGAAAAGTCATAGATGAAGAAGAAACATGATGTTATACTTAAAGAACCCTAAGGATTCAACTAAAAAAAATCTGAAAGAATACAACAGACATAGAGAATATAAAATAAATGTACAGGAATAATCAGCATTTCTGCATAATATCAATAAAACACAGCAAGAAGAAATAGAAAGAGAAATTCTATTTAAAATCACTACAAAATGTATAAAATAATTGAGAGTCTAATTTCCAAGTACATTAAAAAATTCTGTAAATACAAATACATATGACTATTTACAGAAATAAAGACAGACCTAAAAATTAGAAAAAACACCAGTTGCTCATGGGAAGGACTAGCTAATGTAATAAAAATGACAATACATCCTAAATAATTTACTTTTTCAATGACATACTAATCAAACCACCAAAGGATTACTTTTTTTTTTTTTTTTTTTGGTGAGGCAATTGGGGTTAAGTGACTTGCTCAGGGTCTCACAACTAATAAGTGTCAAGTGTCTGAGACCGGATTTGAACTCAGGTCCTCCTGATTCCAGGGCCGGTGCTCTGTCCACTGCGCCATCTAGCTGCCCCAGGATTACTTTTTAGAACTAGAAAAAACAATAATGAAATTCATATGAAGGGGAGAAAAGGTCAAGTATCTCAATAGAAATAAAAATGGGAATGAAGAGGCTTAAGGAGTGCTAGATCTCAAACTATAACACAAAACAGTAATTATTAGAAACAATTTGGTACTAGTTAAAGAATAAAGAGGGGCAGCTAGATGGCGCAGTGGATAGAGCACTGGCCTTGGAGTCAGGAGTACCTGAGTTCAAATCCGGCCTCAGACACTTAACACTTACTAGCCGTGTGACCCTGGGCAAGTCACTTAACCCCAATTGCCTTACTTAAAAAAAAAAAAGGAATAAAGAGATCTTTCTGCGAGATGATCAGATTAGATACACAACACAATAATGAAGCAACGTATCCAATAAACAGAAAGACACCAAGGACTCACTATTTGATGAAAATTGGTTTACAATATGGAAGAAATTAGATTCACTTGTCAAGGATTATTGATTCAACTTCTGGCATATAGTTATCATTTGTGCTTTCAGGATAGTTTGATAGGATGTTTCTTCAAAGTGTGGATTTTGAGTCAAAGAATAAATCCACATTCACCACTCAGTTGATCAAGGTTATATATTGATAAAGATAGGGATCCAAAACAGGATCTTTGATTGAACTAGCACAGGAAACTTTTGAGGTGATCAGCGCAGGTCACCTTTTCCTATATAACTTAAATTGGTTACAGTACTTAGAGTTGAGTCTACAAGTCAAGTCAATTAGCATTTATTAAGCACCTGTTATGTGCCAGGAATTGTGCCAATTGCTGAGGATAAAAGAGAATACCAAAAAAAAAGTCAGCTTTCAAGGTTAAGTAACTTGCTAAGGGTCACCATCAGTTTTCCATGAATTGACAGAATACTCAGCTGAGTGGCTGGCTAGTATGGTGTTAATAGGGCTAAACATTGTTGTAATTCTCCAGGTTTATAGCCCCCAAACGGTATTACAGCTCATAACTTTATACAATGTCACAGCTCAGTCTAGTATTTCTTCTCAGATTGTAGAAGATTATAAAAGCCCAACAGATTGTACAGTGGATAAAGCACCGGCCCTGGATTCAGGAGGACCTGAGTTCAAATCTGGCCTCAGACACTTGACACTTACTAGCTGTGTGACCCTGAGCAAGTCACTTAACCCCATTGCCCCACCAAAAAAACGAAAAATTCCCAACAGAGAAGTTGGTAGTTGGTATCCTAGAGGCCAGAGTCAATCTAGATAGTTTGGGAATTCTTCTCTGGCCTTGATCTGTTTTGGAAACCTATGTGTCCAAAGGGTGGTGGGTTAGCTGAGTGTGGGGATTGTTTGTTTTTTTCTTTGTACATTGTTTTATTTTATTTTAAATAATAATAATAATAATAAACATTTTATTTAAAGCTTTGAGATCTAAATTCTATCCCTTACATGCTTCATTCTGTGTTCAATCAATATCAATTCTTTCTCTGGAGGTGGATAGAATCCTTTACCATTAGTCCTTTGGGATTGTCTTGGATTGTTGTATTGCTGAGAATAGTTAAGTCATTCATAGTACTTCATCAAACAATATTTCTATCCCTGTACACAATGTTTTCCTGGTTCTGCTCACTTCACTATACAACAGTTCATACAAGTCTTTCCAGGCCTTTCTGAAGTCATCCTGTTTGTCATTTCCTATAGCACAATAATTTTCCATCACAATAATATACCATAGCTTGTTTAGCCATTCCCCAATTAATGGGAATTCCTTTGATTTCCAATTCTTAGTCACTACAAAAAGAGCTGCTATAAATATTTTTTGTACAAATAGGTCTTTTTCTCTTTTGGGGGATGTCTTTGGGCTATAAATCTGGCAGTGGTATTGTTGGATCAAAGGGTATTCACAGTTTGATAGCCCTTTGGACATAGGTCCGAATTGCTCTGCAGAATGGTTGGATCAGTTCACAACTCCACTAATGGTGGATTAGCATCCCAGTTTTCTAGTGTGGGATTTTGATAAAGTTTGTAGTCCCACGTGGCAGACAAAGTTATAGCCTTGACTCAATTGGCCCTTGCCATTACAATCCTCTTTCTAAGTAAAGCATTTTGTTTCCACTTAATATTATTTTATTTTTTCCAATTAAATGTAAAGATAGTTTTCAACATTCATTTTTTTTTGCAGGGCAATTGGGGTTAAATGACTTGCCCAGGGTCACACAGCTAGTAAGTGTTAAGTGTCCGAGGCCGGATTTGAACTCAGGTACTCCTGAATCCAGGGCTGGTGCTCCATCCACTATGCCATCTAGTTGCCCCTCAACATTCATTTTTTATAAGATTTTGAGTTCCAAATTTTTCTCTCCACCTTCTCCAAGACAGAAAGCAATCTGATATAGGTATATACATGTCCAATCATGTTAAACATATTTCCACTAAGCAAAGCATTATGGTGTATTTTTTTTGTGGGGCAATGAGTGTTAAGTGATTTGCCTAGGGTCACACAGCTAGTGTCAAGTGTCTGAGGCCAGATTTGAACTCAGGTCCTCCTGAATCCAGGGCTGTTGCATTATCCACTGTACCACCTAGCTGCCCCCCTATAGTGTATTTCAATAAAGGTAGAAGCATTAAGGCAGCTAGGTAACTCAGTGGATAGCCCACTCAGAAAGACCTGAGTACAAATCCAGCCTCAGATACTAACTATATGACCCTGGGCAAGTTACTTAACCTCTGTTTACTTTCACCAACTGGAGAAGGAAATGGCAAACCTCTCCTTACCTTTTCCAAGAAAACTCTGTGAACAGTATTGATGTGCTATGGTCCATGAGGTCAAGAAGAGTCTGACATGACTGAACAAAACCAAGAAGAAGCATGAAGGAATTTTCCCATGGGACCTGTCAAATAAGGATATGTGCTTGCAACAACTACGCCATTTGGGGCATAAAGCACACCTCTGCTAAGCACTGTCAAGCACCCTTTGCCTTCGCGTGGGGGTCTTATCTTGGCCAGATATGGAATACAAACCTAATGAAGGAACGATTTCAGGAAATGGTAGGGCTGCTGTCTGTGAGTTGGGAGGGGGAGGAGAAGTAGATTGGATCATGAAACAGGATGGTCACAAGCATGTCACAGAGGTCCACGATGGCTGGGTCTCCTGGGAAGTAACTTTCTCAGTTCCATTCCCACCATAATTCCCCTAGTTCAGGCTCTCTCTTGTTTCTCTAAAACCAGGAGAAGGCAAACTTTAGCCTGAGTCTCATGCCCGGTCTGAGATCTAAGAATGGTTTTTACATTTTTTTGTTTTGTTTTGTTTTGGGTTGTGTGTGTGTGTGTGTGTGTGCATGTGCATGTGCGGGGTGGGGGGTTTGCAGGGCAATGAGGGTTAAGTGACTTGCCCAGGGTCACACAGCTAGTAAGTGGCAAGTGTCTGAGTCTGGATTTGAACTGAGGTCCTCCTGAATCCAAGGCCAGTGCTTTATCCACTGCACCACCTAGCTGCCCCCACATTTTTAAACACAGTAAAACTTTATTTTTAAAATGCAGTCCTATTTTGTGTGACCCTGGGCAAGTCACTTAACCCTCATTGCCCTGCAAAAAAACAAAAACAAAAACAAAAGAACAACAACACCCCCCCTCCAAATGCAGTCTTTGCTTGGCCACAGACAGTAGTTTTCTGGCCCCTTTCCCAAGACTGTTGTAGTAATCTTATTGACTTTATTTCCCCTAGTCCATCTTCTCTCTGATCCACCCTTAAGTCTAGGCAAGAATCTTTTAAATGATTTTTCTCTAATTTCTATCAATGTAAATGCCTTGTAAATAAAATTATGAACAGATGTTATCATTTTACTTCGAAATATTTTTTCCATCCTACTATTTCTGTTTTCTTAGTCTTATTAAATAAAAGAAACGCACTTCATCAATCGACTACAACTTGGTCCTTCAAGGTATTCTTAGATTCCAGGCTTTCTAATGTACATTGCTGCCTTCATAATCTCCTATTATTACAATCATATCAGTTCTCTGTTAAAAAAATCATAAGTGCCCCCTTGCTTAGTAAACAAAGTAGGCAGTCAAGGTACCTCATATACCATTCCTCTTTATCTGCAGTTCTCAAAGTGTGTGTGGTTGGGGAACCTCTGAAGGTCCCTGAGGCCCTTTCAGGGGCTCCATGAGGTCAAAACTGTCTTCAGAGTAATATTAAGATGTTATCATGTCTAAGATGATAAATATTGATAGATAGAAAAAATTCTTTGGGGATTCTCAATAATTTTTAAGTGTAAAGGGTTCCTAAAAATGCTCTAAATCACTATTGATTAGAGAAATGCAAATTAAAACAACTCTGAGGTACCACCTCACACCTATTAGATTGGCTAATATGACAAAAAAGGAAAATAACAAATGTTGGAGAAACTATGAAAAATTGGAACACTAATGCATTGTTGGTGGTCCAACCATTCTGGAGAGCAATTTGGAACTATGCCCAAAGGGCTATGATGCTGTTCATACCCTTTGACCCAGTGGTACCACTGCTAGGTCTGTATCCCAAAGAGATCAAAGAGGAGAGAAGAGGACCCACATGTACAAAAATATTTATAGTAGCTCTCTTTGTCGTGGCAAAGAACTGGAAATTGAGGGAATGCCCATCAATTGGGGAATGGCTAAACAAGTTGTGGTATATAAATGTAACGGAATACTATTATGCTGTAAGAAACGATGAGCAGGAGGAATTCAGAGAAACCTGGAAGGACATGCATGAACTGATGCAGACTGAGAGGAGCAGAACCAGGAGAACATTGTACAAAGTAACAGGAACATTGTGTGATAAACACTGGTGATAGACTTGGCTCTTCTCAGCAGTGCAACGATCCAAAACAATTTCAAAGAACTTCATGATAAAAAATATTCTCAACATCCAGAAAAAAGAACTGTGGATTATGAATGCAGATTGAACCATACTGTTTCTACTTTTGGGCTGTTTTTTTCTTTATTTATTGAAGTTTTTCCCTTGTGCTCTGATTCTTCTTTCACAATATGACTAATGCAAAAATATGTTTAATGTGATTGGGGAGGAGGGAGGGAAGGGAGTATGGGAGAAAAATTTGGAACTAAAAATCCTATGAAAACAAATGTTGAAAACTATCCTTATAAGTAACTGGAAAATAATAAAATACTTTTATTTTTAAAAAGTGTAAAGGATTCCTGAGACACCAAAGTTGTAAAACTGCTGATCTTTACAATAAATTTCATTGGTATCTAATTGACTAAAGTAAGTATTCAAGACATTTCATGTTGCCATTGTCCCTTTCCAGCCTTTTCTGATGCAATGTATGCTGTAGCCAAACTGAATTACTCTTAATCTCCAATTTTTGCCTTGCTATCTTCTTTCTCTTCACTTTTATTCACATAATTCCCCATCCCTAGAACTTAACTTTTTTCCTGCTCCCAAAAACCTACCTTATTAACATTTGTTGAAATCCCCATTTTTCTGTTGAATTCTAATTCAGGTACTATCTCCTCCACAAAACTTTCCCTGACCCCTCTTGCTAGCCAAGAGTGATATTTTTCTCCTCAAAAAAGTTCTTTGCTTGGATTTTTCTCTTATACTTAAAACTTCTTTCTTGTATTATAGAGATTTATGTCAATGTGTTTGAGTTCAATAGTTTTGCCTTCATTTCTTTATTTATCAAACAATGGTCCCATAATCTTGGTCTTCAAACTATTTGGGAGTTTTTGTTTTTTGGGGGGTTTTGTGGGGCAGTGATGGTTAAGTGATTTGCCCAGGGTCACACAGCTAGTAAATGTCAGGTGTCTGAGGCCGGATTTGAACTCAGGTCCTCCTGAATCCAGGGCCAGTGCTTTATCCACCGCTCCACCTAGCTGCACCCCCCCCAAATAGTTTTTAAAAGGCCCTTTAAAAAGTTTATCTTTAGCTCATCATAATCAAGCAAGTGCTTAGTAAATACTATGTGTTAAACAGGCAGCTAGGTGGGCATAATGGATAGACTATTGGGCTTGGAGTCAATAACACTCATCTTCCTGAGTTCAAATCTAGTCTCAGATACTTACTAGCTGTATGACCCTGGGCAAGTCACTTAACCCCGTTTACCTCAGTGCCTCATCTGTAAAATGAGCTGGAGAAGGAAATATCAAACCACTCCAGTATCTTTGCCAAGAAAACCCCAAATGGGGTCACAGAGAGTATGGCATGACTGAAAACGACTAAGAAACAATAATGATGTGCTAGGCACTGTACTTAAGCTCATAGGATAAAGGTAAAAGAGTAACAGTCAAGGAGCTTACATTCATTCCTACATTCTCAACTCCTGTGCTTCAGTGTTCCAAATGACATTCTTAAGAGTTCAAATCTGACCTCAGACACTTACTAGCTGTGTGACCCTGGGCAAGTCTTTTAACCTCAATTTTCTGGGGCCATCTCCAGTTGTCCTGATGTATATCTTGCTACTGGACCCAGATGGCTCTGGAGGAGAGAGTGAGGTTGGTGACCTTGTACAACCCTCCCTCATTTAAATCTAATTCAGTGTAAGTCATGACATCTGTAATGGTCCTCTTGGAGAATGAAGGACAACAACAACAATTTAAGAATATCATGCCAGGTGCAGCTAGGTAGCACAATGGATAAAGCACCGGCCCTGGATTCAGGAGGACCTGAGTTCAAATCTGGCCTCAGACATGTGACACTAGCTGTGTGACCCTGGGCAAGTCACTTAACCCTCATTGCCTGGCAGAAAAAAAAAGAATATCATGCCATTCTTTTGTATTTATTTCTAATTATCAACCCAAATTTCCATCTTCCATCAGCCTTTTAAAAATCTCAGTCAATCAATAAGTTCCCTGTGTAGTTATATCAGTCATTTTCAACAGCCTTCTTTTTCTTCTTTATCACCATCTTTTGCATTCATGTCTTCAGAATTTACTTGTGAATTTCATCCTTCTTGAGACACCTTACCCCTAGGAATGTTTCTTATTCTTTCTATAAACTTTTGAAGTTTTGAAGGACATGTCTGATTATGCTATCTATGACAGTGTGTGATGGTGTGGTCACTCTCCCCCCTCCAAAACAAAGGTGCTCGACATTTCTATTTTGATACTAAGTCTCTTATTGAGGGGCCCTTATTGGTCAGAAACAGAACCATAGTAATAGTTCCCTTTGCCCTCTATGTGCTATTGATTCCTTCCCAGGTTTTGTACCTCTCTAATAGGTATAAGTTTGAAGTAAGAGTGGAAGTCTAGACCCATGATATTGGGAATTTCCACAGAAACCAAGGGAGTTGCTCATCAGTAGGGGAATGGCAGAAGAAAGTATGATAGAGGAATATAATGGAGTATTATTGTGCTGTAAGAAATGATAAAGGGGTAGACTCAGCAAAAGACTTGTGTGAACTGATGGAAAGTGAAGGGAGCAGAACCGGGAAAACAATTTATACAATAATTACAATAATGTAAAAGAAAACAACTTTGAAAGACTTAATAACTATGTTCAATATAATGACCAGTTAGGGCAAATGATGCAAGAAGACTGACACTGAAGCATAGATTTCCCCCCTCTTGGCAGAAATGTAGGACTATGGTTACAAAATAAGACATACATTTTCAGTCATGGGCAGTGTATGAATTTGGTCTTGCTTGCCTATACTTATTTGTTACAATGGAAGGCTTTTCTTTGGGGGAGTGGGAGGGAGTGAAATTGTTGGGAAGATCAGGGGGTAGTGATTGAACTGCAAAAAAGAAGAGAAGAAGGAAAAGAGCATTGATGAAACATTTAAAAATATAAGGAAGCAGAAGGAAAATCAGGGTGAAACACAAACAGGGCAATATGATGCTCTTGTATCAAATTTCATGTATACTTTAAAAACAAGCTGCATATAATAGAGATTCATGGTTTCACATACATTCTTCTTTTTCTATTCTTTGTATACGAAAGGTTAATATTTGTTGATCGTTGTTAAGCTCCTAATTTTTTAAAAAAGGTTTGTTTTCAATAATGTGGCATGTTAAAGACTTGGAACCAAAAAATGACAACTGAGTGCCACATATTTGAATAGACAGAAGGATAACTACTAAGCTCAGTTCTGTTGTCTCTGTTGTCAGACACTCTCATATTCTTATCAGAAGAGGAGAGAAAATAATAAACATCCTTCTCAGAGGAGGAGCTAGTCCATTCCTGTCAAGAATATTCATGCTTCCTGGAGCAGAACATGGTGTCATCAGTGGAGATCCTGAGCCAACAGAGTTATCAGATAGCAGATGTACTCATTATGGAAAAATGAGAAACAAATGATCCTAATGAGCAAAAGGACTCATGATACCTGCTGTAGATACAAAGCACTTCGAGAGGGCTTAGGAGTGGCCAGATGAGTGGAATGCATGCCACTTTATGGAAATAGTCATTTAAGGGCACTGTCACAAGAAGTTTGGGGCATTATGGTAAAAATGGATAGTCCTCGTAGTAATTTTAAAGAAGACTATTAAAACTTTAGATTGCTTGCAAGTTATGGTGCTTTCTCAATAGCAAAAAAAAGTCTCTTGTTAGATTTCACCTAAAACAGTAAGAACAACAATAGCTAGTTTTTATATAGCAGTTTAAGGATTTCAAAGTATTTAAATGTTATAATATTTTACCCTCATGACAGCCTTGTAAGGTAGATGTCATTACCATCTTCATTTTATAGGTGCAAAATTATGTTCACATAGCTAAGTGTTTGAGGCAGTATTTAAACTCAGGTCTTACTGACTCCAAATTCAGCACTCTACCAAACTTGTTATTGTTTAGTTGTCCAGTTGTATCTGACTCTTTGTGACTCTGTGGACCATACTGTTCATGGGATTTCCTTGGCAAAGATACTGGAGTGGTTTGACATTTTCTTCTCCAGCTCATTTTACAGATGAGGAAACTGAAGCAAACAGAGTTAAGTGACTTGCTGAGGGTCACACACCTAGTAAGTGTCTGAGGGCAGATTTGAACTCAGGTCTTCCAGACTCAAGGCCCAGTGTTCTATCCACTGAGCCATTTAGCTGCTTCTATTTATTATTTTAGATTTATGTTCAACTTTTTGGCCTTGGATAAATTATAGTGAAAATATTAAAGATAGTATGTCTTTTCTTATAAGGCTGAAGTTACCCCTCAAAAATGTAAGAATGTTGGTGTGTTTTTCTAGTTCAGGGGTTCTTAACCTAGGGTCTATGATCTTATTTTTAAAATATTTTTATAATTGTTTGTCAGTATAATTGACTTCCTTCATAATCCTATGTATTCTATTTTATGCATTTAAAAACAGAGAAGGGGCTTATAGGTTTCACCAGGCTACCAAAGGAAGAAAAGTATTAGATGGAAGAAAATGTAGGAAGATTTTGTATAATGTAAAGATTATTGGTATGGCATGGCCAATATCTAGGTTTGTTTGCTTGACTATATACATATGTTATAAAGAAATGATTCTAAGGGGGCAGCTAGGTGGTGCAGTGGATAAAGCACTGGCCTTGGATTCAGGAGGACCTGAGTTCAAATTTGGCCTCAGACACTTGACACTTCCTAGCTATGTGACTATGGACTCACTTAACCCTCATCACCTCACAAAAAATTAAAAAAAAATTATTCTACCTGGGTGAAGGGGAGGTGGGTTGGTGAGCAGTGATAGATATGGGGGCAAAATGTCACTAAAGCACTTTAAAACTTGCCCAGAGAAAAGGGATTGGAGTTGCAGAAGGGGTCAAAAATTAAAGGATTTCTTACTGCATAGTTAAAAGTGTGTGTGTGTGTGTGTGTGTGTGTGTGTGTGTGTATAAAACACCATATATGGTAAAAGTTCATGGTTTCTTGTATGACCTTCCCTGTTTGTGTATAGATCTAGTTGTGATTGTTGATGTATGTTTAATTCATAATTTTAAAAAAGGAGAGAAAAAAGGTTACTGTCCTGACAGTCGTGAGACCTGAGTTCTAATCTTTCTGTTGTTCATGTCTTATCTGGTATTGAGCAAGTCACTTAACTTTTTGTTTTCTCATATGTAAAATGGAGAAGTTAAACTAAATGATTTCTCATGTCCCTTACTAAAATTCTGTGTTCCCCGGGGTAGGGGGGGTGGGGGAAATGCTAGTTCAACTGGCTTATTATTCTTCATACCCATTCTACTCTTGCCAGTAGTAATTTAAAAACTAGAAGATAATTTTTAAATGTGTTTAATAAGAACTCAGTCAAGAGTGCCAAAAGCATGATTTCAGAATACTTGTGCATGTATGCAATGCATAGGCAGTCAGACAGATGGTTATTAGCATTTTGAATAAATCAACAGGGAAGGTGATAGGGTAGGAGGGAGGGAGATGATACTATAATAAGTTTTGAAAATGAGCTTCTCTTAGTTTATCTTGAACCCTTATCTATAATCCCTTACCAATTAAAAGAAAAGTTTTCTTTTCCTAGTGTGATTTTTCTCATTGATATCCACACAGCTCTTTCAGTGGGAATTAGACCCTTGAGTGGCGAGTGCCTAGCTCAGAAAGAGGATGTTTGGGAGCTTGTTCAGCTGTGGGAGGGAGAATATTGGGCTGTAGTCTATGAAAGGTAGATAACAATTATATTGGACTGGCTATTATCAGAGGGCAGAAGTCTTCCTAACTTTTCACTTTCACTTATCCCCTGGAGTCAAGCCACAGTTCTTCAGAAATGCCTGGATACCCTTAGGAAAATCACTGTTCTAGACAAAGAGATCATTGAAGGTAGTTCTAAAACTGACTTGGTTCTATGGAATATGAAAAGTTTGAGAGGCATAGTCTCTGGGTACGGGTAATCATTTTATCTTATTGTGGGTTTTTGTTGTTGTTGTTTTTCAATCTTAATAGGATTTAATTTTTTTCCAGTAACATGTGAAGATAGTTTTCAACATTTGTTTTTTTTTTTTGGTGAGGCAATTGGGGTTAAGTGACTTGCCCAAGGTCACACAGCTGGTAAGTGTCAACTGTCTGAGGCTGGATTTGAACTCAGGTCCTCCTGACTCCAGGGCTGGTGCTCTATCCACTGTGCCACCTAGCTGCCCCTCAACATTTGTTTTTATAAGATTTTGAGTTCCAAAATTTTCTCCTTCCCTCCTTTCCCTCCCTGCTTCCCAAGACAGAAAGCAAGCTGATATAGGTTATATATGTACAATCACAGGGTAATCATTTTATTAATTATTGCTAGCAGTTATTTAATAAAAGGGGTCAGTGGTACTCTGAAATGCCAAAGATGGATTGCAGTGGCTCCTTGATGCGTATATGCCTCTGGAAGACTGGTCATTCATGGACAAAGACTATCTCAAGTCAGACCTACTGCACACCCAAGCCTGCCTGAGTGGAACACAATGGGCTGAAATTCACCTTAGATTAAATTCTTTGCAAATTTTTCTAGGTGGGTAGGAACTCCCACCCAGGATCAAAAAGCAGCCCTCCTCCCTCCCACCCCCTCAGGATTTGGACAATCTCATCCATCAATAATGTCCTACAACAACCTACAGGTTTCTGGCTTCTGAATAAGGAAATAGGAAGGGAAAAAATTCTGGTCCTAATTCAATAATATAAGAGAGAAATAATAATTTCTCTTAGTTTGAATGCCATTCTCTCTAGAGAATAAAGCGTCCCAATATTCCCTAAACCAGAAGTGATCAGTCCTTCCTTAGAATTCTTCCTAAAATTTTGTACTGCTGATTTCAAATCTATTCACAGTATACTTGGAACTCTATTTTGGACAGCAGCCTTATCTTATCTACTAGACTATGAACTACCTGAAGATAGGGTTGTGTCTTACACTGTTTTGTATTCCCCCAAATTCCACCAAACAGTGCCTTGCATACAACAGATGCTAAATAGATGTGTTGAAAGGAGAAAATTGGGTAAAATTGAGATCATGCTTTTCAAGGATAGGGGATAACAATACATTTAGCTTTGCATTCAGTCCTAATTATCTTAAAACTGTCCCAATCCTAAAAATTACCCTAATAATCTTAAAACATGCTTCTCTAGCTTCACCATTCTTTAAACATGTCCTTTGAATTCCCACCCATAAACATTCCTAAATGTGTCAAAAACTAGCGCTGTTGCACAGAGCAAGCCACAGAAGTAAAGAAAGAAACATAGAGTAAGCAATACCTTTTAATGGGAAAATCACAAATCTTGTTTTATTTGAGTTGTCATCCTTTTTTTTTTTTCAGCTGTCAGTTGAGGTGCATTGTGGTTAAGACTTGCCAAAGATTAAAAAAACAGAGTTCAGTATCTGTGATCTTCAGATCAGCTCCTTAACAGCAAGACATCTCTCAGTCCATATAAGGTATATGGGTATGCACATTAGAGGTTATTGTTAGAAAAAAATATTACTTTCTAATAGTTGATATATCTGAAGGAAAAATTTGGATCGATATGTAACTTGTATACAAGTAATTATGGGAAGGGACACGTTTTGAATGTTTAGACGGTTCTCAAAGTTAAACTGAACCATTTATGACTGAATATAATTTTTTAAAAAAGGTTTGGATATTGATAATGCTTGTTCTTTTAAAAAAAAACATTATTTTATACAGCTAGAAAAAATAATAACAAAATTCATCTGGAAAAACAAAAAATCAAGAATATCCAGGGAAATAATGAAAAAAAATTCACAGGAAGGTGGGTTAGCGGTACCAAACCTGGAGCTTTACTATAAAGTGGCAGTCATCAAAACTATCTGGTACTGGCTAAAAAATAGAGTGGTAGATCAATGGAATAGGCTAGGCTCAGGAAATGCAGTAGTAAATGACACTAGTAATGTAGTGTTTGATAAACCCAAAGACTCCAGCTTCTGGGATAGGAACTCAGTATTTGACAAAAACTGCTGGGAAAACTGGAAGATAGTATGGCAGAAATTAGGCTTAGACCAACATCTTACACCTTATACTAAAATAAGGTCAAAATGGATACATGATTTAGACATAAGAGGTGATACCATAGGTAAATTAGGAGAGAAAGGAATAGTGTACCTATCAGATCTTTGGAAAGGAGAACAGTTTTTGACCAAACATGAGATAGAGTATATTATAAAATGCAAAGTGGATGATTTTGATTATATTAAATTAAAAAATTTTTGTACAAACAGAAGCAATGCATCCAAAATTAGAAGGGAGGCAGAAAGCTGGGAAACAATTTTTGAGGCCAGTGCTTCTGATAAAGGCCTCATCTCTAAAATATATAGGGAATTAAATCAAATTTATAAGAATCCAAGTCATTCCCCAATTGAGAAATGGTCAAAGGATATGAACAGGCAGTTTTCTGATGAAGAAACCAAAGCTATCTATTCCCATATGAAAAAATGCTCTAAATCTCTAATGATTAGAGAGATGCAAATTAAAACAACTCTGAGGTACCACCTGACACCTATCAGATTGGCTAAAATGACAAAAAAGGAAGATAATAAATGTTGGAGACGCTGTGGGAAAATTGGAATACTAATGCATTGTTGGTGGAGCTGTGAGCTGATCCAACCATTCTGGAGAGCAATTTGGAATTATGCCCAAAGGGCGATAAAGCTGTGCATACCCTTTGACCCAGCAATCCCACTTTTAGGTCTTTTGCCCAAAGAAATCATGGAAGGGGGAAAGGGACCCACATGTACAAAAATATTTATAGCTGCTCTTTACGTGGTAGCAAGGAATTGGAAGTTGAGGGGGTGCCCATCAATTGGGGAATGGCTGGACAAGTTGTGGTATATGAATACAATGGAATACTATTGTGCTATAAGAAATGATGAGCAGGAAGAGTTCAGAGAAACCTGGAGGGTCTTACGTGAGCTGATGATGAGTGAGATGAGCAGAACCAGAAGAACATTGTACACAGTATCATCAACATTGAGTGTTGACCTACTGTGATGGACTATATTCTTCTCACCAATGCAATGGTACAGAAGAGTTCCAGGGAACTCATGATAGAAGAGGATCTCCAAATCCAAGAAAAAAAAAGAAAGAAAGAACTGTGGAGTATAGATGCTGATTGAACCATATTATTTCTTTTGTTTTGGGTGCTGTTTTTTTTTTCTATTTTGAGGTTTTGCATCACTGCTCTGATTCTTTCTCTTGTAACAGGATTAATGCAGAAATAGGATTAATGTTATTATGTGTATATATATGTGTGTGTGTATATATATATCTATATGTATATGTATAGATATATATAGATATAACCTATATCAGATTACCTGCTATTAGGGGAGGGGGGAGGGAGGGGAGGGAGGGAGGGAGAAAAATCTGAAAGTGTAAAGCATGTATAAACAAAAGTTGAGAACTATCTTTACATGTAACGGAAAAAATAAAATATCTCAAAAACAAAAAAAACAAAAAAAAACAAAAAAAAAAACAACCAGCATTTATTTACCTTTTTAGAGTAGTTCTAGCTCCTTTGGGTAGACTGTAAAATTACTGATTTGATACCTTTTCCTCATAGGAAATCGTTTTGTAAAGTTTTAGACCAGAAAAGCACAGACATAGAGACAAGAGGGGTCTAAAATTTTTGTCACTCAGATGTGTTCCACAGAAAGAAATAATTGGAGAATAGTCTGAAAAAATCAAAGACCGAAACAAAGATCCAAAATATTTGTAGTAGAACTCTCTGTAAAAGCAATCACCTCTAAACAAAATTTTTTGAAAAATTAACTCACTACTCTGTTCTTAAGATTTAACCAAGACATTCTTGATTATTTGTAACTGTAAAGGAGAAAGCATTTCAAGGAGTCCTAGCACCATAAATAAGCTACTTTCTCACTTAGACCAAGGCTGAATTCTATAACTTTTTGAGAATATTAAAAAACAACAAATGTGGGTAATACAAAGTCATCTAGGAGAGGAAGGTAAAAAAAATAGGTGATTGATCAATGTATACAAAGTAGAAATATAAATAAAAGTATACAAAATAGTCACGGAGGCTTAGAGGCTAAAGGAGGCTATTGAAATATTCTGAGAAAAAAATAGTAACAAAATTCATTTAGAAAAACAAAAAGTCAAGAATATCAAAGGAAATAATGAAAAAAAGTATAAAAAAAGAAGGTTTAGCAGTAACGGATCTTAAACTGTATTATAAGACAGTAATTATCAAAACTATCTGGTACTGCCAAAGAAATAGAAAGATAGATAAGTGGAGTAGAGTAGACATATAATTTACAGCAAATAAAACATAATACAGCAAATAAATATAATAACCTTGCATTTGACAAGTGTAAAGACAAAATTTTAGGGTAAGATTTCATTATTTGGTAAAAATTGTTGGAAAAACCAGAAAATAGTATGGCAGAAATTCAGCATGAACCAATATCTCACACCATTTACCAATATGAGGTTAAAATAGATATGTGAGCTAGATATAAAGAGAGGTTTTACAAGAAAATTAGAACATGGAATATATTTCTTATCAGATTTATGGATAGGTTAACAATTTATGAATAAACAAAAGATAGAGAACAAAGTTAGTTGTAAAATGGATGATTTCACTTATATAAAGTTAAAAAGGTTTTGTACAAATAAAACAAATATAGCCAAGATTAGAAGGAAAACAGAGAATTTGGGAAAATTTTAGTTTCTCAGATAAAGGTCTCATATCTAAAATATGTAAAGAACTTTGTCAAATATATAAGAATATGAGTCCCCAAATGATAAATGATCAAAGGATATGAACAGGCAGTTTTCCAATGAAGAGATCAAATCAATTTATAGTCATATGAAAAAATGCTCTAAATCATTATTAATTAGAGAAACGCAGATCAAAACAACTTTTAGATATCATTTTATACCTACCAGTTTGGCTAACATGATAGAAGGAGAAAGTGACAAATGTTGAAGGAGATGTGGAAAAATCGGGACATTAATTCATTGTGGAATTGTAAAATAATCCAACCACTTTGGAGAGCAGTCGGGAATTATGTCGAAAGAGTTATTAAACTGCCTGTACCCTTTGATCCAGCAATACCGCTACTTGGTCTGTTTCTAAAGGTGATTAGGGAAAAAGGAAAAGAACCCATATCGTCTAAAATGTTTATAGCAGCTCTCTTTGTAGTGTCCCATCAACTGGGGAATGGCTGAACAAGTTGTAGTATATGATTGTGATAGAATACTACTGTGCTATAAGAAATAATGAGCAGATTGATTTAAAAAAAAACAACATGGAAAGACTTTCATGAAATGATGAAGAGTGAAATGAGCAGAGCCAAGAGAACATTGTATACAGTAAGAACAATATTGTTTTAAGAACAGCTTTGAGCAAATAAGTTATTTTGTTTATTATAAATGCCCAAATGAACTATAAAGGACATATGAAGAAAGATGTTATCTGCATCCAGAGAAAGAACTGATAAATGTGTGTATAGAATAATTTTACATACATACACATACATATATATATATATGTATGTATGTATACACAGACCTATTTGTTTCTAATGTTAGCCATCTCTAGGGTGGGGGGAGGGAATTTAAAAAAAAAGAAAAAAGGGGCAGCTAGGTGGTGCAGTGGATAAAGCACCGGCCCTGGATTCAGGAGTACCTGAGTTCAAATCCAGCCTCAGACACTTAACACTTACTAGCTATGTGACCCTGGGCAAGTCACTTAACCCCCATTGCCCTGAGCAAAAAAAAAAAAAAGAAAAAGAAAGAAAAAAGAAATTTACATGATAATTTTATTGTATATTTGAAAGGAATAGTAAGTTGTGCACAACAGATTTGTAGTTTCATGCACAATCATCTTTTTTGTTTTACTATGTCATGGAAAGGCTTGTTTTATTCCATACATTAAAAATAAAATTTTTTAAAAGAGAAAAAAGTTACATATCAATGGATAGTTATAGTAAGTTGAGTAGTTACTTTCCATTTTTCTACCTAGAGACCACAAGATTTCCAAAGGGAAGAAAAATCCCTTATTCCCTCAGGGTAGCAATGTCTTATCGACACATAACAACTTACAACAATGTCACACTCTTTAGAGGAGGCTAGATGTTGCAGTGGATAAAGCTCTGGAGTCAAGAAGATGAGTTTAAATCTGAACTCAGACACTTGTTGGCTGTATGACTCTGGGCAAGTCATTTAACCTCTGCCTCAATTTCTTCATCTATAAAATGGGGTTTTTGTAAGGATACATTGAGATTATATTTGTAAATTATTTTATAAACCATAAAGTGATATATGTATATATGTATATATATATATATATATGCTAGCTTGTATTATTATTAGAAGTACTACCAAATATGATGGACCTAGAGCCCTGTTACCACCCCATTAGTTAGGGAATGGCTGAAAAAACTATGGTATGTGAATATAATGGGATGTTACAATGCCTCAAGAAATGACAAATATGAGCCGTTAAGAGAGCATGGGCAAGGGGGGCAGCTAGATGGCGCAGTGGTTAAAACACCGGCCTTGGATTCAGGAGTACCTTAGTTCAAATTCAGCCTCAGACACTTGACACTTAATAGTTGTGTGAACCTGGGCAAGTCACTTAACCCCCATTGCCTAAAAACAAAAAAAGAGAGCATGGGCAAATCTTTATGAACTGATGCAAAATAAAATAAGCAGAACCAAGGAAACAGTTCTGAAAAGTTAACTAGCATTTATTAAGTACCTATTATGTACCTGGCACTGTACTAAATGCTGGAAATACAAAGAAAAGCAAATAACAATCCCTCCTGTCAAGAGGCTTATGGTCTGATGAAAAATAGCTAGGATATACATAGTACTTGAAGGTTTGCAAAATGCTTTATAAATATTCTCTCATTTTATCCTCACAACAACCAAGGGAGGTAGGCACTATTATCATCCTCATTTTACAGGTGAGGAAACTGAGACAGACAACAATGAAACAAATTTCCCAGACACAGGTAGTAAGTGTTGGGGACCAGAACAATATATATAGTAATTACAGTCATGTAAATTAAAAGATATGGGGCAGCTAGATGGCGCAGTGGTTAAAGCACCGGCTCTGGATTCAGGAGTACCTGAGTTCAAATCTGCCCTCAGACACTTGACACTTACTAGCTGTGTGACCCTGGGCAAGTCACTTAACCCCCATTGCCTAAAAAAAAAAAAAAAAAAGATAGCTAAAGGTAGTGCATTGGAAAGCATGTTGCAATGATCTGTGTTTAAAGTCCTGGATCTGCTACTTACCTACTACCTGTGTGACTTTGAACAAGTGGTTTTGCCTTAATTGTAAGTTATTTTTTTCTTAATTAAACTAGAGGAATTGGACTAGATGACCTCAAAGATCCCTTCTGTCTCTAAATCTCTAAGTCCTGTAGAACCGATAAAGAAACACTTCAATCCTCATGGCAGAGAGGTGGACAACTACTAGGAAAAAATACTGTACATGTTGTCAGATGCAGTCCCCATATCAGGTGTTTCTGGTTTGTTGTTGGTCAGTCATTTCAGTCATGTCCAACACCCCATTTGGGGTTTTCTCGGCATTGTTTTCTCCAACTCATTTTGATAGATGAGGAAGCTGAATCAAACAGGGTTAAGTGACTTCCTCAGGGTCACCCAGCTATTGAGTGTCTTGAGGCCAGATTTGAACTCAGAAATATGAGTCTTCCTGACTCCAGGCATGGAACTCCATCCACTGTGCTACCTAGCTGCCTCATGTTACTGGTTACTGGTATGTTTTGATGCAAGGGAAGGTTTAGTCTGGAGAGGGAAAGACTAAAAAGATTGTGAAATAAAGAAAAAAGACATCAATAAAATATGGAGTTTTTTTCCCCCAAAGGAAATAGAGGACTCTTCCACAAGTTACAATATTGAAAGCAAGTTCAAGGAAAACAAAATCAGTTTTTCAATAGAACTGACCCATACAATCAGTGGGACTTCTGAAAGCCAGTTCTGCCTAGATATCAGCTTTGCTGGGTTTTAAAAATCCTAATGCAGAATTCCAGAGAAAAACCTAAAAGGACCTAAGAAAAGACCATTGAAAGATTTTTGGGATTCACCACTCTTTTCTTGCCTTTTGCTCCTCAGAGATGATTTCTAATCAGACTGCCTTCTCTCTCCTACCTTTTGTGCCTCTTAGCCAATTAGAATGTGACCATGTCCACACAGCATAGAGGAAAGGAAAGATTCGATAGTCATATCCTTATAATCTCGAGATGGTTTGATGTATATCCCACCTGTTTATTTTTATATTCCTGGCCATTGTGGGCAGGTTAGCAGGGAATAGACCAAGGAGCATGTAGACCCTGAACTTTTAGTGTTCTGTTTCCCAGGAAAGAGAGAGTTGGCCCCTGCTTACGACATCTTGTGGATATCATTCTCCTCTGAGATTCTCTGGGCAGGTTAGGTTGCAGTTAAGTACCATTTATCAATCCAGTAAAACAAGAAACCTAGAATGGTTTGATAATAGGCATTCATTCAACAAACATTTGTAGTATCCTTTTTGTGCTAGATATTCAGGAAAATACAAAATTTAAACAATACACTGTTCTTTTTTTGTTTTGTTTTTGCAGGGCAATGAGGATTAAGCAACTTGCCCAGGGCCACACAGCTAGTAGGTGTCAAGTATCTGAGGTAGGATTTGAACTCAGGTCCTCCTGAATCCAGGGCCGGTGCTTTATCCACTGTGCCACCTAGTTTCCCCCACAATACACCATTCTTGCTGTTATGGAATGTATTGTTAGTAGAGAGAAAAGATGCAAACACAGATATTTATAACAATTATATCAATATCCCAAGTAATACTTTGTGATTGGGTTGTTAGGGAGCCATCTTTCTGTGAACAGAAAGTTCAGTTCATCTTGCCAGGAAGTTCTTGAGGAGAGCTATTTAATATCCTTGGATAGACTTGTTGAGGCTGACAGTAATACTCAGATGATCAGTAAATAAGCATGCAACCAATGGAAAAGGTAATTGTAAGATTAGGAGGTAAATGCTAGACCATAGATTGGAAGGTGTGATGTGGGGTCCTAGAATAAGCCAATGAATAAGATTCTATCAGTGTTTATTCAGTACTATTCATAGGAGATGTTACAATGAGTATCTGGTCTGCTTGTTAGACATAGCTCTTGAAATGGTGATGGGGCATCAGACTACCATGGCTTGATAGGAATAGCAATTTCGATCATCTACCTTCCCTTACTTAGACACTGCAAACCCCAAGCAACTTTCTATTATTAGTTTGCTTTCCTATGTAGACTTCTACTGGGAAGAGAAGGTACTGACCAGCTAACTCCATTGTTTAGTCCAGATGTATCAAACACACATGGCCTGCAACAATCCCAAGTGTAGCTCAAATCAGATTAAAATGTAGTTGGGAAATATGTATCAAAAGAAATAAAATATGGGGCAGCTAGGTGGCGCAGTGGATAGAGCACCAGCCCTGGAGTCAGGAGTACCTAAGTTCAAATCCGGCCTCAGACACTTAACACTTACTAGCTGTGTGACCCTGGGCAAGTCATTTAACCCCTCACTTAAAAAAATAAAAATTTAAAAGAAAAGAAATAAAATATGATAAAACATAGTGATAATTTGTGTCATAAGTCAGCATGAAGCCATAGGGGTCCTTCTTTCTATGTGAGTTCAATGCCACTGGTCTAGTCTTCTCAGCAGTTGTGTTTCTTTCATTGTGAATTAATCAGTTGCCATCTTGGTTTTTCAACAACAACAAATATTCAGCACTTATTTTGAACATGGCACTATGCTAGATACTGTGGGAACAAGGGAAGGGAGGGAAGAAGATGAATCAACAAAGAAAACAAAAAGGCTTTTGAGATATGGAGAAGCAGGAGGTTTTTGTGTATCTGAAGCCGAGGGAGGAAAGAGTATCCAGGAGGAGCGAGTGTGTTCCAATAGGGTCAAAAGCTATAGGTCAGCAGATCATTAGTAACTCTTGAGAAAGCAGCTTCACTAACATGGTGTAGACATAGAGAACTCTCAAGATGTTTTGGTGTAAATTGTTATTGTTGTTTGTCCTTCATTTAAAGAGGACCATGACATCAGGATGATATCATGACTTACACTGAATTGGATTTAAGTGAGGGAGGGCTGTGAAAGGTCACCAACGTCACTCTCTCCTCCAGAGCCATCTGGATTCAGTGGCGAGATGTAGATTAGGATGGCTGGAGATGGCCCTGGATGTTTTAAGGCAGTTGGGGTTAAGTGACTTGCCTAGGGTCACACAGCTAATAAGTGTCTGAGGTGAGATTTGAATTCTGGTCCTCCTGACTCCAGGGTCAATGTTCTATCCACTGCACCACCTAGCTGCTCCTTAGGGGTAAATGGGAGGAAAAAGAAGGAATAGGAGTTATATAGACTAGAAGGCTCAAGGGAAGCCTTTTTTGTTTGTTTGTTTTAGGCTTGGAGAACCTTAAGCATGTTTGCAGGAAAACAGAATAGCCGAGTGACAGGGGGAGAGACTGAAGTTGCATGAGAGAAAGTGGATCATTCCTGGAATGAGAGATCCTAGAAGAAGCAGAAGGGAAGTGAGCAAAGGATCATCATCAGTGAGGTAGGTATACTTTTGTTGCTAGGCAGAAGCATTGGAATCATGATGCTGAAATGTTAGAACCAGAGAAGGGGATTTGAGCTCAGGTGACTCCAGTCTTCTCACTCACATTGCCTTTGTAGCCCCAGCGCCTACCACATAATATGTATATAATAAATGTTTGTTGGATTGTCTTAGATTGTATTCGATTAGATTATCTGATGGAAGCATGAGAAGGAATGTGGGTTGGTTGAGAGAAGAGAGAGAGGTAAAGTTTTGAACACTCATCCTGAGGCATGAGACTAGGGAATTGGTAAATGTAGGCTAGAAGAATTTTTAAGCAGCATCCGCACCCCATGTTAGGTTGTTTATTCGGTGAAATTTACTCAATTTCATGACTTTCTAGTAGGACTCAGAAGCTTTTGAGCAGGAGTGGAATAAGCAATGGCAAGAATTCCCTAAGGATGAGGATTTATGGGTCAAAGATGGTCAGTCAGAGATTAAAGCCAGAACAGTAAGATGTGGGATGTAGTTAGAGAATGTGTCCAGGGACCAGAGAACATGATGAGGGTAAAGAATGCATTTAGTATGAATGAGACAGGTAGGAGGACAAAAGGTTGTGATCTGAGAGTAGAATTTCCAAGTTCCAGATCTTGGAAGTAGTGCAGTTTAATGAAGTGGCAAGACCTGTGTATCTTCAGAAGAATGAAAAAGAAAGATATTGGAGTTGAAGAGTTTAAGGAATTTTGTGATTGTACTAAAGGGCTTGTTAACATGTGTACTATAGTCCTCGGGGATGATGGTAGGTGGACATGACAGACAATCCTCAGTTTGGTTCGGAGGTTGGGAAAGTTGACAGCATGGGGAGAAGAGTAACACAGGAAGATTCCAAAGTCCTCAAAAGAGGTGTGGGATGGTGATAGAGTTGTGATTTTCATTAGTAGTTAATTAGTATATAATAATTAATTTGTAATTCCTCAAGGCAGATCATTGGCAAAACTGAGCTCCTGAACTGGCAAAGCTCAGAACCAGATCTGGAGTTTGTGATGGTTTTAGTACCTGACGTCCTCCAGCCGAAGGAGGCCAAGCCTGGGTGATCAGCTAGCCTCTCTTTAACCCCATATTTTAGCTGCAACAGGATACATCTGTATACTCATCTTCACTTTCCAGGGTGCCCCCCCGCTTTTCTCAGGAACAGGAGATCTGGCAAGTCTAACTAGTAATCAGCATGTTGTTTGGTGAGCAATGAATCCAAATGCAAAAGGAGTGGGAAGTCTATAAGGGATATTTTCATCAAGCTGTCCCAGCCTGATGAGTCACCCACCTCCACAAGTAGGATAGCTCTACCACACAGAGAGGTATACTCTCAAAAAGTCTCCTGCTCCAAGAAACTTCTTTCTCAGACAGCGATGGAAATCAACTGACCAATTCTTACCCCTCTCCCAATACATTCTCATTTTTCTAGACTTCAAGATGTCATCTTCTCTTTTTTCTGAATTTGTCTTAACCTAATCTCCTTCATTGGATATTAGAGTTAAAGATTATTTCTCACTGATTATGAATCAATTATACCTTGACCCAGATCAATAAAGTGATATCAAATTTACATTTTACAGTAGTCTACTTTTGGAAAAGATTCCTCTAGATCAGTGGTTCCCATCTTGTGTGCTGAGGTTCCATGAAGTTGTTGCAAATTCATAGGCGCATGAAGCCTTTGCCATTTTTCTCTTTATTTAGATCCAACAAAATACGCAGTATGACTCAGTATAATAAGTAAGCCATCTCAATTCTCTGAGATGGCATGTCCTATAGGATAACTATATCTGTAGGTAGCTGAAACGGGATGGAAGAGGACAATATTGGGGTGGAGGAAGTTGAATTGTGTGAATGCAACCTCCACCCATTGCTCGGAAGTCAAGCAGAACCAAGCCAATCCCTCTTCCCCTCACAACCCTTTATTTTCTTGAATACAACTTATTCTTTGTCCTATTTTAAGTAAATAAGCATTTAAGCACCTACTATGTGTCAGTCCCTTTGCTAGTTCTACATATACAAAGTCTTCTCCAGACTAAACACCCCCAGTTTCACATTGCATCCCTGACAACCTCCTCTAAATGTATGCAAGCTTGTTAATGCCCTTCCTAAAGTATGATGCCCAGGACTGAGCACAAAAGTCCCTTAGCACTTATTTCCTGTACTACTACTCTTATGATACTTACTCAAACACTATTTTAGATGCTTTACTAACATTTCAAAAGTTCCTATCTTGTGTCTTAACCTTTTTTTGTGCCATGATTCTTTATGGCAGCCTGATAAAATCTATGGATCCCTTCTTAGAATAATATTTTAAAATAATTGAAGGAAATGCTAAACTCCATTCTTACTCAAGTGCATGGATCCTCTGATATTTATCCAGGGACCCTTTACTAGTCTGTGAACTCCAGACAAGTCAACATTTCCCCCCCTTATTTTTCTTTTTTTCTTATGAACTGAATAAACATCAACAAATACGAACATTTCATTATACAAAAAGCAGAAAAGAGAATGGTATATTAAATTACTAACTTTGATATAGAGTTTGGGGTTTTTAAAGAGCATATTAAATCTAACCTTGTAGTACAAAAACAAAAACAAAAACAACGCCCTTGTTTATTTGTGTGCCTTTGAACTTCCTCCTACTTTCATCTGTGTATTTTTTTTTAATGTCTCATAGAAACACTTCCTCCTTTGCTGCTTTTTTTTCTGCCTCTGAGTAGATCTTAAGCTCTTCCATGGCAGGGATCATTTTGTAGTTCCCCAGAGGAGTCAGCCCAGTGATTTGTGTTTAGCAGTACTCAACCAACTGAAGAATCCTTTACACCCAGAAAGTGGTAGTATAAGCAGGACTGCCCTCCCACCTCAAAGCCTGAGTGTTGTGGCACTATTTGTAAAAATGCTTTATACATGTCCACATAAGTCTGCACAAAGGAGAATTTTACCTACAGTTAGGATACTAAGCTTAGCATAAGCTCCTTCTGATCTGAATGAATCTTAGCCTCTTTTATATAAATGCTCAGAGCTCCTAAGTTTGCGAACAAAAGCAATGACATAAGTGTCCCCCCACTTATTCTACACCTCTTAAATATCTTCACTGTTCTAGACTATATGCAAATATAACCAGTGATAAAGGTAAGATGATAACCCAGCTGCTACATCAATTTAAACTCCTCTCTCAGATTACTGTGGTGAGGATTATATCTGATAAACACATCAGGGCACCAAACACAATGTGTACTGTAAGAAGGAAGATTAAGTTCTGCATCAGCCTAACATGCGCAAACTGTTTACAAAGCATAAAAGAAAGGAAAATATTTTTTAAAAATAATTATCTGGTTCGTATTACATAAATGTCAGTGCCCCAGGCAATTTTCAAAGACTGTAAACTGTAGATGAGTCATGAGTCTGCATCAGAGGAGAGAGTTTCCATGCTGGGAATTTCCTATACCAGTGAGATCACAAATCTGGACTATAGTACCCTCCAACCCTGCTTCCCCCCCCCCCAAAAAAAAATTACATCAGTGAAGACATCCAAACCAAATAATTTAGACAAAAAAATGGATTAAGTTATACAATTGATATTTACTATATAACTGGGTTTGGGTTTTTTGTTTTTGGGGGGCTTTTTTTGATGGGGCAATGAGAGTTAAGTAACTTGCCCAGGGTCACACAGCTAGTAAATGTCAAGTGTCTGAGACCAGATTTGAACTCTGGTCCTCCTGAATCCAGGGCTGGTGCTTTATCTACTGCATCACCTAGCTGCCCCCTATACTACTGTTTTTCATAGTATCACTAGTGATAAGGGTTGAGTTATTTATTTAGGTTGCAGCATGAAAAAAAAAATATATACCCTACCTACATATACACATACACATTCATATATACATAAACATACACATATGCACATACATGCATACAAATACATATGTACACAGACACACATGTACATACATATACACATGCAAATGCATACACATATACACAAATATCTAGTATATGTATATATAGTTATCTGTGTGTATGTGTACATATATATATGTGTACACATACATACACACACTCTATATATACCCTCCCAAACACTCAAATTTGTGTAGATTTGTCTGCCAACTAGAAAGCATTCAGAAGGGAGGTTCCCGGGCAGAATTCTGGTGCTCTTATAATAGTTTAATATCTCTGAAGTTGTTTGTGAAAACAGTAGTTCTACCAGTTCAGGCCAAAGACCACGGCCTGCCCTACTACAGAGTTCAGAAATGTCAGCTGACATCTCCTGCATTGATTGCCCTCTATGACAGAGGAGTGAGCAAATACAGTAGCACAGGTCTTAAGTCTAGGAACAAGGTCAGTAAGGGCAGCTCATCGACAAATACAGTCAGTACATAGCGTGTGCATGGCACTGTCGTAATTATATAGAAGACAAGAAAGATGACTTCCAGATCTATATATCCAGTCCTACCTACTCCCATTTATCTCCAGAGCATTACTGTCTAATGGACATTTCAAACCAGATGTCCCATTGATATCTCAAAGTCAACATGATTAAAACAGAATTCATTTTCTACCTTCACCATCTCCCTTTTATGGGTTGTTTTTCCTCACTAAACTGTAAGCACTGGAATATCTTTTTTTTGGATGCTTTTATTTATATCGCCAGTGCTTATTGCCTAGAACACAGAAAGCACTTAATAAATGCTCTCTTCCTTCCTTCCTTTCCCTTTTCTTTCCTTCTTTTCTTTCTCTTTTCCTATCTTTTCTCCCCTTCTCTCTCTCTCTCTCTCTCTCTCTCTCTCTCTCTCTCTCTCTCTCTCTCTCTCTCTCTCTCTCTCTCTCTGTCTCTGTCTTCTCAGAAGTACTCTTTACCTCTTACAATCCCTTTCCCTTTAAAGGGCCATCTTCTACAGGAAGCCTTTCCTGACTGACCTGCTCTTAGTATTCTACCATCTTACATTGTATTTATTTAGTACATATTTTGTACATACTTATTTAATAAAGGAAATAATTGTTTCTTTATTATCTTTGTAATCTTAGTTCCCAGCATATTAGGACCTGGCACATACTTTCTTGATAAATTGATTGATTAAGTGATTAATTGAAGTATAAAACCTGCCCTCACAGTGTCTATTTTTCAGATGGGGTAATAAGATATATGAAAAATTCATAAATTGAAGAAATTTCATCTGTGGTTTAAGTACCAAAATGTGTATTGTAAACAGTACTGTGGGCATTCAGAGGAAAACAAGATTATTATTGACTAGAGATAGGGGTGTGAAATCACAAATCTGGACTATAGTACCCTCCAATCCTGTCCCCCCCCCCCCAAATTACATCAGTGAAGATGTCCAAACCAAATAATTTAGACAAAAAAATAGAATAAATTATACAATTGATATTTACTATATAACTGGGTTTGTTTTTTTTGTTTTGGGAGGCTTCATCACCCCCCAAAAATTTTACCTCCTTACTTCTCAGTCTCCCTTAAGGGCACTACTATAAATTTTTTATATGAACATTTATGCCACAGAAATTGCAAATTCTACAAATTAGGGATTGATCGATTGGCTTAAGAGGGCACCTCTTATCCCTTATCCCACAGCATAATTACAGTGTTATCCTTGCCTACTTACTCTCCCTCAATGCATCTATCCATCTAATTGCAAATCTTTTTTCTTTCCCTGAAACATTTTGGCATCCAACTCCTTCTCTCTATTCACATGACCACCAGCCTAGTTCAGGTTTTAATCCCCTCTCACCTGTAATCATCCCCTTATTGCTTTCCCTGCCTCAAGTCTCTTCCTTCTCCAATCCATTTTTCCACAACTGCCAAAGCGACTGACCAATCTCAGTCCCCTGCTCAATGAACTTCAATGGCTACTCGTTGCTTCTGGAATCAAATTTAAGCTCTCCTGTTTGGCATAAAGCCCTTCACGACCTGGCCCTTTCTTCTTCTTGTTTAGTCGATTAGTCATGTCCAACTCTTTGTGACCCTATTTGGGATGTTCATGGCAAAGATGCTGGAGTGGTTTGCCATTTCCTTCTCCAGTTTATTTTGCATATGAGGAAACTGAGACAAATAGGGTGAAGGGTCACACAGCTAGGAAGTGTCTGAGGCTGGATTTTTTTTTTTTGAGGCTGAATTTGAACCTAGGTTTTTCTGTATATTAGTACCCTTCCTACATTCCGCTTTCCCGCCAAATGTGGTTTAAGTACCAAAATGTGTATTGTAAACAGTATCGTGGGCATTCAGAGGAAAACAAGATTATTATGGACAAGAGACAGGGGTGTGCTAGAGCCAGCTCATACTGACTCAGACTATGAAAATTTTCATGTGAGCATTTACACCACAGAAATTGCAAATACTACAGATTAGGGCTTGACTGATTCTTTTGTTGATTGTCTAGACTCGATGAAGTGATGGAGAAATAATGGTGCAGAAACAATAATGATGGAGAAATAATAATGCAGATTAAGCTTAAAAGGGTACCTTGTGTACATTTTTTTTTCCAGAAAGAAATTGCTAAATATTTACCAGCACAATTCTGGCTAGAAGGGGTCAAGGAATGTTACCTCAGTCATGAAAAATAAGAATTAACATACTTGGCATAGAATGCCTTTTTAATGTCAAAAACTTCTCAGACATGTTTGTGTTATTTGTATTATTAGTATGTATTAGTTGAGGGAAATACATGATAAAACTTATGATTAATTTATTAATCCTTTAAAAATTTCAAAATAGCACATAAATACTTAAAATACTTAATATATATATATATATATACATGATATCATTCATTCTATATAAGGAATGTTTAAATCGTATAAATGTAGTTTTACTGGAGGATTGAAATAGTACTGGAAATGTAGCGTAATAAGAGATTGCAGAGAGCTTTGACTTCCAAGCTAAGTTGTTTAAATGGGAGGTTGGACTAAATGAACTTTTATGTCTTTTGCTTATAAAAATCCCATGATCCTATAAATGCTGTAGGTAGCCATGACAGACTTTTGACCAGAGAGATCAGAGTTTTGTGTACACATTCTTATGACAGACTAAACATGTTTCAAATTCCAGTGTCTTCAACAACCTTAAAAATCCTCCCTTAATCCTACCACCTTGACCATCATCCCACATCTTTCTTCTCCTTCTTGGCTAAATTTATGGAGCAAGCAAGATTAATCTAGGTACCTCCACTCTCTCTCTCTTTTTTTGGTGAGGCAATTGGGATTAAGTGACTTGCCTAGGGTCCACAACTAGTAAGTGTTAAGTGTCTGAGGCCAAATTTGAACTCAGGTCCTCCTGACTCCAGGGTCAGTGCTCGATCCACTACGCCACCTAGCTGTCCCTCTCCACTCTCTTCTAAACCCTTACCATTTGACTTCTGATCTCATCATCCACCTGAAACTACTCTTTCCAAAGTTACTGGTGAACTCTTTTTTTTTTTTTTTTAAGGCAATAGGGATTAAGTGACTTGCCCATGGTCACACAGCTAGTAAATGTCAAGTGTCTGAGGCTGGATTTGAACTCAGGTACTCCTGAATCCAGGGCCGGTGCTTTAACCACTGTGCCACCTAGCTGCCCCCTACTGGTGAACTCTTAATTGCCAACACTAGTGACTTTTTCTAATACTCATTCTTCTAGACCACCCTGTGGCTCTTAACATGACTGTTCATTGTCTCCCCTTATATATTCTTGTCTTTCTAGATTTCTATGACGTTGTTGTATTCTGTTTCTTCTCCTTCCTGTCTGATTTTTCCTTCTCAATCTCCTTTGCTGGCTCTTTGTGTCATATTCACCAACAATGGGTATCCCACAGGGCCTGGGCCTTCTTTTCTTCTCTATCTATACTTCTTCACATGACAATCTCATCACTTTCCATGGATTCAGTTCTCATTTCCATGCAAATGATTGCCAGATCTGTATATCCAGCCCTTGTCTCTTGTCCTACATCACCAATGTGACCCTGGGCAAGTCACCTATCCCAGTTGTCTTTAACATCCAGGGCCCTCTCCAGTTACCAGTTGTCCTATTGCCTTTGGACCCAGATAACACTGGAGGAGAGAGTGAGGTTGGTGACCTCGTACAGCCCTCCCTCACTTAAATCCAATTCAGTGTAAGTCAGTTGAATGAATTGATATCACCCCAATGTCATAGTCCTCTTTAAGAACAAAGGACTCCCACCAGAGTCGCTTTAGGGGCAGCTAGGTGGCTCAGTGGATAGAGCACTGGCCCTGGAGTCAGGAGGACCTGAGTTCAAATCCGGCCTCAGACACTTAACACTTACTAGTCGTGTGACCCTGGGCAAGTCACTTAACCCTTGCTTCACTTAAAAAAAAAAAAAGAACAAAGGACAAACAATAATAACATCACCAATTGCCTTTGGTGGGGAGGGGCAATGAGGATTAAGTGACTTGCCCAGGGTCACACAGCTAGTAAATGTCAAGTGTCTGAGGTCACATTTGAACTCAGGTCCTCCTGAATCCAGGGCACCAGTGCTTTATCCACTGTGCCACCTAGCTGTCCCCACACCAATTGCCTTTTGAACATCTCAGACTAGCAGCTCAAATTCAGCCATGTTCAAGAGGACTCATTATCTTTCCTCCTCTCTTCAGAACTTTCCCATTACTGTTAAAAGCACTATCATTGGGGCAGCTAGGTGGTGCAGTGGATAGAGCACTGGCCCTGGATTCAGGAGGACCTGAGTTCAAATCCAGCCTCAGACACTGAACACTTACTAGCTGTGTGACCTTGGGCAAGTCACTTAACCCCAATTGCCTCACCAAAAAAAAAAAAAGAAAAAAGAAAAGAAAAGGCACTATCATCTTCCCAATCACTCAGGCTCACAACCTTTGTGTCATTTTCCATTCCTCTTACTCACTCCACATATCTAATCCATTGCTAAATGTTGTTTCTGCATCACAACATCTCTCAGATGCGCCCCCTTCTCTCTACACATACAGGCACCATCCTAGTTCAGGTGATAAGACTCACCTCTTGCCTGGACCATTACAATAGCCTACTAATTGGTCTGGGGCAGCCAGGTGGTATTGAATAGAGTGCTGGGCCTGGAGTCAGGAAGACTCATCTTCATGAGTTCAAATCTGTCCTCAGACACTTAGTAGCTGTGTGACCTTGGGCAAGTCACTTAGCCCTGTTTGCCTCTGTTTCCTCATCTGTAAAATGAGCTGGAGAAGGAAATGGCAAAGAAACACTCCAGTATCTTTGCCAAGAAAACACCCAGTGGGGTCAGACATGACTGAAAAAACTGAACAACAACTAATTGGTCTCCCCACTTTTAGTCTCTCCCCAATGAAATCCAACCTCTACCCATATGATTTTCCTAAAGCACTGGTCTGACCATGTTACATCTCTACTCTATAAATTTTAGTGGCTTCCTATTGCCTACAAGATGAAATAGAAAGTTCTTTCATTGGTTGAAGTTCTTCCTTTTCCTACCTTTCCAGCCTTCTGACATTGTACTCCACTACACAAATTCTGTAATTCATTGACAACTGATCTACTTGCCATTTCTCAAATATGACACTCCATTTCCCATGTCTGTGGCTTTGCACTGGATGTCCCCATCCCCGTGCCTGGGACATGCTCTGTCATCACCTCCAACTCTTACTGACTTCTTTAGAGACTCAATTTGTACATGCACCTTTCTTGTCCTACCAGCTGCTAGTTACTTTCTCTCTAACGTTACCTTCTATTTGTATTCTGTGTAACTCATATGTATAGAGTTTTTTACATGCCGTTTTCCCCATTAGGATGTGAACTTGAGGTTGGGCCTGTTTTTGTCTTACTCTGTCTCCCCATTGTTTATTGTGATGCCTGGCCTATAATATGCATTTAGTAAGTGCTTGTTGACTAACAGATGACATGACACAAAACATCATATAGTCCTTTATAGGTAATGATTCTCATCTGACCCCAAATGAGCTTAATTACAGCTGAGAATCTATGTGGGCATCTCAACCTACTTTTTTTTTTTTTGGAAATCTAAACAGTATCTGCAGTTCTCAATTATATGTGTTGATTATCTATTTTGTTGAGTATATGTGTTGATTTAAAACCCCTGGTTGGTTTCCTCCTACGGACCAGTGTGCTTCTGGGCTGCCTGCCTCTACTGACAGCTGGTGTATGATCAGGGAACAAAAGCTAATTTTAATATGAACCTAAGCAAGACCCAAATTAGGAAATCTAAATGTGCTGGGGGGAAAAAACACAAAAAACCCCCCCAAATACATTGGAATACAATAGAAAAACCAAATCTAAATGATTTTTAGATTATCCATTTTTTTTTTTGGTTTATTTGTCTTGAGGGCAGAAATTGTTTCTCATACTTTCTGACCCCTATAATGCCTAATACAGAACTACACACATAATATATTCTCAGTAAATGTTTATTGAATGAATTGCAAGATGAGGGTATTGGACAAGATGACTACTAAAACTGACCCTTTTGAGTTAATGCATTAATGCTCAAACTTTTTGGTCTCCAGACTCCTTTATGCACTTAAAAATTATTGAGGACCACTATGGAGTATATAGGTTATATCTATCAGTATTTACCATGTTAGAAATAAAAATGTGGGCAGCTAGGTGGCGCAGTGGATAGAGCACCGGCCCTGGATTCAGGAGGACCTGAGTTCAAATACGGCCTCAGACAATTAATGCTTACTAGCTGTGTGACCCTGGGCAAGTCACTTAACCCCAATTGCCTCCCTAAAAAAAAAAAAGAAATTAAAATGTCTTAGTATTATCATGAAAATAGTTTTGACTTCCTGGACTCTTTGAAAGGGTCTTGAGGATGCTCTGAAAGGGTCTCAGAGACACCACCCCCCAACCCATGGTGCCTGGTCCACAGTTTGAGAGCTCCTAGGTTAGTAGGAAGAAAGAAGGGAACAAGAATTTATTAAGTGCCTACTATATCCCAGGCACTATGCTTTACATACATTATCTCATTTGGTCCTCACAACAGCCCTGTGAAGGAAGTGCTAGAATTATCTCCATTTTACAGTCAGGGAACCTGAGACAGAAAGAAGTTAAGTATCTTGACCAGGATTATATAGTCAGTGTCTGAGGCTAAATTTGAACTCGGGTCTTCCTGACTTTAGTCCCAGTATTCTATTCATTGTACCACTAAGCCATTAGTAGATAACTAACATACTAGATGACAGGATCTATAAAACATATCAGCAGGGGGTAGCTAGATGGCTCAGTGGTTAAAGCACTGGCCCTGGATTCAGGAGTACTTGAGTTCAAATCCGGCCTCAAACACTTGACACTTACTAGCTGTGTGACCCTGGGCAAGTCACTTAACCCCCATTTCCTGCAAAAACAACAACAACAACAACAACAACAATGTACTGTTTGTTATATGGGATGGATGTCTGGAAGAGGAAGGATACTGGGAAAAACTATGATGATGTAAAAAGCAAAAGTTATAAATTAAAAAATTAAAAAAACATATCAGCAGTACTAGAACATTTGGATGAATTGTATAAGATGCAGTTTAATAGTGATAAACATCAAGTCTTATATTAAATGGCATGTGGTTAGATAGCGGTTTGTCTGAGAAGTATCTTAGGGATTTAGTAGAATGCAAACTCAGTATGAATCAGCAGAGAAATATTACACTCAAAGAAGTTAATGGATGACTTCCAGAAAGAAAGAGGTGATAATGCTCTATCTGTGTCTGAGCTTGTCTAGAGTATCATTTTTATTTCTGGATACCATAGTTTAGGAAGGACATAGTTAAGCAGGGGAGGGTCCAGAAGAGAGTCCAGGCCTTTGCTCTGGGCCACATTAGAATAAGTTGAGGGGAAGTGTGGATGTATAGCCTGAGGAAGAGAAAGGGGGGGAGGAGGGAGGGAGGGAGAGAGAGAGAGAGAGAGAGAGAGAGAGAGAGAGAGAGAGAGAGAGAGAGAAAGGGGGGATGAAGAGGGGATAGAGAGAGTGAGAGTGATTGAGCACCAGGGTTGGATATAAGTATCCTTGGGTATCTAAAGGACTGTCATGTGGAAGGAGGGATTAGATTTTTTTTCTCTTTGGCTTTTGTGATAGGATCAATATTTACCAGTGTTTCCCTGACACCATTTGATGGCTCAGCAGATAGAGCATTTGGTCTCGTGTCAGAAACACCAGAGTGTGTATCCACCCTCAGACACTGATTTCTGGGGTGACCCTGGGCAAGTCATTTAATTGCTATCTGCCTCAGTTTCCTCTGAAACTTGTATCTAACTGTGTGTCATTTAACTTAGCATTCTTGTGAAATTGATTTTTCAGGACACAAATGTAAGACAACATTTATCCCTATTAAATCGAATTTTACGCAATTCATCCAAATGTTCTAGCCTGTCAATGTTTATTTAAAGATTCTGACTGTCATCTCGAGTGTTAGTTTCCACTAAGAGGTAGGTGTTACAAGTGAATAGAGTACTGGGACTAGGGTCAGGAAAACCTGAACTCAAATCTAGCTTCAGACACTACTAGCTGTGTGATTCTGGACAAGTTACTTAACCTCTCTCAGCCTCAGTTTCCTTGACTATAAAATGGAGAGAATTATAGCACCTACCTCATAGGATTGTTGTGAGGATCACATAAGATAATATGTATGAAGTTCTTAGCACAATGCCTAGCATGAAGTAGGAACTTAATAAATGCTTGTTTCCTTCCTTCCTTCCTTCCTTCCTTCCTTCCTTCCTTCCTTCCTTCCTTCCTTCCTTCCTTCCTTCCTTCCTTCCTTCCTTCCTTCCTTCCTTCCTTCCTTCTTTCCTTCCTTCCTTCCTTCCTTTGCCACAACTCATAACCTAGACCCCTCCTCCTTCCACAAACCTTAGGAATTAGCTTTCCCTAAAGGAGATCAAGCTATTTCTGGGTCCTGATTAATAATGACGACGACAAGAATAAGAGGTAACATTTATATTAGTGCTTTAGTGGGCAGCTAGATGGTGCAGTGGTTAAAGCACTGGCCCTGGATTCAGGAGTACCTGGGTTCAGATCTGGCCTCAGACACTTGACACTTACTAGCTGTGTGACCCTGGGCAAGTCACTTAACCCCCATTGCCTTGCAAAAAAAAAATTATATTAGTGCTTTAGGGTTTGAAGAGTACAGATGTGACCTCAGACACAATAGTTGTGTAAACTTGGTCTAGTCACTTCACCTGTGTTTGCCTCAGCTTCCTTAACTATAAAGTGGGGATAATAGTAACACCTACCTTGTAGTATTGTTGTTAGGATCAAATGATATGATATCTGTAAAAAGTGCTTGGCATCAGGGCAGCTAGGTGGCGCAGTGGATAGAGCACCAACCCTGGAGTCAGGAGTACCTGAGTTCAAATCCTGCCTCAGACACTTAACACTTACTAGCTGTGTGGCCCTGGGCAAGTCACCTAACCCCATTGCCTCACTTAAAAAAAAAAAAGTGCTTGGCACATGGTAGGTGTTATATTCCCTCTCCTCCTTTTACAAATATTATCTCTCTTTATCCTCATAGCAACCCTGGAAGGTATGTGCTACTATTATTACTGGCATTTTACAGATGAAGAAACTGAGGCAGATTAGAGATTAAGTGACTTTCCTAAGGTACACAGTTAGTAAGTGTGTCTGAGGCCAGATACAAACTCAGGTTTTCCTGTCCCCGGGTCCAGTGCACTTTCCATCACATCACTTAATTGATTGGCCTTGGCTTCCCTGATGCAGCTTCTTGGTGACCGAAAAATCATTAAAAAAAAAAAAAAGTCCCAGGCATGGGCATTAAGGGCCTCTGAGACTTGGTGAATAACAATACTACTAATAATAAATAACATTTATATAGAATTTGCTATGTGCCAGACACTGTGCTAAGCCCTTTACAATTAACTAGTATCTCATTTGATCCTTATAACAACCCTGGGAGGTAGGTACTATTGTTTTTTTTTGGTTTTTGCTTTTGTTTTTTTGCAGGGCAATGGGGGTTAAGTGACTTGCCCAGGGTCACACAGCTAGTAAGTGTCAAGTGTCTGAGGCCGGATTTGAACTCAGGAACTCCTGAATCCAGGGCCGGTGCTTTATCCACTGCGCCACCTAGCTGCCCCGGTAGGTGCTATTGTTAACTCCATTTTACAGATGAGGAAACTGAGGCAGAGTTTAATTGACTTGCCCAGGGTCATACAACTAGTAAGTGTCTGAGGTTTTATTTGAACTCAGGTCTTCCTGACCTTAGAGCCATTGTTCTATTCACTGATTTATTGGCTATGACTTCCCTGATGCAACTTCTTGGTTACCCCAAAACATAAAAAGTCCTAGGTATGGGCATTCAGGGCCTTTGAGATTTAGTGGCTGAGCCAAATCCGAAAAGCTAAATGCCACTCTACCCTGTGCCAAGTGGATTGATTGAAATGACAGAGGACATAAAGGTTCAAACTTCTAAGCAAATTGATTTATTAAGCAATTTAATAAATTTAAATAAAATTTTAAACCTTATTATGCTGATTGCATAACTAATCGGGACCGAGTCTCTTCAGGTTGGCACTGGACCCTGAATATGGGAGTGACATTTTTATAAATCAAAAGAAATCAATTAACAGGATATAACCTAGGATACAAAATCAGCTAATTTGATTTCTAATTGGAGGAAAGATTTGGGACTTTGCAAGTCAGGAGGGGAAAAGCAAACAAGTACGGTTCCCTGAAATCAGAAAAAGAGGGGTCCAACTCCCCACCCAAAGTGTCTGTATTCAATCAAAGGAACAAGGAAACTAACTAATTGACCAGTATGGAGCCAGTTTCCAGATTAATATATGTGGGTTGCTTGAGATGTATAATTGTGAAAAAACTCTTTCCATCACTCTTTGGATCTGACCAAGTTTCTGGTCAGCTTAACCTAGGTCCTTAGTTAAGGGTTTCTAAGCAACAAATGGAGGTAGTCCAGCTTCCCAGCCATTCAGGGCTAGATTCAAAGAATGTAATGAAGTTTTCTCACAATTTCCATAATAGAATACAAATTTCTCACAGGACAGAAATTGGACTAGATCCATAATTGAATAGAAAGCATACTGAGCTAGCTCCAGAATTGAGTCACAAGATGGAGTCTGTGGTTCACTCAATTCCCACAATTCCCTCATTCCCTCTTGCTTAACGCTTGCTGTGTAAAGGGAAAGTAAAACTGTGTTTAACTGTTAAATGACTTGTGAGTGCCTCATTTTGTCCCAACATGGAAACTGAACTAAGAGAGCATTGGTTTCAATACCACTTCCAGCAGCCCCAGAGGAAAGAACTAGAATCAACAGGTAAAAGTTCCAAAGAGGCAAATTTAGGAAAACCTTTCTGATAATCAGAGGGACCCAAAACTAGAATCTTGGGTGACTAGGTAGCACAGTGGTTCATTGCCCTGAGTTCAAATCTAGTCTCAGACACTTATTAGCTGTGTGATCCTGGGCAAGTCACTTCACCCTGTTTGCCTCAGTTTCCTCATCTGTAAAATGAGCTGGAGAAGGAAATGGCAGACCACTCCAGTATCTTTGCAAAGAAACCCCCAAATGGGATCATAAAGAGTCAGGTGTGACTGAACAACAACAAAACTAGAACGACCTGCCTCTGAGGTAGAAGACTTTCATTGGAGGTCTTCTTACAGAGCGTTGGATATGGCTCAGTAAGAATTCTTCATGTGAGTATGAGTTAGGTTTAGGTGACCTCTTGAGATGTCTTCTATTTCTCAGATGCTGTAATGTGTTCCTTTTTTTAAAAGTAATAAACGTTTTTATTTATAGTTTTGGGTTCCAATTTTTATCCTTTCCCTCCCTCCCCTTCTGCCTCCCTGAGGCGGTAAGCAATCAGATATGGATTATACATGTACGATTATGTAAAACATTACCCATGTTAGTCATTTTGTACAAGAAAACTTGAATAAAGGAAAAAAAATGAAAGAAAGTGAAAAATAGCATGCTTTAGTCTGTGTTCAATCAATATGGTTGTTTTGATAAATGAATTTGTATCCTGGTTCTGCTTGGTCAGATTAGAATGGAAAATAAAGTAGAAATAATTGAAGCTTGGTTATATCCCCTAATAAGATTTCCAGATAATTAGCACAAGGATTAATGCTTCCTTCTCTTATTATCTAATAATTCTACACCTTTGTGAATGAGCAGCACTCAACTTTGAGGGTAAATAATTTTCACAATTAATAAGCGTTTTTAAAGTTGGTTATTATGTGCCACACACGTGCTAAGTGCTATAGATACAAATACTAGCTAAAAGAAAGACAGTCCCTGCTTTCAAGGAACTTACATTCTAGGGAAGAAGACAATACTTAAAAGGGAGATGAAGGGGGAGAGGAGGGCCTGGTGGGGACCCCAAATCATATAGCTAAAAGAGGCCTAAGAAATTACGTTGTCCAGCCTTCTTTATATATATATATATATATATATATATATATATATATATATATATATATATATATATATATATATTTAGTGAGGCAGTTGGGGTTAAGTGACTTGCCCAGGGTCACATAGCTAGTAAGTGTTAAATGTCTGATGCCAGATTTGAACTCAGGTCCTCCTGAATCCAGGGCCAGTGCTCTATTCACTGCACCACGTAGCTGCCCTAGCCTTCTTATATTACAAAGAGAACTGTAATCATCTTCTCAGAGTTGTAGAATCTGAGAATTTGGAGCTGAAAGGAACACTGGAAATAATCTAGTGTTAATGCCTAAATTATGGGAAATTGAGATTTTAAGGGATTTACCTAAAGTTACAAAGTAAATATTGGAATACAGATTAAAGATCCAGGTCTCTGACTTCATATCCAGTTCAATTCAACAAACATATATAGGATCATCCCATCTAGGGCTGGAAGTGGCCAGCTAGTGCAAGCCCTCAGTTAAGCACAGTACAAAGCAAAGTGCTGAATTCTGGAGACACAGAGGCAAAAATCAAATAGTTCCTGCTCTCAAGGAGCTTACATTCAAATGTAGGGATGCAACAGGTACCCCACTAAATATGTGCACAGTATATACAAAGTAATTGTTTGTATATTCATATTTACTTTAGCAAAGTAATTGAGAGACAGAGACAGAGAGAGAGCGAGATTCAGTAACTAGAGGGGGCTCAGGAAAGGCATCTGAGCTCTTTAAAGGAAGCTGGTGTTTCTGTGAGGCTAAAGGTAAGAGGAAAATACATTCTAGAAATGGGGGATTTCTTGTCCTTTGTACTTGTTGAGCTGAGATGCAGGGCCCGTGCATTCATTCTTTTTTTTTTTTTTTTTTTGTGAGGCAATTGGGGTTAAGTGACTTGCCCAGGGTCACACAGCCAGTAAGTGTTAAGTGTCTTAAGGCCGGATTTGAACTCAGGTACTCCTGATTTCAGGGCCGGTGCTCTATCCACTGTGCCATCTAGCTGCCCCCATTCATTCTTCATGACACAGAAGGGCAACTTTGGCTCCTATGCAAGAAGAAATCCAGATGTTGAAAGAGCAAGAAAAATATACATTTAACTAATATCATTTGCTGTTTTGTGATGTTTGATACCGGGAAGGTGGCTGACTTAAGGACTACATTAGGTAATTACTGGATAATGGACTGAGGTGCTTATATATTGGAAGCAGCTAATTTTATATGTCAAAGCCCAGGAATATCCTGCTTTGTCTTGAACTTAATTTCTTTCAAAGTCATGGTAATTTTCAGAGCACTCTGAATACCTGAGTCTTACTTTTTCTTACTGTGCAGTAATTGGACTAACCAAACACTAGTAATTCTACCTTCCTTTCCTTTCCCTTTCCATTAGTCAAATGAATAATTTATTATGGGACAGTTTAAGATATTAACGACTTTAGCTTTGCAGAACATTCTTCAATAAGCCAAAAAAAGCATTTGCTGCCAACCAAGTTTAGGATTCTTTCTTTCTTTCTTTTTTTAAAGGTGGACAGTCATCAAATATGGCTAAATGTTGGATTCAGTGGCTGGTTTTAATGCAGCACCAAAATGGAGGAATTCTTTAATTAGGTACCACCACCTCTGGCAGTCTTTCTGAACTGTTCTTCTGGTGACTTGGAGAGGTTATTTTTGTGAAATCTGAATAACAATTGACTGAAATGAAAATGGCAGGGTTGCTTAGTTACTGTGATTCATCACTGTGAATCAGTGTTTTACTTAGTTCCTTCTAGGTCTGAGCAGACTGGGGGCGGAAGAGGCTGGCATTGGGAGTCAGTGTGAGCAGAGTGTGCCCACTGGAGGGGCAGGGAGGGAGGAATGACTATTTTTATGGAGCAAGTAGGATTGTGATTGATTTGCTTAATTGTTTTAAATATATCACCTGAAATGAATGTCTGAATGTATTTGACCCTTGAAAAGTAGGGCAATAGTTTTTAGTGAATCTGAATCTTTTTTTTTTTTTTTGGTGGGTTTTTTTTTTTTTGGCCTTTTCCACTGTTTATTTGCTCAGCCGCTTTAAAAATTTTTTTGGCCATAAGTGACAAATTTAGAACATTCATATCTATTTAATTATTTAGACTTATGTCTCTAAAATATTTATATCTATGAGGATATATGACATGCATCCCTAAAAAGCTCCAGATCATTCAAGGAGACTTTTATCTCCCATACCCTTAGCACAGGAGATGCAGAGATAACATGGTCTCTGCCCTTATCGACTGTATAGTTTAGCTGGATAGAGCAAACTGACACATGAGGGGAGAGGGGGGGAATTAAATTTTGATACTGATTTTACAATTATTTGTAAACTTTAAAAATAAAATGTCCCTCTTTGACCACCATTCTCCTATATGTGTGTCTCTCCCATTAAAATGCAAGATTCTAGAGGACAGGGACCATGTCTGCTTTTGTATTTGTGTCTCTAGTACTAGCTTAACACAATGTTTTGTGCACGGTAAATATTTAACAAATGCTTTTTCATTCATTCATTCATTCATTCTGTAATGAGGGCCTGGTACATGCCCAGACCACCTGAGATGGTTTCTTTCCACATGGAGGACACTAGGTGACTCCTTCTGGGAGAAATGACATGATATGTAAGGAAAGTACCATGGAAAGACTGGAGCATGTATAGACATTCCATAACTACTTTTAGTCATCTAACCAAGTGAAAAAAAAGGAGGCTCATTGAATAGCTGTGGAGGCATTCAAAAAGGTCTGTCAGCTTCAGCCTCCTATTTTTCTTTAGGTTTTCTTGGGAAAACTTGAAAATAGGTGAAAGGGAGTAGAGCCTATTACCTTCTGAATTTGAAAGGTCCAAAGGCTTCCATGATAAGTTGTCATTCCAGATTTCATAGCTAGCTCATCCTCAGTGCCTTGAGGGACCAGGAGTGGCCTCAGGGACTGACCTTTGGTTCTCTAGCCCATGGGTCACTGAGACAAGAGCTCATTCACAGTGACATCTCTGGATGGAAACCTAGTGAGACCAGTACTATATAGGTACTGAGCTAAGTTTTGAGCATACTTCCTCCAGAGACTAAAGGGGAGAGTTATGAACCTAGAGTATTGATAAAAAGGGGGGGGGAATGTTTGGATAATCATTCTTGCTGTAACTTTGAAGTAAATATTCTTTTGTGAGAGTTAGTCAATGCCAAGTGGTTAAATTGAGTTGAAGTGCTAGTCTGTGGCCCCTTAACATGGGGCGGGGCAGGAGAGGGAACACAGCTAGTAGCAGACCCTTTGGGGTACCCTGAAACACTGAGGGGCCGATGTCTAACCTGCTTGGTTCTTCTGAGAGCCAGAAGGTCCAGGCTATGATCTGCTCATTGATGACATTATTTTTTAAAATTATTTTTATTTTATTTTGTGGGGCAATGAGGGTTAAGTGACTTGCCCAGGGTCACATAGCTAGCAAGTGTCAAGTGTCTGAGGTCACATTTGAACTCAGGTCCTCCTGAATCCAGAGCCAGTGCTTTATCCACTGTACCACCTAGCTGCCCCCAAGTTTTTTGTTTGTTTGTTTTATTTTGGTTTGGTTTGGTTTGCGGGGCCTTGAGAATTGATGACATTATAGAGTTGCTAAGGGTTCTTGATCAGGAGAAGAAGAATTGGCATTTATATAGCCCTGTAAATTTATTTTACATGTGTTATTTCATTTAATCCTTATGGGATAGACATTATTATCACTTCCATTTTTATAAATGAAGAAACAGATCAGAGGTGAAATGATTTGTCCAGGGTCACAAGTGTCTAAGGCAGGTTTTGAACACAGATTTTTCCTGAATCCAGATCTAGCATATAATCCTCTGCATTAGTGATCTTTTTTTTTTTTAAGTGAGGCAATTGGGGGTTAAGTGACTTGCCCAGGGTCACACAGCTAGTAAGTGTTAAGTGTCTGAGGCCGGATTTGAACTCAGGTACTCCTGACTCCAGGGCTAGTGCTCTATCCACTGTGCCACCTAGCTGCCCCATTAGTGATCTTTTAAAAAATCTTTATCACCTCTGTCAGTTAAAATATTTTTTGAGCAAGTACCCCCAGCATATGTAAATTTACTTAAGTATAAATTATATATGGTTATGCTAATAATTATGTACTTATAAAACTTAAACTATAATAAATGAAAAAGGAAAAGATAAAACTAGAATAATATTTCATCAGAAGCAATAGAGAGCCACGGGAGTTTATAGAATAGGGAACTGACGTGCTTTACGAAAAACACTTTACTATGTGAATGGATGATAAATTTGTAAAGGGGAGAGATGTGAAACAAGAAGACCAATTGGGGGGCTGTTGCAATAGTCCAGATGAGAAGTGACGATGGAAGCTATAGAGAGAGAAGGGGACAAATATGAGATAATGATAAATTCGAGATTTGGCAACTAATTGGATGGTAGAATATGGAGTCAAAGGTTACATTGCATTGTGAGAATCTCCCTTACTCATAAAACTAGTGGTGCCCTCAGGGCGCTTGAGATGATCTGGGGAGGTTGAGAAAGGGCTAAGGGCAGAATTTTAGCACCTGAGCCCCTGTTGTTGTGGGAACCTGGGAGCATTGAACTAAGACCTGGCTCATAAGAGGGTAGGTTGGAAGCTTGCACAGGAGACAGAGGTGGCAGATCCAGGGAGTGGTGTTGAGGAATAAGAGTTAGTGTCATTGTGTTGGAGAGGAGCACAACAATTGACTGGCTCAGCAAGAGTGGGATGCAGCCTATCCTCCCACCTTCTGATTGGTTGATCTCTTACCCCATGGTCATTCCATAAATTTTTCTTCCGTAAGCTTTGCCTTTCCTCCCCAAACCCCTGTTATATATTACAGATGAAGGTGGTGTTGGGAAAGATTCGTCTGGCAGTGGTATGTAGGATAGATTAAAGTATCCAGGGATAATAGCTAGGAAGCTTCTGCATTAATTAAGTCATGAATATAGACTACAGCAGGAGATATTGCTCAGGAGAAGCAGACCTTAGAGATATTTGATAAGGAGATGACAGATGGTATATAGAAGATGACAGAAAAGCAAACTTCCTTTTTTCCCCTTTCCCTCTTTGTATTTTATGAACAAATATGAGCAAATGGTAGTATCACATAATCTAGAGCTGAAAGGAACTTTATAGATCATCTAGTTTATGTTTTGTTTTGTTTTGTTTGCTTGTGAAAGCACTTTAGTTTTTCAATTTTTTATCATTTTTATTAAAAGTTTTGAGTTCCAAATTCTATCCTTGCCTCCCTCCCTCCCTTTTCCCTTCCTGGAGACCCTAGGCAATCAGATATAGATTATACATATGTAATTATGTAAAACATTTCCATAGATCATCTAGTTTAACATTCTCATTTGAGAGATAAGGAAATTGCAAAGTGGTGAAGTGAATTATCCCATGTTGCAAAGGTATCCGATGAAGAACTAGGATTTGAATCCAGGTTTTCAGACTTCAAATTAATTGTTCTTTTTATTTCATCATATTGCTTCATGTTTCCTCATTTGAGATCCCTAGTTTGAGGACGGCTAGGTAGGAGGCAATGAAGTTATATAACAGATTGTGACTTTAACAAATGAAAGTAATTTTAGGGCATGTTAACTATGTAAAGGAATTCAAATGCTAAATTACATTAATAATGATCTTTAAGGCATTTTTCACTGAAAGCTTTTCCAGCTAATTCTTTCTTCCACCAATTTACTTTTTTCTATTTAATTGAAATACTTAAAAGTTGGCTTTCTGACCCTCCTCCAGTTAGCTAACACATTGCCTAGAATACATTAAACTCCTCTCCCTGCTCCCTCTTTTTACCATCTTTCTCATACTGAAAGTATTACTGCTCATGCTCTCTCCAGGAATATATTAAGAAAACCAATCCTCAATCTCTAACTTGTACCCCTTTGAATAGAACTTGGAATAACACTGTTGTTAAATTTTCATACTACCTCAGTACTTAAAAGGCCTATAATTTGATTCATGCCTTAGTAAACAGTTTCATGAATTGCTGTGGCCAAATAAATAAATTTTATCGCCTGAAAGCCAACTTTTTAATGATGATCTTTTCCACCCTTAGCTAGGTTGGTCTCTTGACAAACAAGCCATAATTAATTCCATATTGAAATTTTTCCAGCTTGGTAAAGCATGATAGAGATTTCACTTTCCTGGAATAGGCTTCAAGAACCCAAGATTACTTCCTTGGCATTATGAAGCATGAGAGATAGGATATTAGTAGAGGTAACCTTTCATATCTCAGGGAAAATCACATCTTCAAGTTTTTAAAGTATCAATCTACTTTTCCAACCTTATGGTACATTACTCTCTTTGATGCACTCCATGGTCCAGCCAACCTAGCCTTTTTACTATTCCTCAGAGACAACATCCCATCTCTCATTTCAGTGTGTTTGTGCACACTGTCCCTCCATGCTTGGAATGTACTTCCTCCTCACCTCCAACTCCTAAAACTCCTAGCTTCTTTTATAACTTAGCTCAAGTATGACTTCCAGACCTTTTCTGCAATACTCAGGAAAACAATGTTTTACTATGTCCAAAGGGCATTAAAGTTATTCAATACTCTTTGACCTAGTGATACCACTGCTAGGCCTTTAACCCACAGAGATAAAAGAAAGGGAGAAAGGGCCCATTTGTGCAAAGTATTTATAGCAACTCTTTTGTTTTGTTTTGGTTTTTTGTGGGGCAATGAGGGTTAAGTGACTTGCCCAGAGTCACACAGCTAGTAAGTGTTAAGTGTCTGAGGCCGGATTTGAACTCAGGTACTCCTGAATCCAGGGCCAGTGCTCCATCCACTGCGCCACCTAGCCGCCCCCACAACTCTTCATATTAGCAAAAACCTAGAAAGTTAGTGGATGTACATTAGTCGGGGAATGACTGAACAAATTCTGGTATGTGAATATAATGAAATAGTATTGTGCCATGAGAAGTAATGCAAAGGATGATTTCTGATAAACTGCCCTGCCAGGGTGGGGCCAAACCAATAACCATCCATTCAACAAATCCATTGGATTGTTGGGTTTTTTTTTTTAATCCTCATCATTGACCTCTTTAGTTTTTGACATCACTGTTTTCCCTTGACTTCATAGTAACCACCTTTTACCATTGCTTTTCTAGCTTATTTATTGACCCCTGAGATAGATTATTTTAATTGGACTCCTATTTTGTTCCAGCCAGCATTAATCAGTTTAGTGTGATTCCATAGGGGTAGTGATTGTTAGTAATTATTAGTATGGTACCTATCTATAAATATACATTTAATTAGTCTAGTCTTTCTTATAATAAACTTTAAACTACAAGATTATAAGTTCACTTGCTTGCTATGAAGTTCACTTTCTCAATCGTAAGAAGCTAACTAGGGGAACTTCACCCTTCCGTCCTGCTGAGTAGGTGACCAAGCCCAGTGTGGTAGAGATGATTCAATGATATGGAAAGTTCCCCAACTATTTTTGTTGCCCCTCTGTCCCTCTTCATTCTTCTATTGCCCAACAGAGGAAAATGGCCATGAGCACTTGACCAACAAGTTATCCTCTTTGCCAGCCTGTAGCACATATGTGTGCGTGTGTGTGTATGCGTATGTATGTATGTAAGTGTGTGTGTGTGTGTGTATGTGCTCCTGAAAGTTCACAGTCGAGACCTATGGACCAATGAGATTCTATTTTTAGTAGACTTCATCTGTATTGTCTGAGAATCAAACATAGCAAGCTAAGGTCCTGGAGGAAGGGGACAGTTCAGATCATGAGCAAGATCCAAGGTCCTATTCATTGAAGGCTTTGATCCCTTTAATAAATGGTTATCAGCTTGGAGCTCTGGCACAGCTTTTTTATTATAGATTGGAGAGTTTTGGACAACCACACTCATCATCCTCTCCCTAGACACTTTTCCCCCCCATATAAATATTTTATTATTTTCCAGTTACATTTAGAGATAGTTTTCAACATTTGTTTTTATAAGATTTCTAGTTTCAAATTTTTCTCCCTCCCTCCCTCCTCCCCAAGACAGCAAATAATCTGATATAGGTTATATATGTACAATCACATTAAACATATTTCTGCATTAGTCCCTAGACACTTAATGCAAATGTTCCCTAATTCTCTGACCTGGCCCTCTTACCCTCTTATCTTCTCAATCTCTCTCTCTCTCTCTCTCTCTCTCTCTCTCTCTCTCTCTCTCCCCCCCCCTCCCTGTCTCATCTCTCTTTTGCTAACTTCATTTGCTACCATGACTTTAGATACCATCCCAAAGCAGAATATCCCCAAATCTCTCTTCTCCACTTCTTATTTCTCTTCTGAATTCCAAACCCATGTCTCTACTTACATATTTCACCAGCAACTAAAATTCAACATGTTCAAAAACCAGCTATCTTCACCATTAAAGATTCCCCTCTTTCTGATTTCACGATTTCTGTCTTTGACACCGGGTTTAAAAATCCCTGGATGGTCTTGGACTCTTTCTCTCTTACCTCTCTCATAGCCAATAAGTTTACAAAGTCCTATCAATTCTCACTAAAGTATCTCTTGCATTAATGCCCTTCTATTTCCAATGATACTCCCCACAGCATACTCTATGTTTTCCCATTTCTCTACCTCTGCTCATGTTGTTTCCTCTTCCTGAACGATCCCCATGCCCCGACTCTGCTTCTTCATTCAAGAAACATTTCAATAACCAAGGAACAACTAGGAACTGCCACAACTCTCCTGGATTAGTTTTTGCTGTAAAATTTCCTTTAAAGTTAATAATCTCAGTGGAAGTTTGGGTCTCAATATATTAGATTAATGGAAAGTGCTGGACTTGAGTTCTGGTCCTGGCCCTGCTTCAGACTGTCTATAGGCAAGTCACATAAGGGACTGGATGAGGGGAATAGAAGACATAATCTCCCTTCCAGTTCTAGCTCCATGATCTTAAACATTGTCACATGAAAGAGTGTCTGGTTCAGCTTGTACCTAGAGAGCAAAACTAGTTACAGTGGGAAAAGTTTCAGATTTAGGTTTGATGTAAAGAACAACTTCCCCACAAAGAGCTATTGAAAAGTAGAATGGAATTCATTAGGAGGTAATGAATTTCACTGGACGTCTTCAAATAGAAGCTTAAGGATCACTGCCCTGGGATGTTCCTGGAAGGATCGCTGCTCAGGGAGAGGGATAAACTAGGTGAGGAATGATAGTATAGTGGAAAAAGGCCTGATTCTTGAGTCATGGGTTGTTCTCGTTCCGTCAGTTCAGTCCTGGCTGACTCCTTGTGACCCCATTTGGGGTTTTCTTAGCAAAGATATCAGAATAGTTTGCCATTTCTTTCTCCAGTTCATTTTACAGATGAAGAAACTGAGGCAAATAGGATTAAGGGAGTAGCCCAGGGTCACACAGCTAATAAATGTCTGAGGCCAGATTTCAGCTCAAGAAAATGAGTCTTCCTGACTCCAGGCCTGTCAGAGGTCATACCTCTGATGCCTACTATCTGTGTCACATTAGTCAAGTCACTTAACTTCCATGGGCCTCAGTTTCTTCATTGGTAAAATGAGGGGATTGAATTAGATCAGAGATTTTTTTTTTTTGTGGGGCAGTGGGGGTTAAGTGACTTGCCCAGGGTCACACAGCTAATAAGTGTCAAGTGTCTGAGGCCGGATTTGAACTCAGGTCCTCCCGAATCCAAGGCCAGTGCTTTATCCACTGCACCACCTAGCTGCCCTCATAGGTCAGAGATTTTTAACCTGATGTCTGTGAACTATATATATACATATGTGTGTATGTATAAATATACATATATATGGACATACATTCATGCATCTATATACATGCACACATACATATATATCTTGATAACTGTATTTTAACATAATTGCTTTCATTTTTAATCCTATGTATTTAACAACATTATTCTGAGAAGGGACCCATAGGCTTCACCAAACTGTGAAAGGGGAGCATAGTGTTTAAAAAACGAAAAGATCAAGAATTCCTGGATTAGCTGACTTCTGAGATTTCTTTTAGCTCTAGCTATATTATCCTTTTACCTTTGTGGTCCCTTCTAACTATGAAATTCCCTAATTCCCTTCCAGATCTATAATCTAAAAGGCCATATTTTTATCTCAATGGTTTTTAATTCTTTCTTATATATTTTTCATCCAGTTCTTTTAATTTCACCAAATTCTCAATACATTATATCAACAGATATATAATTATTTCATTCTATAATGTAAATACTCTCCCACTGACATTTAAGGTTCTTAGGCATTTCTTAGTCTTGAAGAGAACTGAGAAAATATATTCTTACTCTAGTGATTTAAAAAAAATAAAACTGGAGGTTTCATTTTTTAAAATATCAAAGTGGAGGTTTCATTTGTGTAGGAAACTCCCAGAGGCATAACTCCCTCCCTCTACCATTGATTGCCAAGAGGCAACTGCTCTCTGTGACTTATAGTTTCAAAGAGATGCTTAGGGCTAAATGATTGAACCCCCAGGTCTTTCTGAGCCAAGCCAATTCTTTATCCATTTATGTCATGCTACCTTTGACATTATCACCTCAATTAAGTTACTTACTGATTTACTTTTAAATCACTCTGTCAGAAGATTGTAATAAAAGATCTGTGCCAGGGGTTCTTAACCTTTTGGGTGTCAGAGACCACTCTGGCAGTTTGGCAAAGCCTGTGGATCCCGTCTTTCAAGAATATTTATTGCATATGTTCATAATTGAAGGAAATGCAAAATTCCAGTTAAAATTAGTGAAAATAAAGCTGTAATTTTTTTTTTCCTAGTCAAGTTCATGGACAACCTGAAATCTATCCATGGACTCCTTGACAATCTCTGATTCCCAGGTTTAAAATCCTTGGTTTCTGCAAAGAAAGTTATGCAGCGTTTAGAAGATCTGAGATTTCATCAGTGCTGCAGCGCTTTTTCACCTATTCAGAGAGCCATTTCTCCCAGCGTTAGCCTAGAGAGTTTCATAGGTTGCTGTGGCCAAAAGATAGTCCAATCATGTGGTGGATAGACTTCTGGTAATGGATTTCCCTCTACACTTGGGCACGTTGGTCTTTGTATGACAGGGGCAGGTGCCCTCAAACCTGTATGAGAAGCCTTTTCTTCCTGGTAGAAAAGCTTGCCCAATGCTGCTGTCTTCTACTTCCTTTGCTTCCATTGACTTCTTCAGAAAAGTGGGAACACAAACTGGACGATTTCATTAATACCTTATTAAATTTAGTATCCACTAAAAATAGCACAAACTATATGTAGCAAATTTTGTAATAAAAAGTTAGTCATTTTGTGACTGTATTGTTGTATTTAATAGATACTTAAAATAACAAATTATACTTAACAGACTACATAACAAAAAATAGCAATTTTGTTATAATCTTATTTAATTTAATATGTGCTTTTTCAAAAACCTACATAAAAAGTTTATAATTTCACATACAATCTTTTTTTGTCATTTTATATTGAAATATTTGTATTACTTGAGGATTAAGTATTCATACTAATAAAGGAAAGGAAAAACAAATCTGATTTCTAAGATATATAAGCAATTGAAAAAATATATTAGAAAGACTTATACTCCAAAAAACAACAACAAAAAAAAACATCCAAAAAAAATAAGACTTATACTCCAGTAGATACGTGTTCAAAGGATATAAGCAGTTTTCAAAAGAATAATTGTCAACCATTATCGACCATATAAAAATATGTTCCAAGTCCCCAGTAGAAGAAATGCAAATTAAAGCAACTTTGAGGTTTCACCTCACATCCTGCAGTGCTAAAGTGCTAGCTCCTATGGGAAGCCTATTCTGATGCCTTACCCACCACAGATATTATCAGTGTCTTTCCCTTAGTAAATACTTTGTGCTTAATTTTTTGTTGTTTCTCTCAATAGAATGTAAACTGCTTGAGGGCAGGTGGTTTCCATTGGTGGGTTGGTGGAGTTTTTTTGTTGTTGTTTGGTTTCTTTTGTGTCTTTATATCTTAAACACCTATCTTTATAATCTTGTATCCGGAAAATTTTTAAGTCCGATGGAAGAACAAAAACAACAAAGTTTCCAGGCTGAAGCAAATAGGTTTATTGAGAGAGGGTTAGTCCCCCAACAAAGCCAATAGGTTTATTGAGAGGGTTTTAGCCTCCCAATAAATCCGGTCATCCAGGCATTGGGCCTGAAAGACCCAGAATTACATATTCCATGGGTTTATATATCCTTCCAAAATTTACACTTGTACAGCATTATATCATTAGTTGTACTTTTAAAATTAAAACATATTCTTAGGAAATATGAGGAACTACCTAAATGACCATAAATGTCAGCATTATGATGACAGTAGGGTGGGTCATTGTCAGGTCACCAGTCAGTAGCATGAACTCTTTATAGAAAAGTATGTCACTTGTGATTATTAAAATATAGCATTGCTGACTACTAGATCTTGTGATATTACCTAATGCTTGACATTGGAAAATTAGGAAATATGAGAAAAGACTTAACCTTTTGACCTTATGTAATCTATATTAAATAGAATAAATCACAATTTTTAGTTAATATATTGATTATTATCTTAATCAAATCACTTATAACTATGGTAAATCTCTTATAACTAAGGGATGGGGAAAATCTCACACTTGGGCTTAAAGACCATATAGATGACAAGACCCTTGCTCTTTGGGAGGAAAGCCAGAGTGTACTAAAAAGCAGAGACATCACTTTGCTGGCAATCAGAGCTATAGTTATTCCAGTGGCAATGCATGGCTGTTAGAGTTGGGCTACAAGGAAAGCTGAGCTCCTTAAGGCTTTCAAATTGTGGTGCTGAAGAAGACTTTTGAGAGTCCCTTGGGCAGCAAGGAGATCAAATCAGTCAGTACTTAGAGAAATTAATTCAGAGAGAGTATTTACTGGAAGGTCAGATACTGAAGCTGAAACTTAAATACTTTGCCCACATAATGAGAAGACAGGATTCATTGGAAAAGATCCTGATATTGGGAGAGATTGAAGGCAAAAGGAAAAGGGGATAGCCGAGGGTGAGATGGATAGAGAATGGCATGGGAGCAATGAGCACGAACAAGAATGTGGACAGACTTTGAGAGATTGTAGAGGATACATAGAAGGCCTAGTGTGCTATGGTCCATGGGGTCACAAAAAGTCAGACACAACTGAATGATTGAACAACAGTGCCTGCCACATAGGTTATTTTAGAAATGGTTGCTGTTGTTTTTGTTGTGTATGAAATAGCCAAGATTAATGCCTCTGTGGTCTAATTAACAAACATCCTTGTCTTTTGTTAGTTAGGACCACACCTCTACATTGCCCATAGCTAGGCCCATTGGACAACTGTACAGACTTCTAAGAAGACCTGCTAGTTAACTTGTTTGTATAAGTCAAAGGTACCCAACTATCAATTCATGAACTTCTTCCCTATATTAGGTGTGGGCAGCATTTACCATGATCCCCACCCTTTTTTGGAGACTGGGGGGAAATACCCATTCCTTCCCATTAACCTTTTCATCTCCCATGAGTTCCTCTTCTCCCGCCCCCCGCCCCAGCTTTGGCCTGACCATACAGATTACCCACCATGGTTCAAAGAACACACAAGAGAGGGAAGAAGCAAATCTGGTAGCCATCCCCCGCCCCATTTCTGTTACACCTTATATTTACTTGTAAACCATTTACTTTGTTTTAGATTAGAAATAATCAATATGATGAAAAAGGCACTAGACTGAATCAGAAGACCTAGGGTTCCAGTAGTGGTTCTGCCACTAACACCCTGTGTGATCCTTTGGCAAATAACTTTATATCTCTGAGCTTCAGTTTCTGTGACATAAGGAGGGGTTAATTACTTGAAGAAAAAAACTAACTACAAGAATAATCAAGAAGGACAAATTAACACAACTTTGAGGATCCACCTTACCCCTACAAAACTGACAAAAATAATTTTTAAAATCACAAAATTCCATGCTGATAGGACCATGGAGAACCAGGTACATTCATCCATTGCTGACAGAACAACAGATTAAGAGAATACTTTTGAAGAATAGGCTTGGAATACACAGTAAAAGTGAGAAAAAATTTAATCATAAGTATCTGTGCAGATTAACCTACTTGCAGGTCAAGATGTTTTCATTCATTGCATTTGTATCCCCATCACCTAGAGGAGTGACTGACACAGTCAGCATCACTGTCATTTACTAGCAATTATAGACAATTACTATGTGAGTAGTTGACATAGAGTGAATCAATAAGTACTTATTGATTGAGTCATAGTTTATTTACTTAATATAGTATAAGCACAAGCTATAGCTTTCCAAACTTTCCTAACTCTTTAAACATGTAACTTTTCCTCTGTTTTCTTGTGAGATGAAACAGGAGCAAGTCACTCTCTTGTTTCTAAGATTCAAGTTAGGAAGGGTGGAGGATGAAGTTGGGTGCCACTTATGTTTTTCTGAAACCCAAAGTTATCCCACCTTATGTTAGTATGCTAATAATAGCTCATATTTATTCAGTGTATCCCCAAAGTCTTAGTGCAGCAATTAAAACTTAAAACTGCACTAAGATTTTTGGAACATCCTGGACAGTATTATTGATTTACAAAGAAAGTGCTTTCTTTTATCAGAACAGGTGGTCAAGGGATTTCTTTTCTCATTTTTCCTCATATTCTCTCATCTGCAAGTCACTCTAAGAGACTGGGTTAACTGCTAGGGATAGAGGATGAATGGATAGGGGTGAGGATAAATATATTGGGGGGTACAAGTTAGCTCTTGAACTAACCATCGTTATTCCCTTTTAGTCTTCTTTTAAACTCTTGGGGGGGGGGATTGTCTTGCTTTTCTGTTTGTTCCCCCAGCATTTAGCACAGTTGTTTGCACGTAGTAAGTACTCAATAAATGCTTATCAAATCAATATTGTTTACTTCTTTTTTTTTTTTAAGTGAGGCCGTTGGGGTTAAGTGACTTGCCCAGGGTCACACAGCTAGTTAAGTATTAAGTGTCTGAGGCCGTATTTGAACTCAGGTACTCCTGACTCCAGGGCCAGTGCTCTATCCACTGCGCCTTCTAGCTGCCCCAATATTGTTTACTTCTTAAACCAGTGCTTGCAGGTGCAGTTGAAACCATGTCCCCATTGTTCCTTATTCCTCTCTCCAAGCCACTTAGCCAGCTCCTACAGAGGATAGCAGAGGCACCAGCAAAGGAAGCATAAGGGTATGCCCCATTGGCTACAAAGTGCTCAGCACTGACACCTTACATTCAGAGCCCCTTCCAACAGTGCCTGGGTTTTGATCTATCAACTCTAATTGTCTGTTTTCTGGTTCTCCCTTATCAGATACCAGCCCAATTTCCTCTGTAACTCCCTCCACCAATCCTGTATTCCTCAGCCACAATTAGTAAGCTCATAGAATTTCAGGCTGTGAGACACCTTCAAGATCATCTAGTCCAGCATTCTTATTTTATAGATAAAAAATGAGTCCCAAGAAGGTTGAGTGTTTATCTGAGATCATCCATGTAGGTAGTAAGAATCACAATCAGAATCTGCACTCAACTTCTAACTCTTATCCCTGCATTCTTTCTTACAGTAGGATAACATGCTTATTTCCATTTCCTGCCTTTTGGATCTTTCTCCCTGAATATACCCAGGTTAGGACTCCCCACATCAGCCTTTCCCACTGGACAAGTTTCCCAGTATGCTATAAAACTCCAGAAATGCCTTGTACTTATTTGAGATAGCCTGCAATGTTATACTTATAGCAATCAACAAAGTCTTGCCTGCTCCTGACCATTACAGTCCCTGTAATTCCATTTATGAGACCAATCCCAATGAAAAACCCAGGAAATCTCCATAGGGAGCCACAGCCAGTTGGAAGTTTCTCTGGTTATATTCCACATGATATCCCACATATTGAGGTGGGCTCTTCTTTGGATAATCAGCGGTAGCATCATGTAGATGAGAGGGCGCTGGTCTTAGATTCTAGAGTCCTCTTGCTGACACTTAACTAGCTGTGTAACTATGGTCAACCCATTTAACCTCTGAGACTGTTTTCTAATCTAGAGGACTGAACTAGAACAGTGTTCACAAGTGGCAAAGCAAAAATTACCCAATCCCTCTACTATACAGTTATCCCTCTCACATGGTGGGGGTCCAGGGTATGGTGCCCCCATGATCTGGAAAATCTACCTAAATTTTTTTGACACTGTGTATCAGAGAAGGAGTTTGGATTTTTTCTTTTTCTTTGGGGTGTTTTCAATATCTTACTGTAAATTTCAGGTTAAGTATTTGGTCATAGGCTATATGCAGATCAGTGTTAAGTAAAAATGCTTTTTCTATGTTTGTGAGTCATCTGCATCTTCCTCAAAACTTCCCCCAAATTCCTATTTACTTTCTTATGCTGACCCATGATACATAGAAACCATAATAGGGGAAGTCACGATGTAGAAGGAATTACTCTGTACCCTATACCCCCTAGATCACCTTATGGTTGCTGTAAGTACCCTTTTGGCAGGTTCTGTGCTTTGGTGCAATGAATGATCCAAGCCATGCCCTACTTTTTTCATTTTGGTGGAATAATGGATCACACAGGATGAACGGGCATGAATAGGTTATGATCTGCTTTGCAGATCTCATTATATTCCCTTTTCCTCCAAACCCACTCCTCTTCTAAACTTCGCTGTTGCTGTCAAGAGCACCACCATCTTTCCAGTCATCCAGGTTCTCCACCTTGGTGGCATCTTTGACTTGACTCATTTTCTCAGCACACTCATACAATCAATCAGTAGCCAAAACTGTCATTTATTTTTGTTGTTGTTCAGTTGTTTCAGTTGTGTCTGACTCTTTGTGACCCTATTTGGAATTTTCTGGGCAAAGATTCTGGAATGGTTTGCCATTTCCTTCTCCAGCTCATTTTACAGATGAAGAAACTAAGGCAAACAGGGTTAAGTGATTTGCACAGGGTCATATAGCTCGTATCTAAGAACAGATTTGAACTAAGGAAGATGAGCCTTCCTGACTTTAGGCTTGGCACTCTATCCACTAAGCCACCTAACTGCCTGAATAAATAAGTAAATACATGCCTAACAGGTGTACTTGTTCAAAAATTATTATTGATGTGGCACTAGATCAAACAAGTTTGGATTCCACTGAACTATAGGATATCTAAAGTCCCTTCCAACTATGATATAGAATGTGCATTCCAATCTCAGCTCAGCTCTGCATCTGTTGTTCAGTCATGTCCAATTCTTTGTGACCCCATTTGGATTTTTCTTGGCAAAGATATTGGAGTGGTTTGCCACTTCCTTCTCCAGCTCATGTTACAGATGAGGAAACTGAGGTAAACAGGGTTAAGTAACCTTCCCAGGGTCACATAGCTACCAGATATCTGAGGCTGTATTTGAACTCCAGTCTTCCCGACCCAGACTAGGTGCTCTATCCACTGTGCCACCTAGCTGCCTAAGCTCTGCCACTTACCATGTGGCCTCTGAATCCCAGTTTCTTATCTATAAAATAAGTTTGATAATACTTGGTTACAGGGGAAAGGGGAAAGGAATTTTCCCAATGGTCCCTATTCAGTTGCTGCTATGGGTGTCCAATTTTTGTTGTTGTTCATTCAGTCAGTCATGTCCAACTCTTCATGACCCCATGGACCATAGCACAGCAGGCCCTTCTATCCTCCACTATTTCTTGAAGTCTGTCATGTTCATTGTTTCCACGACAATATCTATCCATCTCATCCTCTGCCATCCCCTTCTTCTTTTGCTTTCATCTCCAGTAATGGTTAGATTATGACCACCCTGAGGGGCATATGCCAAGATCAGAAGGAAGCTCGTGGGAAGTTTACATAGCTGGAGGGAAGGGGTAGAGTGTGTTCAGGAAGGATGATCAAGTTAGGTGTGGTTGTGTTGGAGATAATCCCCACAGCTGACTTTCACTGCTGCTGATATAATATCTACTTGATAGGATTTTTAAGAAAGTTCTCTCTAAATTGTAAAGCGTTTTACAAATGTCAATTGTTTGGGTCAATGTAATGGAACAGAGCCCCCTGCTGGATGACTCAGGACATTTTTGCCTCAGAACTCAGATCTTTTAGACCAGATCCAGGCTATTGCAGCTCTCTAGACAGAATTGGAGTATTGACAAAGGGAGATTCCTATATAAATCACCCTAGTAATACTTTGACAATTCTCTTCTAATAAATTCTTCAAAACTCAACTCAGATGTCACCTCCTCTAAGCGTTCCTTGATCCACCCCGTTATTAGAGGCTCTCTCAATTATACATACTTGCGTATGTCATATGCCCCAAGAAGATTGCAAGCAAGCTCCTGGGGGGGGGGGGGGGACGGGACTCTTGTTTTTGTCTTGAAATTCCCCAGAATCCAGCACATTACCTTGTCTATAGTAGGTGCTTCATATATTTATATACACACACACACATATATACATACATGCATACACATTTTTTTTTGCATTGAATTTAATAACCTCCCCCCTCCTTTTTTTTTTGCTGTCTGAACTGGGGAATCAAGAAGCCAACAATTTTAGCCTGAAGGAGCAGCTTCTAAATCCATTACTTCTATTATCCATTATGGAGCCATTTCCCATGACTTAAGGAATGGTCCAGTGGTCAGTCTGTCACACCAAACAGGACAGTACTAGACCCACCATCTAAGCCAGCTGAGTCTCTCTTTTTTTTCCTTTCAGGGCAATGAGGGTTAAGTGACTTGCCTAAGGTCACGCAGCTAGTCAAGTGTCAAGTGTCTGAGGCCAGATTTGAACTGAGATCTTCCTGAATCCAGGGATGGTGCTTTATCTACTGCACCACCTAGCTGCCCCTCCTACCCCCCCCCCCAGTATCTCGCCATTAATAGTTTTCATTGAGTTCTCTGTAATAGTAATAACACTAATTTCACATAGCACTTTAATGTTTATAAAGTGGAAGGGAAAAGATTTCATCTTTAAAATGTTTATCTAATGCACTTGCCTCACAACAGTCCCAAAGGCTCTCAGGATTGAGAACTGAAAGGAAGCTCAGAGATCATTTTGTACAGCTTCATCATCTTATAGGTAAAAAAAAAAAAAAAGGAAGAAGGCCGTGTCATCCCTTGGAAAGAACACCAGATTTTTAATCAGAAGCAGCTTTTCACCTTAGTACTTGTGTGTCCTTCACCAAGATACATGTCCTTGCTTAGCTTGGGTTTCATTATCTGTAAAATGAAGGGACTGGGCTTTGTGGTCTCTTTGTTCTCTTTCCGGTCTAGATCTATGATCCTAGGAGATTCAGAGAAAAGACAGTGATTAATTAGTCACTTAACAAAATAAGTAGCACAGGCCAGTGACCTATAAGGCAGGCAAGTATTATTTGCTACATTTTACAGATTACATTTAAGAAACTGAAGGTCAGAGAAGTGACTTTCTGTAAGTCACACAGCTAATTAGCATTAGAGTGAGGATTTGAATCCATATCTCCTAATTCTTCCTAGTCCAGCTCTCTGTCCATTACACTACAAATGCCTCTTGAAAAAAAATGAGAAAAAAACACACATCGTGTTCCTAGGAGATGGAGAAGCTGACTACACCTGCTTCCAGAACTAATTGCTTCTTTGCTCTCTGCAAAGCTGGAAAGCTCCCAGAATGTAGTCACACCTTTTCTGGAGGTCTGATGTAACTGTTGCTAATGCAACAGGTAGCTACAACACTGTCTAAGCCAAAGTTGGGAGATTTGTTTCACTTTTCTGGTGTGAGTCAAAGACAATACAATTCCTTCCTATGGGTAAATAACGGACCATAAAAAAGAGGGAGAAGGCAGCTAGGTGGTGCAGTGGATAAAGCACCAGCCCTGGATTCAGGAGGACCTGAGTTCAAATCCGGCCTCAGACACTTAACACTTATTAGCTGTGTGACCCTGAGCAAGTCACTTATTGCCTCATTGCCCCCAAAAAAAGGGAACATATCTGGATGAAAAGGGATAAGGTCCAAGCCAAGCCATCAGATGAAGTATTTCCCCTTCAGATATTCTTCTCTAGAGCCATCTGTAAGCACAAACTTTTGTTTGTATATATTTCCCTAAACTCACTTTTGACTCCATATCTTTGCTAACATGATTCCCTTTGAATAGAATACCCTTTTCTGTTCTTTTTCTGCCTATTAAAATTTTACTCTTCTTTCAAGACCTAGCCCAAAGCACTACTACTATTGGTTCTAGCCAGAAACTCTAAAGGTCTGTCCTCCCAAATTGATTCTTTTGTGAAGGCAAACTGGGCCATCCTTTGCCTCATTTCTTACCTAGACTTTAGGGGTAACTAGATGGCACAGTGGATAGAGCACTGGCCCTGGAGTCAAGAGGACCTGAGTTCAAATCTCATCTTAGACACTTACTAGCTGTGTGACCCTGGGCAAGTCACTTAACCCTAATTGCTTTATTTGTTTTGGGGTTTTTTTGTTTTGTTTTGTTTTTATTTTTGGATGGGGCAGTGAGGGTTAAGTGATTTGCCCAGGGTCACACGGTTAGTAAGTGTCATGTGTCTGAGGCCGGATTTGAACTCAGGTCCTCCTGAATCCAGGGCTGGTGCTCTATCCACTGTGCCACCTAGCTGCCCCCTTCCCAAGTGCTTTAAAAAAACCATCCAGGGCCATCTCCCGTCATCCTGATATCTACCTTGCCACTGGACTCAGATGGCTGTGGAGGAGAGAGTGAAGCTGGTGATCTTGCATAGCCCTCTCTCACTTAAATTCAGTTCAGTGCGAGTTATGATATTACCCTAATGTCATGATTTTTTTACAGAATGAAGGACAAACAACAACAACCTACCTTTTAACTACTGAATAGGTGTTTCCTCAAACAGAGACCTGGGAAAGACCTTAGCTAAAAAAGGCCAAGGTCTCCCACTGCGTCTGGGGCTATTGCCAGTCATCCTGACCTATGTCTTGACACTAGACCCAGATGACTCTGGAGGAGAGAGAGAGACTGATAACTTTTCACATCTCTGCCTCACTTAAATCCAATTCATTTGCAAGTCAAGACATCACCCTCCTGATGTCATTGTTCCTCTCTGATAACAAAGGACAAACAACAACAGTACAGTCAAAACAGTACTTCTGCCATGAATCTTTTTTTATTTGCCTTTCCTACTCCTAGTCAGAAAATAACATTCCTTCCTTTATACTCTACCATACACAGTGTTCTGGCTTATATCATTGTCCTCTCTTCTTTTAGACCAGGGCTTCTTAAACTTTTTCCACTCAAGATCCCTTTTTGATTGAGAAATTTTTACATGATACAAGGTATATAGGTATATATAAGATAGGTATACAAATCAAACATTTACTGCAATATTTTTCACTACCCTCACATTCAATTAGGCCATCTCATATGGGGTCATGACCCACAGCTTAAGAAGCTTTGTTCTATACTATCCAGTAGAACAGGGACCATATATTTTTCATATTTGTATTTTTCCTATCCCTAGCATAGTTCTCTGTGCCAAGAAACACTAATAAAGTGTTGAATGAATTGCTTTTTTACATAATCAACATTTTGTTTCCTTAATATGCAGAAATACAAAAAGAGATCATGGGATCATGGATTTAAAACTTGTAGGGACTCAGAGGTCACCTAGTCCAATCTCCTCATTTTATAGGTGAGGAAAGAGGCCAAGAAAGGTTAAGTAACTTGCCAAAGGTTACAGAAGTAGTTGACGCTCAGATTCGCTATACCGTGGTGTGTCCCTATCTGTTACACAGGTCAGAGTGTAACAGACCTCCAACATGACCAGACTTTTGCCCTCAGCTCTTCCAATCCAAGCCTCTCCCTGTACTCCATCCTCAATTCTCTCCCTGCTCTCTTGCTTTCTTGCCAATGGAGCAAGCACAGAGGCTTTGTGGCTCCCTGTTGGTCACTGGACAGTATCCCTCCTCCCTCCTTAGGCACTGAGCTGGCCTTGGACTGAGTTCCTCCTCCTGACTTTTACTCAGCTTCTCCTTTATCTCCCTAGTTGTCAGTATAAATCTTTAATTTTCCACCTTGTGAGCTCCCCCTTTCCCCAGTAACTTAGCAACCATCCTTCTCCTCCTGACCAGAGCCTCCTTGGCAATCCTAGGTATGTTAAGTTTATTCTGTAACTGGTACCTCCTCACCCAAGGTGGAGGAGGCAGGGACTTCCTTAGAGGAAGCAGCTCCCTAAAGGGTAGCTCTGGAGCCTTGCACTGCCTGGGGGCAGTGACATCAAAGAAATGCCAAGAAAGCAAAAGAGGTGGAGGATGAAGCGGAATATTGCACTATTCTTAAATTTAGATTGGTGCCGTAGGGGACAGGTCACCCTACCCTGTCTGAACTTCCATGGCTAGTTTTCTAATGAGATAGTGAGATCAAATGAGATAATATTTGTAAAACACTTAGCACAGTAGTTGGCATGTAGTAGGGTTTTTTATTAGTTTTGGCAGGGCAGTGAGGGTTAAGTGACTCGCCCAGGGTCACACAGCTACTAAGTGTCAAGTGTCTGAGGCTGGATTTGAACTCAGGTGCTCCTGAATCCAAGGCCAGTGCTTTATCCACTGCGCCACCTAGCTGCCCCCACATAGTAGGTTTTTAATAAATGGTTGTCCCCTTCCTGCCTCCCCACAACTCTCTCTCCTAGTACACAGACAAGTGACCTCCATGATTTTGACTCATGATAATTATAAGCTACTTGAGGTCAAGGATTTATGTTTTTATAGGCCTAGGACCTACCATAGTGCCTATCACATAGTAGGTGATTTATAAATGTTGGCTTCCTTTAAGACTCAGATAAATGGCTATCTCTGGTAAAGAGGCCTTTCATAATCACCCAAGGTACTAGTGCTTTCGACAGTAAAGCTACCTTCCATCTACTCTGTATTTATCTGGTCTATACTTATTTATGTATATGTTGGCTTTTCCATTAGAATGTAACCACCTTGAGGGTAGGAACTGTTACTGACTTTTCTTGGTATACTCAGCACTTAGCTCAGTGTCTAGAACATAGTGAACACTTTATAAATGCTTGTTGATTGACTAATGGTAGAATTTGTATCAGCTCTATTATGATATTGCCACCTGACTTACATCCTAGAAGACTAGAAATTGCTTGGTCACTCAGGTAATCAAACTGCACTAATAAACAAAGCTTATGGACTGATTGCTTATTGAATTATACAGAATATCAATAGTCAAGTTCCTTGTTGCTAGACTTCACAGCCACCTCCATAATTAGGGACTGAATATTTTAGTGTCTAGTCTCTCTCACTTTGTATTTGGTTTCTCCAGCTTAATGGCCACATTCTACTCTGTCAGTCCTCTTAACCATAAAACTGGAAACAATCAGTCAACTTCTTTGGGAATGAGCTTATTCTCATAGTACATACATGGCAGCATGAACTGTGCTCGGTGCTTGGATCAGTATGTTGTCAATAAGAACACTACTCAGCATGTCTTCTTTCAAGCAAGAATACTGACAGCTGCAAAATCCGGAATACACTTCATTTCTTTGGAATTGTATTACTATTTATTGAGTTTAGCTTACTTAAATGGTTAACTGTCATAACAGTCAGAGAGACTTTGGTACCAGGAAGACTTTTCCCAACCTAGCTGTCTTCTTTCAGAGGATAGAGTGACTTGGTGTCTATCAATCATTTATCCCTGCAGTTCTGTGTTGTCTTTCTCTTCAGTCCCTTGGCACCCAGACAGAAATCAGACTGGAACAGAGATATGGAAAAGAAACTCCTACTCCCTTGGAGTCTTGTCAAGTTGTACTGCCACCCGTCTTACATCCTAGAAGACTGGAAATTGCTTTATCACCCAGGGGATCAGGCTTCACTAATAACCAAGGCATATGGATGGATTGCTTATTGCACTTTATGAAATATCAATAAGCTACTTCTTTCCAACCCTTCTAGTTAGTACCCTTGCTATTATATAAAATTAATACTATTCCTAAATTTTTAAGTTTTAATTTTAATATATCCATTCATATGAAAATTTAGTTTTTAAAAATAAGCCATTAGCTCTCCTTCCCAATTTCTTTTCCTCTGCCCAAATTAACAATAAAAAAATACCTTCATAACAAATATGCCTAGTCCAGAAAAAACAAATTTCCACACTGACCATTTAGAAAATGTATATCTTTCCTAACTTTCAGGGCAATGTGCTCTATCTTTACTAATACCTAATATGCTTTAATAAATGCTTAATGCCCCAAAACTGGTGCTAAAGCTTCTAATTTATAAGTAGCAATATATTAGAAACCCCAGCTAATTTTCCCCAAACTTGGGACAGAAATAAGGTGATGTGAGAAAATAATGGGATTTGGCAGATACTCAAAGGCCCACCTGGAGATTAATCTAAATTGATTGAATTAAGTTAGAGTGATTAACTTCAGATTAGCTTACTTCAAATTAATCAGATTGTAACCACACCTAGCTAGCCCTTAAGAAGGTATTGTTTTCAGAATCTGAGGACTTTGAACTCAGCTAGAGACCACCTTCAAGTCCAGTGAACCAATGGATTTGGATGACGTCTGTCAATCAGCTTGAACCAGTGTGTACGGACCACCTCTGCTCCAGACATATAAAAAGGTTCCACACTCTGTTTGAGGGGAGTTCCTGGTTTTAGCAGGGTCGTAGCGGAGGACTTGAGGAAGAACCAGACCAGGCTGGAACTCTAGGCTAGATAGGCCTTTTCTTAACTCCATGTGTTCTCTTTTTTTCTAATACCTAGTATGCTTTAATAAATGCTTATTGCCCAAAGACTGGTGCTGAAGCTTCTAATTTAAGACGACCACACATTTAGATTTTAAATATCACAGCAACCACATATAGTTTTACCTGCCACATTCTGAAACTTTCTATTTGGTCATTTCTTATAGCACAGTAATATTCTATTTTATTAATATACCTTAGTTTGGCTAGCTATTCCCCACTAGGTGGACATCTCTTCATTTTCCAATTTTTTTTCTTGTAGGAAAAGAGCTGCTATAAACATTTTTATACTGTGAGAATTGGAGTGCTACCCCTGCTGAGAAAGACATTATGGGAACCAGGGCAGGTCCACCCTGAGGAGAAAGCACGTGACTTAGCGTTCAGAAGGTCAGATTGGCATCCGGAAGTTACCACCTGTTAGATGTGTCAATCAGTGCTATCAACCAATTAGCTTGGAGCTGTGTGTGTGAGGACAGCCCTGTTTCCGAGGGCAGAGGGGGCTTCTGGGAGAAGCCGCTGAAAAGTGGGTCTTTTTTTCGATTCCGGACTTCAGCTTGGTGGCAGGGACAGGGAGAATAGGGAGAGTAGACAGATCTCAGACTTTATCCACGTGTTTCTCTTTACTTACCTCTAATATACTTTAATAAATACTTAATGCCCAAAGATTGGTGCTATACATTTCTAATTTAAGGCAACCACTCATTAGATTTTAGACATCACAGCTAAAATTTTAGACCTTACAATACATATAGGTCCTTTCCCTCACCCTCTTTTTACAAAAATAACTTTGGGGTATAGACCTACCAGTGGTTTTGCTGCATCAAAGAATATGAATAAATTAATGACTTTGGGGGCATGTAGTTCTTTTTTAAACATATATTAACCATTATGTTGTTATGTTGACAGTCCTTTACACTTGCATCATTGTTATCTGCTTTAGGTAGCAAAGTTAAAAAAAAAAAAGGTAAATATTGTTGGTGGAGGTGAGTTAGAACAAATTCTATGGTGCCTGGCTTAGTAAAATATACAGTTAGGTACTTAAGATGCTGAAATATCTAGATGTCCTTTCTTGTGTCTTCATTTGACTTGTAATTCAATTCAATTTAACAAACATTTATTAAATGAGTATTATCTATGAGGCTTTGTGCTAGGCACTAGGCATACGATGAAGATGAAACAATTCCTGCTTTCAAGGAGTTTAAGAAATCAGTGCCACCCTGGAATGAGGAGAACCTGAGTTCTAATATAGCCTCAAACACTAACTAGCTGTGTGACCTTGAGCAAGTCATTTAACCCTGTTTGCCTCAGTTTCCTTATCTGTAAAATCAGCTGGAGAAGCAAATGTCAAACTACTCTAGTACCTTTGCCCAGAAAACTCCAAATAGCATCATAAAGAGTCAGACATAACTGAAAAAATGATTGAACACACAGCCTCTTTATTTTAGGGCCAACAGGCAGGCTGTTCTAATTAATCCAATTCAGAATGCTTCTGTCCTCAATATTCAAAATTCAAAATTCAGTTTGTTCTATAATGTGCTGTTCAAAACTTAAAGAGCACTTTATTAAGAGTATTCTATTTGGGGCAGCTAGATGGCGCAGTGGATAGAGCACCGGCCCTGAAGTCAGGAGTACCTGAGTTCAAATCCGGCCTCAGACACTTAACACTTACTAGCTGTGTGACCCTAGGCAAGTCACTTAACCCCAATTGCCTCACTAAAAAAAAAAAAAAGAGTCTTCTATTTGAACTCAGCTGGAATTCCATCACTTCCAATGACTTTATTGTACACAGTGCTTCCAAAGGCCCACTTGACTTCATTCTCCAGGATATCTAGCTCTAGATCAGTAACCAGACCATGGTAGTTATTGGTGATGTTAATATCTTTCTTGTATAGTTCTTCTGTATATTCTTGAATAGAACAGTAGGGCAATTCATTTTGCCCTTTCTGGAGGTAATGATAGTGTTGATTCTGTGTGCCTGAGGAAGAAAGGGGTTATGCCCATGTTGCCAAGGAGACAAATGATGGAGGTGGTGGATGAAGAGACTGAAGAGGCATGAGCCCATGGAGTGCTGACCCAAGAGGTTTAACTCCTCCCAGGCCTGGCCACTAGTGGTCCAATTTATTCAGATGAAGGTGAAGACACATGGGTCCAGGAAGCGAAGAGCCAAGTGGTTTAGCTCTTCCTAGGCTTTCAACATATACGTAAAATGTAGAAACAACTGAAAAAAATTATCTTTATAATAGAACTTTTATTTAGTTGCCTTATAACTTGTTCTAATTTAATGCTTTAGAGTTGGTTATATGAGTGTTTTGTGTTATAAATGGACTTTTCCTAACTGTAAAATACTTCATTAGGAAAAAAAATTGTGATCAAACATAAGTTCTTTTCTTTTCTTTTCTTTTCTTTTTTTTTGGCAAGGCAGTGAGGGTTAAGTGACTTGCCCAGGGTCACACAGCTACTAAGTGTCAAGTGACTGAGGTTGGATTTGAACCCCTGAATCCAGGGCCGGTGCTTTATCCACTGTACTACCTAGCTGCCCCCATAATTTCTTGATTATTATCAAACCAATTTACTAAAATTGAAATCATTTTCCATTTTTTAATGAATTACTTTTTAAAAAGTTTGATATTTGTCTAGTACCTTGCTATATCCTGTGGTATGCAAAACCACATCACAGTTGTGATGTGACACTGTTCCCAAAATGTTTCTTGAGAATGGACACAAAGAACTTCAGCAAAGTACTCTCTAACATAATAATAAATTAACACTTTAAGCACTTGCAAAGCACTTTACATATATTTTCACATTTGAGGCTTATAAACTTTTCTAGGTCACTTAATTTTATCTGAGACAAACTCATCAGAATTACCTCCCCAAGCAATCTGACCTACTTAGTATAGTTCTTGGTGCCTTCCCACTGCCCATAGACTGGCAGAGAGGAGTGGGGCCCTTACCCAGGGGATCTCTGATCTTCTAGAAACACACGGGACACTCATCCCACTTGATCAGAACCTGAGAAAAGCAAACAGATCCATACAGTTGGGTGACAAAGGACCAGATCCTTGATGCTCTCCCCCTGCCCCTGAAAAAATTCCCATGACTTTACTTGAGCTTCATACCTGCAAAACTATGTAACTTTCATATTGTAGCCATTTCCCCTAACTATATGAGATATATACAGCCAGATCAGTCAGTCCAGTTCATCTGCACAAAAACATCCTTGATGATGGCTTCTATAGACAACGTGTGAACAGCTCTCAAAAAGAAAGACCAGTGAAATGATTTTCCAGCTGTTCTACCTGAGTACTTGCTTCTTTGGTTTGTGTTGTTTGTGTCTCTTTGTGTTTGACAAAACTTGATGATTGCCTGGCAGCACTGGCTTCCACCCAGCACATGTGGCTTGTTTGGCTTTTCTCTGGCTTGTGTATACCAGTTCTTTGGGACTTAAGCCTCTGACAGAAGTAGAACAGGGACAGTGTCATATTCCAAAAAGAAAATCCAGTAGATCGTTGATATGGTACTTTCTGTGTTTCCTGAATAGCAAAGTTATTTCTTCTCTCTGATCTTCAGTTTCCTGACTTATAAAATGGGAGTGTTGAACTAAATGACCTCTGAGATCTAAGTCTTAGAACCTCTGATCCCAGTTCTCATATACTATCAGCCAACAAGTATTTATCAGACACTTATTGTTTACTCATTGCTAGGCTTAATTTGGGGGGGAAACAAGATATGGACTTTGCATCAAGATGTCTACAATCTAGCTAAGAAGAAGAGAAACAATGTGCATTAAACAATGACAATTTCAAGATAGTATATATTTTAGTGCTGCGTTTTATAGTTGAATTATGATAACTGATATTTACAGCGACCTTAAAAATTTGCAAAGAGCCTAACATGCATTATTTTATTTGAGTCTTACAAGAATCTTTTGAAATAGTTGCTCCAGATTTTATTATATCCATTTTCAATTGAGGAAACTGAGTTTCCAAGAGATTAAAAGAGTTTGAGGGACATTTTTGTTCATTACCTTTTCCCCAAGAATTAATGTTATTAGAAATATTGAAACCCTTTACTTTATGATATTAATCTTAGAATAACTTAGGGAATAGACATGATTTCATTGATTTAAGGAACTCCCAGATCCTCCTAACCAATGAAGATCAGCACTTTGTCTGCAACTTAAAATCTTGAGAGTTTACCCAGAGCACTGAGGAATTAGGTGGTTGTTTGTTGTTCATTTTCAGAGAAGACCAGTGACATCACAGGATAATGTCTTGACTTGATTGTGAATTGGATTAAAGTGAGGCAGAGTTACTGAGTCATTGTAGTCCAGGCAAAAGTAGGACTTATAGGGGCAGCTAGGTGGCACAGTGGATAGAGTACCGGCCCTGGATTCAGGAGAACCTGAGTTCAAATGTGACCTCAGACACTTAACACATACTAACTGTGTTACCCTGGGCAAGTCACTTAACCCCAATTGCCTCACCAAAAAAAAGAAAAGAAAAGAAAAGAAGTAGGACTTATAGCCAGGTCCTCCCGGCCTGGAGGCCAACTCTCTATTCAAGACAATCTTGTTTTAGAATGCTGAATAAAAGGTTTAAGGTAAGGTGTTCCTCTATTGCTGCCCATTCTTTTACTCTTGCAAAATAATTTCTAAAAGATTATTCATTAGGAAGATGTTTATGTAAACATCCTATAATTAATGCATCTGAATTAGAATGATTTGTTGAAATCCCTTATCAAGTTACTCAGATAAAAATCAGCTGGCTTTTTTTGGTTTTGTTTATATGTACAAAATGAAGTATGGTGAAAGGCTTTAAAAAAAAAAAAAAGAGGTGGTAGCTAAGTGGTACAGTGGATAAAGCACCAGCCCTGGATTCAGGAGGACTTGAATTCAAATGTGACCTCAGGCACTTGATACTTACTAGCTGTGTGACCCTGGGCAAGTCACTTAACCCTCATTGCCCTGCCCCCCCCCCAAATAGAGAACAACAAAAAAAGAAGCAGAAGGAACTTCATCTTCTGCCAATATTTTTACAAATCCCTTAGATAAGAAGTTTTAAAGGTAGGGACATAGCAATAATAGCTGTACTATCACATTTAACTGGTTCACCAAATGAGTGGCTCATTTGGGACTTGATGTTGAACAGGTACTTTAAAATGTAAAATGCGCATCTTTAGGTGTTTGGTTCAGAATTATTTTGCCACCTCCAGTATGTGCCTCTTGACTCTTTTTGCTTTCTGACTGTATCAGGTTTCTCCATCTACAACTTTTGAGAAACTTTGGTAGACGTTTAGAAGCAATGAACAATGTGGCCAAATCAAGAATTAAACTAACATATAACCTATATCTTATAGTTTACCGTGGCGGGGGGGGGGGGGGGGGGGGGGGGAGGGGCGGAGATAGAGGAAAGAGGGAGTGATAGAATTTGAAACTCAAAACTTTAAATAAAAAGGTTAATTTTAAAAAAGGAATTAAAGAGCAACCTAAATAGAAGAATATTCAATGCTCATGGCTAGACCATGCTAATATAATAAAAATGACAATACTAACAAAAAAAAGAAAGAATTAAACTAACCTGAGAAAACAGAGAAACTACTCTCAAATGAGGCAAAGTTTTCATTTTCAGAATTCTTTAAACCTAGGAAAAGTGAAACACCAGGGAAAGAAGTTATTAACAGTGACAACCCAGAGAGTAAAACTGATTAGATGAAATGCCATGTGGCTAAGACTTAGGGAGTTTCTCAGTCTTTTTTTTTTTTTACCCTTATCCTCTTTTCTGAAGATCTTTGCTTTCTTCATTTCCCTTATGCCCTGAAGTAAACCAGCTCTAAGAAACTTGACCACTTTTGTTGTCAACTGCAATTTGAGGGGTTTTTTCCTGTTCTCAAGTTTTTGCCCACTCACAAATTGGTTCCAAGTAAGAATTGTGAGGTTTCTTAAAATTCAATAACTTGTAACTCCATTTGGAACAAATTTTAAAAATTAATATAGTTAATATATTAAGTATTAAATTATGGATTAACATATATTGAGTATATTTAATTGCATTATTATTAGTTAGTTATTAAATTATGGAAGTTAATATAACTATAATCATTGCCTAAATAAACTATGCTTTAAAATGGAATACACTAAAAACACAATTTTATTTAAAAAACAATAGTTAAACATATACGCCCTTTTTATTTTCCTGAAATAATAGTGATTTTATGTTTGTAAAAGGCCCCAAAAGAAAGAGTGCTGTATATCTAGCACCTCCTCTGAAGCTTTTTCCCCAGTTCCCACTCAGACTAGAAGGTTGGATCCCCAGAGGGTGGCTGATGATTTCTAGGGGTAACCCTGAGGGAGAGGGATTTCCTAGTACTATTGCTCATGAAGCCCTAGCTGATATGCTTTTTGCTACCAATTAGCAAGCCAGAATTAATTAGGTTTTAGAAAGGGGTATTTACTGGAGAAATATAGCAAGGACAATTATTATAGAAACAAACCCACCACCAACAATAAGTGAGAGATACACTCTTCCAAGTACTTGCTGTTGTTTGTCCTTCATTCTCTAAGAGGACCATGACATCAGGATGATGTCATGACTTGCACTGAATTGGATTTAAGTGAGCGAGGGCTGTGCAAGGTGATCACCAAGCTCACTTTCTCCTCCAGAGTCATCTGGGTCCAATGGCAAGATAGATATCAGGACAACTGGAAATGGCCCTGGATGTTTAAGACAATTGGAGTTAAGTGACTTGCCCAGGTCACACAGCTAGTTAGTATCTGAGGTGAGATTTGAACTCAGGTCTTCCGACTTCAGGGCCAGTGCTCTATCCGCTCTGCCACCTAGCTGCCCTTCCAAGTACTTACAGAGACCAAGGGAAAGTGATAGCTCCTGATTGGATGGAAATTAATTTCTTTTTCCTCATATTCTCCATAGAGGTAGCTTTATACTGGGCTCTCAGGGTTGGTACTTTGGGAAGTCCCAAAGCTGCCTTTCCTCGGTGTATCTAATTTGTCCATGATGTGTCCCTCAACTCCTGATTCCCTCAACCAGTGCTTCTCCAGGGGTACTGTTGGCAATACTGAGGGGAAGTCTTATCTTTCACAGTTCACAGATTCTGGTCAGAGTAAAGGAAATGAGGAGGAAGAAGACTCAAATTTCTCCTTGCCTCTCCTCAACTTCATACCCTCTGGTGTGATAGTCACAAGGATCTAATTCTTAAAAGTTTCCCCTAAGCTTGACTGGACACCCCCTGGAATCCGTTCGTTGTCTGATACGCTTTAGTCCCAGAGTTGTCCAAATCTTTCCACAAATCCCAATATACTTCCTTTGTATCATCATCTGATTTTATCCATTGTCTCTGTAAGCAGGGGGTAGCGCTTCTTTCTTCCCCAGTTGACTAAGGATTTGTTCACACTCATACTTTTGATTGATTAATAGAGTTCAGTTGAGATGACTAGTTTATACCTTTGATTCAAATTAAATCAATCAAAGAGGCATTCCTTCCTGATAAAGTGTCAGGACATAGAATATCTTGTTAGTTTCATCCCTTGGGGTTGTAGTTCAAATTTTCTAACATTTCCCATTTTCAAAAGAATACACAAACACCCACATTCCACTACTTATACCCATTCTATGACATCGGGTTTTCTGGAAATAAAACATTTTAAATCAGCCGAGTCATATTTTAATTAGGCTATAGTACAGGGTTACACACACACACACACACACACACACACACACACACACACACACACACACAGTAGATAGTCAAAAAATATTTGTTAATGCTTGGGTTGAAATTTGTGTTGCTTTGTGCCTTACATACATTGGGCAGCCAGGTGGCACAGTGGATAGAGCACTGGCCCCAAAGTTGGGAGGATCTGAGTTCAAATCTCACCTCTGACACCTACTAACTGTGTGACCCTGGGCAAGCCACTTAACCCCAATTACCTTAAATATTGGGAGGCTATCTCTGTAGTCGTCCTGATATATATCTATATATCTATATCTATATCTATCTATCTATATATATCCACTGGACCCAGACAGCTCTGGAGGAAAGAGTGAGGTTGGTGACCTTGCACAGCCCTCCCTCCCTTAAATGCAATTCACTGCAAATCATGGCATCATCCTAATGTCATGGTCCTCTTTGAGAATGAAGGACAAATAACAACACCTTTACATATACACATACATGCTTACTGTTATGGGGGAAATCAGGTGGAGATTTGGGATAGGCTCCTTAGAATTCCCCTTTAAAGAATTACACCCTCTTGCACACAAATCCAATTAGAATAAAATAATAGTTTATTTAGGTGCTAGAGGAAGGAAACCAAGAGAGAGGTGCTTGGACTTCTTCTCATGGGGAGAAGGCATGGCACAGAGGTGTAGACAGGCAGAAACTTTTACAGAGGATTGATGGTGGTCTGATGAAGTGATCATCTGACTGTGGAAGGTTCCCTTATTGGGGGAGCACCATCCCCTACTGGTGGTGGCTGGGGGAAGTTCTCCCTCATGTCACAAAGGCAGCAGCCACACCTAATCTTATCTTCCCGAGGGGTGGGGGAGACTGGAATGAAAAGTGGTGGTCCTGGAGCTAGCTCAGTCCTAATCCAGTGCCACTTACCTCTTTAGGTGTGTCTGGCCTTTGAGAAACTATCTCAAGGAGAAGGTTCTTTTGATTTACCCCCAGAAAACTTCTGAAGTATCCAGGGGCCCCATAACACTTACCTTATTTTATGGAAACAAAATCATAAATCTAGAGCCAGGAGGAACCTCAGAAGTCAACTAGTCTAATCTTCCCATTTTACAGGTGAAGAAGCTGAGACCCAGGGAAGTTGTGACTTGCCCAAGATTATACAGGTAGTAAACATCAGAAGTGGAATTTAAACCCAGAATTTCTATCTCCAGAGCTAGTACTCTTTCCACTATGCCACATTAGAAAAATTCTAGTTGGAAAAAATGTATATTTGTATAAATTCAGAAATTATTAATCACATTATAAAATTATTCTTGATCCTACTGAATTTTTCACTACAGATTTCTTTCCCTCAGTTCCCCTAGTACATTTAAAATCTTCAATTTAATGTGCAGTTGTTTGTTTTTCAGAAGCCTTTTCATTGTGGTAAAGTGAATTATACTTGTATCGATGTTTTCCTCTTCAAACTGACTGGCAAGTCTGTGTTCTGAAGTTGTTTTGCATACCTCTCTGCCTCCTGTATCCCTGTGGGAAACCTAGGTCTTCCCAGTAACATCAAACTGAGCTATGAATTCAGGTCAGGATCTCCCTCCTTGTTTCCTTAGCAACTCAAGGATAGTGGTGCTTTCTCCTCCTATTGACTTGTTCAGTGAAAGATTCCAAGGATCACTTGTTACAGGACTGGGGGAAATGTTAATAACTTTTATTTGGAGAGACTGATGCTGGGGTGATGGTGGTGGAGAAGGGGTACTGAAAGATTGAGGTCAGAGCTATTACAGAGATCTTTCTGAGGGATTCAAAATTGACTCAAAAGTATTTCTTTTGACTTGGTGTTTCCATTGGCAGACTTTCCTTGTAGGAGTGGGATGAACATTTGAAAAACACTGGAACCCTCTGCTAGATTGGTGCTTGTTTTGCCATATCTGCCCATAGATAAGCAAGCTGAAAGGTTCTCTTTGAGCTGTCCAAAAGATGCTTTCTCTGTCTGTGCAAGATAATGTTTGGAATTTCTTAATGGATCCTGTTAAAGAATCCCTCAAGTTTCCCCTGATTTGAAGATAAGGATGGGATGAAGGGGAGGGAAGTGTCTAAAAATGAGGTGAAAAGTTTTAAGAAACTGTTTCTTTTTCCTCCTTGCTTTTGCTTTAGAAGTATAGAGGGACAGCTAGGTGGTGCAGTGGATAGAGCATTGGCCCTGAAATGGGGAGGACCTGAATTCAAATATAACCTCTGACACTTACTAGCTATGTGACCCTGGGCAAGTCACGTAACCCCAATTGCCTTAAACGTCTGGGGCCATCTCCAGTCATCCTTATACATATCTTGCCACTGGACCCAGATGACTCTGGAGGAGAAAGTGAGGCTGGTGACTTTGGACAATCCTCCCTCACTTAAATTCCCTTCAGTGTAAGTCATGACATCACCCTGATGTCATGGTCTTCTGAGAATGAAGGACAAACAACAAGTATAGGAAATAAATATCCTTTCTTTTTTTTCATAAAAGTATTTTATTATTTCCCAGTTACATGTAGAGATAGTTTTCAACATTTGTTTTTATAAAATTTCTAGTTTCAAATTTTTCTCTCTCCCTCCCCTCCCTCTCCCCTCCCCAAGACAGCAAGCAATCTGATATAGGTTATATATCTACAATCACATTAAATATTTTTCTGTATTAGTTATGTTGTGAAAGAAGAATCAGAGCAAAAAGGAAAAACCTCAAAAAAGAAAAACAAAAACCATAAAAATAGTATGGTTCAATCTGCATCTAGATTCCATAGTTCTTTTTTTCTGGATTTGGAGAGCATTTTCCATCATGAGTCCTTTGGAACTATCTTGGACCATTGTATTGCTGAGAAGAGTCAAGTCTATCACAGTTGATCAACACACAAAGTTGTTGATAGTGTGTACAATGTTCTCATGGTTCTGCTCCTCTCACTCAGCAGAAGTTCATGTAAATCTTTCCAGGTTTCTCTGAAATCTATCTGCTCATCATTTCTTACAGCACAATAGTATTCCATTATGTTCATATACCACAACTTGTTCAGCCATTCCTCAATTGATGGGCATCCCCTCAATTTCCAATTCCTTGCCACCACAAAAGCAACAGCTATAAATATTTTTGTACATGTGGGTCCTTTTCCCTTTTTTTATGATCTCTTTGGGGAAAAGATCTAATAGTGACATTGCTGGTTCAAAGGGTATGCACAGCTTTATAGTCCTTTGGGCATAGTTCCAAATTGCTCTCCAGAATGGTTAGATCAGTTCACAACTCTATCAACAATGCATTAGTGTTCCAATTTTTCCACAGCTTCTCCAACATTTATTATTTTCCTTTTTTGTCATATTAGCCAATCTGATAGGTGTGAGTGGTACCTCAGAGTTGTTTTAATTTGCATCTCTCTAAGCAATAGTGATTTAGAGCATTTTTTCATATGAAAAAATATGGCTTTGATGTTTTTCATCAGAAAACTGCCGGGGGCAGCTAGGTGGCGCAGTGGATAGAGCACTGGCCCTGGATTCAGGAGGACCTGAGTTCAAATCCAGCCTCAGACACTTAACACTTACTAGCTGTGTGACCCTGGGCAAGTCACTTAACCCCAATTGCCTCACCAAAAAAAAAAAAAAAGAAGAAAACTGCCTGTTCATATCCTTTGACCATTTTTCAGTTGGGGAATGACTTGGCTTCTTATAAATTTGATTTAGTTCTCTATATCTTTTAGAAATGACACCTTTATCAGAAATGCTGGCTATAAAAATTGGGAAATAAATATCCTTTCTATCCTACAGGTTACTCTGTTGTAAAAAAAAAATAGCTAATGGGAAACTTGCACATTTCTTGGGAAGTCTGTGAGCAGAAGTGTTGTTGTTTAGATCTTTTCGGTTATGTTTGACTCTTAGTGACCCCATTTGGGGTTTTCTGGGCAGAAATACTGAAGTGGTTTGCCATTTCCTTCTTCAATTCAATTTTATAGATGAGGAACTGAAGCCAACAGGGTTTAACTGACTTGCTCAGAGTCACATAGTAAGTGCCTGGGGCCAAATTTGAACTCATCTTCCTGACTTCAGGTTTGGTGCTCTATCTACCGAGCTACCCTAAGCAAAGGTGGTATAAGGCAACTTTGTTTCACAATGGAATTTGTACAGAAGAAACAAAGGTATTCTCCCGCCCCACCCCTTTCAAAGGGCAGGTGATTGGCTACTTGTATTCTCCTTGTAATCAGACTTCCTTCTTACCAAAGTGGAGATTTTTAGTTAACTCCCTAATGACTGATTTGTGATATTTAGTTTTTATACATACTTAACACTTGTTCTTTGTTGTTCCTTTCCTGCTTTAAACATTTCAGCTCCCAGGGCTTCAATCTGTGTGTGTGTGTGTGTGTGTGTGTGTGTGTGTACTCACACAAGCATGTATGCAGAGTAAGGTATATTCCAACTATATGTATTTTTCTGTATGCAATCATTGCACAGGATTAGAGGAAAATAGATTTAGAGGTGGAAAGGATTGTAAGGGTTATTCCCTTTATTTTACAAATGAGGAAACAGAGGCCAAGAGAGGCTAAATAACTTGTCCAAAGTCATACAAGTAGAGTGAAGAGTTGCACCCAGGACCTCTGGCTTCAAATCTAACACTATTCATTACATTGGGCTTTTACTGTTTTCCTTATTGGCATGATCATGCCTTTTAAAAGACCTTTGATGGCAGGTTCTATTCCTTATACAATGTTCAGAATCCAGAGGAGATAATTATCAATGTCTTATACACAGTGTGCACTTAATAAAGGTTTGTTGAATTTACTTGACTTTTGGAGACTATGATTAACCAAGTGGCATGGACTTGAAACTTTTTAATATTAACCTTAAAATACCAAAACATACCAGTGTTTACTTTATTTCACTAAGATTTATATGAAAAATGAGGGGATACAACTAAACAATCTAAATGTGAGTTATTTACACCTTAGAAATCTTCCAATGTTGTAAATGGGGCTTCAGATTGTTTAGACTTGGGGGCAGCTAGGTGGTGCAGTGGATAAAGCATTGGCCCTGGTTTTAGGAGGACCTGAGTTCAAATCTGGCCTCAGACACTTGACACTAGCTGTGTGACCCTGGGCAAGTCACTTAACCCTCATTGCCCCACACCAAAAAAAAAAAAAAAGATTGTTTAGACTTAAGAAAGTGATGAAAAAAAGGTTAATAATGAAGATTAAGCATAAAAAAATGTGTCATGCATTTTATCCCAAGAGAACTGGTTGTTAAACATTTACCAGCTCATTCCAATTAAGCTCCTCTTCAATTTTAAAATTCTATGATGAGTGATAAATGTGAACTCTGAGCCCTTTTTTAACTAGTGCTAATGAAATGATAATATAAAGACAGTTGTTCACCTACTAAGCATTACAGTTCAGCCTCTGTGAAGGGGTAGGTTTTTTGTTTCGAATCTTAGGTTACGTTAGGAACTCCCATTTCCAGCACATCTGCCAAGAGCCTTAAACTACCTTATTGTAAGGGTGGTGTGGATAGGTTCCTTGTTTTTTTTCAATGAGTAGATTTCAGGCAGAGTGGGTACCCTGGTCCTTTACTTAAATCTGTTCGTGAGAAATAAGAGAACTTAATGTCTGAGGTGCAGAGCCCATGGTGAATTATCTACATTTTGATCAAAGGAAAAAAACATTAAATGAAATAATAACAATAACAATCTTCTCATCCTGGAAGATTTCTCCAGTTCCTGCAGTTGGTGAATTCCTCCTTGGAACTTCCACTTGAGCATAGAAATTTGAGCTGCCCGGGCCAGTTATGGTTACTCCTTCATTTCTCTCTTACCTTTACTCTTGGGGGCAGCTAGGTAGTGCAGTAGCCCTGAAGTTGGGAGGACCTAAGTTCAAATCTCACCTCAGAAAAAACACACACACACACACAAAAAACCCCTCAAAAACAACAACAAAAAAATCTCACCCGAGACACTTTACTAGCTGTGTGACTCTGGGCAAGTCACTTAACCCTAATTGCCAGTTGATGTTTAATCCAGGGTCATCTTCAGTTGTCCTGATAATCTGTCTTGCCACTGGACCCAGATGGCTCTGGAGGAGAGAGTGAGGTTGGTGACCTTGCACAGCCCTCCCTCACTTAAATCCAATTCAGTGCAAATCATGACATCACCCCGATGTTATGGTCCTCTTTGAGAATGAAGGACAAACAACAACAAAAACAACAGCTCTCCTCCTGACTCTCAGGACTTTTCCATGTTGCCCTATTAATTTCTCCCCTCCCCCGTATTCCCCAACTTCCCACTTGGCAGCTTCCTTTTATTTGTTGTCTTCCTCCATTAAGCTCCTTGAGGGCAGAGACTGTCTTTAATTTTGCTTGTGTTTGCATGCCCAGCATTTAGCAGAGTGTCTGGCTCATAGTAAGAGCTTAATAAGTGCTTTATCTATCATATGGGGTGTACTAGCACCTCTCTTTTCAATGCTGCTCATCTTTTTGGTGTCCACCTATCACCCAGCTCTTACCTCTTCAAAAACAACAATCTATCATCTCTCTATCAATACCACCTTATTTACTTTGAGTTCCCTTCTGACCTCATTTGCATCAATAGGCTTAAAAGATTTTGTTGCTATTATTTTAAAGGGTCATAGTGCACATGTAATTTTAAGTCTGTTTTCTTCAGTTTTTACCAGTTTATATAAATCTTTGTATATTTCTTTCTATTCTTAATATTTACTATTTTATAGTTAATACGATTCCATTATATTAATATCCTACAGTTTATTCAATCATTCACTCTTTTTTTTTTTAATTTAAATTTTTTTTTTTAGTGAGGCAATTGGGGTTAAGTGACTTGCCCAGGGTCACACAGCTAGTAAGTGTTAAGTGTCTGAGGCCGGATTTGAACTCAGGTCCTCCTGACTTCAGGGCCGGTGCTCTATCCACTGCGCCACCTAGCTGCCCCCAATCATTCGCTCTTTTTTTTTTTTTAACGGGGCAATGGGGTTAAGTGACTTGCCCAGGGTCACACAGCCAGTAAGTGTCAAGTGTCTGAGGCCGGATTTGAACTCAGGAACTCCTGAATCCAGGGCCGGTGCTTTATCCACTGCGCCACCTAGCCGTCCCTAATCATTCACTCTTAAATGGCTTTTTCTAGTTTTTCTAATTTTGCATTATTACAAATAAGGCAGCAATGAATATTTTTATATGAAAGAGATAAACCTTATTATCCTTTAAAAAACTTTCTTAGGATTATAATTATAGTAGTGGATCACTGGGTCAAAGAGTATGATCAGTTGTATAACTCTTATTTTATCTTGCCAGGTCATTCTATAAAAAGATTGCATAAATTTATAGTTCTACCAATAATGCTATAGCATGTTTGTTTCCCCACATCAGAAAATTAATTCTCTCATTTAAACTATTTTTTTTGCCAATTTAATGGATGTCAGGAAGTATCTCAAAATTATTACTTACTTTTCCCTAATCTTTGATCCAAATAAATAATTTTTAGACGATATCATCTTCCTTCAGAATTTCTCTGATCATCTGCTTTGGACCTTTAACCTTTGGGGGAAATGAGTATTATTGATATTGTAATTTTTTCTTAGTTGCTGATAGATTTTTGACATGACAGCACATTTTCCATTGGCTATATAACCTCTTGACCTGAACTGAAATGACTTTGGCAGCAAGAAATCATTGTCAGCACTGTGATGTTTTATAGAAATTCTCCATCCCCACAGTAAAAGTCAGAAGAAATACATTTGGCCAACCAAATGAAGCTGTCAGTTGTGCTATTTCTGAGTCAGTTCTATTGGAAGCCACATCAGTCATTGGTTTCAGTAACTTGAACTGCTGCTGCACTTCTGAGGAACCAAAAACCACTTTACAGATTTTTAAAAGAATTTATCTTCATCTAATGAATCAGGTAGAGCTGAGCAAATACAAGGCTCTACCTTTTATTGACAATGTCAGGCCACCCCAAGCACTGAGATTAAATGACTTGCCAAAGTATCATATTCACACCAGCTCTAATTCCTGGTCCAGGGATCAGCTCCCTACATCAGTTTTCCTTTCCCCCAATTTTTTTTTACATTAACTATTTTTTTTTTCAGGTTTTGCTTACCCCATATCAAGGAGAACGGATGTTTCCATAGAACAGTTGACTTAGAACTGCACAGAATCTTAGAGGTCATTTGGTGCAATCACCTCATTTTATAAGTAAGGAATCTAAAGCCCAGAGATATTAAATGACTTGCCTACAGTCTCACAACTAAAACCTAAGACCGAGCTTAGGACACTAACTGCCTGGCATATGGTAGGTGCTTAATAAATACTTGCTGACTGTCAGAGTCTTCATAAAAACCTAGCTCAACTTATTCCAAACCCAATACTCTTCTCTTATATCTTACTGCCTCTGTGTTTGGCTTATTTGACCACACAGATTAAAGATCTAAATAATTCAGAGTCTGAAGTGGATTTTTTTTTCACCCACTGTGATTTACTTGGTTTTGCCATACACCTTAAATGAACTTATCATTTGTGAACTCATATCTTTATTTGGTACAGTGTGTAGACAGCCTAAGTTCAAAATATCTTCTAAGATAAATAATTTGTTATTGTTGTTCAGTCATTTCAGTCATACCTGACTCTTTATGACTCCATTTGGAGTTTTCTTGGCAAAGATACAGAAGTGGTTTGCCATTTTCTTCTCCAGCAAATTTTACAGATGAGGAAACTGAGGCAAACAGCGTTAAGTGACTTGCCAAGGGTCGCATAGCTAGAAAATGTCTGAGGTTAGATTTGAACTCAGGAAAATGAGTCTTCCTGTCTCCAAGTTCAGCACTCACTGCACTTTGGTGCCACCTAGTGGCCAGGATAAACCATATTAGCATCTTAAAAATCCCAAATCAGAATATAGGCAAGACTCTACAGGTAATGCAGGAAAGAAATATGTATCCTACCAGGTTCCATCCTACTGGTTCATATATAACTCTAAGTGCCTCTAATTCAAGGGATCTTATTTTTTTAAGGTCACAGTATAGTTTCTGTGCTATAAAATTTATACTTTTAAAAAAGGGATCAGGTTAGAAACTGGTCTGCTAGAAAAAACATGGTATAGTAGAAAGAACTCTAGATTTAGAGTCAGAAGTCCCTTTGAATTGTCATATTTTGTGATTCTGTGACATTGGAGCTCTCTTAAGTCCCTTCTAATTCTAAAAGATGCTATTATCATATAAAAGCATAAAAATGTAGACAAACAATGGGTAGACAGGCACATAACTGTTAATGAATATAGAAGAGTGGTGAAGAATTGCAGAGTATCAGGAAGGCTAAATGCTAAAGCAATGGTTCCAATACTTTTTTGTTTCTTTGTTTGTTTGTTAGTTTGTTTTTGGTTTTTGGTGAGGCAATTGGGGTTAAGTTATTTGCCCAGGGTCACACAGCCAGTAAGTGTTAAGTGTCTGAGGCCAGATTTGAACTCAGGTCCTCCTGACTCCAGGGCTGGTGCTCTATCCACTGTGCCACCTAGCTGCCCCCTGATACTTTTATGAAATATTTTGATAACTCTATTTCAATATACTTGATTTCCTTTATAAACCTATGTGGTTTTTGTGCATCTAAAACATTTTTCTAGATGGCACAGTAGATAGAGCATCTGCTCTTGAGTTGGGATAACCTGAGTTCAAATGCAGCTTCAGATACTTAGTAGCTGTGTGACCCTGGGCAAGTCACTTAACCCAGATTGTCTCCAAAATAAAATAAAATTAATTAAAAACTTTTTTTCTGAAAAGGTATCCACAGATTTTACCAGCCTGCCAAAGGAGTCCAGGATGCACACAAAAAATGAAGAAATTAATTATCTAGGATGAGCTGAGGCTTATGCAAAAACCCCAAAATAAAAACAATAAATATTTTTTTAAAAACACCAAACCCAGGGCTTTTAAACCAGGAGGAAGAAAAAGGACAAGAAGCAGTTTGAGATAGATTAATTTCGAAGCAGGTAGCTAGATGGCACAGTGGATAGAGTGCCAGGCCTGGGGACAGGAAGACTCAATTTTTGTGAGTTTAAAACCCACCTCAGACACTTACTAGCTATGTGACCCTGGGCAAGTCACTTAACCCTTTTTGCTGCAGTTTCCTCATCTGTAAAATGACCTGGAGAAGGAAATGGTAAACCACTCCAGTATCTTTGCCACGAAAACCCCAAATGGGTCACAAAGAATCAGAAATGACTGAAAAACAAACAACAATAGCGTTCAAAGATGATAAAGAAAGGTAGAATTCTTCATTTGCTTTAACCTCCTCCCTTCCAATGTAAGCTCTTTGTACTTGTATTCTTAGAGCCTAATATAGTGCCTGGTTCAAAATTGGTACTTAAGAAACGCTTGTTGATTGATCCTTCAAGTAAAATGATATTCTGTTGGAATGGCTGTCAAAATGTGGATAAGCGAGTACTATTGGAAAGCTTCTTCTAATCACTATGGCTGTTACAAGTAGTTAATACTCTCTTCCTCCTCAAATAAACATGTATAAACTTAGCTGATTACATGTTATGTCTCTCTAAGAGAATATTGAGCAGTTAGGTGGCACAGTGAATAAAGCACCATGCCTGAAATCAGGAAGACTCATCTTTCCTGAGTTCAAAGCCAGCCTCAGACACTAGTTTTGTGACCCTGAGCAAGTCACTTAACCTTGTTTGCTTCAGTTCCCTCATTGGTAAAATGAGCTGGAGAAGGAAACGGCAAACCACTTCAGGATGTTTTGCCAAGAAAACCCCAAATGGGGTCACAAAGAATGAGATACTGAAAGGATTGAAAAAAATAACAAAAAGAATAAAAACTCTTTTACAGAAGGAATTGCTTTTCATCTTGTCTTTGTATCCCCAGTACCTAGAGCAATGCCTAACACAAAGCAGCTGCTTAACAAAAGCTCAATTTCTATTGGAATTAAAGCCTGGTAGGAGTGAGGAGATAATAAGATAGTTGCAGAACCACTTCTTAAACAAGATACCATATAAATATGGGCTCACCAAAGGTGTTCACCACTCTCAGAGAGGAAGTACATTGGAGAGTTCAAGTGGAGGGATTTGCTGTATAGATGACACTGTGCTAATTGTATCAAGGCCCTGGACACTATAGAACTTCCTAAATGAGATCCACAATCACTGTAAAGAGTTTTTCCTAAATATGTTTTACATGACTGCACAGGTATAAAAATCTGTATCAAATTGCTTGCTTTCTCCATGAAGGGAGAGTGGAGGAAGGGGAAGAATTTGGAACTCATAATTTTTAAAGAACAAATATTAAGAACTTTTTACATGTAATTGGAAAAAATAAAATATTTGAGGAAAAAGAGTAAAAAAAAGTTTTTCCAAACTGGACATGTGAAAAAAATCAAGTAAATAAAAAAGCCCGTTGTCTACAAAACTTCTTAAACTGTAGGTCGAGACCCCCACATGGGATGGAGTAGCTGAATGTGGGGATCGAAGAAAAATTGGCAACAGTGAAAGGTTATGTATACCTATTTTATATACCCATATGCCTGGTATTTTGTAAAAATTTCTCTGGCAAAAAGGGATTACAAGTGGAAAAAGTTTAAGAAGCCCTGGTCTAGACTGTGATATGAAGTTGGACAGGCAGCCCAAAAGCTGGTCCTTCAGTACATATATCTTGGATAGATAGTGCTCAGAAGCAGAAGGAAGGAAGGAAGGAAGGAAGGAAGGAAGGAAGGAAGGAAGGAAGGAAGGAAGGAAGGAAGGAAGGAAGGAAGGAAGGAAGGAAGGAAGGAAGGAAGAAAGAAAGAAAGAAAGAAAGAAAGAAAGAAAGAAAGAAAGAAAGAAAGAAAGAAAGAAAGAAAGAAAGAAAGAAAGAAAGAAAGAAAGATCTAGATAAGGAAACTAGAGCATAAAGAGATTAAATGACTTCCCCAGGGTCACACAGTGTGTGACTAAAGCAGAATTTGAATTATCTTCCTGACTTTAAGTTCAGTTTTTGTTTTTGTTTTTTCAGTCATGTCCAACTCTTCATGACCCCTTTTGGGATTTTCTTGGCAAAGATAATGGAGTAGTTTGCCATTTCCTTTTCTAGCTCATTTGACAAATAAAAAAACTGAGGCAAACAGTGTTGAGTGATTTGCCCAGGATCATACAGCTACTAAGTGTCTGAGGTGAGATTTGAACTCAGCTCTTTCTGACTCCAAGCCTTGTGCTCTATCCACTGCACCACCCAGCTGCCCTGTTTTAGTCCTTTTTCCATTATATCATCTAGCTGCCTAACATGGATTCACTTAAAGGTGGGTAATTATAAACAGAGTGACGACTTATCTAAATATTGCTCTCTTCCTTCCTGGCCTCTTAAAAAAGTGTAAGCTCTCCTATAAGTCCTAGGGCAAATGTGCAACATTATCTTTATCCTAAAAATATCCTGTTTCCCTTTCTTATGAAAATATCTTGAGGCCAGTAGTTATTGATATTTAATTAGTCATCTTTGTTTGTTTTTAATACTAATAAGTTTAAAGGCTTCCCCAGCCTTCCCAAGCCTTGGATATTCTTCCTCTTTCAAATGCCATAAGAATTAATTCTTCATCTGTGTCATGACTTTGTTACCTCTAGCATAGATGTCCTCTGTGAATATTTGGTCAAGTCCAATTTTCCATCCTATTTTTGTTTTCCCATCTTTTCCCAGGATAGTCAGAAGAAAAAAAGAAAACCACCACACTTCAGTCAAAAAGACCTAAATTCTAATCATGATTGCCTTTTCCTCAGTTTTCTCACCTGTTAAATTGAAATGGAAACATTGTAAAGGAACACATGTGATAATATGTACCTGAAGCACCCTGTAGCTAAAAAGTCCAATAGAGGAGTGAGCTGTGTTTATGATATTAAGAATTACATATTTAATTAGGACCCTGAAGTTATCCATAAAAATGAAAACATTTGGCATAGAAATAGAAAATCAAAACTTGTTTTCTAACCCCAAATTAAAAAAAATAACTCTCACTGCTATACTCCTTAATCATAATAATTGTTAAAAACTGATTGTCTGAAGCTTCCTTTCAATGCTACACCTTACCTAGAAAATCAATGACTGTACTCTACCAACAGACATTAGAATTTGGACAGGGCTGGAGTGATATGGCATTCAGGATGCTGGACCATAGAAGTTTTATTTTTTTTATTATTTTTTATTTTTTGTGGGGCAGTGAGGGTTAAGTGACTTGCCCAGGGTCACACAGCTAGTAAGTGTCAAGTGTCTGAGGCCAAATTTGAACTCAGGTCCTCCTGAATCCAGGGCCAGTGCTTTATACACTATACCACCTAGCTGTTCCTAAGTTTTATTCTTTTGAAATGACAGGTGCAGTTAACACTTAGAAGCCCTACTCACCATAGGGGCCTCTTAAATCTGAACTAATCCTGCTGTTAATGGAGGATGTGGGGCACATAAGTGAATCAGACTAAAAACGGTTATTTCTGCTGTGCTCTGGGATTCTCTGTTCTACGGCACGAAACATCTGGTAGAAATGGGAGTAATTAGCTTGTTGGAGAAAAGTCCTTTCTCCAGGAGTGAGAGTGTGAGATGAAACTACTGACCTAATGTCTGATAAACAGGTGTTCAAATAAGAGGAGTAATTGGAAGGTTTCAAGATGCATTAACAGAAAGCCTGATAATCTTTGTAGGGTTATTATGGAAAGCTAGGGATAGAATATGGGGGCAGCTAGGTTGACAGAGTGGATAAGAATGCTGGGCCTAGAGTCAGGAAGATAACTTCCTAAGCTCAAATCTGGCCTCAGGCACTTATAGGGCAAGTCACTTCACCCTGTTTGCCTCAGTTTCCTCATCTGTAAAATGAGCTGGAGAGGGAGATGGCACACCACTGCAGTATCTTTGCCAAGAAAACTCCAAATGGGGTGATGAAGAGTAAGAGATGACTGAAATGACTGAACAACAACAACAACACAAGGGATAGGAACTGGACTATGATGTCAGTAACAAAGAGAAAAATTGGATGAGCAAAAATCTCTATCAATGCAATGCTGCACTGCCTCTGCAACTTAATAATCTTTTTTTTGGTAGTTTTTATTTTATTTTCCCAATTACATGTAAGGATTGTTTTTTTTTTTTTTTTGTGAGGCAATTGGGGTTAAGTGACTTGCCCAGGGTCACACAGCTAGTAAGTGTTAAGTGTCTGAGGCTGCATTTGAACTCAGGTACTCCTGAATCCACGGCCCGTGCTCTATCCACTGCACCACCTAGCTGCCCCAAAGATTGTTTTTAACATTCATTTTTGTAAGATTTTGAGTTCCAAATTTTTCTCCCTCCCTCCCTTCACTCCACCCTCCCCAAGATGGCACAACTTAATAATCATAGCAAATTGTTTAGACCACTGAAAGATTAAATAACTTGTCTACAGTCATTCAGTCAGCCAATAAGCTAAAGCCTTTATTATATGCCAGGCACCTTGACTAAGTGCTGGGATTAAAAAGAAAAGTAAATACAAGGTCCCTGCTCTCAAAAAGCTCATATTCCATTGGGGGAGACAACAAGCAAAAACTTCATACAAACGAGAGAAGTTTGGAGTAATTGGAAGGTAAAATCAGAGGGAAAGTACTAGCAGTGGGCAGGAGGACCTCTTTGCAACAGAGTCTCTTCTCCTTGGACATTCTCTTATATAGCTCTATGAGGCACTCCTGTCTCTTAATTCTCCTCCTAGCTGTTATATCACTCCTTCTCATTCTCCTTTGGTGAATCCTATTCCAAGTCTCACCCACTAACTGTGTGTGTCCCACAGGGCTCAGTGCTGGCCCCTTTACTTTTTTCCCTTTAAAGTACTTTACTTTGGGGCAGCTAGGTGGCACAGTGGATAAGGCACCGACCCTGGAGTCAAGAGTACCTGAGTTCAAATCCGGCCTCAGACCCTTGACACTTACTAGTTGTGTGACCCTGGCCAAGTCACTTAATCCCAATTGCCTCACAAAAAGAAAGAAAGAAAGAAAGAAAGAAAGAACGAACGAACTTCATTGATCTCATCAACTCCCAAAAATTTTATGGTTATCTATATGCCGGTAGTTCTCAGATCTACCTATCCCACCCCAACCTCTCTGCTCACCTCTGATCTCACATATCTAACTGTCTTTCAGAGATGCCTCAAACTAGACATCCAGTAGACATCTTAAACTCGACATGTCCAAAACTGAATTCATTATCCTTTCCCTTAAGTTATCTCTTCTCCCCTTCAACTTCCCTCCCAGTCACTCAGACTTGCAATCTAATGATACCCTCAACCCTACACTATCTCTCACTCGGCATATACAATCTGTTGCCAAGGCCTATCAATTTCATCTTTGCAGCATCTCTTAAATTTGTCCATTCCCCTCTTCTTATATTGCCATCACCCTGGTGCAAGCCCTTATTACCCTATACCTGGATGCCTGTACTAGCCTGTTGGTAGGTCTGCCTGCCTCAAGTGTCTCCCAACTCCAATCCATCCTCCATTCAGCCCCCTAAGTGATTTTCCTAGAGTGTAGATCTGCCCATGTCAGCCCTCCATCGAACTCCTGGCACCCTCAGGATCAAATACAAAATCTTCTGGTGTTGAAAGCCCTTCGTATCCTAGTCTATCCCCACCTTTTCAGTCTTCCACCTTCTCCCAGCTCCCAACAAATTCTTTGTTTCAGTGGCACTGGCCTTCTTGCTTTTCCTTGTATGGGACACGCCATCTCTCAGCATTTTCTCTAGTTGTTCCTGATGCCTGGAATACTCTTTCTTCATGTCAGTCTACTGGCTTCCCTTCAAGTCCTAACTAAAATCCCATCTTCTACAGGAAACCTTCCTCAATTATTAATTCTAGTGTCTTCCTTCTAATGATCTCCTATTTTTACTGCATGTAACTTGTGTGTACATGTATGTATGTATATCTGTGTGTGTGTGTGTGTATATATATATATATTTTTTTAATTAATTAATTAATTAATTAATTTTTTGCTTGTTGTATCCCTTAGATTGTGAGCTCCTTGGGGGTAAGGACCATCTTTTGCCTCTTTTTTTATCCCTAGCACTTAGCACAGTGCCTATATTAGGTACTTAATAAATGTTTGTTGATTGATCAAAGATCACTTTGGCAGACAAATGGAAGATAGATTGGAGTGAGGAGAGACTTGAATAATGAAGACCAACCAAAAGGCTATACCAGTAGTTCAGGTGTCAGGTTATAAGGTCTTACACTAGGTTGGTAGCTGTGTGGGTAGAGAGAAGACATGTACGAGACACGTTTTAAGGGTAGAAATAACACGACTTGGCAACAGATTGGTTATTTGGAGTGATAGTGAGAGGAATTGAGGATGCCATCCTGGGTGACTGGTACATCCTGGGTGTGGTAGCAGGTGCTACCACAGTAATAGGAAAGGAAGGAAGAAGAGAGGGAAGGTTTGAGGGAACAAATTATATAACAGAGCCAGGATGAGTCAGAAGTAGCACCTGAACCCAGGTGTTTTGGGTCTTTTTTTTTTTTTGAGGTTGGATCCCTATCTGCTACTGCATGCTGCCTTTGAAAAAATATCAACCTATTAGTTTATTTTTGAAATTCCATTTAAAACCCTACCATAGTCCCTTTTCTACATTGTAGCATTTGCAGCACATAGGATTCTATTATAAATAAAATCCTTTACAGCAAAAAAAAAAAATATATCAACCAAAAGTCTAGAGTGTTTGTGGGAACATTGTAGTAGAAAAATGGTACTAAGTGTATCAGTTTGAAAAATGTATCAAAACAAGACAGGCAGTGGGATGGCACAGTGGTGGGTAGAGCAACAGGCTGGAGTCAGGAAGACTCATTTTCTTGAGTTCAAATATAGCCTCAGACACTTACTGGCTGTGTGACCCTGGGCAAGTCACTTAACTGTTTGCCTCAGTTTCTTCATCTATAAAATGAGCTGGAAAAAGAAATGGCAAACCACTTCAGTATCTTGCCAAGAAAACCCCAAATGGGATCGTGACATGTTGTACACAATTGAAATGACTAACAAATCAAAGCTAGGGAGAGAAATCACAGTAACAGAATTGGAAAAAAAAAATTTGTTCTGTATTTTCACCAACCTAATTAGACTGAAGATTGAAGTTTTTAGTGAAGAGAGGTGGGAATTTGTGTTTGTTCGGATAAATATGAATGAGGAGGCAGAAGGCATGGGTAGAACAGGCTTAGGGGGTGTGTCCCTTTTCTCTTTTGGATTGCCACAGACATTAGTTCTTATTTCTTATTGGGATTAGCCCTAGATCAGACTTGGAATGTGACCTCACCCATCACTGCCTTTCACACTCACCTGCAGTGAGTATAATAAAACAAAGCCTATGTTTGTTATATTTCATGAATGGTAACTATGCCAGTCAGAGGAGCTCAATGCTTAAAGCAAGAAACCAGCTGCTTGGAGAGCCACTCTCTCTCTCTCCATGGCCTCTCTTTGGGGCTCTGAGTGAAATCAGGAAGTACCAAGTATGTTTACCAGGTAGATACTGTTGCCAACACTCTTTCCCCAGGAGATCTCACTGGGCCGGTCAAAAGCCCCATGGGCTGGGCTTGGCTGGGCTTGGCAGAGTCCACACTTCCTCGAGAGTGCTGGCAACCTGTGGGCGATGCTGGGCCTGGCTGCTGAGCTCTCTGGTGGAGCAACACGGAAGGAGGGCTGTCAATAAGCATGGCCTGCAGTATGCCGGGAGCCCTCCTTGACTGCTCTGGGGAAAGACTTAGAGAGGCACCCTCTTCTCACTGCTGCTGGTCTCTATAAGGATGAAAGAGTTGAAAGCTTGGTCTGCAATCAGGAAGATGGCTACTTTCTACCAGTGCATCCGGGCTGACTCCAGGTTAGAGCTTGAGCAGGCACTTGGGAGCTTCTGGGGGTGACCTTGCCAAACAAAAGAAAAGCGCTGGTAGAGAGGGAGGGGCTGAGGAGGTATGATAGGAGGGAGAGACAGAGAAAGACAGAGACAGAGAGACAGAGACAGAGAGAAGCCTCAGGACCCTGCTGCTCTAGTCAATAGCTATAGATTACCCTGTCACATAAGCAGACCCAGGGATTTGTGAAATAGCTAGCTTCAGGCATCCCCTGCCTTTTGTGTTTGAGATAGGGCTGACCACGCTTTAAAAGCCTAAGCTAAGCCTTGGTGGTCTCTAGGTGCATTACCTTACATATCCCTTCCATGGTTTTAACCCCTTGCTATGCTGAAATTCTGGAGAAAAATTGTGAAAAAAAATTTTTTTAACCTGTATTATCTTTATAGAACAGATATACTGGCTAATCACTTAGCTGTTTCTAAAATGGAATCTGTTTTATAGTAGTTTGAATACAAAGACCTTTTTTTTTTCTTCATATAATGATTCATAGTTCTAATAGGTATGTGCCTTAAGCAGGTAATCCAAATATATTTGAGGCGGGCAGAAGGAAATGAAAGGACATCAGTGTTCTTATTACATTCTTCCTCAGAAGGTTTGCCCAGACTATTTAAATGTGTACCCTTGAATTTGTGAGGAGATTTTTTTTTGCTTTGTTTGTTTATTTGCAGTACATGAGTTCATTATCTTTAGAATGAAAGGTTATGTGTATTGCACACAAGGTCATGTGTCCTACTTATAGGGTTATTTCAGCCTCTTTATTTTAGTTCCCTTTGGTTGTGTGTACCCAACATAAAGTGAGATGCAGATCTGGCAGGTTTCCAGGGAACTTGATTAATGTAGATTGCCAAAAATGTGTATTTCAGCCCCCCAAATGGAAAATATCAGCTTGGCAAGATGATTACAGAATAATTATTATGGTGATAATTAATTATAGTATTAAATATAGTAGCTGTGTTTTGATTTTCAGTCATGTCCTACTTTTCATGACCCTATTTGTGGTTTCTTAGCAAAGATACAGAAGTGATTTGCTATTTCTGTCTCTAGCTCATTTTATAGGTGAGGAAACTGAGGCAAACAGGGTTAAGTGACTTGCTCAGAGTCACACAACTAGTAAGTGTCTGAGGCCGGATTTGAACTCAGGAAGATGAGTCTCTTGACTCCAGGCTCAGCGCTCTATCCACTGCACCACCTAGTTGCCCTAATATCTATAGTAATAGATTTTAATTGATGTTACCATACCAAATACTCATAATCTGCCAGCTGAGTGAAATGAAAAACTTTTGAAATTCAAAGAAGCCAAGATGAGGTATGCGTCATCCCCATCATACTGTCTGTGCTTGAGTTGTACCAGGAATGCTTTTAGTGAACTGATAGGATATAAGCTTATAATCCTAATTCTTTTATTCAGCTACAAAAAGTAGTTATTGTATTTCTCTGGGCAATAGACTATAGAACATAAACTATAAGAGAATAATAGCCGGGGCAGCTAGATGGCGCAGTGGTTAAGGCGCCGACCCTGGATTCAGGAGTACCTGAGTTCGGATCCGGCCTCAGACGCTTGACACTTGCTGGCTGTGTGACCCTGGGCAAGTCACTTAACCCCAATTGCCTCACTAAAAAAAAAAAAAAAGAATAATAACAGGATTTGTTTAGGACCTTGTCTATCTGAACTCCATCAAATAAGATGAGAAGAATGGTTTTTTCTGTGTAATAATAACAATAATCATTATTGATTTAATAAATTTATTAATTATTCTAATAATTTATCTTGTTTATATTTCTCTTACTGCTTTACAAAGAACTTTCCTTAAGGTCAGAAACATAAGAATATTATTCCCAGTGTATGGATGAGGAAACTGAGGCACAGAGAGGTTAAGCAATTTGCTCAAAGTTACACAGCTAGCAAATGAAAGAACCAGGACTTGATTCCAGGGCTCCAAGTTCATTACTCTACACCATCGCTCATGTCAAGTTCTTAGGATCATAATATCATGTGTAGATTTAGAGCTTGAAGTAACTATTGGAGTTTATCCAGTCCAGGGCTTCTTAAACTTTTTCTACTCTTGACCCCTTTTTGCCTGAGAAAATTCTATATAACTCCAGCTATATAGGTATATAAAATAGATATACATAACCTTTTACTGTTGCCAAATTTTTATGACCCCCTACCCCCACAGGTACACAACCCCTTTTGGGGTCACGACCCATAGTTTAAGAAACTAGGATCTAGTCTAACCTCCTTATTTAATAGATGAGGAGAGTTTATATATTATAGACCAGGTCTTAGAGATGGTTGTTCTTTTGTTATCGGAGTATAGATCCCCCCAAAAAATCAAAATGCAAAAAGATCCGTTTCAAGTCATATAAAACATTACTCTTTTCATAGGATGAACATTTTCTTTTCCTTTTTTTTTTTTTTTGAGGCAGTGTTAAGTGACTTTCCCAGGGTCATACAGCTAGTAGATATATGAGGTCCACTTTGAACTCAGATCCTCCTGACTCCAAGGCTGGTACTCTACACACTGTGCCACCTAGCTGCCCCTTAAGGAAGACCATTCTCTAAGAACATAACTGTGTAGAGCCATGTGCCAGATGCTAAGGAAAATATAAATAAGACATAGCTCCTGTCCTTGTAGAGTTTTCATTCTAGCAGTGAAATGTTGTACAGTGAAGTGGAAGGCAATGAACTGTAGTCAGAAGACCTGTGTTCAAATTCTGGCTCTGTTACTTGCTAGCTGTGTGCCCCTGGGAAAGTCATTTCACCTCTCTGAGTCTGTTTCCTCATCTGTATAATGGGGATGATGTTATTTATGCTACCAACCTTGCACTGATGGTGTAAGGTGCTGGGAGAAATCCTTGGAGAAAAGGCATCCAGTTGAGAGGATCAGAGGCTTACTGAAGGAGGTATATATGGAATGGACTGTTCTATCTGATTGAGTAGAATTTTAATAATCTAAGCCAGGGATTTGGTGTGAGAGGGGAAAAGAAGAGTTTACTGTCTAAATTTCAGATATATTTTGAGTCTTTGAGTGTACAGAGTAGCGGTGTTATGTATTTTTATTAATAGATTTTGGAGCATGCCATCAACCTACTGAAGAGAACAAAATTTGCATCTGGTGTGATGTGGAAATGTCAAATTGTATAGCATTCCAGATAAATTAAGCCTCCAAGATTTAAAGTCATTTTTATGACATGCATACAGAACCTATTTTTAATTCTAGTTTATTACCTTATCATTTAAATCAGGAGAAAAAAATTGTTGAAGGCCCCACCAGTGCACAAATTCAGTTGCATTACACATCAGACTGTGCCCTCATGGACACAATGATTTAGATAAATATTTAGTCTTACAGTGAGATGGGCACTAAAGTGTTTACTACCTTGTCACCCCTTGCAAGAATTACAATGAAGCCCATTTCTTTAAAAAATGATTATGTAAATTCTCCTCCCAAATTAGTTCTCCAATGTTTCAAGATTTTGTTTATTTTTGATTTAATAACTCCATATAAGCCTACAATAGATTTCTTTACTAATTTTTTCCCACTCCAGTAACTTGCAAATGTCTGAATCAATGCTTCTCAAATGTCAGCTACACAATAAAAACTAAACCAAAAACTTAATAAGAGAAACAATTGTTGAGCAAGTAAAAACTGATGTACAAATTTAAATGAAAAAAAAAAGTTTTATCGCAGCCATAAAGCAAGGTGGCTGTAAAATTATCAATGTATGTGGGCTTATTTATACTAATTTGTACACCCTTGTTTATGTATATGATCCACAAAACAAGTTCTTAACTGAAAACTTATATACTTAAGCCATTTCTCACTGGCTTCAAATGTTAAAGTGGTTCTTGAGTAATTAAATATGTTTGTTTTTTTCCCCCTGAAGGTGAAGGAAAAAGGGGACAGACTTCATATGACTGGTAGTAAACCCCTATTATGGAGTATTCCTTCCCCAATGCAGCTTTCTAATTCACTTATAATTTATAGTCTTTAGGAGTTACTTAGAACTCTAAGTAAGAGCTTGAGCGATTTGCCCAGAGTTGCACATGTAGTATGTGTCAGTCCAGATCTGAACCACGGTCTGTATTCGAAAGCCAGCCCTCTGTGGACTATGCCGTGCTGTCCTTCATTTGGACTAAATCGATCCAAACAGAGGCTGCATTTTTCTTTCCAAATGTGGATAAAACCACATGTGGGTTTTAGAACTTTTAAAATAATTTAATAATAAAATAAAATATATTGTATATTAAAATAATATTATAATATAACGTAATAATAAAATAAAATAGACTTTGATAATTTTTAAATGACATGCTAATATATTTGGTTTTCTTTTTAAAGAAATTTCATTTTAGGGGCACAACTATGTTCTTGGAAAACTGAACTAGTCTCCATTACAAGCACACACCTTACACTTCCCCACTTTTGTACTTTTGTCATTTGGTTCCCTCTACTTTCTTTTTTTTGTTTGTTTTTTGTTTTTGTGGGACAGTTGGGGTTAAGTGACTTGCCCAGGGTCACACAGCTAGTACCTGTTAAGTGTCTGAGGTCGGATTTGAACTCAGGTCCTCCTGAATCCAGGGCCAGTGCTCTATCCACTGCGCCACCTAACTGCCTGTTCCCTCTACATTTGATACCCTCTCTCCCAGCCTTGGCAATTCTTGCCCATCCTTTACAGCCCAATTCAAAAACCACCTCTCCAAGAAACTCTTCCTTTCCCTTTCTCCTCCTTTTCCCCCAATGTTGGTAATGACCTTTTCCTCCTTCAGGTCCCCCATAGCATTTTGCTAAGATTTTCTATCACACACTTGTCATGAAATCTACATATTATGGTTCTTTCTGTGCACATGAGATCCTCCCCTAGATTATAAATTCTAGGAAGAACGGCACAATGTCTTATCTAAATTTTCCAGTCCTTCTATCTCCTGTGTACATAAAAAGCCACTTAATCAATGAATTGAATTAAATTTGGGTGTGACATCTTCAGACCAATTTTCAGTAAATTATCTGATCATGGATTTGGAGTTGGAAGGAAACTCAGAGATTATCTAGTTCAACCCTCTCACTTTAAAGATGAGGAACTGAGACCCAAAGAACGTATGACTTGCCCAAAGTCACAAAGGGAGTAAGTAGCACAGTCAGAATTTGAATCCAGGCCCTGTAATTCAAAAGCCTGCAATAATTCCACTGCACTATGCTGCCTTTAAAGTTTATTTTATGGGTGGCTGAAATTATTTGAACAGAATTTTATTTTTGTTTTTGCTATCATCTGACATCCTCTTTCTGCTTCACTTAAAAAGGAGAATATATATAAGCTCTACAACACTTCATAGAAATTCAGTCCCCTGTATTATTAGAATATGTGTGTGTATGTGTCTTTTGGAGAAGTAGTAATATTGTGGCAGTCTTTGAATCACAGATACAAAGTGCGTTCACTGTTGGCAGAGAAGGCTGGTGTGAGCTTTAAATATTTGTCACTATTCTAGCTACCAACCACAGGTAACAACACAGAAAGACTTACAGGACTGTTTTCTGCACAGTGATCAGCTATGCTCTCTTGAGTACAAGGCAGCATGGTCTCTGAAAGAAAAACAGATTTTACCTGTTTGTTCATGGACAGGTCAGGTGGCTCAGGAACTATAAAGACTGAGCGCTAGGAAGGTGGTTTTTTTTTTTCTTTTTTTTTTTTTTTTTTCTGCATGAAACAAAACCACCCTCTCCATAGAGGTAAGAGGAAGCTTTTCACTGAGTCTCCAGTGTGGCCTGACATCATCAATATGGGGCACTGCTAGGGATGGCCACACCTTGCTGAAAGTATGGTCGATGTGGTTATGGTTATGATCTAAGAGGAGAGAAGAAAGGGGACATTCACCTGAAGGTTTGTAAGAACCTAGGCAATTGTTCCCCCCTGAAAACAATCATGAAGGATTCCCTGCTGTCAAAAAGTTTATAATTCTACTTAGGGAAGTGGATTTGTCAAGGTGAGAAATACTGCGGGCGCGTACCCAGAGAGGGAGTGAAGTGATAACAGAGAGATCCAAACCCTTAGGAATGAGTTAGGAGAATAAGAATAGTAACTTCTGGGAAGAAGTCAGCAGCAGTAGCACCTGTGCTGAGCCTAGGGACTCTGAAAGGCAGAGATGAGTAAGGAGTTTTTTCCAAGCAGGGCAGATGGCTTGTGGGAATTGAGTCATACAATCTCAATTTTGTCAAGAACGATATGTAAAGGTTGCAAAGAGACCAATATTAATTTGATGCAAGGAAAAAACAAACTTCCTGACAATTAGAGCTATGCCAAAATGTAAGCTGTAGAGAAGGGACAGAATGGCAAGTTTGGGGAGAGGGTAATCCAGTTTGGCTGGAACACAAGGTGTATGAAAGGGAGTAGGTGAAAAGGGTTAATTGTTGTTGACTTTTTATATGTACACACTTTGCCAAACTAGATTTACAAACTTTTGAGCCCATGTTTTACACTTCTATGCTTCTCTAAAAAATTAAGGCGGTATTATTTATCAAGCATAGCAAAATGCTTGATAAATAAATAATGAATGAAATCCTTTAAAATCAGTTAATTAGGTATATATAAACAGCTATTCATCCCCCTAAGGCTATTAAGCAATTTGGTGTTAAGGGGGCATATTCCCTAAATTCTGGCGATTACAAAAAGGTCATCATTGATCACTAGGAGACCATGTGGGTTCATTAAGAATAAATCAGTGCAGGGGGCAGCTAGGTGGTGTAGTGCATAAAACACCAGCCTTGGATTCAGGAGGACCTGAGTTCAAATTCGACCTCAGACACTTAACACTTACTAGCTATGAGACCCTGGGCAAGTCACTTAATCCTAATTGCCCCGCCCCCCCCAAAAGAATAAATCAGTGCAAACTAACTTCTAGTTATACTAGTGTAGCAGCAAAATGATACAGATATTTGTGATTGACTAAGGCTGTAAACAGAGCCTCTCATAACTTTATGATTAATGGATCAAAGTCACTTTGGAGGAAGATTTATAGTGTCATAGTCCAGGACTCTGTCCTCATCCCTATTCTGTTCAAAAATGTTTATCAGTGATTTAAAGTCATAGAAGACATAATTATCAGATATGCAGCTGACATAGACTGGGGGGAAATTGCTAGGATAGATTAAAAAAATCTATAAAAATAGATAAGATCGGGGGCAGCTAGGTGACGCAGTGGATAAAGTACCTGCCCTGAATACAGGAGGACCTGAATTCAAGTGCGGTCTCAGATACTTGACACTTATTAGCTGGGTGACCTTGGGCAAGTCACTTAACCCTCATTACCCTGGGGAAAAGAAAAAGATAAGATTGAGGTTCAGAAAGAATCCAATCAGCTAGACAGAACAAAACTAACAGAGAAGCAATGTTGTTTGGTAGAAAGAATACATGATGCATATATAACCTATATATAAGATTGGTTGCTGGCTTGGGGAGGGAGAGAGGGAGAAAAATTTATAAAGTATAAAAGTATAAAAATTTTATAAAATATAAAATCTTATTTAAAAAAGAATGTTGAGTTTAATGTGATTGTACATGTATAACCTATATCAGATTGCTTTCTGTCTTGGGGAAGGGGGAGGGAGGGAGAAAAATTTGGAATTAGAAATCTTATGAAAACAAATGTTGAAAACTATCTTTATATGTAACTGGAAAATAATAAAATACTTTTATGATTTAAAAAATTTAAAAACAAAAAAGACAAATGTTGAAAACTAAAAAAAAGAATAGAAAAGAAAGAATACATGGTTAATCATTGTCCCAACCACTATTTGAAGAGGGTTATTAGATATGCTTCACTTCAGTCCTAAATTCACCCTATGGAATTCTTTTCCTCCTCACCAGCTGCCTTGCCACTGTAAGGATAGTCTTCTTTTCCCTCCATCCTGTTCAGCTTCCTTTTGTTGTCTTCCCCCATTAGAATGTCAACTTCTTGAAGGCAAGGACTTGTATTTGCTTTTTTTTTTTTAATAGCAGGGACAGCCAGGTGGCCCTGGAGTTAAGAGGACCTGAGTTCAAATTTCACCTCAGACACTTACTAGTTTTGTGACCCTGGACAAATCACTTAATCCTAATTGCCTCTTCCAGAACGAAGGACAAACAACAGATTTCTTATATTTGTATTCCCAGAGTTTTAGCTCACTGGTTTAGACTAGTAAACCTCTTGTCTTGTCTTGTCTTGTCTTGTCTTGTCTTGTCTTGTCTTGTCTTGTCTTGTCTTGTCTTGTCTTGTCTTGTCTTGTCTTGTCTTGTCTTGTCTTGTCTTGTCTTGTCTTGTCTTGTCTTGTCTTGTCTTGTCTTGTCTTGTCTTGTCTTCCCTTCCCTTCCCTTCCCTTCCCTTCCCTTCCCTTCCCTTCCCTTCCCTTCCCTTCCCTTCCCTTCCCTTCCCTTCCCTTCCCTTCCCTTCCCTTCCCTTCCCTTCCCTTCCCTTCCCTTCCCTTCCCTTCCCTTCCCTTCCCTTCCCTTCCCTTCTCTTTTTCCTTCCTTCCTTCTTTCCTTTCAGTCTGTCCGTCCATATATCTATTTGTTTTTCTGTCTATATTTGTCCAAGTATCTGGGTTCTAATTGTGGCTAAGCCATTATTGAATATTTGCCCTTGTCCAGGTCACCTCAACAATCTTATCCTTTTTTCCTAATCTGTGATAGATTATCTTTAAGATTCTGTGATTTTATGATTCTCTCAAGATGAAAATTAATGGGAATAGGTGTAAAGTTTTTACTTGGCTTTAAAGAATCAAGTACAAGTTGGAGGAAATTCAGTTAAAAAATACATTTGAAAAAGACTTTAGTTGACTCTGAAACTCAGTCCCCAGTCAATGGCATTTCATAACTATCAAAAAAGCTTAATTAGGCTAAATTAGCAGAAGTATGGAGCAGCTAGGTGGCACTGTGGATAGAGTGCCAGGCCTGGAGTCAGAAAGAACTGAGTTTAAATCTGGCCTCAGATACTTAGTAGCTGTGTGACCCTGGGTAAGTCACTTAAATTCTGTTTGCCTTAGTTTCCTCATCTGCCAAATGAGCTGGAGAAGGAAATGGCAAAGCACTCCAGTATCTTTGCCAAGAAAACCCCAAATGGGGTCACAGAGTCAAATATGACTAATCACCTAAACAACAAAAGAAAAAGTACAGTAAAGAGAACAAGCAGGGCAGCTAGGTGGCGCAGTGGATAGAGCACCAGCCCTGGAGTCAGGAGTACCTGAGTTCAAATCCGACCTCAGACACTTAACACTTACTAGCTGTTTGACCCTGGGCAAGTCACTTAACCCCAATTGCCTTAAAAAAAAAAAAGAGAGAGAGAACAAGCTAGCTAATAATGTCTGTTAAGTGACGGACACTGTGCTAAAAATATAAATAAAAACAGAGAGTTCCTGCCCTCTTTAAGCTTACAGACTATTGGGAGATGACTACACACACACACACACACACACACACACACAAGAAGCTGAAAAGCAGCAAATGGAGAAGATACTAGCAGGAGGGAGAGTTTCAAAGAGGTACAAAAGCAGTCTAGCTGGTGGGAAGTAGTCCCACAGGGACTCTGTCAAACAACTTTTGTATTATTTTGATGCAGTTCAGGGTACCACGTTTTAAGAGAAGCACCCAATCCTCAGTGGACGAGGAGGAGTCAGAAAGCTATTTCCTAGGAATGACGTTTGAAGGCAATAGTACTGTTTAAGTAGAAAAACAGAAGATTTAGGAAGTACAACAATCTCTAACCGTTTGAAGAGCCAACATCTGGAAGGACAGGACTTTATGTTGCTTTATAAGGTAAAAAACTAGAACCAGCGAGCACAAGTTATGATGAGGTAGATTCTGACCCATAAGGGAGTGAGGTACAGTGGATAGAGAGCTGTTGTTGTTTGTCCTTCATTCTCAAAGAGGACCATGACATTAGGGTAATGTCATAACTTGCAGGGAATTGGATTTAAGTGATCTAAATTGATGATTCTTTGGTATTCTGAATGAGTGGAGTAGGATGAATATAATTAAAGAATGTATTTGAAGAGTAACCACTGGCCCTCAGGCTGCCCTGGGCTAAATACCCCAGGTTTTTTGGAGTTCTGAATATGGACTCTTATGAAGGTGGAAGTTCAAGGAGAAAATGTTTCTTTTCTTCATTTTTTTTTTGTCCAAATATTTCATCAGTGTAAGAAGCTCCTTATAAGGAAACAATCTCTACTAATGAAGATTAGTAACTCTAGTACACCTTGCAGCCTTAGACAATTTCCTGGGGCACTGAAAAATTAAGTGATTTTCATAGGGTGATAAAACTAGTATGTGTTGGACAGAGAACTTGAACCTAGATCTTTCTTACACTGATGCTGGGTATCCATCCATTACAGAATACTATGTCACATGCTACTCCTTTTCATGGCTAGTGGAAGACATGGATTTCATACAGTTAACTTTTCTCTCCTTGACCTGTTTTACAGGTCATTTGTTTTTGTTTTTTTGTTGTTTTGGTTTTGGTTTGGTTTTGGTTTGGTTTTGGGTTTTTTTGTTGTTTTGGTTTTTTTTTTAGTGAGGCAATTGGGGTTAAGTGACTTGCCCAGGGTCAAACAGCTAGTAAGTGTTAAGTGTCTGAGGCCGGATTTGAACTCAGGTACTCCTGACTCCAGGGCCAGTGCTCTATCCACTGTGCCACCTAGCTGCCCCAGGTCATTTGTTTTTGACAAGTCAAGAAAAGATCATTTGAGATTCAACAGACAATTGCTTTTGATATGTTCTTCTATTTTTTCAATCCTTTTATTTCATTCTAAGATTTCCTTTTGTCTCCCAAAGTCATGGGGATCTGTTTGTTCCATTCGAATATCAGGAGTCTGTTACTTGGGTAAGATTTTCTACCTTCTATTGTAAACCACTTATTCTCCTTCCAGTTGCCTTTCAGACATCTTCAACTGAATGTCCAAGAAGATATCTTAAACTCAACATGTCTAAAACTGAACTTATTATCCTCCAGGGCTCTTATTTCATTATCTCTTGTCTCCTTTTTTTCTTTCTTCCTTCCTTTCTTTTTTTTTTGTGAGGCAGTTGGGGTTAAGTGACTTGCCAAGGGTCACACAGCTAGTAAGTGTCAAGTGTCTGAGGCTGGATTTGAACTCAGGTCCTCCTGACTCCAGGGCCAGTTCTCTATCCACTGTGCCACCTAGCTGCCTCTCTTGTCTCTTTTCTTCCAGATAATCTTGTAGTCCTTGTGTTTAAGCCATTTTTTTCTCGGTGACTCTACCTTAGTTGTTGTAGACTCTCTTGATCCATAGTATTTCTTCATAGTGTTTGGTTATCTTCTATTAGCTCATAACTCTAAGCTCAGTTCCTAATGTGACAGTTTAGTGCCAGGACCAGGCTTCATCCCCTCCCATATTTTTTGATAGTTAGTCAATAAACATTTATGAAGCACCCACTATGGGCTAGTCACTGTGCTAAGGGCTGGGGATATGAACAAACATGAGAGATAGTTCCTGTTCCCAAGGAGTTCACAATCTAAATGAGGAAACAATCAAACAAATATGTACAAATAAGTTATAGAATAAGCATTGGAATTCAAAGAGATTGGGAAAGACTTCTTATAGAAGATAGGATTGTAGGGACAGCTAGGTGGCGCAGTGGATAAAGCACTGGCCCTGGATTCAGCAGGACCTGAGTTCAAATATGACCCCAGACACTTGACACTTACTAGCTGTGTGACCCTGGGCAAGTCACTTAACCCTCATTGCCCCACCAAAACCAAAACAAAACAAAAAAAGAAGATAGGATTCTAGTTGGGATTTGAACAAAGCCAGAGGAGATGAGGAAAGAGAGCATTCCAGGCATGGGGGACAGTAAGAGAAAGTGCCTGGAGCCTAGAGATGGAATGTCTTGTTCAGGATACAACGAGGAGGCCAGTGTTACTGGATCAAAGAGTATCTGGGGGAGTGTAAGGTGTAAGGAGACTAGAAAGGCAGAGAAGTGAGGCCAGGTTAACACCAAACAGAGGATTCAGTCTGTGATCCTGAGAGTGACAGGGTGTCACAGGAGTTTATGGAGTAGAGGGTGACATGTTCGCACCTGCATTTTAGGCAAATCCCTTTGGCAGCTGAAGGGAAACGCTTGTGACAAGCAGACCAACCACTGCCGGGCTATTTAAATAGTACAAGCATGAGGTGATGAGAGGCTGTGCAAAAGTGCTGACAATAGAAATACTGCCAAGGTGAAATCAACAGGCCTTGGCAACAGATCCGATATGGAGAAGGTGAGAGATAGGAGTGGAGAATGTTGCCAAGTCTAGGTGACTGGGAAGATGATGAAACCTTCAACAGTAATGGGCAAGTTTGGCAGTGGGGAGAATTTAGGAGGAAAGATAATGAATTCAGCTTTGGACATGTTGAGTTTACAATGTCTTCTTGGACATCTAGTTGGAGATGTCTGAAAAGCAGTTGGGGATATGATACTGGAGGTGAGAAGAGAGGTTAGGGCAGGATAGGTAAATTTGGGAATCATATGGGGCAGCTCGGTGGTATAGTAGATAGAGAGCATCAACCCTGGAGTCAGGAGAACCTGAGTTTAAATCTGGCCTCAGATACTTGCTAGCTGTGTGACCTTGGACAAGTCACTTAACCCCAGTTGCCTCCCCCCAAAAAAGAGAATCACCAGCATAAAGACAATAACTCAATCCACCAAGATCACCAAGTAAAGTAGTATAGAGGGAGAAGAGTAGAGGATCCAGAACAAAAAACCCTTGTGGGACAATTACTGTTAGAGTACATGATGAGAATAAAGGGACCACAAAGGAAATTGTGAAGAAGTGGCAAAATAGGTAGGAGAACCAGGAGAGAATGGTGTCCCAAAAACCTACTCAGGAGAAAATATAAAGGAGAAAAGTGTAATGAACAGTAACCAAGAAGAATGATGATTGAGAAAAGGTCATTGGATCTGGGGGGGGGAGGCAGTTGGGGTAAAGTGACTTGTCCAGGGTCACACAGCTAGTAAGTATCTGAAGGTGAATCTTCCTGACTCCAGGTCTGGCCCTCTTTTAGGAAGTCTTGGTCTGGATGAAGATACTTAGTCTAATTTCACTTTGGATTTCTTGGTCTGGTGCTGCTTTTTTGATCTTTGCTGAGGGACACGTGGTAAGGCTAGACTCCTCGTTGGCTTCTCACACTGACATCATAACTAGGAGCAATGGGATACCCTTTTGAGATGAAAGAAGAAGATTGACCAAAAGGCATCTTTAGTCTGTGTCTATTCAGAAACATAATTAGATTACTGCATTTTTTTTCTTTTCATAGTTGACACCTTCATTCTTCTGTCTTTATGGGAAGTGTCTGCCTTTTTCTCTGATTTCAGTTCTTTTAAAAGGATGTGATCTACACTTTTGGAAGACACAGTTGGCATTAATGCTTCCTCTGGCAAACTATGTTGGTCAACAGAGTTTTATTGGGCATGAACTGTATTTGAACCTGTGGCAGGTTTTGCATGGGTTAATCATTAAACCTTGCCAGCAATAAAACGTGAAGACTCCACCCTCCAATAAACATGGAGGCTTTTCGAAGTGGGAGGTGTTGTTCATATATGTTATTTTCAGAAACCCTACAAAAGACAGATAACCACTCTTGCTGTCACAAGTAAGTCAAAGTCTCTGAGATGCTTCCTTGAACTCAAAGATAATGTGATTATAAGCCCACATAATCAAAGACTATGGCCCCATCAAAGACAAGAGACTAGCTCTGAGATGCTGTTCTTTGTCTATTTAAATTTCTTTTCCCCCATTTCTCGTTCCTAAAACTTGGTCTCAGAAAGAGGTAGACAGTCTAATGATTAAGCAATGCAACAAGTTAATATTCTCTTCTCTTCTATTCTATAGAAGACAATAACCCTCCTCTGTACTCTTCTGATATAGATTTTTTTTTTCAAGTGAAGAAAGTTTCATGTAGATATCTCTGAATGTTATGACTGGATTTGTTTGTTTTCCTGTGTTGTTTTGTTTTGTTTTGTTTTTAATTCTGATTCAGACCTGTGGTTTTATTCGTATAGAGACTACCCATGATGAAACTCCCACTACTGATGAAGATGGCCAACTATTATGAAATTTTTAGACTTAGAGATTTGTCTGTTACACTGAGAAGTTAAGTGACTTGTCCAGGGTCACACAGCCACTATGTATCAGAAGCAGGACTTAAACTCAAGTCTTTCTGACTTGGAAGCCAACCCTCTATCTACTCTGTAATAGTGCCTCTTTATTAAGATACTCAATTATCATCCTGAAATAATATAATTTCAGGTAGAGCAACACAAGTCAAACTAGTAGAATGGATAGGACATTGGATTTAATAGTCAGGAGACCTTTATCTTATTTCTTTTTTGTTATTATTCAGTAATTTTTCAGTCCTGTCCAACTCTTTCTGACTCCATTTGGGGTTTTCTTGGCAAAGATCCTAAATTGGTTTGCCTTTTCATGCTCCAGTGGTTTAAGAGGAACAGGTTCAGTGACTTGCCCAGGGTCATACCACTAGTAAGTGTCTGAGGTCAGATTTAAACTCAGGTCTTCCTGACTCCAGACTTAGGGCTCAATCCACAGCACCACCTAGCTGCCTCCATCCTAGCTTTGCTTTTCCCTGACTATGTGACCTTTTGCCAGTCACTTCATTGGGGGGGTGGGGTTGGTTTCGTCATCTATAAAGTAAAGGAATGGTACAAGATGTATTCAAAGGTCCTTTTCATCTCTATGATTCACATGGTTAATGATAAACCATATTTCAGTGAAAGAAATATGTTCATATTTGACTATATTGAGACCTAAACTAAAACAGACCTCTGATTTTGACCTTTTTATAAACCATGTTCTCTATTTAAAAAAAAAAATGTTTTCTTTAGCTTTCTTGGCTACAGTTGGAACATTTGATCATAGGTGGCCTTTTTTTTAGTCCATTATTACACATTTAATAACTCTGCTTGGTTTTTCCATTGCTTGATCCACATACATCATTTTTAAATTGATGTCAATCTTGGTTGGCCTTTAGCAATAAATGCTTGTGAACCGTAATGAGATTTTTTCCAAAAATGCTTTGCGATAGCTAATACATTGCTCAAAATACACTGGAGTCATTTCTGTAATACAAGTCTCAAATTGTAAGTTGTTTCTGTGCATCAGAGCTTCCAAGAAATTCAATTTAGCTCTGCAGTTTTTAACCTGATTAATTTTTCTATTCAAATCTCTTCAGATGGCTTCCATTGATACATTGTACATAATGAAAGGTGAGGGAATGTTCTTTACAATCTGCCTGGCTATTATGAGTCATAGCAATGCCCTGTTTCTTCCAGTAAGTCCGTCTTCACTAATCATACATAGGTGTTGCTGCACTGTCTCTACCCTCCACTTACCTAAAATACTTTGATCAGTTACAGGTTTCCTAAAAACCACTTCTGTTGTGGAAGAATGACAACTATTACCCAGACAGACACAGGCGCCAAAGCTGTTCTTTATTCCTATTGGTCATTTCTTCTTCACAAATTCCAGGGGTTTGGCTTAATAAATACCTCTTGATGAATTGATTGGAATTATAATGTATTAATTTATAGTCTCAGCCAACAATCAACAAGCATTTATTAAGCACTTAGTCTATTCCAGACATTGGGCTGAGCAATGGAGATGCAAAAACAGAACCTTAGTTCAATCTGTAGCTAACTGAATATACAAATGCATTTTCAGCTCTTCCTAGTAGAGCTTCCTATGCTCTCCCTTTGTAGAGGGCCCCCAAATTTGCATTTTTTTCTTCAGCTGTTCAGCCTGGTTTCCAGGAAACCTCACTTCTCTCCCAGGAAAAGCTGATCACCTGAAATCTTATCATATGCAGATTGACTCAGTTTTTGATACTCAGCAACTTCTCAACTTCCTCAATTGCCTCTCCCCATTGTTTGAAGGGCTAAAGGATTGAAGCAAGAAACTCCTCACAAAGCTTTCCTTTATAAAGGGTTTTTTGGTCCTTGTTCAGTCATTTCAATCCTGTCTGATTTTTTATGACCCTATTTGAGGTTTTCTTGACAAAGATACTGGAGTGGTTTGCCATTTCCTTCTCCAGATCATTTGGCAGATGAGGAGACAGGCCAGCAGGGTTAAATGACTTCCCCAAGGTCATACAGCTAGTGAGTAAATTAAGTTTCTGGGGGATCAGAACTCAATTCTTTCTAACTCCAGGCCCTGTACTTTATCCACTGCACCACCCAACTGCCCTCAGCTTGAGTATTCACACCTTGTCAATACTCTCAATTGCTTCAGCTTCTCTAACTGGAAAGCAGAAGCAGAATAATAAAAAGATCCTCCCTTGGCGTTCAATCATTTTTCAGTCATGTCCAACTCTTCATGACCCCATTTGAGTTTTCTTGGCAGAGATGCTGGAGTTGGTTTTCCATTTCCTTCTCCAGCTCATTTTACAGATAAGGAAACTGAAGCAAACAGGTTTAAATGACTTGCCCAGGGTTGTTGTTGTTTTTGTTGTTGTAGTCTGTCCTTCATTTTTTTTTTTTTTTTAGTGAGGCAATTGGGGCTAAGTGACTTGCCCAGGGTCACACAGCTAGTAAGTGTTAAGTGTCTGAGGCCGGACCTGAACTCAGGTACTCCTGACTCCAGGGCCGGTGCTCTATCCACTGCGCTACCTAGCTGCCCCCTGTCCTTCATTTTCAAAGAGGACTATGACATCGGGGTGATGTCATGACTTACAATGAACTGGATTTAAGTGAAGAAAGGCTGTGCAAAGTCACCAGCCTCACTCTCTCCTCTGAAGCTATCTGGATCCAGTGGCAAGATATACATCAGGACAACTGGAGATGACCCTGGATGTTTAAGGCAGTTGGGGTGAAGTGACTTGCCCAGGATCACACAGCTAGTGAGTGCCTGAGGCCAGATTTGAATTCTAGGCTTGGCAGAACTACCTAGCTGTCCTTATCATTGCCATAGCCAGAGCAAAACTGGTATCATTATCTGCATTGAGTATCATCAGTCTTCATGCTCCACCTTATCACCATTTCCCCAGGAAGCTCATTATTGGGAAAAACTCATTATCCTGTAAGATCTCATCTGCCTTGTTATTCTGCTTCATCACTAACCTGGGGCCCCTCTGATTGAAGGAGCTGTGAACTCTAAAACCTCTATTTAAGGTGAGAGTTCAGCTCAGAACTTCATTTCTTAACTGGCTGCACTGCTCTGGGACACCTCTGACCTCTCCATCATTTCCCCGTCTGGCAAGTACCATTTCCAAACCTTTTCAACTTCTTTTTGTGTTGTCTTCCTCCATTAGATTGTAAACTTCTTGAGTTTACAGGGGCTGTCTTTTTTTTTTTTTTTTTGTACTTGGTATTCCCAAATGTCTGGCAAATAGTAAGCTTTTCATAAATGTTTATTGACTATCTCCATTGTCACAAAGCAAGCATTCTTTTAATGATGACTCCTATTCATTAGAGACAGTCCCTACCCTCGAACCTTGCCCACTTTTTTTGTTTTTTGTTTTTGTTTTCAAAGAAGAGGAGGGGAGAAGGCAAAGTTTGTGAAGATTGATTGAAAGTAAGATGCCAATAATGGTTGACAGTAGATGGGGCAGGAATGTGCAGATTATTAAGAATGGCACATTCCAAAGCCCTTTCCTATGGGATGCTCTTCTCACTAGTGGAGATCAATGCCCCAAGGCCAAGCATGGGGTGTTCAAAGTTGGCAAGAGCCTTAGAGAAGAGAAATTTGCTTTCAGGCCTTTCTTTCTTTCTAAGTAATAAACATTTTTATTTATAGTTTTGGGTTCCAATTTTTATTCCTCCTTCCTCCCTTCCCTCCCCCTTCCCTTAGGCAACAAACAATCAGATATGGGTTATACATGTATGATTATGTAAAACATTGCCATATTAGTCATTTTGTAAAAGAAAACATGAATTAAAAAGAATGAAAGAAAGTGAAAAATAGCATGCTTCAGTCTGTTCCATCAATATCAGTTCTTTCTTTGGAGGTGTAGTAGGACCCTAAGAAATCCTATCCCTATCTCACTACCTAGAGAATTCAGAGAACTTCCTCTTGGGTAAGATCTGCAACTGTCTCTTTGTGGAGCTGAGTTATCTTGTTCCCAAAGGGAGAACTCCTTCACTCTGTATTATCTAGTACATATTCTATATATACCTTATCTGATTTCTGTTTTACTGTTGACTTGGATCAATGGGTTGCTTTGCTCCCCCCATATGTGTTCATCATAGAACTGGAATTTGATGGGGATTCAAGCCTCTGTCCTGCTTCCCCCAGTAAAGAAACAACAATCAACATAGGAGAAAAATTTGGAACTAAAAATCTTATGTAAATAAATGTTGAAAACTATCTTTACGTGTAACTAGAAAATAATAAAATACTTTTCTGACTTAAAAAAAGAAACAACAATCAGAAATTTACCTTGAACCTGAAAACTATATCTCTTAGACTAGCAATAAGTTAAGTGAGCGGATAGATATAATTCTACCCCCTCCATAGGTCAGGGTATTCATCCAGACAATTTTTTTAAAGGAGAACATTTATTTAGGACATTTTTGTTCATCAATCTAAAGAAACTAAAGCTTGAGCCTAATACTTATGTTTAATATAACCACGCATATTTTAAATGGCCTGTCCTGAGAATAAATTTAAAATACAAGGCCACATTAGGGAGGAGTTCTATGAGTATACTGTTAGAAGTCCCAAAAGCTGGTCCTAGGGGAACATGACTCAAAAGCTTTCCTTGTGGCTGTAGGGTCTAATGTTGTAAGGGTTAGAAAGCTGACCCTGGGTGCTAATTGAGTTTTCCTTTTTGCTATAGGGCAGAAGAGAGTAGAACCGAGGTCTGGGTTCAAAATGTGCAAAGTCAGCACAACCTTCCAAACACATGAAGCCAATGGAGCTAATAAGATAAATGGTCCACCAATGGCATCTGGAAGCTACCTTAGTCAGTTACTTCTGGCTTGAGTGGGAAAAATTACTTCAAAGGGTGAGCAGGACTTAATGCTGATGCCTAGTTGTGGCAGGAGCTTTGCATTTTGACAGCTGATACAGCCTTTTTCTTCTTCTTTTTTTGAAAAATTATTTATTTTAAGCATTCTATTTTACTTTTGAGTTCCAAATTCTTTCTTTCTCTCTCACCTCTCTCCCACCTATCCATTGATGAGAAGGCAAGCAAAATTATATCAATTATACATGTGAAATCATGCAAAACATGTTCCGTAGCCATATAACAAGAGAAAGAAAAAAAAAGAAAATTATACTTTAATTTGCACTCAGATTTCATCAGTTCTCTCTCTGAAGGCAAATTGCGTTTTCCATCATGAATCCTTTGGAGTTACCTTAGATCATTGTATTGATCAGAGTAGCCCAGTCTTTCACACTTGACAACATTACAACATTGTTGTTATGCACAATGATCTCCTGGTTTTTTCTCACAGCACTTTGTCTCAGTTTATAAAGATGTTGTGATGTGTTGTGTTTTCTCCTAAAACCACCCCCACATCATTTCTTATAGCACAATAGTATTCCATCACACTCATACCACAACTTGTTCAGTCATTCCCCAGTTGATGATCATCCCCATAATTTCCAATTCTTTGCCACCACAAAACAAGAACTGCTGTAAATATTTTTTGTACAGATAGGCCTTTTTCCTTTTTCTTTGATCTCTGGGGTATAGACCTAGTCATGGAATTGCTGGGTCAAAGGGTATGTACAGTTTGATAGCCCTTTGGGCATACTTCCAAATTGTTCTCCAGAATGGTTAGGCCAGTTCACAACTCCACCAACAGTTTGTTAGTGTACTTTTTTTCCTTGTTCACTCCCTGCCAGCATTTGTGATTTCTGATACATGTGACATGGTATCTCAGAGTTGTTTTAATTTGTAGTTTAATTTAAACTGTCAGTTTTTAGAAGAAGAAATCAGAGATATATATCCATATGAAAAAAAATGCTCTAAATCTCTTGATTAGAGAAATGCAAATAAAAAGAACTCTGAGGTACCATCTCATACCTATCAGATTGGCTAAAATGACAAATGTTGAAGAAGATATGGAAAAATTGGAACACTAATACACTGTTTATGTGACTGTGAACTGATCCAATAGTTTTGGGGAGCAATCTGGAATTATGCCCAAAGAGTTGCAAAACTGTCTGCCCTTTGACCCAGCAGTATTGGGGCTGTTCCCCAAGGTGATTAGTGAAAAAGGAAAAGAATCTATATATTCTAAAATATTTATAGCAGGCCTCTTTGTGGTGGCAAAGAACTGGAAAGTGAGAGTATGTCCATCAGTTTGGAAATGGATGAATTAAGTATTGGCATATGATTGTGCTGTAAGAAATGATGATCAGGTTGATTTTAGGAAAACATGGAAAGACTTGTAGGAAATAATGAAAAGTGAAATGAACAAAACTGAGAAAACATTGTATACAATAACAGCAATATTAGTTTAAAGAGTGTGAATCACTAAGCTATTCTGAGTTATATGGATATTCAAATCAACTACAAAGTACTTATGAAAGAGTATGCTATCCACCCCCAGAGAAAGAACTGATATATGGAAGTATGTTTAGAATGTCTGTGTCAAGTGTTGGCCTTCTCTCGTGTGGAGTTGGGAGGGAGCAAGGTTCAATAGCTAGGTACTCAAAATATAACCAAAAAAGTAAAATAAGTAAAAGTAAAACCATCCTATTTGTATCCTTTAACCATTTATCAATTAGAGAATGGCTCTTATTTTTATAAATTTGGGTCAATTCTGTATATGAGAAATGCGACCTTTATCAGAGAAACTTGCTGTAAATTTTTTTGATATTATTTCATTTTTCTTGGGTTTGTTGTTCAGTTGTGTCTGACTCTTTGCGATCCCATTTGGGATTTTCTAGGTAAAGTTCCTTAAAGTGGTTTGCCATTTCCTTTTTCAGCTTATTTTCACAAACAAGAAAACTGAGGTAAATAGGGTTAAGTGACATGTCCAGGGTCACACAACCAGTAAAGCCAAATTTGAACTCAGGAAGTTGTCTTCCTGACTCCAGGCCCAGTGCTCTATCCACTGTGCCATCTAGATGCCCTAAAGTATCTGGATAATCTAGATTATCTATTTTAATTAGATCTATTTTTGCTGTTGTTTTGTCTAAGATAATGATTGCTACCCCTGCCTTTTTTACATCAGCTGAAGTATGAATCTACATTAACTCTTTATTTTAATGTTGTGTATGTGTTTCTGTTTCAAGTGTGTCTCTTATAAACAACATATTATTGTTGGAGTGTAGTTTCTAATCCATTCTGCTATCTGCTTCTGTTTTATGGGTAAATTCATCCCATTCACATCCACAGTTATGATTACTAACTGTGTATTTTCCTCTATCCCCTTATCTTCTGTTTCTTCCCCCCTTCTCTCTCTCTCTCTCTCTCATATACTGACCTTCTTAAGTCTGCTTCTGACCACTGCCTTTCTTAATTCATCTTCCCTTTTATTCTTTTCGCCTGCCCCAATATCTCTTATCCCCTTCCCTTCCTATTTCTCTGTTGGGTAAGGTAGTTTTTCTATACCCAACTGAATGTGTGTATACACACATACACATACATACATATATACATACATTCTTCCCTCTTTGAACCAATTCCAGTGACAGTAAGGTTCAAGTATTGCCTGTACATCACCCCTATTTCCCCCCTCCACTTGTTTTTACTTACCTCTTTTATGTGAGAAAAGTTTTACCATACTACATCTCCCTTTCTTCTTCTCCCAGTACATGCCTCCTTTTCACCTCTTCATTTTTTTTTGGAGATCATCCCAGCATAATTGACTCATATTCATGGCCTCTGTCTTTGTATACTCCTCCTAACCATCCCAATTATGATAAAGTCCTTAGGAGTTACATGTATAATCTTCCTATATAAGAATGTAAATGTTTAACTTTACTGAGTCTCTAACCATTTCTCTTTCATATTTACCTTTTTATGTATATCTTGAGTATTGTATTTCAATGTCAAGTTTTCTGTTCAGCTCTGGTCTTTTCATTAGAATGCTTGAAAGTTGTTTATTTCGTTAAATATCTTTTTTTGTAATTTAGTAGTATTTTAAATTTTATTTTCTAATTACATGAAAAGATTGTTTTCAACATTCATTTTTATAAGATTTTGAGTTCCCAATTTTTCTCCCCCCTTCCCTCCTCAACTCCCTAAGACGGCAAGCAATCAGATATATGTGTATACACACACCCATACACATATACATATATGTATACATAATGTTATATATATTTCCATATTAGTCATGTTGTAAAAGGAGAATCAGAACAAAGGGGAAAACACAAGAAAGAAAAATAACAGTAATAAATAAAGTGACTCCATTCAGACTCCACAGTTCTTTTTTCTGGATATGGATATGGAGAGCATTTTCTATCAAGAGTCTTTTAGAATTGTCTTGGATCATTGCACTGCTGAAAAGAGCCAAGTCTGTCACAGTTGATCATCACACAATATTGCTCCTTTGTGGGGGGGGGGGGCAGTGAGGGTTAAGTGACTTGCCCAAGGTCATACAGGTAGTAAGTGTCAAGTGTCTGAGACTGGATTTGAACTCAGGACCTCCTGAATCCAGGGCCAGTGCTTTATCCACTGCACCACCTAGCTGCCCCACAATATTGCTCTTATTGCCTCTAATTTTCTCCTGGTTCTGCTCACTTCACTCAGCATCAGTCCACTTAAGTCTTTCCAGATTTTTCTGAAATCTGCCTGTTCATCATTTCTTATACCACAATAGTATTCCATCACATTCATATACTACATCTTCTTCAGCCATTCTCCAATTGATGGGCATCCTCTCAATTTTCAATTCTTGGCCACCACAAAAAAAGAGCAGCTATAAATATTTTTGTACATGTGGGTCCTTTTCCCTTTTTTATGATCTCTTTGGGATATAGACCTAAGGTTATGCACAGTTTTATAGCCCTTTGGGAATACTTCCAAATTGCTCTCCAGAATGACTGGATCAGTTCACAACTCTACCAACAATGCATTAGTGTTCCAATTTCCCCACATGTTTTCCAACATTTATCATTTTCCTTTTTGTCATATTAGCCAATCCAATAGGTATGAGTTGGTACCTCAGAGTAGTTTTAATTTGCATTTCTCTAATCAATAGTGATCTGAAGCATTTTTTCATGTGACTATAAATAGCTTTAATTTCTTCATCTGAAAACTGCCTGTTCATAAATATCCATTTTTTCCCCCTAAAGGATTATACCCAATTTTTCTGGGTGGGTGATTGATTCTTGAATGTAATATTAACTCCTTTGTCTTCCAAAATATCATATTCCAAGCCCTTCACTACTTTAACTGGAAGTTGCTAAATCTTGTGTGATCCTGACTGTGGTGCCACAATATTTGATTTTTTTTTTATGGTTGTTTTCAATATTTTCTCCTTGACCTAGGAGCTCTAGAATTTGGTTATAATGTTTTTGGGAGTTTTCATTTTGAGATCTCTTTCAGGAAGTGATCAGTGGATTTCTGTTTTACCCTCAAGCAAAAATTTGGGGCAGTTTATCTTTATGATTTCTTGAAATATCTTGGCTTTTTTTGATCATGGCTTTCAGGTAATCCAGTAATTCTTAAATTATCTCTCCTCAAGGGCAGCTAGGTGGCGCAGTGGATAAAGCACTGGCCCTGGATTCAGGAGGGCCTGAGTTCAAATCCAGCCTCAGACACTTGACACTTACTAATTGTGTGACCCTGGGCAAGTCACTTAACCCTCATTGGCCCCCCCCCCCAAAGAATTATCTCTCCTTGATCTCTTTTCCAGATCAGTTTTTCCAATGAAATATTTCACATTTTCTTCTATTTTTTCATTCTTTTGACTTTTTTTTAAGTGTTTCTTGATGTCTCATGGTGTCATTAGCTTCCATTTGCCCAATAATAATTTTTAAGGAACTGTTTTCTTCAGTGAGCTTATGTATCCCTTTTTCCATTTATCCAATTCTACTTTATAAGGAGTTCTTTTCTTTAGTGAATTTTTGTGGTTCTTTGAACATTAAGCCAGTTCTGTTTTTAAAGGTATTATTTTCTTCAGTATTTTTTGTTTTTTTCCCTACCAAGTTAATTCTCTTTTCATAATTTTCTTACATCACTCTCATTTCTTTTCTCAAATTTTCTTCTACCACTCTTATCTCTTTCTTTAATGTTCCAGAAATAATATTGTTGAGCTTGGGTCAAATAAGCATTTTTCTTTTGCTTGGGACTTTGTTTGTAGCTGTTTTCACATTGTTATCTTCTTCTGAGTATACTTTGTCTTTCCTGCCACCATAATAGGTTTTTATGGTCAAGTTCTTTTTGTTGTTGTTCACTCATTTTTCCAGCTTATTTCTTGGCTCTGAACTTTGTATTAAAGTTGTATTTTGCCCACCTGGGAGTGCAGATGCAGTCCCAAACTTCAGGCTTTTTCCTGCTATTATTTTCAGAGCTAGTTGTGGGGAGTGGGGCGGGGAGGATCAGTGCTTCCAAGGTGGTGTGATCTTAGGAAACACGTGGCGTTACTGCTTTCATTGTCTGCCCTCTAGGCTTTACTCAGGAGTGGCCTCTGTTCCCTTGTAGTTGCAAGCAATAGCACTCCTCTTGGCTCTGGAACTGTGACTAGGTCCCCTTCTCTCCTGTAGCCACAAGCACTTCCACTTCTCTTTGTCTTGAAACTGTGACTAGGGCCTCTGCTCCCTCATGACTGATCATAATTGCTCTTCTCCACCCTGGAACTGTGACCCAGAACTGCTTATGGGCAATAGAGTTGTCAGTCAGTGCCAACTGCACCCAGTGCCATCAAAGCATCCCCTGTAATCTCTCTTTTTTTTCCCGTGAGGCAATGAAGCTTAAGTGACTTTCCCAGGGTCACACAGCTAGTAAGTGACGAGTGCCTGAGGCTGAATTTGAACTCAGGTCCTCCTGAATTCAGGGCCAGTGCTTTATCCACTGGGCCATCTAGCTGCCCCCTGTGATCTCTTTCTAACCAAGTCTCCAGCCCCCTAACTGTCTTTGGGCTGAGAGCTCCAGAAGCTGCTGTGGCTGCTATCACAATTGCCACCAAGGTCTACTGCTGGTGATGCAGGCCAGCTCCCACCCCAGTGGCACAAACCTCTCTTGACGACCTCCTAAGTTGTCTTAGGCTGAAAAAATGTCTTCACCCCCAACCCTTTGTTGACTCTGCTACTCAAAATTGTATTTGAGGAGTTATTTTAAAGCTGTTTGGAGGAGAATGTTGGGAGTGTTCAGCTGGATTACTGCCTCTATTCTATTATCTCAATTCAGCTTTTCCAGTCCCTTTCTATTACTGGATAATTAGGAACTGAATTTCACTGGAGTAGGTATGTAGGAGCTTAGTGACCTCTTCCTCCCATCCCCACCCATCCCCACATAAGCTTCATGCAGCTATCTTGGCAGGAAGTCCAGGAACTGAATTGCGGGGGGGGGGGGGGGGGGGTGGGGTGGCCAATTGTGTTGGAATTGAGAGGAACAAAAGGAAGCAGGATGCAATGACTTATTCATAATTTTGTTTAGAAGAATATAGAAGTGAGATCATGTGTTCACAGTTTTTTCAGGAAAGTCCATTGGTTAGTGTGAGATCATCTTAAGAAGACAGGAGACTGTATCAGTCTTTTCTATTATAGACCCTTGTTCTTTTTTTTTTTTTTGGTGAGGCAGTTGGGGTTAAGTGACTTGCCCAGGATCACACAGCTAGTAAGTGTCATGTGTCTGAGGCCGGATTTGAACTCAGGTCCTCCTGACTCCAGGGCCAGTACTCTATCCGCTGTGCCACTTAGCTACCCCCCCGCCAGACCCTTGTTCTAGCCTGACTGCAACTAATTTCTCCTTTCCAGTATCAGTGAACTTTGCAGGGTCTCAGTATGTTGTATTATATGCATAAAATCAAATCAGAAATTTCCAGATGTAAGGGGCTAAAATTCTAGCTAGTCTGTCTAAAATATCTAATGAGTGGTTGCCAATAAATTATAAGCTTTAGCAAGAGTTTAGACTTTTTTTTTTTTTTTTTAGGTCAGGCAATTGGGGTTAAGTGACTTGCCCAGAGTCACACAGGTAGTAAGTGTTAAGTGTCTGAGGCTGGATTTGAACTCAGGTACTCCTGACTCCAGGGCCGGTGCTTATCCACTGCGCCACCTAGCTGCCCCAAGAGTTTAGACTTTTAAGTATTTATTGAGGAGAATAAGAATTTGGTGAAGAGAGAGAGAAAGGCCTAGATTCCTCTATCAAAGGGAGAGTACATTTTTAGCTCCCACTCTCCACCAGAATCCTGACGAAAAGAAAGAGTGAGAGCACCAGCCTTGCTCCCTCTTCCTCCCACAAGCAAACGTCACTTCCTGACCCCAAAGAAAAGCCACATGTCTTGCCCTTAGGCGCCTTCTACAGTAAGTCTCCAGCAAGTGGCGTCATTCCAATCATTACACAGATGTGTGGGAATAAATATCTTGACCCTTAAAATAACCCACACCATAAAACATATACATTTTTCTTGGGTGAATTTGTTATAGATCTGTGTGTAGGGAGGACGCAGCACTTAATGGGAGATATTTAGTGTGAGTTATTATGAAAGAACCCATGAATAGGAGCTTATTTAGTGAGCACTCTTTTTTTTTTTTTTTTTGGTGAGGCAATTGGGGTTAAGTGACTTACCCAGGGTCACACAGCTAGTGTCAGGTGTCTGAGGCCAAATTTGAACTCAGGTCTTCCTGAATCCAGGATTTATACTCTATCCACTGTGCTACCTAGCTGTGCCCTGTTGAACATTTTAAAAAAAGAAAAACAAATCCAAAAACAAAAAACAGAATGATGGAAAGATGGCATTAAGACTAGAATAAATTGTGGGTTTGTTTGTCCCTGAGAAAGCCTTACCATAAAGCTACCCCCAAGTATTCTCGGGACCTTAGATAGCTACAGACTGCTGTAGCTACTTAGCCACCACACTTTTATGTTCCAGAATGTGTAAGAGGTTTAGGACCCTAAAAAGCCACTTGGAATAATAACAGTAGTAACAATAAACAAACATTTATATAACATTTTATGGCTTACAAAAATGCATTATCTCATTTGATTCTGACAACAACCCTGTGAGGTAAGTGCTATTGGAACTTGCTCTTCCTCAACCATGGCACTCAATCTCCCATTTAATCGCTTTCTTTTTGAACACTTGTTTTCCTTCAAAACTCATCTTCAGGGCTGTCTTTTGCATAAAGTCCTTCCTGAGGCTCCCAGTTGCTAGTGTCCGGTTTTCCCAAACTACCTTGTATTTCTTTTGTATGTGCATTTATAAGCATAATTGAAAAATTATACTTAATTTTGGGGGAGAGGTCAATACCACCTCATCATCCAATTTTAGTTTTTATATATTAACTAGAATTAACTATATTAATACCCATTTTACAGAAAAGGAAACTGAGACTGAGAGAAATTAAGGCACTGGCTCAGGTTTACATAGCTACTAAGTGTCTAAGGGGAGATTTGAACTCAGGTCTTCTTGACTCTCCAGTCTACCATTTTGCCTGCTATTCCTCTTGAAGTCCTGGAGAGACATACTTACATGTACACTCACATTCCAGATCCTGGATCTGTTTAGGTACAAAGAATAAGACTGGAATGCCATAGTGCCGTGGAGCTGAAATTGTCCCCAAAATAGGATATAGGTTGAGCACCCCCTTACGAAGAAGGGAAACACCTAATTCCTGCCTGCATTTAAATGTGTCTCATGCCAATGTGAAAGAAATTATGGTAGGAGGGTGCTAAAAAGAAATTGGGATACTTTCTGAGGTGTTTGTAATATATCATCCTTCCTAACTGATCCTTAATTTCAATTGGTAAGATTGGGAAGGGTCTGGCTGAGGAACAGTTAAGCTTATGTAACTAAGTAAGCAAGATTTTGATGTCATAACCTATATGAAATCTTTCCAGTTTTGGATGAATAGAATCATTAGAATGAATGAATGGAAGAAGGGAGGGAGGGAAAGGAAGGAAGGAAGGAAGGGAAAGGAAGGAAGGAAGAAACAAAGAAAGGAAAAGGTTATTGCTAGAGCTGATCAATGAAAGTGTCTCTTTTCTTAGAAGAAATGAGATAGCTGGTGGTCAGGACATACTATTTGAAATTATTATTTGAAGAATATCTAGAAGACCTGTAAATCAGGCCAATCTCTTGTCACTAACTGCACCATTTTATTCCCATCTGTCTTGCCTCTATGAGATGGGGATGATGTTTCCTGCATATTTACTCCACAGAATTGATTAATTTACCTTATAAGCATCATCAAAGCAAGAATTCTATTTCTTATCTCCCCATAACACTTAAGTGTTTTCTGCAAGTGACCACCAGATGAATATTATTGATCCAGCTGTTAATTTTCATTGACTCTTTTGAATCCATTCTGTATGGAAGAAGTATTTCATTCAAAGCAATTCTCATTAAGGAATTGTTTTTAAATATGTGTCTAAGTCTGTGTCTATGTGTGTATGTGCTATTTAAAGTTTACTACTGAAGGATATAAGCGGTTGCCCGAGTTGGCACCCTACCTACTTTAGGGTGTGTTTGCATCATAAATGTAAACCAGTAACCAACGTATATCACTTCCATGAAGATACAAAGGATTCTTTCATTTTGGGGGAAAAAAGGAACCAGATATGACTTGTATAGTTGGTGGTATAGCTGACTATTTTCCACCTCAGCTACTGCTATTGTTTGTGGTCAGTGATCAGATGAATTTTTAAATGATTGCCAAGCTTAGGGGCGTAGGCACATTTCTCTTTTATAGAACTTTGCCCTTTGATCTTATCTACGCCTTGTAGGTGTGTGCAGGCAACCAGGGTTACCAGCAAAAAGCAGTAACTTGATTGACTTGTAACTTTTACTGAAGATGTTCCCTTAACTAAAACTCGTTTCTCTTTGGTTTCTAGGGAGCTGGACATGAGCTCTACAAGAATAATGGATATTAAGATGCGAGAAGCTGCAGAAAGTCTTGGTGAAGATAGCTCAGGTAAGGTCTTTGCTCCTCCTGCATCATAAGGGGACTTTGCTGGTAGGCAGATAAGCCCAGGGTCACAGCGTCATTTCTGTATGTGAAGAAGACAGATTCAGCTGCCCGGAGTCATACCTCAGACCTGCTTCAAGTGGAAGGGTATACCTCACACAGGTGATTTGATGGGGGGAAGGGAGGGAATTCCAGGTAATTTCTGTTGCTCTTGGGAACATCTCAACTCCATTGTAAAACAGGTAGCATTTTTAAAGAGGATTTTTTCATGTTCTTTCAAATAAGCATTTCTCAACCTTTAAGTGGTTCAAAGAGGGAGAGAAAGAAAAATAGAACCATTTAGCCTCCCAGATTGCCCAAGGAATTAGTAAGAAACCGGTCCTTGTCTGGGAGAGTCAGAATTCCCCAGAAGAAATCATTCTCTCTTAGCAAGAACTTCTCACTTCTCCCTTTTATCGCTTCTTCCTTAACTCACCTTTTCAGGAACCTTTTATTATACTTTTTATTTGTTAAGTAGAACCCAAAGTCAATCATTTTTTATCTTATTATTCAAAGATTTTCAGTGAATATGACTGCTCTATGCATTATCCAGGGATCTGTATCTTGATTTTCTATAATTAAGTTATAAACCTAATATTAGAAAGCAATTCCTTTCCCTAGAAAATATCCTCTCACCCAGTCAGCCTTTTCTCCACTGAAATTAGCCTTATGTTTGGTTAAAAAGTTGTTCTTCTCTTTAGCATTTAATGTGCTGAGCACAGAAGGTGAGTTTCCCAGATAGAACTTCTGCATCATGATAAGTTTCACAATTCAGGAAGAAAAATCACTAATTACATTAAGCCTGAGCTTATTGTTCAGATACTCATTTCAGTAGGGATTGCATTTCATAGACTATAGGCATTTTCCTCCTTAATACATCATAAACATGACTGCTGCTTCCTCTGGAAAACATAACTAGATCATGATCAATAAATGATATAATGATTTGAGAATATTACTACAGAATATGTTAATGAAATTTACTTTTTCTTGATGGGAGTATGTCTGTGGTGAAGAAAGACTTATAAAGCAAGAAATAGAAGGGCAAAGTAGTAAAAGAAGCAGCAGAAAGATTTACTCATTGCTTTATTAATTGTTTGAAGGATTATACTTATTCATGTTTGGAAAAATGTCCATGACTACGTAGGATGCTTCCTTGCATTTGAATAAGAAAGTCTAAGAACAGACAGCTGCAATAATTTAGGAGATATTTCTTGCTGATATTCTGGCCAGACTTCTTTTGAACTGGCTACTAAATGACACAGCCGATTTAAAGCATAGATTTAAAATTAGAAAGAAGCCTTGGAGATATCAGATCATCTAGTATAGCCCCTTCACTTTATTCTTTAAATTTTATTTTATTTCATTTTTATTTATTTAATTTTTTTTGGCAGGGCAATGAGGGTTAAGTGACTTGCCCAGGGTCACACAGCTACTAAGTGTCAATGTCTGAGGCCGGATTTGAACTTAGTTCTTCCTGAATTCAGAGCTGGTGCTTTATCCACTGCATCACCTGGCTGCCCCTATTTTTTTCAAATAACAAAAAACATATATTTTTTTCTCCCATATATTGAGGGCAAGGGGAAGAACAAAACCTTTTGAAAAATGCTTTGTAACAAGGCTATCAAGGGAATCAATGAAAAAATATGAAAGAGGGTAGCCTAGCAATACTAGATCTCAAACCGTATTGTAAAGTGGTAATTATCAAAACAATCTGATACTGGCTAAGAAATAGAGTGATGGATCAGTGGAATAGAATTGGTACAAATTACACTATAGTAAATGACTATAGTAATCTAGTATATGATAAACCCAAATATCCAAGCTTTTGGAAGAAAAACTCATTATTTGACAAAAACTGCTGGGAAAACTGGAAAACAGTATGGTGGAAACTAGGTATAGACCAACTTCTCACACTGTATACTAAAATAAGGTCAAAATGGGTACATGATTTACACATAAAGGGTGATAACATAAATTAAGAGAACATGGAATAGTTTATCTGCAGATTTATGGACATGGGAAGAATTTAGGACCAAGGAGCATTACAAAATGTAAAATAGATAAGTCTGATAATATGAAATTGCAAAGCTTTTACATAAACAAAACCAATGCAACCAAAATTATAAGAAAATTCTAAGAAAACTGGGAAATAATTTTTCAACAAGTATTTCTGATAAAGGCCTCATTTCTCAAATGTATAGAGAATTGGGTCAAATTTATAAAAATACAAGTCATTTCCCAATTGATAAATGGTCAAAGGATATGAACAGGCAGTTTTCAAAGAAATCAAAGCTCTCTATAATCATAGGGAAAAAATGCTCTAAATCACTATTGACCAGAGAAATGCAAATTAAAGCAACTCTAAGGAACAACCTCATACCTATCAGAGTAGCAAATATGCCAAAAAAGGAAAATGTTGGTTGTTAAAAGGAATATGAGAAAACTGGGATGCTAATCCACTGTTGGTGGAGTTGTGATCTAGCCATTCTGGAGAGCAATTTGGAACTGTGCCCAAAGGGCTATCAAATGGTGCATATCCTTTGATCCAGCAATACTTTTGCTAGGTTTATATCCCAAAGACTTCCCCAAAAGACCTATTTGTATGAAAAATATTTATAGCAGCTCTTTTTGTGGTGGCTAAGAATTGGAAATCAGGGGAATGTCCATCAGTTGAGGAATGGCTGAATAAACTGTGGTATATGATTGTGATGGGATATTATTATGCTATAAGAAATGACAAACAGGATGACTTCATAAAGGCCTGGAAAGATTTATATGAATTGATATATAGTGAAGTAAGCAGAACTAGGAGAACATTGTGCAAAGTGATAGTAATACTGTTTGATGAAGAATTGTGAATGACTTAACTATTCTCAGCAATACGATGATCCAAGACAATCCCAAAGGACGAATGATGAAGCATACTATCCACCTCCAAAGAAAGAACTGATACTGATTGAACATGGACTGTGGCATGCTATTTTTCTTTCTTTCTTTAATTTTTCTTTTATTCAAATTTTCTTATACAAAATGACAGATATAGCAATGTTTTATATAATTGCACACATATAACCTATAGCTGATGGGTTCAGGGAGGGGGGGAGGGAGGAGGGGAGGAGGGGAGGAGGGAAGGAGGGAAGGAGGTACAGAATTTGGAACTCAAAACTTTAAATAAAAGTGTTTATAAAAAAAAGAAATATGTGTAGTCAAGCAAAATAAATTCCCACATTGACGACATCTAAAAAATATGTCTCATTCTGCATCCCCAACATCTCTGTCAGGGCAAGAATAGTTGTTTTCATCACTGGTTTTCCAGGATCATTGTTGGTCACTGCATTGATTAGAACTCTTAAATCTTTCAGAGTTATTTGTTTTTACATTATTTTTGTTACTAAATAAATTGTTCTACCACCTCTGCTGACCTCCACTCTACATCAGTTCATGCAATTCCTCCAAGGCTTCTCTGAAGCCATCCCTTTCATCATTTTTTATGATAGTATTCCCTTATGTTTATATACTATAATTTGTTCAGAAACTCCCCAATTGATGAGCATCCCCTTAGTTCCAAATTCTTTACTGCTTAAAAAAAGAACTGACATATGTTTGTGCAGATGAGTCCTTTTCTTCTTTGTGTGATCTCTTTGGAGTATCTATAGATCTATTAGTTCAGCCCCCTTATTTTAGAGATGAAGAAACTGAGACCTAAAAAAGGAAAGTGTCTTGCTTAAGGTCAGGTAGATAAATAAGTGGAAGAATCAGGAATTCATTCCACGTATTCTGACCCCAAATCCGTCACTACTTTCCACTGTGCCTCTGATGATAGTGAACATGATAGTGGTTGGTGTCTTCTTTCTTTCCCCTCAAAATATGATGCAACACAAGAAGATTGACTAAAACCATTGGCAAAGATATACTTATACATTTGTATACAGCTCCCAGAAATAGAGATGATGAGGGTGATCAAGAGACCAGCAACCGTAGCTGGGCAAGATAGGGTCTCTGCTGGAGAAGAGGCAGTGGGGTGCAATGAAAAGAGCACTAGATCCAAGGTCAGAGGCTTACAAACTGGGTTCTGACCTTAGTTTTGCTATTTACTACCTGTGATGACCCAGGGCAATTAATCAATTGACAGGCACTTACAAGGCACCTATAATGGACCAGGCACTATGCTAGGAGCTGAGGACACGAAGACTAGATATAATCAAAGCAACTAACCTTAAGGATCTTACTTGTTATTGGTAGAGACAGTATACATCAGGCTAGGAAAAGGGATCGGGACTAGACCCATGATTTCATTGATAATGGGAACTTCCAATGGAGGAAAATCCCTCTGCCAATTCAGGAAACCCACATGCTTCATAATGCCTTTGCATAAACCATCTTTTCCCCCCACAGTCAGGGTTAAGTGACTTGTCCAGGGTCGTGCAGCTAGTAAATTTTTGAGGCTGGATTTGAACCCAGGTGCTACTGATTCCAGGGCTGGTGCTCTATCCACTGTTCCACCTAGCTTCCCCAAACCATCTTCTTTTAAGATAAACAAGATAAACCATCTTGTTTCCAACTCCCATGTCTAATAAAGCATACTGTCTATCCACTATATCATTTTATTTATATATATATATATATACACACATGCATACACATATATAAACACGTGTATGTATGTATGTGTGTATATTTATGAGATCCCAAAAGCCTTAGTGGAATTTCTATCTGTAATAGCTTAAAACTACTTAAAGTTTTGTGATACCATGCAGGTATATACATGTATATGTGTTATATGCATATGTATGTATATACATGTGCATATAACACAAGTAGTGTACTTCAAGCTTCTGCATTTATCTGTACACATATACAAACATACATATATACATACATACACACATATAATTATTGTTGAACTCTTTACTCATGTTTGACTCTTCATGATCCCATGAACCATAGCACACCAGTGTTTTCTGTCCTCCATTATCTCCTAGGGTCTGTCCAAGCTCACAGTCATCCTTCCATGACACCATTGGTCAATCTCATCCTCTGCTATTCCATTTTCCTTTTGCCTTCAATCTTTCCGGACATCAGGGTATTTTCCAAAGAGTCTTATCTTCTCATTATGTAGCCAAAGTATTTAATCTTCAGCTTCAGTATTTGACCTTCCAATGAATGGTCTGAATTAATTATTAAGTGAGATTACAATCTAATGGGACAGATAATAAACATGTATAGGCAAGCTATATACCAGATAAATAGGCAATAATTAACAGAGGGAAGACATTAGAATATTAAGGGGGTTGGAAAAGACTTCATATAGAAAGTGACACTTTAATTGGGATTTCAAGGAAGTAGGTAGGGCAGCTAGGTGGTATAGTGGAGAGAGTTTTAAGCCTGGAGTCAAGAAGACCTGAGTTCAAATTTGGCCTCAGACACTTACAAGCTATGTGACTCTAGACAAGTCAATTAACCCTATTTGCCACAGTTTTCTCATCTGGAAAATGAGTTGAAGAAGGAAATGACAAACCACTCTAGTATCTTTGCCAAGAAAACCCCAAATAGGGTCATAATGAGTCAGGCAGGATGAAAAATAACCCCCACCCCCCCAAAAAACAAAAAACAAAAACCCTGAACAACAAAAAAGCCAGAAGGCAGAGATATAGATAGAACATTCCAGGCATGAGGGACTGCTAGAGAAAATGCCCAGGGCCAAAAGTGGTGTCTTATTCTTGGATTAGCAAGAAGGCTAATGTCGCTTGATTGAAGACTACATGGCAAGGAGTGAGGTATAAAGGACCAGAAGGATGCACCTGGATTAAAAAGAGCTTTGAATGCCAAGCAGAGGATTTCATAGATGACATTTTGTATTAAACATCAGGAAACCCCAAAAGGAATGACTACCTGTCCTTAAATGTTGAAAGAGCTGAGCTGCACTGATTTCTGGGGGTATCTCTGACCAGCACAGATAACAAGATAAACTGGTTAGGAGTGGCATCTTTGAAGTCGGAAAAACATTCAATCTACAAATTATAGATACTCATGCAAATGGACTAGACTGACCCTATTGAAAGGTGGATCCACTTAGGGCCATTCAAAGGTACATAAAATAGAATCCTAGATTTTAAGAGTTGGAAAGAACCTCAGAGCTCATCCAGTCCAATCCAGACTTGAAACATAAAACCTTTCTTCAGAATCTTAGACACACTTCCCAAGGCCATGATTTTCATGGTTGGACATCTCTCATTATTTGGACATGCTGCTTTATTGAAAGGGGTTTTTTTTAGCCAAAAACTATTTTACGTGCTCCAAGAAAGAGGTGAGAAGGGGCTATTAGTAGTAGGAACATCAAGTTATCACTTTATGATCTGGAAATTATGATCAGGAAAGTAGGTAAAACAACCAAATGGATTTTTGTGAGATACTATGGTTTGGTTTTGAGAACCTTTTTGATAACTTTGAATATCAGTAAAAAGTAACAGAACTGATTTTCTTGTGGTTGGCAGAGGTTTGCTTTAGGTAAAAATAACCCCAATAGTTTTGAATGACCTTAAATAGGCAGGATAATATTTCCCATATAATTGCAGGTAGACTTCATTTTAAGGAGGGAAAGATTCCCTTAATTATTCCCTTAATTAATTAATTTTATTTTTTTTTCTTTTAAGTCGTATTTTATTTTCCCCAATTACATGTGAGGACAGTTTTAAACTTTTTTTTTTTTTGGTGAGGCAATTGGGGTTAAGTGACTTGCCCAGGGTCACACAGCTAGTAAGTGTCAAGTGTTTAAGACCAGATTTGAACTCAGGTCCTCCCGAATCCAGGGCCAGTGCTCTATCCACTGTGCTACCTAGCTGCCCCTACACATTATTTTTTTTAATTAAAAAAAAAATTTTTTTTTGGTGGGGCAATGAGGGTTAAGTGACTTGCCCAGGGTCACATAGCTAGTAAGTGTCAAGTGTCTGAGGTCATATTTGAACTCAGGTCCCCCCAAATCCAGGGCCAGTGCTTTATCCACTGCAACACCTAGCTGCCCTTTAACATTCTTTTTTTTTTTTTTTTGGTTGCAGGGCAATGAGAGTTAAGTGACTTGCCCAGGGTCACACAGCTAGTTGAGTGTCAAGTGTCTGAGGCTGGATTTGAACTGAGGTCCTCCTGAATCCAAGGCCAGTGCTTTATCCACTGCACCACCTAGCTGCCCCCTTTAACATTCATTTTTTTTTTTTTTTTTTTTTTGGGCTATGTCATTTTTTTTTTTTTTTTTTTTTTTTAGTGAGGCAATTGGGGTTAAGTGACTTGCCCAGGGTCACACAGCTAGGAAGTGTTAAGTGTCTGAGGCCGGATTTGAACTCAGGTACTCCTGACTCCAGGGCCAGTGCTCTATCCACTGCGCCACCTAGCCGCCCCAAACATTCATTTTTAAATAAAATTTTGATTTCCAAATTTTTCCAGGTATTTCTGAAATCTGCCTGCTCATTTCTTATAGCACAATAGTAAGGAATTAATTTTTAAGAATTTAAAAGTTACAGAATGAATAAGGTAGGGAAAAATCATCTTATAGAACTGGAGTCATTTAACTTAATGAATTTTCATCCTGTAGTAAATTATGTGTACACCAATTAAAATAATGCTAATATAGTCTACTTCAATTCAGCATTTAATAAGCACTTAAAGAATGCAGTCCTCAGCACTACAGAAGATAAGTAGTTTAAATAAATTCAAATAAAACAAGTTCTCTTGCCTTATAATCCACTAAGGAGTTTTGACAATTTCACAGATAACTATACAGTAGAAAATAATGTACTGTTAAATACAAAGGACCTCTGTTAAGAAAACTGCTAGGTGAGATTTGAGGAAAGGTCTGACCGGGGAGCTAGATGGTGAGAGAGCTAGCACAAGAATCAAGCTTTAAGAGATGAGTAGGGGGCAGCTAGGTGGTGAAGTGGATAAAGCACCGGCCCTGGAGTCAGGAGGACTTGAGTTGAAATCTGTCCTCAGACACTTAACACTTACTAGCTGTGTGACCCTGGGCAAGTCATTTAACCCCAATTGCCTCACCAAAAAAAAGAGAGAGAGAGAGAGAGTAGGAATAAGATTATGTAGTGCCACATTGTGGGGGCCTTAGAGGGCTGGGAAGTCACCAAATAGTGTAAGTGGAAGAGTAGAACAGATCTTTATAGAAGAAAGATAAATGTGGCCAGAGATGTGAATGATGGATTGGAAGGTGAAGAGAGGAGGTGGGAAAACTTATCAATGAGTTATTGTGGTGGTCCAAGGCCATTGTAATGAGAGCTTTACTGGAAGGAGTAGGAATGAAAATAGGGACAGGATTAGATGTGAGAAATGCTGTGAAGGTAGAATGTACAGGAGTTGTTAACTGATTTGGTATGAGAGATGAGTGGGGCAGAAGAATCCAAAATTTTTGAATAGGAGAAGGTGTGTGAATGGTAATGTCAATGATAAAACTAATGAAATAATGAAGGAAAAGAAGGTTTTATCAGAAAGATATTTGGATACTTTTAATAGATGATGTTCCAACTGTAGTACAGCTGCCAGATACACATAGGCCAATTCAGTGGGCTACCCATCCTATTGTGTCATAATCCAGGCAGGTTCTTCATCCCCTTAGGTTTTCCTGTGTGGATGGTTATCGTTGAGTGACTGTAAATCTCATGGAGGAGGCCATGGAGTGTTCTGAACTTGATGCAAACAACATGATGTTGCCTGCACATATAAGCATCTCGAGAGCTTCATCTCTGTGTCACAGGACACACATGGCAGTCTGGGGGCGCTTGTGGACCCTATCTCAGAATAATGTTTTTATTAGCTAGCATTTATATAGCACTTATTCTGTGCCAGACACTGTTTGATCCTCACAACCATCGGAGATAGGTGCTGTTATCTATCTATCTATCTGTCTATCTATCTATCTATTTAATTTTTTAATTGTTTTCTTTTGGTGAGGCAATTGGGGTTAAGTGACTTGCCCAGGGTCACACAGCTAGTAAGTGTCAAGTGTCTGAGGCCGGATTTGAACTCAGGTCCTCCTGAATACAGGCCCAGTGCTTTATCCACTGCATCACCTAGCTGCCCCCTTTAGGTACTGTTATTATCCCCATTTTACAGATAAGGAGACTGAAGTAAACAGAGGTTAAGTGATTTGTCCACGGTTGTATAGCTAGTAAGTATCTGAGGTGTGGTAAGATTATTGGAATTTGGCAGACTCATTGGGAGGGGCCACACCTGACCTGCCCTGATATCAGCAGGAGAAACCACTCTCCACAGGCAGTTTTGAAGGACCTCCCCTTTTGGGGGAGGAAGAGTAAACGCTCGCTGAGGGGAGCTCAGTCTCTTCTGGAGTGATTTTCTTTTCTGGTGGTGCGAGCAGCAGCAGCAGACGCCCCAGATGGTGAGTTAACATATGAGCCCTGCTCTTTTGAATTAGCTGAACTGGAAGTGAGTTTGGAGATTGTATAGACTTAGGTTAGAGTTAGGAGGATTATCCATATTTCTTTTTCCCTACTTCCTTGTCTTTGATTTTATTAATTTCACCTTTGATGTTTATTTCATTCCCATTAATAAATCCTGATTCATCTGTGGAAAAGAGAATGTTAGGCTCCTTTCTTATTGGCCTGGGAGAAATATCTAAAAAGGCAGTTTGGAAGGTAGAGAGCTTTGGACCTAGAGGTCCCTCATTATTTCTGGGACCCCAATATTATGGTAAGCCACTCAATTAACTCTCCATATATTAAATTTGGCCCTCACAGAGGCTAGATTTGAACTCGGTTCTTCCTGACTCTAGGCCTAGCATTCAATCCACTGTGCTACCTAGCTGCCTCCAGAAAATATTTTTAAATGCATAAAATAAAATTCACTGGATTACAAAAGAAATCCATCATATTGAAATATACTAGTCAAAATACTTTTTAAAGAAATAAGTTCATGGACACCAAGTTAAGAACTTCTCTGTAGGAAATTCCTTTGTCATTTGGATTTTAAACCTCCTTCATGACATTGTTGAACCTTTTTTAGCAAGTGTATGCCTCCCTGTTTTATGCTTTGGTTTATACTAATTTGAACTAAATCTCTGTGGCTATATCTATCAAAGAACCTTGTCTGAATGTAACATAACATGGGAGTTTCCTTGTCTTACCTTTGAGAGCATTTTCTTCTACTGGGTCAAAGACTTTTTTACCCTTTATAATCAACAAATTATAGAAACAGTGGGATTTTATATTCTCTATCCATCTGAATCTATTGTATGTAGAATCCAAATGGGACAGTTCTGCTCTCATTGATGATAAAAATAGACCTTAATGGAAATGATGGCAGATCTGTTCCATTTTATATATATTTATTTGCCTCCTTCCAGTTCCAATTCCAATTCTTAGTGTATTTATGATGGTGTAACTTAATTGGGCCTAACGCTGATTGCAGACTTATTGTTTCTACCACAGCTTCTCCATGTTTTAAAAAACTACACTGCCCTTAATGCATATTCATCTTCCATGTTGTTTTGCAAATGAGCCTGTATTCTTAGTTGGTATTGTCATTGGCAATCATATCTTTTTGCTTGGCAAAGAGATTGTGTTTGTTGGATAAAACAGTTTCTGGACTCTTGGTCTCTTCTTTGTAGTAATTGTTAAACTCCCTAAGACATGGCAGTTATTAGAACTGATGTCTTAACTTTTAAGTTTTTACTTTACTTTTTTTCTTTAACTTTTAAGTCTTTTTTTTTTCCATTTATCAGAATCAACAGCTGATTTACACAGATTAGGTTGGAGCTAGGATAGGTAATTTACTCTGTGTCTTCTCAATTTTATCTTTCTGTGAGCTCTTTGAGAGCAGAGACTGTTTTTTTGGTTTGGTTTTGTTTTGCCATTTTTTGCCTTTCTTTGTATCCCTGGTGCTTAGCTCCACCTTGAACATGGTAGATGCCTAAGGAGTACTTGTTTCTTGGCTAATTTGTAATTTGGCAGCTGGATGGCACAGTGGATAGAGTGGAAGCTATGAAGCTATGAAGATTGATCTCTCTGTGTTCAAATCTGGCCTCAGATACTTACTAGCAGTGTGACCCTGGGCAAGTCACTTAATTCTGTTTGCCTGTTTTCTCCTCAGGAAAATGAGCTGGAGAATAAAATGACAAACCACTCCAGTATCTTTGCCAAATGACCCAAATGAGGTCATAAAAAGTCAGACACGACTAAAAAATGACTCAATAACAACAATTAATTTTAACTTCTAAACAGTTAATATCTGACTTTGTATAGACAGCAGATTCAGAAATGAATCTCACATTGGTAACCAGTAATTTCTTCCCCGTTAAGATAGAGTTAATTTCAGGGCAGCTAGGTGGCGCAGTGGATAGAGCACCGGCCCTGGAGTCAGAAGGACCCGAGTTCAAATCCGGCCTCAGACACTTAACACTTACTAGCTATGTGATCCTGGGCAAGTCACTTAACCCCAATTGCCTCACTAAAAAAAAAAAAAAAAAAAAAGATAGAGTTAATTTCATTTGGGGGGGGGGGCGCGATGTTTGCCACTTGTTATATTAGTACCTTATGACTTTCTACTTGAACAAAGTTAGAATTTCTCCTGATATTAAATCATGAGACTTCTGAATAATTTACAAGCCTTTAGCCTCTTTCATTTCTTAATTCTGAACCATATTCTCTAATATATTTTCACCCTTTAATCATCTTCCCATTCAAGTCACCAAGTATATGTTGCCTTGTCAAGTTTTTGTCGAGTTCTTCATATAATTTCTCTCTTTCTTCTTCCTCTGCAAAATACAGCACACATACAGACTGAAATTATGGCTATCTATTTGTTTACATTCATAAAGAACATTTCCATGTCATATGATCAAGTGTCACATGAAATCGTATTTCTTAGAAGTGACCCTTAGTGGCAGGGTGAAATCCACTCTACCAGTTCCTTTTTTTGTTTCTCTGGGGGGAAAAAAATGTGAATTATTCTTCACTTTGTCTTGTCTTCTTTCTGGTTTCATTAATTGTGAAAATGTTGATTGGAAATGGTTCAGTTAATCCAGTAGTACCTCTTTTTAATCATTGGATAAAGATCTCCCTTTCAGAATACCAAAATTTTAATTAGTGATAAATAAAAGGAGTAGGAAAATAAGAAAGGAGACCCCAAATTTCCATTCTTGCTCTGATCGTTCTGTTTTTCAGTTATCTCTTAAGTGTGTTAAAGCTTATGGAAGTAAAGGGATACTAACTCTTTCCATGTACAACTCATTTATCTCATTTTTCGGTCTCATTTATTCAGGAAAGAAGAAATCCAAGTTCAAAACTTTTAAAAAATTCTTTGGGAAGAAGAAGAGAAAAGAGACCTCAACATCTGCAAGCAGCAGCAGCTGGAAGCCAAGCCCATCAGAGAGCGATGTCATTGCTCCAGTATCTCTGCCCATTGGCTATGACTCAGAGGATGAACTTGAGTAAGTTACAGGGACTAGTCTTTTCCTCTAATTGGACAGTCAGTCCATAAACATTTATTAATCACTTACTATATGTCAAGGACTATGCTAAGGCTGGACATGAATTATTATGCATTAGGCAGCTACATAGTATAGTGGGCAGCTGGGTGGCACAGTAGATAGAGTACTGGGCCTGGAGTCAGGAAGACTCAGCTTCCTGAGTTCAAATCTGGCCTCAGACAGTTAATATCTGTATGACCCTGGGCAAATCACTTAACCCTACTTGTTTCTGTTTCCTCATCTGGAAAATGAGCCAGAGAAGGAAATGGAAAAATGCTCCTGTATCTTTGCCAAGAAAACCCCACACAGGGTCACAAAGAGTTGGGCATGACTTAAAATGACTGAATAATAACAAAAGTTCCGAGGTAGTACAATGGATAGAGTGTTGGACCTGTGGTCAGGAAGACCTGAGTTCAAATCTGATGTCAGATGCTTATTAGCTATATGACCCTGAGCAAGTCATTTAACCTCTGTCTGCCTCAATATTCTCATCTATCAAATAAGGATAATAACAGCGTCTACCTCCCAGACTTGTGAGCATCCAATGAAATAATACTTGGGGCAGCTAGGTGGCACAGTGGATAGAGCACTGGCCCTGGAGTCAGGAGGACCTGAGTTCAAATCTGTCCTCAGGCACTTTACACTTACTAGCTGTGTGACCCTGGGCAAGTCACTGAACCCCAATTGCCTCACCAAAAAAAGGACAAAAAAAGAAATGAAATAATACTTGTAAAGTGCTGTGCAAGATTTAAGGTACTATATAAATGCTATTATAATTGTAATTAATTATTATTACTGGAAACCTATGATCTGGAGGGAATTTCTGCACATGTAACCCAAGTTTTCCTCTTACTTTGTCTCCCTGACCTTTTCTGGATTGTGGTATAGTGAGAAAAGCCCTGGATTGAAAATCAAGAAGCCTAGGAGAGAATACTTTATTTACTATTTGTGTAACTGGTAAAGCCACTCATGTCTCTCTCTGGACCTCAGAATCTTCACCTGTAAATTAGCATTAGATTAGTTCTTTTCTTCTTACTTCACTTTTTTATTAGTTGCTTTATTTTTTCTTTTTTAATTAGTTGCTTTCTAAGGTCTCTTCCAGATCTAACTTTTTTTTTATCTTTAGCTTCTCCTGAATAATTCTGTTCTTCCATGGAATAGTGTTTTCAGTCCTTCCATCTTCTCTTGTGGTGAGAATTTTGACCTGAAAGTCTTCTTAGATCTTGGCAAACTTTGAACTCTTAGAAAGAGAGAAGCCCTTTGTGGAAAGCGACTTATTTAAAAGAGAATTCTTGAATAAATGAAAAGCATTTATTAAGTAATTTCTATGTGTATAGCACCGAGGATAGGATAGGAATAGGGATAGAGATAGAGATAGAGATAGAGATAGAGATAGAGATAGAGATAGAGATAGAGATAGAGATAGAGATAGAGATAGGTAGTGGTCCTGTGATTTCATTAGTCTAGGGAACTCCCAGGACAGGAGACTTTCTCTGTCAATGCATGTGAGCTACTTTTATAGTCTTAGAGAGTTGACCAGAACACTCAGAGGTTAAGAGACTTATCCAGGGTCACCCAGCCATTATGTGTCAAAATTGTGTCTTCCTAGATCCAGGGCCCACTCTTTATCCACTATACCATGCTGACTCTATTGCTATAAAAAGCCATTGTCAAAAATAACTATGACCTGAAGGAAATAGAAAAAAAAAATCAACCTTTTAAAATGGCTTAAAAAAAAAAAAGATTCATCTTAAATTTAGCCAATAGTTTTCAGGAGATAGGCCTTCCCCAGGATTAGGAAGTCAGTAGAGGCCAAGCAAACGTCATTGTCCCCCCATTCATGTTAATTTTGCCGATGCTGGATATACTGGTACCCTAATAAATGCCCCCTTGAACTGGTCACCAAAATTTGTTTCACTTACCTAACAATGACCACTTGGTGGCAGTAAACAACTAAAATATCTTTAGGGAATTTGAATTATTTTTTTCATTCTTTTTCTTTTTTATTTCTTCTTTTCCCTTCCTTCCTTTCTTTCCTTCCTTCCTTCCTTTCTTCCTTCCTTTTTATGTGTGTGATACCAAGTAGCCCTATCATCCAGTATTTTAAGATCTAGAATCCACAACTGGCATTCAAACCTTTTTAGTGGCCTTCTGTCAACATTTTGGAAATAAAATACTATTAATTGTGTACTTCCTTATTGGAAAAACCCATAAGGATATTGTTGTCCCACTTCAAAGAAACTGACTGGGGCTGTGCCTACAGGATATTGGGGTAATTTATAAATAAATAAAAAACTGAAGCTGTTGCTCAGACAATGCAATAATCTGCATCTAGTTTCATCAAAAGTAGTGTATTTGACTTCTATTATTTCTTGCTATGCTTATTTTAGATTGTAAGAGAATATAAACTTTCATTATTTATCTAGCAAATCCTAGTAACAAAACTATATATATATATATATATATACACACATACATATATACATATATACATATACATACATATCACATATATTTATATGGAATCATAAATTTAGAACTGGAAAAGACCTAAGAAGTCCAGTCCTCTAATTTTATAGATTAGGAAATGAAGCCCAGGGAGATCAATCATACAGATAGTAAATGATAAGAAATTGGATTTGAATCTTGGTCCTCAGACTCCAAAGCCTGGTTTTTTTCTGCAATACCAAAGATACAGCACTACATAGCAGATAGACAGTAGACCTCCAAGTCACAAAGGCCTGGGTCCAAGTTTCACCTCAGCTTTACCTTAGGTTGGATGAATAGAAGTATAGTGTCTAACACAAGGAAAGTATTGGTCCCACTGTGCTCTGCTCTAGTTACATCTGGAGTATTGTGTTCAATTAAAGGTAAAATGCCTGAGGATTAAAACCATGTCCAGAAGGAGGCAACTGATATGCTAAATGTGTTCTATGCAAAGGAATCCATGAACTCTTTTTTTGGTTATTGTTGTTGTTTTGTGGGGCAGTGAGGGTAAAGTGACTTGCCCAGGGTCACACAGCTAGTAAGTGTCAAGCGTCTGAGGCTGGATTTGAACTCAGGTCCTCCTGAATCTGGGGCCAGTGATTTATCTACTGTGCCACCTACCTGCCCCAACTCATTTTTTTGATAACTGTATTTCAATATAATTGATTTCCTTTTCCACCCTATTTTATGTATTCAAAAACATTACTCTGAGAAGGGGTCAGTTTCACCAGACTTCTAAAGGGTCCTCAACACAAAAAAAGTTGAGTCCCAATTCTAAACCATGCCATACGAGGATTGGCTGAACAAGTCATACATGTTTACCAGAAAGAAAAGTTAAGAAGGGATATGATCCTTATATTAATTTTTTCTTTTATTCTTTCTTTAAAATTATTTGTTTGTTTGTTTGTTTGAAATTAGGTCTTCCTATCTCACCCAGGCTGAAAGTAAAATAGCTATTCATGGGCCAGATCCCACTGCTGATAGACATTGAACTTCTCTGCTTCTCACTTAAGCCTGTTTACCCATTCTTAGGCAGTCTGGTGGCTCCCTGCTCCCAGGGCCTCCCCTTACTTACCACACTCAAGACAAAGCCAATAATGCACTGTAGCTCAAAACTCCTGAGCTCAAGTAATCCACCGGCCTTGGCCTCCCTGTCATACTAGGGATGGCTACATTAAGTCATGATCATATTCCAGTATTTGAAGGTTGATGTGGGAAAGAGATTTAATTAAGGTTTGTTCTGTGTGGTTCCCACAAGCAAAACTAGGACAAAGGTAGGGAGGCTGATTTTAGCTCGAATGAAGAAATATTGCCTAACGATTAGAGCTGTGCAAAAGTAGAATAGGTTACCTCAAGTAGACTGTATGGCCTTCAACACTAAGAGACCCTCACACCAAGGCTCTGAACCGTGTGTGTGTGTGTGTGTGTGTGTGTGTGTGTGTGTGTGTGTGTATACACTCACACACACAATCGCATATACACACCATCTATTGAAAATGTAGAGGGAATTCACACTTAAGGTAAAGCTTCCCTCTGATTTGGAGATTCTGTGATTTGAGTGCTATTTGAAGTTTAGAAGAATGCAAATTCATAGAACTGCACAGACTTCCTCAGGGTGGTATTCATTTTGATAACAGTGCTTCACAAAATAGACTTTGAGGCTGTTGGCAGGTTACTAGGGTCAGACTTTCGCATGCACAAATGCAGCAAATTGGCAACATCTTTGATTCGGTGTACTGAGTCAAGCTTTCCTTCCTTCACTGTTAAGTGTCTAAAATAGACCCTTTTCCACCTATTGTTTGACTCGCCATCATAGCTAGGAAAATATGACTATTCATTTCTACATCCTTTATTGAGAATACATCCTCCATTTATTCTTCATGAATCCTGTTCCAAGCTTATGCCTTGATTATCTCCTCCATGGGGGAGGGCAGTAGTGGGGTTTCAGAATTAAGATTAGATATCGGGATGGCGAGGAAAGGATGATACAAAAAATGGATAGCATTCCTACATTACTTTTCAGAGTGTGCCCCATGTTCCTGTATTACTTAATAAAAAAGGACCATGGATTTAAAAATTTGAAATTTCCGTTCAGATCTGCCTTCTGCTGAACCCAAAGTCAGGACATGGGTGGATATTTTGGATAATCTTGTGACCAGACTATCAGACAGCCAGTTCACCCAGCCTGCTGTGCAAACACAGCCTCCAGAATAGCTTCTTTACTTGGGAGCCAGAGTGTCTGCTTGCTTACATACAAGAAATGACTTCATTCTCTCCAGATTTTCCATATAACTTACACAGTGGAGAGGGGTCAGAACTGAGATTGGCTTCGAGCTGCTCTTATTCACTCTGCTTCTTGGGGGTCATCATTCCTGTCCTACTTTTTTCTCCAAAAAATAAAATATAGGTTACATTTTCCCCATCACATATCTCATCCCTATTGTGAGAATTCATGTCTCTGAAGTTTCTGACATGTAGAAAGTGTTTCTTGATACTGGTTGAGTGTCTGACTCCTGTGCACCTAGTGGTCCTGAGGATCGATCTTTGACAGTACAAAGATGGTGTCGTTGGGAACAACAGTCCCAATATTGGTCTTTTTTATGTTGTCAGGCCACAATTATATTTTTTTGTGGTTCTTATCACTAAGGTATAGAGCGATTAGGAAGGAATGAAAGCATATCTTTATGTGAACATATCTCTTCTGTCCTAGGGATCACAAGGGTACCCTGGGGAGCCGAGCCCTTTCACATGACAGCATTTTCATTCCTGAGACGGGTCAAGACCCTCCCAGGCCAGCTCGGGTGTTTTCTCAGGAAAACGTGTCTGAGAGGATCAGAGCTTTACAGGTAACACTTCAAGAAGTGACATATGAGATGTAGAATTTGAGGTATTTCTTTATATGTTGCTACAATGATTTGGGTCATCATTTGGATGCTACTATATCACTCAAAAGATCATGATTTCGGGGGCAGCTAGGTGGCACAGTGGATAAAGCACTGGCCCTGGATTCAGTAAGACCTGAATTCAAATGCAGTCTCAGACACTTGACATTTACTAGCTGTGTGACCTTGGGCAAGTCACTTAACCCTCATTGCCCTTCAAAAAAAAATAAATATCATGATTTCACCTCTGGAGCTACTCTACTCCTTTTACCAACACAGATCATCACAGTCTCTCCACTTCTAATTATATGGTTTCAAGAGTTGCTGTGGCCCCCTAAAATTCTTCATATGGTGGGTGGCTAATCCTCTAGGAATTCAATTCAATCCAATTGACATTTGTTAAGTCACTGCTCTGTGTAAGGTGCAAGGGGGTCATCTGATCCCTAGTTTACAAGTGGTATCCATTGCCCAGCTCATACCTGAAGCGTTTCCAATTTGGATTGGGCCCATGAGAACTTGGGACACCAATGCCCTAGTCTTTGAGGACCCATGCCAAGCTGATACAACAGAGCAGGACTTCACTGGAAGTTTCTCTACTATGAACGCCTTTCCTTTCATTGTTAGTAAAAGAATTCATTCTCAAAAAATTCTATCCTTGTCCATTCAACTACAGAGTTACTCATTTCTGAGACACTATTAGGAAATGGCATGGACTTTGAAGAGTGGGTTTCTTAGTTCAGTCTTTAGCACTTAGTATGGTACCTTAGCACAGAGAAGACATTTAATAACATTATTGATTATATAGATTATTTTTTAAAAATCAGTATCAGCCCCTCCCCTCAAAAAATTCATTTATTAAAATGCTAGGTAACAATTTAAGAGAATATTTCCTTTTTCCATTACAGATGAAAATCCAGTATAATATGAAACTGGGACCTCCTCCTCCATGTGGGATTCCTACTAAACGGGGAGATGATGCTGGTATGAGTTCTGAAGATGATGGGTTACCCAGGAGTCCTCCAGAAATGTCTTTATTACATGATATAAATGTCAGCACAACAACAAAAGCAAGTATCACCATCAGCATCCTGTGCTCTTTACCCATTTCTATCATAAAGGGCGCTAGATGTTTCTCGGGGCACCTGCTCCCCTTTCTTTTCAGATTATTCCCACAGGACATATGTCTATCGCAGGGAAGTACCTGCAGATTTCATTGGTTAGATCAATCCTTTGATGGATTGGGAGTATGGCAGCCATTGGCTACGTTTGGTTTTTATCCTTTGGGCTGAAAGTTGGTCATTCTTTAGAGATATGATATAGGATGCTGTTAACATGTCGGGGTTGGGTGTCACAATATTCTTTGAAACACATTTAAGGAAAACACCCTGACACAGTGGCCTCCTCTGTCAGTGTTTGCCCCAACCCATCCTTAGTCTTCCAACTCTCCAGTGAAGAGAGGGAAGGAAGTACTTCCCTTCATCTCTACCCCAGGGCTAACCTTGGTCATTATAATTACATAGCGTTCATCTTGGTCCTATTGCTCTTTTCATTTGTATTGTTTTAGCCATTGTGTATTTTTTTTCTTGGTTCTTCATTTTGCATCAGTTTCTTTCTCTATTAATTATTTCTTGTGTGATCATGGGCAAATTAATTAAACTGCCTGGCCTTCCTCAGTGGTAAAAGGCGGGTGGGGGGTTAAACTAGTTGGAGTCTGAAATCCTTTCAGCTCTAAATCCATGATTATATGATCTATCTGGTCATAAACTGTTTAGATCAGGTAGCCAGTTTGAATGAAATAAAAGAAATTCTGCCTCTTTTTTCTAGTGTGTTTTAGTGAGATTTGTGAGTAATTTGTGTTTTGCAGTAACATTGAATATACATGGCTATAAATTCCTGTTTAAGGCAGAAGAATTTTAGGGTTCTGAACAGAAATATGCTAGGGTAAGGATACCAAAGGGTCAAAAACTGGCGTAGGCAAAAATGGATAGGGCTATTTAACATTTAACAGATAGATTTTTAAAATTTTTATGGGCTCATTATATACCTAGTCGTATATACATCCCTACAAATGTAGGTGCCTTTATATGTTTATGGGGCAGCTATGTGGCACAGTGGATAGAGAACCGGGCCTGGAGTCAGAAAGATCTGAGTTCAAATCTGGACTCAGACACTTAGCAGCTGTATGACCTTGGGCAAGTCACTTAACCCCGTTTTGCCTCAGTTCCTCATCTGTAAAATGGGGACACACTGGAGAAGGAAATGGCAAACCACTCCAGTATCTTTGCCCTAAAAAATACCATGGACAAGTCCATGGGGACATAAAGAGTTGGACAGGACTGAACAACCAAACAACAATATATGTTTATGGAGACAGCTAGGTTGCATAGTGGATAGAAAAATGGGTCTGGAGTTAGGAAGACCTCAGAGACCAACTGTGTGAACTTATCTGCCTCAGTTTCCTCAACTGAAAACTAGGGGAAATAATAGCACTTCCCTCTCAAGGTTGTTATATGAATTAAATGTGAAAATATTTGTAAAGTGCGTAGCATGTTACCTGGTAAATAGTAGGTGCTTAATAAATGCTGCTTCCTTTCTTCCATGATAGACATCTATATTTTGGTATGTGGATGGGAGAATTTACCTTTAGTGTTGTCCATTGGAACTAGAGAAAATAAACTCAATAACTAAGTAAATTCCTAAACCCAAATGATATAGTTCGTTCAATTAACAGCTCGACTTTCTGAGATAACTTTCAAATTTATTCCTACAGCTTTCTGTATATGCAAGTTTTCAAGTGCTCACATGATTGGTATGGGCAGGATTATTACTAAAAACTATAAATAAATCAGAACAGCTTTGTAGTTAAATATATAAACATGAATGATATGTTAAAGCTTTTTTTAAAAAAAAGATACTGGAATATATAATCTGACAAGCCTTTATTTTACTGTTATCCATTGAGCAGATGTTATTTGCATCCATATAGCATTAGGACATATACAGATAAAAGTGGTTTTAGTGAGGGAGTTGGTTTCAACTGAATCTGCCATTTATTGTCCTATAGTTCCCTTACAGAAAAGTAGCCTGATTTAGTGATTTAAGGGCCAATCTTGAAGCTAGATTTCCTATACGTGTTAACCATAGTGCCCCAGACAAATCTCCAAAGCTGTAAATTGTAGAAAGTTACAGACCTGGTTTAGTAGAAGGGGCAAAAGAAATTTCTCCTGTCGCTTTCTCACACAAAGTGATGTAATCACAAGTTAAGAGGAAAAAAAATGCAACTTCCATATTGTGCTGGATTATACATGCCACAGAAACTTAGATTTGGAACACCCCTGTACACTGAAGCAAGATGGGGAAGGAATATTTTCGTAGTAATGACTAACGGTAGCATCCCTTCTATCATTTGGATTTTGTTGTGACTAAGCAGGAGGAGACAGAAGACTAGGTCCAGGATATGTTGATTTCCAGTTTCAGTTCTCTTTTTAGTTGAAGTCCATATTCCCATTGCCATGGTCATGGCATGTGTCTCTTATTTTAGGGGAGAAGGGAAAGAGAAAGAAAACAAAAAGCAGAGTATTGAGAAAATTCTGGCCAGGAAGACCCGGGTTCACCTGTGAAATGTGTGAATTGAATTGGTTAATTTCTGAATTCTCCTTCCCATCTCTTCCATTCTGTGACTTGCATAGAGTTGCTCTAATTTTTCCTGGTTTCCATATCCATGGCAAACCTTCCCTCTTAAATGCCATGACTCCTTAGGATGATACAGAAGGAATACTGTTAGTACTTCCATTGTAAGCTGAATAACATCAAAATAATAACAGCATGTTCCTTGAATAGCATAATATTTAGATTAGACCTTCATTCTTTACCTTTTTTATGTTCAAGTTTGGCTTCTTAATATCAAATGCTTGCAAGTATTTTATGTTATTTTTGTTTTGCACATAGGTATGTTATCTGTCTGTAATCCACCTCGTTCATCTTTGACTGAATCTCTCCCTCATTCCATTCCACAGTTCTCTGACCCTCACAAGCATCTTAGCTCTTTGAGTTTAGCTGGAACAGGCAGTGAAGAAGAAGAACAGGTAATTTCTAACTCTATTCATTAAGAAGAATTAAAAAATCCACTTACTAGCTGTGTGACCCTGGGCAAGTCACTTAACCCCAATTACCTTATCAAAAAAAAAAAAAAGAATATAAAAATCTAGACCCACAAGAGCATTAGTCATAAATATCACCATAAACAAAATCAGGATTTTGGAAAGCAGCAACTATATTTATGCCAGAATTCACCTTTCCATAGACTGCATTGATTTATAATCCATATCCTTCTCACTTTATCCAGTCCTCTAACGTCAGTTCTTTTGTCTTTGTAAATAGATTTCTTTTCTACATTATAGGAACTTCTCAGAAACACCTGAGCAAACCCCCCTACAAATTCTATTCCCCAAAACAGTTTTTCAAAAACACATAGTAGTGTGATTCACCTTTTACTCCTGTAGTTTGCCCATAAATAACAGAAAGGAAGGATGTGTGATTGCTCTTTAACAAAATGGTACAGAAATTGTCTGTGTTTAAATGTCAGGTTTCAAAAAAAACACTCCCAGAATTACTTGACTTCATTCAGTTGAGCTAATAACAGCAATCTGCATAGCAAAGCACAATGGCAAACTTGTGGCATTAAGTAAAAGAAATAGACAAAACAAATAAATAATAACTTGTCATTATAAAATAACAGTAAACGATAACTTACTGCCATTGCTGTTAGTATAATTCAGGGTAATGAAGGGGAGGGAATAGCATCCTATTTCTTCCTTTAGTCGTGAGGACCAAATTCTGGTCACTGAGAGGGTTCCCTACATACAAAACTAAGCTTAAAGAACAAAATAAATTCAGCTGTTCAAATGTGGGATTCAAACAGATGCTAATTGATGTAATTGTGCTTTCAATCTCACAGGGATGAGGTTGTATTCTTAGTTTGTGCCATATGACACTTAGTAGGGCCTTGTGTACGCTTAGAATGCTTAAAAAATCCGACTGATCGTTTCATGTAATAAAGGGAATGTTGTGATTTTCTTAAAAAAAACTCATTATCTGAGGATAATTTCATGGCATCACTTCCTGACTGAATAGGTTTGTCTTTTTTTAAATAATATTTTGCCCAATTACATGTAAAGATAATTTTTAACATTGATTTTTAAAACTTTCGAGTTCCAAATTTTCTACCTCCCTAAGGCAGTAAGCAATGAATATTATATATGTTATATATATATATATATGTTATATATGTGCAATCATGTAAAACATTAAATAAGTTATTTTGTAAACAAGTTTTATTTTAAAATGTAGTTACTACATGCAAAGATCAAGATTTATGAAACTGGCAATTATGGAATTTTCAAAAGAGGTTATTTGATACAGGGGCAGCTAGGTGGCACAGTGAATTAGCATGCTGGGTCTGGAGTCGGGAAGACCTAAGTTCAAATCCAGGCTCAGACACTTATTAGCTGTGTAACCCTGGGCAAGTCACTTAACCCTGTTTGCCTCAGTTTCTTCATCTGTAAAATGAACTGCAGAAGGAAATGGCAAACCACTCCAGTATCTTTGCCAAGAAAGCCCCAAAAGGTGTCATGAAGAGTCAGACATGACTGAAAAATGACTAAAAAACAACATCTTGGTACAATGGGAAGAATACTGTCTGTGGAGTCAGAGGACCTGGGTTCAAATGTAACTTCTGATAGCTTACTACCCATATGACCTTGGGCAAATCGCTGAATGGATGAGTCTCCTCATCTGTTATATGAGAGGGTTGGCCTCTAAGGCCCCATACAAATTTAGAACCTAAGACATGAAATCAGCTGACAATTTGATTCAATTCAACAAGCATTTATTAAATAACAAATATGTGCAAAGCTCAGTGCTAGGCCGCAGTGATACAAAAACTAGCTCTCTGTCAAATCCTAACTAGGGTCACAGAGCATCAACAGATGAATAAATGAAAAATAATTTGAGGAGGAGAAAACATTAACAAAGTAGGGGAACCAGAAAAGGTTCCTTGTTAGAGGCCAAGAAGGAAGCCTTCCTATTTTCAAGTGGTAAAACACTCAGGAAATATTATTAAAGCTGGTACAGTTATCCCTTCCACTTTGCAACTTTCCCCATCCTTGTTTCAATATATCTTGAGTTGGCATAATTTTTTTTGTAAATAGTATTTTATTTTTTCCAATTACATGTAAAGATATCTTTCAACATTCATTTTTTTTTTTAGTGAGGCAATTGGGGTTAAGTGACTTGCCCAGGGTCACACAGAACATTCTTTTTTTTTTTTTTTACAGTTTTTTTTTTAAGTGAGGCAATTGGGGTCAAGTGACTTGCCCAGGGTCACACAGCTAGTAAGTGTTATGTGTCTGAGGCCGGATTTGAACTCAGGTACTCCTGACTCCAGAGCCAGTGCTCTATCCACTGCGCCACCTAGCTGCCCCTACATTCATTTTTTATAACATTTTGAGTTCCAACTTTTTCTCCTTCCCTCCTCTCCCCTCCATGTGCAATCATGCCAAATACATTTCCACATTAGTCATGTTGTGAAAGAAGAAACAGAACAAAAGGGAAAAACCACAAAGAAAGCCAAAGAAAATAGTGGAATAAGAAATTAAATGGGAATTTTGGGGAGTTTTGCGGAAGCCTCAGACCTCACGCGAAGGCCAGTAGACAACACAAAAAAGTTTAGAAACCCAGAAATGCATAAAATATATGTATGGTATTGTATAATATCACCATATTTTATCTTTTAATAATATAAATATACACAATTTCTTCTCTGGTTTGAAGGGAGGGCCAAAAATGTATGTAGATCTTCCAGATTTGGGGGGTGTGTCACCCCTAACTCCTCACGACGTGGAAGGGCTAAGTGTAATGGGTTGCTATACTAGTGACTGCATTTTTTTGCCACAATGTGAGAAAGAGAGGACTATCCCACCTAGGAATGTTGAAAAATGGCCCCTAGACCCTGATAGCAACTAGAGACTTCAGACAATGTTAACATACCTGTGGTCGCTTACCAGGCATTCAAAGTAAGTAACAACCCTCATAGCTAAAAAGTGATGGTTTGTTTCCTTCCAGGAAGCAAAAGCCAAAATAGTGCCTGTTTAGAGGTTATCCCTATAGATAAGGAGAAAATGTGGAAGGTCCCTAAATTACAGGTGCTTCCTGCTTTTTCATTCTAGTGGCCACTTGGGTTATGTTCAGTGCCCCCTAATCTGGGGCACTAATTTTAGGTACTCAACTCTTCCCTGCCCCACCCCCTTCAAAATCCAGATAACCCCACTTGAATGTACAAAGGTAGGACTTCAGAATTCTATGCAGGTGGGGAGGGTGGCTTGACCCTTGACTTCGTTGAGACCCCTTAGAGTCACAATAATTAAGCCGAGGCCAGGGTGTGGGGTATTAGAGATATCAGGTAAAAGGCTGCCTTTCTCTTAGTTCACCTACAGCTCACTTCTCAGAAAGAAAAAAATAATAATAATTGACTGCAGGATTAAAATGGGGAATTATCCTCTGGAGTTGCCCAATCCAGCCTAAAACTGTGCACAGATGGATTTCTTGATTGCCCCAGGCCTCAAAAACTGTCATAATAGCTTAGTTAGAAAACAAAGCCGAAATTGAGTCTTAGAGGTTTAAAGCAAGGTGAAAAGAGAAATTGGTTTCCTTTCGATTCTGATTTCTTTATACACTTTCCCAGAGGAGCAGAGGTTGGAGGGGTTATAAGCAGAGAAAAGGGGGAGGGGGTCTAGGGTATGGAGGAGGTTGGGGAGAGGGGAAGCAGGAACTATTCATGCTTCCTGAGACTTCATGTTGTGTGTCCATGTTTTTTTAAAGAGAAACAAAAAGATAGAAATGTCAGCATGAGCACATACAAGCTTACCAGGCCCTTCTGATCCATTGTGTTGGGGTTGTTTGGATCACACAGTCCCCAGTTTCCAGTCAATAAGGAAGAGATGCTGTTGTTCCCTGTAGCTGTCTTCTTTCCTTCTTTTTTAAAAAAATAAGTATACACATGATAGTCTCATTGTGAGATGCCTGCATTCTCTCTGTAATACAGTAAAATGCTCATTGACTGACTGATACTCAAGACAAGAATTTTTCTTTTTTTTAAAACCATTTTTATTATTTCAGGTCAGATAGCAGCCTTGTTTCAGAAAAGCTGTGATTGCTACTGCGTAAAATTACTCACATCATCAATTTCCTAAATCTAGATCATAGGTACTCATGAGACTAGCAGTGATCAAGATTTTTTGCCTTTATTTTGGTTTTGTTTTCAGGATTTTATTTATTTTTTGTTTTGTTCCCACATAAGCCGATCGATAAGGAAACAAAAACAGAACCCAGATGCCTTCAATTTCTCTTTTCTGCATTTTTTCATCCTTTTCTCTGTCTAGCTGATGCAACTAAAATTTGTTTTCACTAGACAGGAACAGCATCATACAAATTAATATGAAAAATGAATGACTTGCTAAAGTAATTTGCCCACAGGGGACAGCAGGCCCCAAGCCAGTCTCTCAAGTATCACATTCAGGAGAATGTGTCACCCAGGCTTTGCTAGATTCACTCTGCAGAAATGAAATTATTGTCTTACTGATTAGTTCAACCACAAAATTGAACTTTGTTGATTTTCAACATCACACATCAGACATAAAATTTGGTGCTGGGATTTTTTGAGGGGGTTTTGTATCCAGGGCTGTCAGTAAATAGATTTTTTTATCTATACCACAATCTTCCACTATATAGGTTGTGGTCTGGATTTTGGTCATAACTTCTGTCTTTCTCTTTGCCTACATTACTTTATATTGATGAATATCTCTGCTAGAGAAGCCATTTAGACATCATTCAATTAAGTAGCCCTACCAAATAAGATATTTCATAATGTTGAGGAGAAAAAAAACCTTCCAAAGGAAGTTCAAAATTGAAATAACATCCCTTCCCTGAACAAAGTGTCCTCTGTTGGGTAGATACACCCAAGTCAGGGAGTGTTTGAATCAAAATATTTGTTTAGAAAACACATCAACCAACCTGACTTACCAGATCATGTGGGTACCATCAAAACCATCAACACATGTAAAGCTAAGAAATTAATTGAGTAGTTATCATTTGAATTTACCATGCTTAACCAGAGTCACACCTAGACAAACTTATGGAATTAGCACTCAGAATTCGTCTTTGGTGATTTCCAACCTTCCCTACCCTGGTGTAAGGTCTTTGTCTCTGGTAAAGAAGTAAAGAATAATTAGGGCCTTAGTGAAGACGTAAGTGGGCCCAGAAGGATTTGGGCCTTTAAAACCTGAGAGAATGTAGCCATTGACATGGAATCATGTGTAATGAAACAGATGTTCTTTGACTAGCATACCAAGCAGACTGTCAACCACTGGTTTGGCCCTATTGCTCCGTATGCATGGAGAAATTTTGTATGGTTTATCTGTCACATCTAAGTGTTACAAATGGGTAAGCCCTCTTATACATACAAGGGTTATGGAACGAAGAGTGGGCACGATTCCTGACCTTACAGCTTTTCCAGTTCACTGGAAGCCAGGATAGAAGTGGTCTTAGTTTAGCACTTGAAATGTGTGACATATTTTCATGAGTTGATCCAGCATTTGAGGCTTCCATTTAATATAGTCACAAGATTTGGAGCCAAGAGGTATGAGTTCCATTTCTGGGCCAAATTGTTTGATTTGGGGCAAGTTGTTTTATCTCTCTGAGCCCCAGATTCTTAGACAGCTAGGTGGTACGGTGGATAGAGCACTGGCCCTGGGGTCAGGAAGACCTAAGTTCAAATCTTGCCTCAGACACTTGCTACTGTGTGACTCTGGACGAGTTACTTAAATTCTTTTAGCCTCCATTCCCTCTTCTGTAAAATGTAGATAATAGTAGCCGCTATCCGCAAGGATGAAATAAAATATGCAAAGTGTTCTACGCTAAATATTACCCTTCAGCTATTATTATGATATTGCCCATCTAGAAGATGGGGTTAGTGAGACCTGACTTACCTACCTCACGGCCCTGTTGTGAGACTCAAAAAAGAGATTTTAGGTAAAGTAATTGGGTAAAGTTTAGGAAAAGAGGTTAGGTAAAGTAATCACTAATTACAGATTTCATCCTTTATTTGTTATTACTTTCTATCCTCCCCCATTAGATGCCAAATTTAGAAGATTTAGAACTTATTTAGAATAAATATTTAGATACAACAAATAAAAAAACCTTAAAGACTTTTTGGATGTGATAAATAAATAGAATAAATAAATATTTAGAAAATTTAGAATTCCTCATAAGAAAGACCAAGGGACAGTACAAATACTAAGCACATTAAGAGAAGATAATTCAGTGTTTGGAATCTTCATTCTTTGGTTTTTTTAAGCTAATGTCCTGAACGTCTTTCCTTTGTTTTCCAAAGGTCCCTTTAGGTTCTTCTTCCAAACCCCTCTCTCCAGACCAGCTTTTCTCCAGACATGTCAGTGATACCATGACCTCTCCACGGACATCTGACAGTAGTCTCTCACCTCTAGCAGATTTCGATTACCCTCCTGAGTTCTCTTCCTGCCTTGATAACTCTGCAGCAAAGCACAAACTCCTGGTTAAACCTCGAAACCAGCGGTCCAGCAAAATGAGACGGTTGTGTTCGGTAAGTCACCAACTAGCAGTGGGGCTGGCTCCTCTTTCCATACTCCTCCATGGGTGGTGGTTCCTTGATCACCAGAGCAGGGTCAGATGGCCCTACTCATTTTCAGTGTGCCAACCACTAGATCTGATCAGTTGCCTGGGTGACAGATGTGGTTGGCCTCAGGAAAGGAGCTAAGATGCTAATGCCAAGAGTGATTGTCTCGCTTGAAGAAAGAGTCTAGTCCTTTCTGGCTGTGGAGATGATGATGCCAGCAAAAAGAATGGATGATGGTAGAAGACAGTGAGTATGTTTTAGGATGCTCTGACTTAGCTGAACTTTAATTAGTGAGTTTTTTCTCCTGGGTGGAAAGTTGTTTTTTCCCTTATTTTAGGGAAGTTGGATGCAGATTAAACTTTCACAGTGTTCTAGGTCCAATAATGTTCACTTTCAGGTGAGTCAGGAGACTGAGGCATTTCAATGTTTTAGGCATTCTTTTTAGAGGATAAAATAGGGTTTTTTTCCTCTTAAAAGAGTGATAAGCTACCTATCAGGCAGTCTGCTTTTTCAGGGAATAATGTCAACAAAAGCCTTTTTGTAGCAAAAAGAACTCTCTCCCAGTAAATGCAGCCCTGTGCAACATGGAGACAAAAAAAAAATGATTGAAACTTCTTATTCATTGGCACAGACATATGTTTACTGAGCAAACATGAGACCTTTTAAGGATTATACAAAGCATCCAGTTGACACAGTTGCTCCTGGCCCCCTTCTCTTGAATAGTTTAGTCTTAGAAAAGCAAGATTGGATTGATGAGCATGGTAGCACCCATACCTCTTTTGGAATGGGTAGGGATAGGGGAAGAAGATAGAAAGTGTCAGCTGTTTACTGATTATTCTTTATCTGGGGAGTTTTTGTGTCACTTTGAAGTGTACCTCCAAGGATGAAAAGGATTTGGCTTAGTAACCAGGGACAGAATAGCTCTTCCAGCTCTGAAGCTGTCAAGGTCGAGAGAGGAGAGTGGCAGATGAGAATGCTTTGGATGTAGTGGGGGAAGGAAAAGCAAGAGAAGGGGGAAAGACTTTATATACTTACTGCCCACTGTGTGCAGGCACTGTGCTAAGCACCTTTTCTACAATTATTATCTCGTTTGATCCTCACAATAACTCTGAAAGGTAAGTCCTGTTGTTATCCCCATTTTGTAGTTGAAGCAAATAGGAGTTAAGTGACTAACCCAAGGTCACAGCTAATAAGTGTCTGAGGTCACATTTGAACTCAGATCTTCCTGTCTCCACACCCAGTGCTCTATTATCCATTGTACCACCAATTTTCCCCTTAAGGAGTAGGGGCAGGGAGCCTGGAATTTCCAAGCACTGAGTTCCTTCCTGTAGTATATGGTGGAGGACCTTGCCTACTATTCCCTTCTTTTGCCACTTAGAAGGCCAGTATTCAGTTTTAGATGCTATCTTTAGAAATGCTCATCCCAGCCCCTCCATTGCCCAGATGCTGGGCAGCCTCTGCTACAACTGAATTCTTGTACTGTTTTGAATCAAATGCTGGGTCAGTTTTGTGGTAGGCAAAAACTGTTACTGGAGTATTCATTTCTCTCCCTGAATGTATTTTGTCACTTTGACTACAGATTTCTTGAGTCCAGAGATTTCTGGCTGTAACTTTGAAGCACTGTATACATATTCTTATGCATTAAACAGCTACGTATTTTTTTGTTGTTGTTATTTGCGAGGTAATTGGGGTTAAGTGACTTACCCAGGGCCACATAGCTAGTAAATGTCAAGTGTTTGAGGCTGGATTTGAACTCAGGTCCTCCCCACTCCAGGATTGGTTCTCTAGCCACTGAACCACCTAGATGCCCTGATAGCTACTTATTTATCCAATAAAACCAGACTCATGTCAAGATGCATTTATTATTTGCCATTTCTCAAACATCTATCCAAGTAATTAAGAATATGGGAGCATTTTGAAAATTCCACATTCTCACCTCTCTCTTCTGCCAGCTTCTCCCCTTAGGATAAAACCGATCATAGATGTAGAGTTGGAAGGAATCTCAGAGGTCATTTTATCCTTTTACAGATGGGAAAACTGAGCCCCAAAGAGAAATGACTTGCCACGGGGTCATAAAAGGTAGAAAGACTGGGATTTGAACCCAATGCCCTTTGAGATGCTCTAGGAGACTAAGAAGTATGGGAATTGCCTCAAGTACCTCCTAGCAATGAATGTAAATCAACAAACATGTAGGAAGTATCAGCAATGCACAAGGTACTATAGAGAACAGAAAATTACATAAGATTGTTCCTGACTTCAAGAAGTTTATATTCTAGCTGAAGAGACAAGACAAATGAATAGATAGCTAATATAGGTCCGCGTAATATTATTTCCGCCTTCCACTAAAGGAATCACATAAGTGGTACCTCATGGTGTGAAGATGATTCTTAGTTCTCAAAGGCTATGCTAGCAGAGTGCAAGCCATGCCAAGTCCTGCCAACTTAGAAAAGATTTCAAAGACAAACCAAGTGATGGATTGTGCATCTATTGTCTACACATGAACCTAACTCAATTCAGAGAGGTTCATCGTCATGTTGAAAACAAAGCGATTTTGAGGTTTGGGTCATAGCAACTCTCAGAGACTGTTTCCTAAAATGTAGAATGATTGTGATCTGTATTGACAGGAGGCATACCGACATCAACAAAATTACATATCCTTGTAGTATAATTTTAGCAGGATAACATTGTCTGACCCAAAGGAGAAGACCCTTACAAATTAGTTTTTTGTTTACATACTTTATTTTATTTCATGACTTAATTGTTTCTCAGTTATGCTGTATCTGGTGATTAATGAGGTGAAAAATCCAGAAATGATGAAAGGGATATTCTAAATGCATGAGAAGAGTGAAAAACTAAGGCCAGAACAGAAGAAATAGTTGGAATGTCTGCGGGGGGCGGGGGGGGGGGCAGAGTTCTACTAGCCGAGCATGAAGATGTACTCCTTTAATCCCGGATACCAGTGAGCTGCAGTGGACTGCACCAGTTAGGCATCCTCACTAAGTTCAGCATTCCTATGATGCCCTACCCCTTCTTGACAGAGGGAGGCTGCTGGACTGACTAAATAGGGGCCACTGAACTTAGGTTAGGAATGGAGCAGGTCAAAAGCTCACTAGTTGAATCAGCTTTATAAATAGCCCCTGCACTTTCAGCCTGGGCAAAACCCAATCTTTTAAAAAGAGAAGGGAAGGAGGGAGGGAGGGAGGGAAGAAGGAAGGAAGGAAGGAAGGAAGGAAGGAAGGAAGGAAGGAAGGAAGGAAGGAAGGAAGGAAGGAAGGAAGGAAGGAAGAAAGGAAGGGAAGGAGGGAGGAAGGAAGAAAGGGAAGGAGGGAGGAAGGAAGAAAGGGAAGGAGGGAGGAAGGGAAGGAGGGAGGAAGGGAGGGAGGAAGGAAGGAAGGAAAAGAGGAAGGACGGAAGGAAAGAAGGAAGGAAGGGAGGGAGGGAGGGAAGAAGGAAGGAAGGAAGGAAGGAAGGAAGGAAGGAAGGAAGGAAGGAAGGAAGGAAGGAAGGAAGGAAGGAAGGAAGGGAAGGAGGGAGGAAGGAAGAAAGGGAAGGAGGGAGGAAGGGAGGAAGGGAAGGAGGGAGGGAGGAAGGAAGGAAGGAAAAGAGGAAGGACGGAAGGAAAGAAGGAAGGAAGGGAGGGAAGAAGGAAGGAAGGAAGGGAAGGAGGAAGGAAGGAAGGGAAGGAGGGAGGGAGGGAGGGAGGGAGAGAGAGAGAGAGAGAGAGAGAGAGAGAGAGAGAGAGAGAGAGAGAGAGAGAGAAGGATACAACTTATGTTACCAGAGAAGGAAAGCATCATCTTTTAATTACCAGGAAATCATTGGCATGAAATCTCCCCAAGCAGAGATTTTTCAAGCTTTTGAGCATATTTGGTTTGAATGCTATTAGCTGTGTTATCTTGGGCAAGTTTTTTTCACCTTCCTGGGCCTCAGTTTCCTTATCAGTAGAAGTAGAGTCAGACTAGGTGATAACTAAAGTCCATTATTTCTATTACATTCTCTGATTCGATGATAAAAAAAAAACTAACAATATAAAGCAGGATATAGTGTGCCTAGTGAGTGATACAAACAATAAGATCTCTTTTTTAATAGTATCATTTTTTCTAATTACACATGAAATTTTTAACATTCTTTTTTTTTTAATTTTGAGTTCCAAATTTTCTCTCTCCCTTCCTCCCCTTCCCCTCCCTAAGACAGTAAGCAATTTGATGTAGGTTATATATGTGCAATCATGTAAAACATATTTCCACATTAGTCATATTGTGAAAGAAGAAGCAGGCCAAAAGAAAACGAAAAATGAATGAATGAATGGAGTGAAAATAGTATGCTTTAATCTGCATTTAGATTCTATCAGTTCTTCCTCTGGATGTAGATAGCATTTTCCATCAGGAGCCCTTCGGAATTGTTTTGAATCAAAGAATAAGATCTTGTCAAAACTTTATTGAAAGATCTTTACTCAAACTTTGAGTGACATTTTGGACCTTATTTTCTTATATTATTTATTATAGTAATTTTATATTGCATATTTTGATGTATGTAATTACTTCTGGAATGTAAAGTCCATGAGGACAGGGACCATGTCTTAACTATCTTCATTTTCCCCCCAATACCTAGCCCAGTGCTCTGCACATATTATGTACCTAATCAAAGATTGTTGAACAAATGAAAGAACAAGTGAATTCAGAAGAGAAAGGGATGATGATCATCAACTGGAAATCTTTCACCAAGTAGATAGAACTTAGTAGAATTTGGATGGGTCAAGAGGTTCTGGGCACAAAAATGTGTAAGGTAGCAAAGGGCACAGCTTGACTTAAGCACAGTAGGGAGAGAGATCATTAGAAATAGGGAGAACAGTTAGGAGCCAGTTCTATGATTCACCTTATTTTTTTTTAATCCACAGATGTCTTTAGGATGTAGTTATACAGTTTCACTGGAAATTCGTTTGTTTGAGACTCCAAATAGGTTAATTGTATAGGAGATTGAAAAAGGATGCTTCAATTTGTTTGTTTAGCATTTACATTTATAATTATATCTGCTTATGAGTACCATTTTCTAAAATATCACAAGTTGTAAGAGGAGGGTTTTTGAAAAGATCTGGGAATTATTGAAGGAAATCTAAATTTTTTTTTAATTAGCTCCATAAACATTTAAAGTAGTGATGAAATCTAATATATCCTATATTTCTTTCAGCGTGCACAGTCAGAGTCTCTAAGTGATCTGACTTGTACCCCAGAGGAAGAGGAGGAAGATGGGAAACAAATTCTCAAGGACCACAAAGACGAGAATTCCAGTTACAACCAGGAGGAAATAATGGACAAAGAGACTATAGCAAATAGCCCAGAGATTTTGAGACCAGAGATGCCTGAGGAGCCTTCCCAGAGCCAAGAGAACCAAGAAGAAAAGCCTGGGGTGCTCCAATCTCCTGATGTGTTTGCCAGCACAGGGGAGTCGTCCTCACTAAGAAGTAACCCTGATACTACCATGGAAGTCAGTGGCTCAGAGTCAGAGCATTTACCTTCTTTAGATTCCCCTTCTCTTCCTGAAAACTCCTCACCTCCTACTCTAGATGAAGAACAAGGCAAAGAAGAGTCTCCCACAGCATTGTCTCCTCCCCCAAGGAGCCCATGTGAAGAGTTGGTTTATATACTTAGCGAAGTCCACAATCAGTCTTCCCACAGCCCTCTAGATATGTCCTCTGCAGAGGCCTTTTCCAACACTGCTGCAGTTTCATCCAGTTTAGATTGTTCAGAAAAAAATATAGAGGAGTCAAAAGACCATCTGGAAATAGCTTTTGCTGGGGAATCAGCAGTCAAAGAATCTATAATTCCTGACCTGGGCGCCCAGTTACCAAAGAGTTGTTTGAAAAACAAAAACTCTTCGGTCACCTTAAGTCCCAGTGTTTCTCCCATTCCTCTGGATTCAGCGTCACCACAGCTGGGACCCGCTCCCTGGCACTTGGAGAAAAAGAACACACCTGAAGAGGTCCCCAAGGCTGAGCAGCAAGGCTCTCCCCCCACAGCTCCCAGGGGAGGGGTGTCAGAAGGTAAACTGGAAAGGGGAACCAGTGAAGTGAGGAGCTCTAGAAAGTTCTCTGTGTCTTCCTCCTGGGAGAGACCAAAGGCTAGCAGCCTCTTTGTGAAAGAACATTCGGGCAGCGAAACTCCGTCAAACACAAAATTGTCCTTGCTGAAGACGAACCTGACCTCAAGAAATGAGGCTACCAGGGATAATCTTCAGATGAATGCTGAACACCAGGAAGGGAAGTTGGGCATTATAAAACAGGCACTGCCGGTTGAGAGTGATTCTCAGAACTCTGTAGGCAGAGAGGGTGACCACGCTGGGCTGAGCATTATGTCCCCGGCTTCTAGTGCCGTATCGCCAAAGGCAGATCCCTGTCCACAGTTACCGAGTCAGCCTGCCATTGAAGACAAAAACCCCTTTCAAGTCAAACTCCGATCCACCTCGCTGTCTTTCAAATATAGAGATGGATCTTTCCCAGAATCAAAAGGAATGAAACGATACAGTGCAGAGATCAGGATGGAGAAAGGAGGGTTGACTTTGCTTTCAAAAGATGAAAAACCTCAAATCAAAAGACTATCAGATATAAGTGGGGCTAGTCCTTTAAATGATAAGCTAAAGAGTAAAGCCAAGTCCTCTGAGCAGCTTAGTCACAAGCCTCCATTACCCAAGAAACCTGTTTTGCAAACTAAAGCTACTCCCCACTCACACACACTCCCTCCTGGGAATCTGGAAAAACTGGACAAATTAATCAAGTCTCCAGAATCCAGAAATGAAACTAAGGCTGTGGAGAAAAAGTTGCCTCTTCACAAAGTAGCTGGTAAGAATGCTGATCGTGTATGAGTCTGCTTTATATTGGAGGTGATTCTGAAGTTTTCCACTGTGAGCCCTTTGAAATTTCTTCTTTGAGTTAGAACACATATGTGTGTGTAAACAGGAACATTTCAGGAATATTTGAAGAGTAAATAAAAAATTCCTTTCAACTTCACAGAGAAATGTTTGTTGGCTTAAGGGAGCAGGGGGAAGGGGGATGCGGAGGAGGAAAGAGGTCAAGGAAGTGAAAGTAGAAAAAAATTCATATTCTATTTGTCCTGAGTACAGAAGATTCAGATATATAGAAAGAAGACAGCAATGAAAATGTAAAAAGTTAGAGAAAGAACAAAGTCCTTGACAGGAGACAGGGCACTGGTAAGTGAATGTTCTGTTATGTGTCAGTTCATAGCTTCCAGTTTAGCAACTTTTAAGATGTCAACAGAGTCTAGGTTCCTTAGACAAATAGCAAAATTATTTACATTCAATGATCCAGATTCATCTTCTTGTGTAAATCTGTTCACATCAAACCTCTCTCCTCAAAAACCTTCAATAGCTCCCCATTGCCTTTTCTAATAAAGTCTTTCTTTCTTTGTTGGTTTTTTTTTTTTTTTGGTTTGTTTTATTTTGTTTTGCAGGGTAATGAGGGCCAAGTGACTTGCCCAGGTCATATAGCTAGTAAGTGTCAAGTGTCTGAGGTCAAATTTGAACTCAGGTCCTCCTGAATCCAGGGCCAGTGCTTTAAGCACTGCGCCACCTAGCTGCCCCATATAGTAGGTTCTTTTTTTTTCATATAGTAGGTTCTTAATAAATGTTGTATTCTTTCTAGCACCTAAGCCACTTCCTGATGATTAAGTGCCTTTGAAACATGGCACCAGTTTCCTGAGTCAGATTCTTTTGGTCTTCTGTCCTCAAGAAAGGCCTCTCCCAGGTCATGGAGCTCCTATTTAGTCATTTATTATCCTGGTTGCCTTGAAGAATTAATTCAGGGCCAAATTGTCCCTCGTTGCTTAGGTGTTTTCCAATATATTTGATCACAACCATCTTAATAAAATTGCATTAAAACAATGCATTATGCAGTAGATGGAAAGTTGAATTCATACCCATAAAGGGAAATGTTAAGGATATATATGGAATACATGAATTTGTCAAAAGCAGCCTTCTTCAAGAAATGGAAAAACTGAACTAGGTGCCCTTCTCTCTTTCCCCTCCAAGTCATCCTTCCCACTGATCAATCTCCTTAAGCACAACTCTTCTAGTGCCATTCTTACACTCAAAACCCTTCAAAAACTTCCTCGTTGTCTACGGGATTAAATCAAAACTACTCGATTTGGCATTTTTAAGGTCTTTGATGTTCTGCTCCCAGCTATCTTTCCTGCCCCATCTTCCACTATACCTCTACATTTCAAACACTTAATTATTTGTTGTTTCTTAAATATATGCCATAATATCCTACCTTGAGATTCATGTTCTCACTTCCACGTGGAATATTCCACTGTCCTACTTACACCTGTTGAAACCTTACCCATCCTTCAAGGGCAAGCCAAGATGCCATTTCTCTCATCTAGTCTTCCCAGATTCTATTCAGTCAACTGTGTTCTACTCCATCCCTGAATTCATGGAATGTTCTGTTCTATCTCTTTCATGGAATTTATTCTTTTTCTGCCTTGCCTTATAGTTATTCGAATTCTTTTCTCACCTCATTTCCCACTCCTCAAAATTATAAGCTCTTTAAGGTCAGGAGAACGTGTTTTCTTCATCCTTGTGCCCAACACGACACGTTGCTTCAAAGGAGGTGCTGAATAAATATTTCTCAAATTGGATCGTTATGTGTTTGACAAGGCTGATTAAGTTTCATTTGCAGTGATTCAGATGAACAGAGTGTTCTGTTGGATATGTGCATTTGATTCTGTCACTGGTCGCTTCTTATTAGGAACAAAGATGCCAGAGAGTAAAATTAGAGTCTTTTCAGTTCATCATTGCCAAGAGTGTGTGAATGGCGTTTTGTGTTTTTAATGTGTAAGAGATGAGCTAATGTTTATGTGTAAGAGAGAGAGAGATGGTGACAATCAATAAACATTTATTAAGTGCTTACTACATGGTATTACTAATGAAGCAAATGCCGCCAACACACACACACACACACACATACACGTGTACACACATGCACACACTGTACTGCATCCTTAACCCCAGAATCCTCATAGGCTTTTAGTTTTATGATAACCATTCCAAGGATTTGGACTGCTCCCCATCAAAGGAAATGAACTTAGGGTTACTAGGGAAACAATGGCCTGACATTCCCGTTGAGCCCCTAATATGTAACTCTCAGACCAACACCCAAAAGCTCTGGGTTTCAAAAACTAGGTTCATTTAGGGAGGGGTCTTTGCCTCAAATCTTTTCTCTTTGGTTGGTTTTGCCCTCAAAAAGAATTCCCCCTCTGAAGTTCAGAATGTAACTCATGTGGGGGGCAGCTAGGTGGCACAGTGGATAGAGCACCGACCCTGGATTCAGGAGTACCTGAGTTCAAATCTGGCCTCAGACACTTGACACTTACTAGCTGTGTGACCCTGGGCAAGTCACTTAACCCTCATTGCCCTGCAGATAGATAGATAGATAGATAGATAGATAGATAGATAGATAGATAGATAGATAGATAGATAGATAGATAGATAGATAAAACCAGAATGTAGCTCGCATCTAGGTCTCCATGGATGTGAGTATATGTAGAGAACATATTACACACTTACTCGGTGCCAGGCACTGTGCTTAAAAACTTTATAAATATTATTTCATTTGTTCCTCTCAAGAAAATTGGAAGGTAGGCGCTATTATGATTCCCAATTTACAGTTGAGGAAACTGAGGCAAACAGCTGTGTCTAAGGCCAGATCTGAACTATGATCTTCATGACTCCAAGACCACATTCTATCCATTTTATCACCCAACTGCCTTAATATAGTAAACATAAACATATGAAGTACATAAACTATACATATATATATATATAAAATGTATATATATATGTATATATATATATGGTTTTTTTTTTCTTCCCCTCTACTGATTCCTACCTTCCTCCCAAAGACCCATAGAGTTCTCCAGACTCATGGCACCATTTTGTGGTGTATACTTGGTAGGAAAGAATATGAGATTTCTAGAAAAGCAAATCTTCAACATCTCTGAACTCCCAAGATATATGTGTGATCCATAACCACAGTCTGTGAATTTCATGGACCAGGTTGCATCCTAGAGATCACTACAGACTGCAGAACAATATACAGACATATGTATGCTTCACTAACTAGTAAACTTATATGCTTTTCCACTGGGGATAAGGGAGGCTTGATTTGGTTTTTTGTTTGTTTTTACTGATGTAAGTAGTTTTATTTTTTCCTATTTATTTTGGGAGCTTGGGATAGACTTATTTGGGGGGGCAGGGCAATGAGGGTTAAGTGACTTGCCCAGGGCCACACAGCTAGTAAGTGTCAAGTGTCTGAGGCTGGGTTTGAACTCAGGTCCTCCTGAATCCAGGGCCAGTGCTTTTGTCCACTGTGCCACCTAGCTGCCCCCTTGGGATAGACTCTTAAAAGCAACAAGACAGATTGAGAGCCTAGAGAAACTTTATATGTTGGGAATAAGGGTAAATTTAGGCCCACACAGCTATGAAAGGTCTGGATGCTCACCTGAAAGTGATGATTTGGGGAATATATCTCAGAATTGTGTGTCATGGTCACTGCACTGGGGAGGCATTCAGGAAAGCAGGTAACCATTGGCTAAACTCCTTGGAGAAAAACTTCTACTACCTCCACTTCCTCTCCTCTCACTCTCCTCCAATCTCTCTGTAACCTAGCTTTCCTTCAGCTGAAGCTGTCTCTGGAAAGTCACCAATGATCTCTTCATTGATTTTCTTTTTTTTCTTTTTTCTTTTCTTTTGCAGGGCCATGGGGGTTAAGTGACTTGCCCAGGGTCACACAGCTAGTAAGTGTCAAGTGTCTGAGGCTGGATTTGAACTCAGGTACTCCTGAATCCAGGGCTGGTACATTATCCACTGCGCCACCTAGCTGTCCCTTCTCCATTGATTTTCAATCCTTATCCTTCTTGACCTCTCTGCAGCCTTTGACACTGCTGATCAAACTCTTCTCTCTTTCCATGATAATATTCTATCCTGATTCTCTTTCTACTTATCATGACTGTACCTTCTCAATCTTTTTTCTTGATTTTTCATCTTAAATTATGCCCATCAACCTTGGGTATCCCCCAAGTTCTGCTCTAAGCCCATTGTACTACTCACTTGGTGAATTTAGTCATCTGTATGCAGATGATTTTCAGGTTTATTTATCTAGTCCTAACCTTTCTCCTGAGGAGCAGCTAGGTGGTGCAATGGATAGAGCATTGGGCTTGGAATCAGGAAGACTCATCTTCATGAGTTCAAATCTGGCCTCAGACACTAACTGTGTGATCCTGGGCAAGTCACTTAACCATGCTTGCCTCAGTTTCCTCATCTGTAAAATGAGTTGGAGAAGGAAACAGCAAACCACTTCAGGATCTTTTCCAAGAAAACCCCAAATGGGGTCACATAAAGTCAGACACAACTGAACAACAGCAATAGCTACAATCTCTCTCCTGACCTCTCGTCCTTTATCTGCAAATTCCTTTTGGACATGTCCAAAACCAAACTCATCATCTTTTCCCCCTAACCTTCTCCTCTTCCTAAATTCCTTAATATTGTTGATAGTACCACCATCCTCCTAGTTGCTCAGGCTCATAACTTAGGTGTCATCCTTGACCCTGCAAACTCTCTTATCCACCCTTCCCCAATCTATTGCCAAGAACTGCCAATTTTACCTTTACATATCTCTCATACATGCCCTCTCCTCCCTTCTGACCACCCTGGTACAGATTTTCATCACTTCATTCATGCCTGGCCTATTTCAAAAGACTTATGGTTGGTCTCTGCTTCAAGTCTCTCTCCATTCCCCAGTCCATCTTCCACTCAGCTACCAAAGACTAATTCTAGTCATCATCATTTCCCCTATTCAGTAAACTCCTGTGGCACTCTGTTCCATCCAGGATCAAATATAAAATCCTCTGTTTGGCTTTTAAAGCCCCTTGTAACTTAGCCCCTTCCTACATTCCATGTCTTCTCACACTTTTATTCCCCTTCACATACTGTATGATCCATTGACACTGGCCTCCTTGTCATTCCTCAGACAAGACAATCCATCTCCTAACTCTGAATTTCCGCTGGCTGAATTACCCTCCCTATACCTGGGAAAAGGGAATTGGAAATTTATCAGAGGGAACCTGAACCACATGTTGGTTTACAGGGAAGTGAGTTTTTGTTAGGGATGTTGTATCTCTCTCTGACATGTGCCCATGGACAGCCTTGCTGAAGGGATGAGGACACCTATGAGGTGTATATGTGTGAGTGTGTATATATATGTATATATGTATATGTGGATATATGGATGGATGGATGGATATGTATGTGTGTATATACATATATACACACACACACACACACACACACACACACACATATATACATTAGTCCATTTGCATTTCATGGAGGCTGGTGTGTCAGAGCTGGCCCTTTGAATGGGGTCCATAAATGGGAGCATGCAGACCTGCGGCAAACTTTTCTGAGAAATTCAGAGAGAGAGAGAGAGAGAGAGCGCTAAGCATAGGCCAAAGCTTACAGGCCTAAGATTGGACCTGGGTCCTAGCATGAAAAATGGCTGCATATCTGGACCTGAGGTGGAGGCGCATCATAATTGTATTTGCCCTGAACTATATGGCAGTAGGAGGCAATAAAGGGTCTTTTAATTACATACCTCAGCTGACATAACTCTTTTTCATTTCAAAAATTAATTTTTCTGCCCCTTTCATGGTCAAACTGATCCATATAAAAGAACAGTACCTTAAAGGTATAGTACCTTAAATAGTAAGACAGGTAGCTGGTGCAGTGGGTAGAGCATTGGACTTGGAACCAGGAAGATTTCATCTTCCTGAGTTCAAATCCAGCCTCAGGCACTTACTAGCTGTGTGACCCTGGGCAAGTCACTTAACTCTGTTTGCCTCGGTTTCCTCATCTGTAAAATGAGTTGGAAAAGGGAATAACAAACCACTGTGGTATCTTTGCCAAGAAAACCCCATGGACAGTATGATCCACAAGTCACAAAAAATCAGACCTGGCTGACTCGACTGAACCTTATATGAAGGCAGACAATGTAATCTTGTGAGCCCAAGGTCTGACTTAGGACTCCACTGGGCAATTCTAGAAATATCCTTGATGCCAGGTCACTAGGTAGGAGCTTCTAGTAATATAGTTCTTGGTTTAAAAAAAAAAAAGTGGGGGCAGCTAGATGGTGCAGTGGTTAAAGCACCGGCCCTGGATTCAGGAGTACCTGAGTTCAAATCCAGCCTCAGACACTTGACACTTACTAGCTGTGTGACCCTGGGCAAGTCACTTAACCCCCTATTGCCTGCAAAATATATATATATATATATATTTCTTGGTTTGTAGGAAGGTCCTAGTAAATATTTGCCTATTGATTTGTTACTAATAGGGAAAGATTTCTGGAAGTAGAGACACTCCATCCATGTGAAGTCAGTGGGGCTAAGGATAACAATTTAGCATAGCAGAAAGAGCTACAGACTTGGAAGCAGGTGGCCTGAGCTAGGTGTCCCAGGTCTGCTGCTTGCATAGCAAAGACATTTAATTACTCTGGGCCTCACCTTCCTCATCTGTAAAATGGGGATTATCATAGTATCTATCTCCCAGGGGTTTTGTGAGTCTGAAATGACTTGATAATTGTAAGGTATTTAACCACAGTGCCTGGCTTATAGTAAGTACTATGTAAATGTTAATTATCATTATTATTATCATCTCTAAAAGGGATCAGATTAAATGTTTTTCATGGTCCTTCCCATCCTCCGTTTGTTTTGTTTTGTTTTGTTTTTGTGGGGCAATGGGGGTTAAGTGACTTGCCCAGGGTCACACAGCTAGTAAGTGTTAAGGGTCTGAGGCCGGATTTGAACTCAGGTACTCCTGAATCCAGGGCCGGTGCTCTATCCACTGCGCCACCTAGCTGCCCCCTCTTCCCATCCTCTGACATTCCGTTATGACTGGTTTAGAGTAGAGACAGAATTCAGCAAGGCTACCTTCCCTTTTATTCTTTATTCCCCCCACCCTCCCGCACACAAAGTGTTGCTGGATCATTGAATTACCTTATTTCCCCTGGGCTTGTCCATTTTCTATTGGAATCTGTTCCTTAATAGGGCACTGACTGTACTTGGGCAAAGAAGCTTCCCCGTAATTCTGATTAACTGATCGTTCATTTGCATCTGTCATTGCTTGGCACAATGTAGGGGCAGCAGCTTAGAGAGATAGAAAGAACACAATTTGAATTAAGAAGGAAGGAAGGAAACAAGCATTTATTAAGGACCTACTATTTGCCAGGTACTGTGCTAAGCACGATATTCCATTTGATCTTCACATCAACCCTGGGAGTAGGTGCTATTATTATCTCTATTTTACCATTGAGGAAACTGAGGCAGACATGATAAATGACTCATCCAGTGTCAGTTCTTGACTCCAGGCCCAGCCTTCTATCAGTTTCACCAGCTAGCTACCTCTAGGGTCCAAATCCTTGCTTTGCTCCTCAATACTCAAGTGACCTTGAGCAAGTCACCTCCCTCAGTCCTCTGCGTCTTGGCTTCTTCGTATATAAGGGGTTGGACGAGATTTTCCAGGCCCTAACTCTAAATCCCATGTAGAAGTTTTCCATTTCAGATTTTCTGAATGCTCAGACCAAATATCCTATACTGGTGGTTTCCACCTCTGTCCAAAGAGTCTATCTTTCTTAGCTCCATAAGGGTGGTTTGGGGAATGAATGGGTTAGCTTCTGGGATGCTGCCTAGGGGACAGAGTCTTCTTTTCATAAGCATAAACACCTGAGGGTTGTCTACAGACAACAGCACACCACAAGCTAGGCTCAAAACCACCGTCAGTCTGGTGCCATGATGTCTTTTTGTCTGTAGCTGTACTGAAATTAATAAGCTTTGCTTTTAGGGGGATGCATAAGCAGTAGCTAATGAAATTCTCTGCAGCGTTTCACGGCAGTTAGAATGAGTAATTCTAAAAGTAGGATGGGGTGGGGGGAGGGTAATCAGTCAGCATGAATGTAATCTTAGCATTGGCATTCATCTCTGCGTGAACTAAAATTGAAATTGGCCTCTTAGATATCTGGAATGTACACTACGTATGAGGCTATCCTTGCTTTGACCGCGACACTGAGAAAGGGGTTTTGTAGAACCTCCTAAGATGTTTGCCATTTATTTCCTTATCCGTGACCTTCTCTTTCTTTATAAGGCTCCAAACATTATGATAACTAGGATGGTCGATTCGTGGACCAAATGCCCATTGTTTTGTGTGATAGGCCAACATCCATGTTTTAAACATTGATGGAAGAACAGTAGATTATGAGCAGTTTAGCTAAGAAGCACAGAAAAAAAGGCACCTTTTCTGTCAATTCATTGGTAGCATCGAAAACAGAGGAAAGATGAGGATTAAGAAGAATCCCAAGATAAAGATGTGGGCTAATTCAAGAGCTTTGGACATGCAAGATGATTTTCATTTTGATATGAAAAGCACTAAACCTGCATATAGGAAATCTCCCCTTTCCCTGTTCACTGTTGTTCTTACTATCCAGGCATACCAACTGAGGAGTTAGAACAGATTGTCTCTCCCTGTGTGGTATCTGCTATTTCTGGCCCTCTTGGTACCCACTGCCCACAAACCCAAGCAAATGGCTTTGGACCAGTTGAACTCTGGGTAACGGAACATAGGTGACCCAGCAGTCATTCCCCCTTTCCTTCCCCTAAGTAAAGATAATTCATATATAACACCTTCCCTAAAGACAGGATTAGTCATTGCAGCTGGGGACCAGTTCAGATAAAACATACAGATAGTAAAATTTTAATAACTTCATTACTCATTTTTGGTTCATTTGTTTTTTTTCCAGAAAGTTCTAATTATTACTGTTTATTATTCTTTATAGTGTTGGTCCTTTGCAGGGTACCATGCAAGAGTCCCCTTATCCTTCCTCTGCTAGGGGAGTGGGGTCTGCATGCTGGGAGGATGGCAGGGAGAGGGGTCTGCATTTTAAAGTTAGATAGATGTCTAAACTCAGCAAGAGTGCCTCAGACAGGGAAGGGGGTAATGTCTCAAACTATTTCATCCATTTTCACTCTTTTTGTTGTTTGCTCTTGTTCTTAGATGTTGTGTCCTACTCTCTGCTACCCCATTTGGGGTTTTCTTGGCAAAGATACTGGAGTAGTTTGTCATTTCCTTCTTCAGCTCATTTGACAGATGAAGAAACTGAGGCAAGCAGGGTTAAGTGACTTGTCCAAAGTCTCATAACTTGAAGTCATGAAGATGCATCTTCCTGATTCTAAGTCTAGTGCTCTATCCACCTCACTACCTAGCTTCCCCATTTCCACTCTGCATCCCCCCCAAATAATTAAGCCTCTCTCTTTTCTTTTCTTCTTCTCTCCTCGTTCATCTTTCCTTAAACAGAGGGGAAAACCTTTAGTTGGGAGTGAAATGCAGGGGCAAGAAGTATTTTGGGGGGGGGAATGGAATATATGGGATGATTACTAAAAGACTTTACTGGAAGATGAATTTCTAGGTGAAAATTTTAATATAAGGGAAAGTTAGCATACAGAATTTGGGCTAGTGTTCTGGTTAAATTAGAGGGAAATTGGACAATGACAGAAGAAAATTAAGGGAACTAACCAGAACCTTAACTAGGATCTAGCACTTGAAGCAAAGAGGTAGGTCACCTGAGATAAGACCATGAAGCCAGAGAGGAATTCACTGGGGTGGGGATGCTATAAGGCCTCAGGACCCCTCTTCTGGGGTATACCAGACTTCAAGTTCATTTTACCTACTGTAAGTGACTTTTCTGTGAGCTCTTCTTCATAGTTGCCTTTTCTGGAAAAGGAGATAGCTTGGCCCCTCAGGAATTTTGGCCTATGTCTCCACTCCTACCCACAGTTCTCTCTGCAACATTAGGGCTCCCAGGTGACAGACATGCTGAGTGAACATGCAGGCCTGCAAGCCATTGGCTTGAGGACCCTGGAGCTCTGTAGCCTTTAGGGAGGGAGGCCAGGCCTGGAGAAGAGACTGGAGTTACTGGGGTAGTTGCCGTGAATAGGGATGTCGTTCCCCAGTAGCTGGGAAGATAGCTTTTTCTCTGTCCTCTAAATCCTGACCACCATAACCCTGCCTTTCCTTTCTTCCCACTCTTGTGACCTCCCTCTGGTTGCTGTGGCAACCGTCTCTTACCGAGGAATCTTAGGCAGATAGATGTTAGGGAAGCTTTTGAAGTGATTCTGGACTTCTCTTCCACTTACCTTGAGTGCTGGGAGGTGGGTAACTGGAAGGCATGGATTTTGCCACAGAAGCCCATGCCTTTGCCTCAGGGATGCTGGGAAAGAAAGCAGAGAGTGCTTTGTGCTGATAACGGTTCTCACACCTTAATTTGGAGTCCTCTACAATCCACTTGCAGAAGCCTAGCTGATAAGGTTTAACAGCTGTAAACTTCAGGGCAGTTATATAGAAAATGCACATTTTATATATAATATAAATATAAAAGTGAAATAACTATTACCAGAAAATAAATTTAAGTTTACTGAGATTTGGGGCCCTCTAAAAACTGTACCTAGTGAGATATGTGTGTAAAGGGGAAATATTCTTTGAATTGTGCAGCTCAAAGAGAAATGGAGAAAAGTAACCTTAAACATATTTAAGAGCAGAAGTTAGGGCCTGGAAGGGAAAAACTCCAGTCATAATGTTTGGGAAACAAAACAACTCTGCCTTTTGAGGTCTGGCTGGTTTTTGTATCTGATGCCAGTATCTAAATTATCTCTGATTACCAGCTAGCTAGTAATAGTGATAACTGGCTCCTATAAATTACAGTAATTGGGACAAGAGCCCACTTGCCCCTGTCCTAATTCTAATTCTAGAACTGGCAAGAAGTTGGAGATTTTGTCAGGGACTAGGCAGGCGGGAAGAGGGTATGCAGCAGTCAGGAGTGGGAAAGCCTGATCGAATGGGAGTCTGGGGGAAGCAAATGTGAAACAGAGGACAGAACTGGCTAATAAATAAAAAGGTCAAGGTGTTCAGTGCTCATTTAAAGACATGGTGACCGGTTCAGTAGCCTAGATTTGAAGACAGTGGCTATCTCTTGAAATCTTGTGTTCTAGAAGAGCCTTCAACAGGAATACACCTTCCCAAGCTGCTTTGCTTTAGGACAGTTAACTAGCAAATGCCAGTCCCATTGTCTATAGCAAAAAGCACCCGGAGGATAAGGGAGCAAGAAAAGGAGTAATGAGACTGAGGGAGAAGAGAGGGGAAAGTAGGTATGGATAAAAAGCGAAAGGGAGGAATAATACTAGGAATTTTTCTTTTCTTTTTTTTTAAATTTTAAGGATTTCAGTTGTAGGTATGACAAAATCCAGATGGCAACATGATGAGTAATATGGTACTGGGGGAAAAGCACTGGCTCCCACCTCTGGCACTACCCATGTGAGCTTGGGCAACTCACTTAACCTTCAGGGGTCTAAGGATAGTGATATGTAAAATAAAGAGATTGAACAGGATGGTCCCTGAGGTACCTTTGAGCCCTAGATACATGATCCCATGACCCTCTGAATCTGAAAATGGATTAAATTGCCAAGAGGAAATGGAGGAGGTAGAACAACCAGAATAGTGGAGACAAGGTAGGGAAAGAACGAAATAGGAAGGAAATAAGCATTGATTTAAGTTCCTGCTATATGTCAGGCCCTGTGCTAAGCATTTTACAGCTATTATCTCTTTTGATCCTCACAACAACAATAGGAGCTGTTATTAACTTCATTTTACAGATATGGAAACTGAAGCAAACAGAGGCTAAGTGACTTGCCCAGAATCACACAGCTAAACCCTTCCATTTGAAAATGTTCCACTGTTTCTTCTCTCTTCCACATGACTTGCCCAAGGTCCCAGATCTAGTCAGTAAGTTGGCTGAGCCAGGATTAAGACCTAGGTCTTTAGAAACCTAGCCTAGTGCTTTGTTTTGGTTTGGTTTTGGGTTGTGGGTTTTTGTTTTTGGCAGGGCAGTGAGGGTTAGGTGACTTGCCCAGGGTCACACAGCTAGTGAGTGTCAAGTGTCTGAGGCTGGATTTGAACTCAGGTCCTCCTGAATTCAGGGCCAGTGCTTTATCCACTGCACCACCTAGCTGCCCCCTAGCCTAATGCTTTTTCATAAGTTGAGGGTGTCTAGCTCAAAGCCTAGATGATAGTGGTGGTGGTGGTTGTTGTTGTCGTCATGTCACTTCAGCCATGTCTGACCCTTTGTGACTCCATTTGGGGTTTTCTTAACAGAGATACTGGAGTAGTTTGCCATTTCCTTCTCCAGCTCATTGTATGTACAAGGAAACTGAAGCAAACAGGGTTAAGTGACTTGCCAAGCTGACCAGCTTTGATAAGTTTAAAGCATTCTCCTTTACTGTGGATATTCACCAAAATAAACCATACATTTTTAGGCTTTAATCAACAGGAAAAAAATAATTAAATTTCATCTCCTCTAAAAAACTTAAAAAAAACTTTGGCTTTTCATAAATTAGGCCATAATGAGTCATATTTTATAAAAAAGTTTCTAAATAGGAAACTGATCAAAACATCTTTTCCTTCTGGTTGATTTTAGTTTTCCTATTGAGTAAGAAAGGCACCAGAGGGGCAGCTAGGTGGCGCAGTGGATAGAGTACCGGCCCTGGAGTCAGGAGTACCTGAGTTCAAATCCAGCCTCAGACACTTAACACTTACTAGCTGTATGACCCTAGGCAAGTCACTTAACCCCAATTGCCTCACTTAAAAAAAAAAAGGCACCAGATAAATACACACACAAACACATAATAACAAAAATCTGAAGGGATTTAATCTACCAAGATAAACATGGAAGTTCAGTTCAGTTCAGTTGTTTTTCAGTCTTTTCTGATTCTTCTTGACCCTATTTGAGCTTTTCTTTTTTTTTTTTTTTTGGTGGGGCAATGGAGGTCCCCTCCAGGGCCAGTACTTTATCCACTGCGTCACCTAGTTGCCCCCCATTTGTGCTTTTCTTGGCAGAGGCAGTGGATTGGTTTGCCATTTCTTTCTCCAGGTCATTTTACAGATGAGGAAACTGAGGCAAACACAGTGAAGTGACTTGCACAGGGTCACATGGACAGTAAATGTCTGAGGCTAGATTCGAACTCATGTCTCCCTGACTCCAGGCCTGGCTCTTTATCCACTATACCACCTAGCTGCCCTTCAGCTTCTGAATATAACCCACCTATTAGTGTAGATGACTTTTAATTTTGTTTGAACACAAAACATTTTTTGCCTTTAAGTGTGTTAAGTGACTTGCCCAGGGTCACACAGCTAGTGTCTGAGGTCAAATTTGAACTCAAGAAGATAATTCTTCCAGACTCCAGGCCTAGCACTCTATCTGCTCTGCCACCTGGCCTGCCCACATAGTTAAATAACTACAATTATAAAGCACTCTTTAAAGAAATAGAGTTAAGGGGCAGCTAGGTGGCGCAGTAGATAGAGCACCGGCCCTGGATTCAGGAGTACCTGAGTTCAAATCCAGCCTCAGACACTTGACACTTACTAGCTGTGTGACCCTGGGCAAGTCACTTAACCCCCATTGCCCTGCAAAAAAAAAAAAAAAAAGAAATAGAGTTAAATTGGAGAAATATTAATTGCTCATGAGTAATCCAAGCAAATAGGATACTAATGATAATTTGGCCTAAATTAATTTACTTATTTAATGTCATACCAATCAAACTACCAAAACATTATAGAGCAAGAAAAAAATTATTAAAATTTGCCTGGAGAAACTAATGATCAAGAATCTCAAAGGAAATAATGAAAGAATGAAAAAAAAAGTGTCTAGAAATTCCAGATCTCAAACTATCCTATGAAGCAGGAATCAGTCCTGCTTCTGCTACCTATGGGCCCTTGGGCATCTCAACTAACTCTCTGGGCCTCAGTTTCCTTATTTAGAAAACAAAGGATGGCCTTAGATGGCCCCTTAGAGAAAGAAGTATGAAGGAACAGGTGTAAATTATTTCCAGTTTATGATTAGAAAAAGAAATCATCTTATGTGTGTCCCTTATACAAAAAAAAAAAAGTAATTATGGCCTATAGCATAGCTTGGTAATAGAGCTTATTAAAATGACTCATTGCAGAGAAACAGTTGCTGTCCATACTTCGTTGAGGAAGTCTATAAGATGGGAAATAGAAACAGCAGGGGAACATAGGAAGTTACAGAGCTTCAGAGGTATGAGTGAGGAGATAAATTGGGTTGAGACATGGGAGGGAGAACAGTAATTAGAAAAGGCAAGTAGGTCAAAGGATAGGGTAGCTTATTCTAGCATTGAGAGGAAGTGAAACAGATAAGAAAGAGAGGCTGATAATGAAAGAAATGGACTCCCTTCAGTTGGTGTTTACTTCCCCACTGGCTACATACAACCTTCTTCAAAAATATAATGTGGAAAATACAGTTCCTTGAAACATAACCTGTCATTTTAAAATGGAACAGAAAGGAAATTTGCCTTCTTCATTGGCATCAGAGTTCTAACTTGATGCTCTGAATGATCCATGATTTCATCTTTGCAGATACTTTTCACTGGTACAGATCTCAATTCCTTTTTATTTCTTTTGAAATAAATTGTTGTTCAGTCATTTTCAGTTGTGTCTGAATCTTTGTGACTGCATTTGAGGTTTTCTTAGCAAAGATACCAGAATGGTTTGCCATTTCCCTTTCCAGCTCATTTTACAGATGAGGAAACTGAGGCAGACAGGGTTAGATGACTTGCCCAGGGTCACACAGCTAACACATGTCAGAGGCTGGATATAACTCAGGAAGATGAGTTTTCCTGACTCCAGGCCTAGCACTCTATCCCCTACTAGGTCACCTGGCTGAAATAAATAATGGTCTAAAAATCATGTCTGTGCTTTGCTAGTCTGGTCTTAGAATGACAAATACACACTGCCTGCCACCAGGTCTATTTTCAAAGCCTTTCCAACATAGTAGTACAGAGCAAAATTCGTATTCTATTGGTGTAGCCTTCAGAAGCTTAAAATCAACTGAACACCACAATGAGACATAACACTAGGACTAAATTAGACCTAAATTTCAAAAGGGTTTAAATAGGACTTAAAAATAAAAACCAAGGCAAATCCAAGTTTTCAAAGTCTTCAGCAATATTTTAAAACCTGTGTGGCTTAGCTGTGGTATGCTAATATGATATTAGCATAGTGATATGTAGATACATGTAAATAGACTGAATTTTCCACTAGCCAAAATATAGCACCAAAGCACTCCGGCTTTATTGTAGACCAGTATTCCTAATAAAGGGGCAGCTAAATTGGTGCAGTGGATAGAGTGCTGGGCCTGGAGTCAGGAAGACTTCCTGAGTTCAAATCTGGCCTCAGACACTAGCTGTGTGACCCTGGGCAAGTCACCTAACCCTGTCTGCCTCAGTTTCCTCATCTGTAAACTGAGCTGGAGAAGGAAATGGCAAACCACTCCAGTATCTTTTCCAAGAAAACGCCAAATGGGGCCATTAAGAGTAGGCTTTGACTGAAACATCTGAACAAGATTGCTAATAAAGACCGGAATTCAAGAGAGGTAGAGCACACTTCCTGCCACCATAATCTCACTCAAAGAAGATCTTAGAAATGTGCAAGATTGTCAGAATACTAACTTAGTTAGCTATCTGTAACTGGAAGGTTTGATCTGTGGTCCAGACCTCCTCCTCCTCTGGGTGGAAAAGGAGAGCCCTAAATCTTAGCTTAGGGGAACTCTGCCTGTTTTTTTGTTGTTTTGTTGTTTTTTTCCTTAGCTAGTTTTGATGGTTATAACTAAAAGAGCTATCACCCAGCTCTTAGCTGGTAGAGGTTCTTTTTTGGGGGCGGGGTGGGGGGGAGCAATGAGGGTTAAGTGACTTGCCCAGGGTTACACAACTAGTAAATGTCAAGTTTCTGAGGCTGAATTTGAACTCAGGTCCATCCTGAATCCAAGGCCAGTGCTTTATCCACTGCACCACCTAGCTACCCCAGTTGGTAGAGGTTCTAGACAATGTATGGCCCGGCTGGCCCTCAAGAGATGAGCCTGACATTGAGCTGCCTGAAACAAGGCCCAGCAGAGATGTGTAGAGACCAGTAAAGCAGCAGATACTATGTGGTGGGATTAGTAGAGCCCACTTGCTGGCACCTACAGAGCCCAGTGGAATAGAGATGCCACAACCTGCATGGAGCACCCAGTGAACCCCTTGGAGAAATATGCCCATCAGACAACACACCAACATCAGTGATCATGCATGCACTGAGTATACTGCCTGGCACAGAGAAGATGTTTAATAAATTCATGTTGATTCTTTTTCCCTGTGAATGAAGAGCCCGCATGTGGAGAATACATATGGAGAGGCAACTCACACCTCCAACACTGATATCTTTTTTTTTTTTAGTAAGGCAGTTGGGGTTAAGTGACTTGCCCAGGGTCACACAGCTAGTAAGTGTTAAGTGTTAAGTGTCTGAGACCGGATTTGAACCCAGGTACTCCTGACTCCAGGGCCGGTGCTCTATCCACTGCGCCACCTAGCTGCCCCACCACACTGATATCTTCTGATGATGGTTTTCATGCTCTCAATAGGTCTGTTTTTCATTGAGTGTGTTGCACTGATGTTGGTGGAAAAGTAACTATTCTGGGGATCCCACATATGGTGGAGACTACTACAGGGTCATAGACATACTACATCATATATTATCTGAGCTTCCTTATTAAGGATTCACCCTTCCATTCACTGTTCACTAAGGCAACCCAGATTATTAGAAGTCTCTGTCAGGTAGGGACAGACTTATGAAAGAAACAGGACAGATCATGGTGACAGTGTGGTGAAAATCTCTTCCCCACTCTCACCACTTCCATTCTCCAGAAGTCAGCTTCAGAATGGATCCTGACCTCAAGGAGTTTATAGATATATCTAATTCAGTGACCTTGATCTTGGTGTATAAGGGGTCAAGAATAGGGAGAATGGCATGAGGAACAGACCATTCAGGCTAAGCCTAGCAAGTTAGAGGTTAGATGTTGGTGTTAGTGGCATAACAGATAGGAACCAGAGGTTTGGCTGGGTGTGGGAAGAATTAATAGTAAGTGGATAGGTGTGCCTTCAAGTTAAAACCCAGGTAATCAAAGGAAAGAGAGCAGGTGTCTGGGTGAATGCAACTGATTCAGTCAATTTGAGTCAATAAATCATCATTGTTGCTGTTGTTCTTCTTGTTATTTTAAATCTTAGATTTTTGACCAGCATGATGTGAGATATGAGGGGATAGAATTGACAAGACTTTCCAACTGATTGGCAATGAGATTGGAGAGGGAGGAGTTGAGGTTTTCACTTTAGTTCAATAAATTATTCAATGCCTATGGTAGTCAAGATACCAGTGATACAAGACAAATTAAAAACTACTCCCTGCCCTCAAGGAGTTTGAGAGTATGTTATGTTTTGGGTTTTTGTTTTGGTTTTTTTTTGGTTTGGGTTTGGGTTTGGGTTTTTTACATTTTAGTCATTTTATTTACATAATACCAAGTAGCTTTCCAAAATATTTGTACTGATTCATTGCAATACCAACAATGCACTAATGTGCCTGTCTTACTAGGACCCCTTTCATCATTAACAGATCTTTTGTCATCTTTGACAATTTGCTGAGAGTGTATGTGAGTGTGTATACACACACATACACACACACACACACACATACACGATATAGAATACTTACATGAGAAATTTGATAGAAAGATTTTTTCCCCCATTCAACTACTTCCCTTCCTGTGCTGGATGCATACATTTTGTTTGCACAGAAGTTTTTTCAGTTTTATGGAATGAAAATTATCTAATTGACCTTTTTTTGCAATTGTCTTTATCCCTTGTTTGGTTAATAATATATCTCTTAATTGTAGCTGTGAAAGTCATGAGATTTGCTTCTCTTCTCACTTTTTATGATATGATGTATAATTTTCAGGTAAAGTATATGGTTTGAATTCATTAAGGTGGTGGTATATGCTTAATTTCCACCAAATTGACTCATGCTGATGCTTTCAATAGCAAAGGTGGGTTGGAGGAGGGACAGTGCAAAGTTCTGAGGATTTACTATCACAGGATCCAAGTTCAAATCCTGACCCTCTCACCTTTGTGATTTGGTGAGAATAATTTTGCCTTTCTGGTCCTTAAAATTCTCTTTTGTAAAATGAGGGAGCTGGATTAGATGTATCCTAATTTATCTTCCTGTTCTATATGTGTGGCAGCACTCTTACTTAGGGTTGTTTATTACATGAAAAGCATTAAAAAGAGAGAGGCTAGAGAAATCCAGCAAGCAAAATAAACAAATAAATAGATAGATAGATAAATAAAGAGCTAGAACATTTTAAAAACCCTGTTTTTTTCTTTGCTTTGCTTTTTTTTGGGGGGGGGGGATGGTGGGACAATGAGGGTTAAGTGACTTGCCCAGGGTCACACAGCTAGTATTTGCTTTGCTTTTTATTATTTTTTGGAGGTGATCAAGGTTAAGTGACTTGCCCAGGGTCACACAGTAAGTACCTGAAGCTAGATTTGAACTCAGGTCTTCCTGACTCCAGGCTCAGCATTCTATCCACTGCAACCCCTAGCTGCCACCTAGATACCCCCTTAAGACCCTCTTTTTTGCAAATCACTAAAAAATCACCAAGCAAAAGGTTTGACTGGGACTGGAGTGGTAGGTCAGGCTAGAATAGCCAAAAGCCATTCCAGGAAAACACTAAGAAAAAAGTACCTCAGGATCCTGGGGAGAATAATGTGCTAAGAGAAGGAATATATAATAAAAGCTGAGAGAAAAAATAAAAGAACAGCAACACAACAGTTCAATTGAATAACATACAGCCAATGTCCCTGCATTGTTTTGAACCACTTATTCTTTTTTTTTTTTTTTTTTTGGACATTTTTTATTTTCACATTGCCTAAATTTCCCCCATGTCCCTCTCCCTCCTGATTCCCAGGGAGTTATTCCATGTAGCAAAGAAAAAAAAAATTTAAAGAAAAAGAAGAGAAAAACAAGGGGGGAGTGAGAAGAAAAGGGAAGGGAATAAACAAGTTATATAACTACTATGTTATGTGCCAGCTACTGTCCTCATCACTTTTTACAAATCTTACCTCATTTGATTCTTAACAACAATCTTGGCGTTGCTGTTATTATCCCCATTTTACAGTTAAGGAAACTGAGGCAAACAGAGGTTAAGCCAATTTCCTAGGATCACACAGCTAGTGTCTGCCTGACTCCAGGCCCCACAAAACCAATTAATAAATTTTTTAAATCTAAAAGTACATGCAATGTTTCATACTTGTGGACCTTCTGTCTCTGCAGAATAATGGGGGGAACTATCTCTTTTTGGGAAGTCATCCTTGTTCTTTATAACATTGTTTTGCGATCGTCCTTTCCCATTTACATTGTTGTGGTCATTGTGTATGTTGTTTTCTTCGATTTTCATAATTCGTGGAAGTCTTTACTTGCTTCTCTGTTTACATCATGTTCATAATTTCCTATGGTACAATAATACATTTACATACCACATTTACATGCCACAATTTGTTTAGCCATGAAATCAATGGATATTGACTTTCTTTCCTGTTCTTTACTACCATTTTAAAAAAAATGGAGCCACTTTTTGTTAAATGGGATGAGGTAATAGCATTGAAGGTCCGTGAAAAATCAGCTTACTTATGTTTTTTAAAAAAAGGCCAAAAAGAAAGAGCAAGAGTTTTTTAGAGAATAATTCAAAGAAAAGTAACTAAATCATTATCATCAAGGCCATTCTAGAATCTCAGCTTCTTTACTCTTCTTACTTTAATGGATTGGGCAATCTAGCTTGACTGAAAAAACTATCCCTGATTTGAATATCACAGCAAAAAAATGCTTTGTGGTTAAACAAAATTAAAAGCCATCCACACTTATAGATGGGCTATACTCAAAAACTGAAGGGTAGTACAATAGATAGAGTACCAGGTCTGGAGTCAGGAAGACCTGAGTTCAAATCCAGCCTCAGACACTTAGTAGCTATATGACTCTGGGCAAGTTACTTCACTATGTTTGTCCTAGTTTCTTTTTTTCTTTTCTTTCTTTTTTTTTTTTTTGGCAGGGCAGTTGGGGTTAACTGACTTGCCCAGGGTCACACAGCTAGTGTCAAGTATCTGAGGTCAAATTTGAACTCAGGTCTTCCTGACTCCAGGGCCGGTTCTCTATCCACTGCACCACCTAGCTGCCCTTTGTCCTAGTTTCTTTATGTGTAAAATGAGCTGGAGAAGGAAATGGCAAACCACTCCAGTATCTGTGCTAAGTAAGAAAATCCCAAATGGGGTCATGAAGAGTCGGCTACAACTTAAAGTGACTAAACAACAACTCAGAAACTGAAGTGCCCAAAGACATGAGACACAGCTTTTTCACCCTTTTAAGAGATGCATCACACAAGAGAAATCACAAATACTTTCTACTTCATGCATAGTACTTTATAGCATTAAGAGAACAGTCCTTGAATTAATCCAAAGGAAAAAAATACACAACTCATGTAAGAAATTTAAAGATATGTTTCATAAATACAGCCTAGATTTTTCTTTATTATACTCGTCTGTAATAACATTATCAACTATATTTTATGTAATTCCATTTATAAAAACTGAAACAAAAAATGCCTCATCATTTATCCAGTTTTAACTATCAACTTATCTTGTGACCAACTTAACCCGACAAGGAATAAGGATAGTGACAAGACCTGTGCTTTCATTGATTTAGTTAATTTCTACATGAGAAAATTCCTTCTACCAATGGAAGTACTCTGAAAAATCCATTTTGAGACACCATTAATTGAAGTTAGATAAAAAGTTATCTTTCTGGGGCAGCTAGGTGGTGTAGTGTACTGGATTCAGGAGGACCTGAGTTCAAATTTGACTAGCTGTGTGACCCTGGGCAAGTCACTTAACCGTCATTGCCACACCAAAAAAAAAAGCTATCTTCCCCCCCAAAAAAATTAAACCACTAAGAATGCTTTTAATTGGTGACCTTGCAGTCATGTAAGTCATCATGTTATTAAAAGGTTTCTCTATTATGTGCCAACTCAGAGAAAAGAGCTCTTCTTAAAAGTCCTATTTCCTTAGCCAGGGCAAAGGAAATGGTGATTTATAGTGGAAAGTAGATTGCCATTCAATCAAAATCATAACACTGTCTTGTTCACCATGTACTGGGTATTTTCCACTGAAAGATTTTTGTCTTGGAAAGTAATGAAGCCTAGTTTTCTCAGTTATTCACTGTGAAAGAAGAAGCCACAGCTTGAGAATGAATTCTAAGGGGTGCCAAAAAGATTGAAATCTGAAATAACTGTCATCAACCCAAAGGTCAAAACTGCAAAGTTAGCTGGATTCAGACCACAGGAAGACAACTGAATGTCTTTTAAAACGTTCCATTCTGAGGACTGCCCACACTGATTGTCTTCAGTTCTTGCAAGAAACTAGCTTGGTCAGAATGGAAATGGTGCCATTGAAAATCTGAGCCTGTGGAGTTATGTTGGGTTTTATGTACTGCAGTCAAAGTTTTACTTGTGTTTATTTTTTAAATTATATGCAAAATGGATTAGTCACAACAGATAGATGGAAGTTACTTCTTGAAGAAAATGTGTAGCTGAAGCTCTCCAGTTTTTATATACTTGTGCAGTACAAAATGTCAGTGCTTGTTAGCAACTGCTACTTTGCCATGTCTTCCAAAAAAGGCATCAATTTAGACAGGCAGAAAAAGGAAATGTCTTTCTATAAGTGCATTTAGGGCCGAATTGAGAAGAAATGAGATTTTTGACCCACCTTGTACCTAGTTCCGTGGGTTTGAGATGGCAGCAAGATTGAAGGGACCCTCATCTAATCCAAAATATGCATTTCAGCCTGGGACACTATGCATAGACTTGCAATGGGGCATTTGATAATGTGCTGTTGTCATTTCCACCTTCATGATCTTGTTTGAGGTTTTCTTGGCAAAGATATTGGAATAGTTTGTCATTTCCTTTTCCAGCTTATTTGACAGATGAGGAAATTGAGGCAAATAGGGTAAAGTAACTTGCTCAGGGTCACATAGCTAGTAAGTGTCTGAAGCCGGATTTGAACTCAAGGAAAGGAGTCTTCCTTTCTCCAAGCCCATACTGTATCCGCTGCACCACTATATTTTGTATTAAAACAAGAAATAATAATAACATTAAAGTTTGCAGAGCATTTTATATATGTTCTCTCATTTCATCCTCACAACAACCCTGTGAGGTCTTGAACTGTATCTTTAAATACAACCCAAATCACAAGATGGATGTGTTCTAAAGAATTGGATAGGAATTCGAGGAAGGGGCAAAGAAAAACATGACACGGTTCTGGGTAGTCTTTCTTTGTAAGACTAAAATATTTGAATCACAAGGAAAGATCATTTTGTTAATCAAATCTTGGGCTTAACTTAAATTAAGCTCTTTAATGTGACATCAAAATTGTTGTTCAATTGTGTCCAACTCTTTGTGACCCCATTTAGAGATTTCTTGGCAAAGATACTGGAGTGCTTTGTCATTTTCTTCTCCAGCTCATTTTATAGATGAGAAAACTGAGGCAAATAGGATTAAGTGACTTGCCCCTGGTCACACAGACACTTACACTAGTAAGAGTCTGAGGCCAGATTTGAATTTAGGTTTTCCTGACTCAAGGCCTGGCACTCTATCCAGTGCACCAGCACTACACATAAATTTGTCCTTATATTAATGAAGCAAAAATACATAAGGCTATATAGTATATCTATAAAGACAGATATTATACACTGGAGGTGGCAAACTTATAGCCTGAAGGCTGCAGAACTCCCTAGTGCAGCCCAAAACAAGTTAAAGTATAATGGGGAAATGTTTAACAAAATAAATAAAAATACAATATGATATAGGTCATGTTAATTTGTGCTTTTCTAAGTCAACAACATATGGCTACAATTCTATTTGTGTTTGACAACACTGTTGTACTGTATTATATATATTGTGTATGTGTGCATAAATATGTAGGTATATTACAACGTGTGTGTGTGTGTGTGTGTGTGTATGTGTATGTGTATGTATGTGTGTATGTACCAGCTAGGTGGTTTTACTGGGTAAGAGGACTAGACTTGGAGTCAGGAAGACCTGATCTCAAATCCTACCTCAGAGACTTTGCTAGCTGTAGAGCCTGGGCAAGACACTTGGCTGCTGTCTGCCTCAGTTTCCTCATCTGTAAAATGTGAAGACAATAATAGCACCTATGTCACAGGGTTGTTGTGAGGACCCAATGAGAAAACATATACAGTGCTTGCAATTTTAAAAGCTTTCTCTCTTCATATATATGGAAAGAGAACTCTATATTATCTATAATCTATACATAGTATGTATCATATATAATGTTATAAAATGTAATCTGTTATATATGTGGAGAGAGAAATATATACATATATGAAACTTCTGCTTATGCATTTACATATACACAAATACATATGTGTACATATACAACTGAAAAGTACACACACACACACACACACACACATACAGAGTTTCAAGGCTGCTAAGCATTGTACATGTTTTCTCATTGGATCCTCACAACCCTCTGAGATAGGCGCTAATACATATATATGTGTATGTGTATGAGTGTGTATCTTCATTTTATACACACAGAAATTGAGAGAAAGAAATACATCTATACATATCCAGATACTTTTTTTTTTCATTTCAGCAAGACTATTTTAGGCGCTCTGAATCTTCGCTGCTTTTGTTATAATGTTCTTCCAGTGAAGGCATTTGCTCAAACGTAGCAAATATACCGTCAGTTTCCCATTGGGGAATAAACTCTCTTGCCTTATACAGTTACACTTGACACCTTCTGTCAATCTGTTAAAAAAAAAAAAGTTGGAGAAATATATGACATCAGATTAATCAACAGGAAGTTGAAGATAGTTTTAGTGAGGGTATCTAGGCAAAAAATAGGTAAAGAATAAATATTTTCCAACTGTAAAAAAAATGGTGTTGAATTAATGCAACCACAATGAACCGCCCTGTCCCATGAAAATTTTTCAAATACTTGAAAACAGTTATGTTCCCCTCACTCCTGTTCTTCCCTAGGCTTAAAATTGCTATTTTCTTCAACTGATCTTTATGTATTTCAAGGCCTCCGACCCTTCTAAACACCCTTTTCTGGACAAGTTCATCAATGTTTTTCTAAAAATGTAGCACTAAAAACTATAGGAAACATCCCAGATATGACCCACCTAGAGCGGGAGAATATAACCTTTCTCCTATGTACAGTATACCTCAACTAATGGAGCCAAAGATGTCACTGTCTCTCTTGTCTGCTCTATCACACTTGTTGACTTATACTAAGATGCAATGTATTAAACCCCCCAGATTTTCTTCACTTCATCTGCTGTACTGCCATATCTTCTTATTTTGTACTTTTACAGCTGATTATTTTGAACCTAAATATAGGACTTTCAAGGAGGCAGTTAAGGAGCACAATGGATAGAGTCAGGAAGACCTGAGTTTAAATCCGGTCTCAGACACTACTAGCTGTGTAACCCTGGGCAAGTCACTTAGCCTCTGTTTGCCTCAGTTTCCTCATCTGTAAAATTAACAGGAGAAAGAAATGGCAAACTACTCCAAATTTCTTTGCCAAGAAAACTCCATGGACAGTATGATCCATGAGGTCACAAAGAGTTGGACATGACTGAACAACAACAAATAGGACTTTCAATTTATTTCTATTTAATTATATTAGATTTGACCTATTGTTCTGGCTTAATGATCTTTTTAGATGCCAGTTCTTCCATCCAGCATATTAACTCTATGTCTATCTCAGCTTCACATCATCTGCAAATGCAGTAAGCGAGCCATCTAATCCTTCATCTAGTCAGATTAGAGCCAAGGAGAAAGCAAACACTGTTTTCTGCCAGCGACCTCCCTCCTCCAGATTGACCTTGAGACATTAATTGATACTTTTGGGGTCTGGTGGATCAATCAATTCAGAATTCAATTAGTTGTTCATTCAACAAACATTTCTCTATCCTGTATAAAAGAATATCATGAGAGTATTTTTTCATATTCCTTGCTGAAATTCAGATATACTTTGTCTTTGGAATTCCCCTGATATACCAGTCTAGCAGACATTTAAAAGGAGGGGAAGATTAGTTTACAATTACCATAATTTGTTCTTGATGAGCCCATGCCAGTTTCTAGTGATTAGTAATTTCTTTTTAAAAGACTTCCAAATCATCCCCTGTAATGATGCATTTTAAAATTTTACCAGGAATCAAGATCAAGCTTCCCTTCCCATGGTTGGCAGACTTCACCTTCTTTCCCCTTTTAGAAAATCAGAGCAATGTTTGCCTTTTTCTCCCTGTATTGATCTTATCCTTTCCATTATCTTTCAGTCCAATATAGCTAAAACTAGCCCTTCTTGGTTCTCCTTATCATTGATTGCAAGCCTCAGCTCATTTTGCCTAGCTCATTCTGGGCTATAAGAGTTCTTGACATTCTCATAGAACCATGCTAAGTTTTTCTCTCAATCTTTTCTTCCATCTGCCTTTTCTTCCATCTTCTATATATTTCTTCCCTTAATCCAAGAGGAGGGAACAAGCATTTATTACATACTTACTATGTGCTAAGAACCATGCAAATATAATCTCATTTGATCTGCACAACAAACCTGGGAGGTAGATACTACTAAAATCCCCATCTCAGAGATGAGGAAACAAGACAGACAGAGGTTAAATGATTTGCCTAGGGCCAGACAGAGCTAGCAAATGTCTGAGGCTGGATTTGAGCTCTCATCTTCCTTATTATAGGCTCAGTGCTCTATTAGGTAGGCCCCATCACCAGTTTGTCCTGTCACTGGATGTCAATAACTCTGGAAAAGAGAGGCAGACAACTTTGCAAACCACTCCAGTAGCTTTGCTAAGAACACCCCAAATGGGGTCATGAAGAGTTGGACACGATTGAACAAAAAGAGTTCTTAATCTAGGGCCCATGAATCTGTTTTGGCTGCTACGTAGCACAATGAAGAAAGTACTGGGCCTGAAGTGTGGAACTCATCTTCATGAGTTCAAATCTGGCCTCAGACGCTTAGTAGCTATGGCATCCTGGGCAAATCCCTTAACCCTGTTTGCCTCAGTTTCCTCTTCTGTAAAATGAGCCGGAGAAGGAAATGACAAATCACTACAGTATCTTTGCCAAGAAAACCCCAAATGGGGTCACAAAGAGTTGGACACAACTGAAAAATGATTGAACAACAATATGTTAAAGCAAATATATGGTCCACAAAGCCCTGATTTCAAGTTACAGGGGTGTTTTTTTTTTCAAGATATCGTTTCCTTGCTACTTAGTTAAGAGAACTAAATATGACAACGTTGTCATTAAGAAACTATTTTTTGGGGCAGCTAGATGGCGCAGTGGATAGAGCACCGGCCCTGGAGTCAGGAGTACCTGAGTTCAAATCTGGCCTCAGACACTTAACACTTACTAGCTGTGTGACCCTAGGCAAGTCACTTAATCCCAATTGCCTCACTAAAAAACAAAACAAAACAAAGAAACTATCTTTTCTTAAAAGGTTTACCACACTTACTAATTTCAAAAGGGAAAGGAACTTGATATATACTTGTTGAATGAGTGGTCTATTAAATGCTTAAAAGCAAACCAGGAACCAATCTGTATGCTCTGAGGAAAAAAAAAAAAAAGCCAAGTGCTTAATAAAGATTTACTACACTATGGTGTAGTAGATCAAAAGCCACTTTGAAATCAAGAAGACCTATGTTCAAAACCTGCCCCTGGGATATACCGTGTGACCGTGGACAAGTCACCAAAACTCTCGTTGTCGCTGGACAAGCTTTTAAGTTACTGATAAGTTGCCGATCTTTGTTAGTAAAGGGAATTTACAAACCATGGCATGATGGATAGAATTCTGGGCAGGAGTTAGAAGAGCTAAATTCAAATCCAGCCCTCAGGCATTTACTAGCTATATGACCCTGAGAAAATCACATAACTGTCAGCCTCAGTTTCCTTAACTGTTAAATGAGGATAATAATACCTACCTCCCAGGGTTGTTCTAAAGATCAAATGATATAATATTTGTAAAGAGAATGCTTGTTTCCTCTTTCCCTCCCCCTTGCCTTTTCTTCCTTTCTTTTTTCCTTCTTTTCTCCCTCCCTCCCTTCATTCCTGACAAAATCACGGGTCCAGGCGAAAAAAAATACTGCCCCCCCAAAAGCCTAACAGTAAATTAAAAATTTTGTAGTGATCGTATTGGTAATCATATTTTTCCTTCCTTCCTTCCTTTTCTTTCTTTCCATTCCAAATACACTACCTTGATATCATTGTTATACCTGATGTCTTTGATATCTTTGCTTCTGAGAATAAAACCAACAACTACCTAAAGTAAATTCTTAAGGGTCTCACCCCAAAGCCTCTTAAAGCTTCCCAAAGCAGTACAGAGTATGTGGATGGAGCAGTGCAGCTCACTACAAAAGGTCAAATCGAAGAGGGTAGAGGACTTCTATCAAATAACCTTATGAATTTACCCACAGAGAAAAAGCCATCCCCAGCATCAGCCCCTGGAGCCTCGGAGGGCCACTCACTGCCACCCTGGATTACTCTCGCCAGACAGAAGCGCAGGGGCTCACGGGAACAACAGCAGCTGAGCAAGGAGGAAAAGCCTGCAACACCAGCCACAAAGTCAGACACAGACAAGCCCAGTAAAGACCTGGACAAAAAAGAGGTGCTTACAAATGCAAACTTTATCTTTTTCTTTCAGTACTATAGAAAAGCAACATGTATACCAGAAGCACCACAGTAATGGCGTACAGGTGTGATCACTTCTGGTGCCTGAAATGACATGTGCCCAGTGACTCTGCGGTCACTGGAAGCATAATATTGTAACTGAGTTACCAAATTATAGCCCCCATTTTAATACCCCCCCAAAAAAAACCCTCAACCCACTGACTCCGTGGGAGATATGCACCAATTTGGTAACTGAGTTATCAAGTTTGATTAAAAACAACTACAACAACAACCCAACCTAGTGGCTCTGTGGGATATGGGCACTGACGGCCCAATTTGGTAACTGCGTTATCAAATTGTAGCATCCATTTTAATTAAAAAAAAAAAAAAACCCAACCCAGTGTCTCTTTGGGAGACTGTGCACTGAATTCACGATTTGGTAACTATGTTACATATGCGGGGCGGGGGGGAGGGGGGACACAAACCTGCCCCCTTTCTCTGGCAGGGCTGTGAAATGAGTCAGATCTGAGAGTGATTCACTTCGGCAAAGGGGAGTCAGACCTCTCACTGTCTCCCTGTTGCCTAGGCAACGACGCTTGGCATCTGGAGAAATGAAACAAGGTTAAAAATAACTTCTCCGTTTGACGCCTGGTGACAATGTCAACAGCTCCATTCTGGCTCCTTGCGCAGTGATAAATGAGACCTGAATGCGCCTGGTGGCACCGGGCTTCATGCTGGGGCCTCCGCTGAGACGAGCTGCTGATTGGCTGCTGATTATTCCTCACACGCGGCTCCCGGGTTAGGAATTAGAGGTTCATTTTTGCATTCCGGAATGGAAGCCGTTCTTTCCAACCCAAGCAGCTGGGTTGGTAAGGGCTGGCTTTCCACTAATAGTCTCAAATTCGTTTCTGAGCTGACACAATGAGATAAGAAGCATTAGAAATCGTGTGTTAACGATGAGGTTGATGATTTCAGCAGGACCTGCTTCTAGATTTCACTTAAAATCTCAGATTGAGAAGGGGCACGGTTATGAGGGGTTTTGAAAATAAATATGCAGAGGATATAGACAAACATCTGTGATTTCTTAGCCTGCTTTTGCCATAGCTAGGGTTGTAGCCAAGTTGTCCCTTCGGTAAGGTGTGGTGGAAAAAGTATGAGATTTGAGATCCGAATCTCCTGGATTCTGTCCTTTACACCTGTGCTACCTTGGACAAATCCCGATTTTAAAATGAGGGAGATGGATTAGGTGACCTCTAAAATCCCTTCTTGCAATGATCCTAAGTATCGTGTATTTCTTCAAAAAAATCTAATTTTAAAATGAAACATTTGCCGCTGGAATGGGGCACGATGTAGCAAAAAGTAAATGAATAGTGATAGAATGTCACGAAAAAGGCATGTCATTAACCTAAGCATTGAGTTCTGAAGGTCAATGAAATGGAAGAACGCCCAGAACAAACAGGATTTTGTCACCCTTCACTGGCCGTGTGACCTTGGGAAAGTCACTTCCCCTCTAAAATAATGGGGATTGGATTAGGTCTAAAGAGCTGACTTTTAGGTACCAGCTATCTAGGGAGAGCTACTGAAGGCTTGTTTTATCCTGTGGAGGAGAATGGCATGTTTACTACAATGATCCTGTCAGATTTGCTTGAGGGAAAGGGGGTGGGGAAGAGAGAAAGGGAAATTATTTAACCTCTCAATGCCTGAGGCAGAGCCCGGAAATTTATCCCTGAAGAAATAGGTGGGTTGCCACTCCGATAAGGTAGAAAGGGCTTCTACAAATAGGAGTCTTCCGTGAAGAGGAAATCACAGGGCCCTGGTCTATGGGTCCATCTCTGCCTCACAAGCGACATTCTCAGTATTTGCCCTTTTTTAATCTCTCCGTAGGAGCGCATTAAGCAACAAGCTGACTTTGTCCGTAGCAAATCTTTCCTGGTGCAACCAGCTAAAACTACTGAAGAACACAAGGCAAGAGCAAAGCCGAACCTCAAAGAAGGACTTCATCGAGGCATCTCACTTTCCCAACAGAACCTGGGTATGAAAAAAATCTCTCTGACGTGCCTGGAAAGGGCTGTGGACTAGTGCTTGCGATTTTATTTTCAAGCAATTCTGTCATCTGAGCAACTGATGTACATTCAGGCATTCACCTGTGCTCTCCCCCTCTTCCCCCCAAACAAATTGTTTACATGGTTTGTTTGATGCTCTTCACAATTATTGCTCAAGACAAATATAATTTATCTGAAGCACTACATGTCCTTGCAAGGACCTCCCAGTACATTGTTACAGCAATAGAAGTGGTTTGCTTGGCAAGTTCCCCATTCAAATATATATATTTTTTCTTTCCCAGCAGCTCAATCTCAGGTGATGACTGAGAAAGAACTGAACCAGCTAAAGAGGGCCAGTTATTCCAGCGCAGATCAGCCCTCCTGGATGGAACTTGCCAAAAAGAAGTCTCAAGCCTGGAGTGACATGCCCCAGATTATAAAATAGGTTGACTCATAGCTGATTAAAAAAAAAAAATCTCTGCTTTGACAAGTTAATAACCTACTTAATGAAACTGCTAGTTAGTCATGGCACAGGATCTATGAAACTTGAGAGTGATTTTATCATCAAGTGAGGAGTGGGGAGAATGTGCAGCTAAAAGTGAGGTCAACAAGACACTCTAATCTTGGGCCAGAGTTTACCAAAACCTTTGAAGTGCTGAATGCCTGGAACAGGACACCTGGGAAGTCATCCAGATACCATTTCTTATAGGCCAGTAGGAACAAATGTGGATTCCCCCGCACCATAAACTCTTTTTGTAATATAGGCCCTGCTGCTGAGGGGAGGGGAGGGAGGCTGTCTCAAGTGAAATGTGGGCTAGGAAATTGGACTTCTTTGCAAGGCTGAAATAGAAAGAGTTTCATGAATATCATGAATATGCCCTTCCATCTGAGGACAAGTCATTGCCTTTGGATACCCCCTGATCCAGGGATCATATCTCCTCTATCCATGTTTATGACAAAGTCTGACATTTACTTTGGAACCCGAAGTGTTCTTTTCAAAAACAGAGGGTGTGAACTAGTTTATTTTCATGAACTTAAATCCACATGGATATGGGGGGGGGGGGGAGAGAGAGAGAGAGAGAGAGAGAGAGAGAGAGAGAGAGAGAGAGAGAGAGAGAGAGAGAGGAAGAAGAAGGAGGGGGGGAGGGAGGGGGGAGGGGGAGGGAGAGAAGCAACTTAGAAAATGTCATCATTTCAGAAACCACATCCAAAAAGAATTTTTAAAGATGTTTTTCACCTGACATCTGTGTCCCTAACCACTACAGGACTAAAAAGCAGTCCATTGAATAAAAGAACAAAAATGTATCCTCTGTTAAATGATAAATGTTCTGGTTTTCAACTATGAATATAGGTCTATTTAATGTATAAACCAAATATTATCTCTCTCTCTCTCTGTCTCTCTCTCTGTCTCTCTCTCTGTCTCTCTCTCTCTCTCTCTGTCTCTCTCTCTCTCTCTCTCTCTCTCTCTCTGTCTCTCTCTCTCTCTCTCTGCTAGGGACAATCAGGAAAATAACCTAATCAGTTTGGACTGACATATTGAAAAGAGATGCTTGAAAGAGAGAGAGAGTTAGCTTCTAATTCATCATTATACATAAACATTTCCACCAAACCCAGGTCATAAATACAAAACCCAGCTTGAGCTATGGCTATTTCTACTTCATTTGGTTAATAGAGTGCATCGTCATCCGAGGAAAGACAGGACAAAAACATTAGTCTCAGAATTGTGTCTCTGTATTATTATATATATATATATATACACACACACACACACACACACACACACACACACACACACATATATGTATATTTTTCAAGGAACATCTCCAGAGAGAGAGAGAGAATGCCAGCCAGCCAGCCAGCCATTCAGCCAGGGACGCCCTGCCATTGGGATCAGAACCATCTCTTCATGTATTACAGTTTGAATTTATTTGTGCCCTAAGGCTGACTACCTTTATTGTATTTGAATCCTCATGAATAATTCTTTTTTCCCCCAACCCCTGAGATTACAAAGTAAAATTAAGCAGGTCTGCTTTAAGTAAGCTCAAAATAAGAAATACCTGATACTGTAATGAGGTGTGACTCTTTGGGGAATGCTTCAACAAATGATTATGCAAAGCCCTAAGATAAATACTTTATTTATAATCTGAGAAAACCATTGTCCATTAACACTTGCATCCATGATTCCTCCTATCAGCAGAACATCAAGTGATTGGCAGCGTAAAAAGGTGACAGCGTGAAGGTGAGAGGCAAAACAGGTCCTATTCTGAGGTTGCAAATAGTCTCCGGGTATCAGTACTGGACTTCATTCTCCTTGTTGTCTACATCCTTTTCTGAGCCTGAATTGGGAGGTTGGGGAAGGTGCATTAATCCTTCAGGCTACTGGAAGAATTGAATGCTGGTACTTAAAGCCTTTTCCTTTTAGTTAATATATCAGGCTAGTTTTGGGCAAGAGTCACTATGGTCCCTGCCATTGTAGCTTGTTAATATCAAGGGTTAAGATGGTTGCAAGGTTTATAGTGAGATGACAGTGTTGTATAGAGAGGCCAGGATATGGAATCAGAAGACCTGCCTTTGTTTCTTTTACTACCTGTAAGATCTTAGAAAAATCATTTAAACGGGGCATCTCTGAGTCTTTTTCATTATTCATAAATGAGTTAAACTAGAGGTTCACTAAAGTCTCTTCCAGCTTCAAACCCCCTTCTGCCATAGCAGCAGCCACCTGGGTGTTCCTTTTATGAATGGCGTGAAAAGTTATGTTTCTCAAACTGACCGATGATAGGAAGCTGGAAGCACAGTTAGTACATTAAATGACAGAACAGAGTCTTAACAGGCCGGAACAGTTAGTGAACCAAAGATTGCCCATAAGATAAAATTTAACAGGAACAAGTATAAAGTCCGATACTTAGGTTGAAGAAATCAGTTGAATAAGTTCAGCCTGAGGGGTATATGGCTAGAAAGCAGTTTATGTAAAAGGAAAAAAAGAAGAAAGACCTGGGAATTTAGTGAACTGAATACTAAACACGAACCCACAGAATAAGTGCCTGCAGTGCCTAAACATGACTGCCTCAGTCCACTACTGCGGTCCCCAGCCATTGGCCAGGATGATACCTCCAATGACCATCAGGGTATTTAAGTAACTGGGAGAAATCAAGTGTGTAATAATGTTTGCTTAGGCCAGTTTTGCTTGCATCAGGGCTTCTTAGAAACTTTCAATAGTATGTAGAGAACCAGCTTCAGATTTCTGAACCCCTTGAATACCGCATGTGCTTTTAATGATCCTACTCATTAAGTAAGCTCAAAATAAGAAATACCTGATACTGTAATTAGGTGTGACTCTTTGGGGAATGCTTTGAAATGCTTGCCCTTGTGTACAGCACCCATTGATTCAAAGACCTAATGTCATGAAATTGGGCTCCATTGGGTTAGGTCACATCACATCTGAATCACTGGGGGCGGGTTCACCTCATGCATGCTTTAGCCATGTGTGAACGCTGTATGTGTTTTTTTCTGTAGCTTGGTTTGTATATTATCGTTGTTGTTTTCTATTAGGAGATGATATTATATGCAGTATTATTTTGAGGCAGTCCAGGTCTCTTTCAAAATACCAATGCCGTCTCTGTGACATCAAGTAAGTGTCCAGTGTCTCCTCTGATTTTTATCTGCAGCTCCTGCCATCTTTACTGCAGTGGACAGTTTCAGTATCTCACCTTGAAGAGCCTTTTTGCAAAGGATTACATCAATGAAAATGGAAATTTGAATACCTATTCAACTATCCTTTCACTAGCACTTGAGTATTTTAAAGAACAGCTAGTGCAGCCACGGATTTGCTGGATAGTGACCCTCAGCGCTCTCACTTTCCTCATCTGTCTCATATTGAGCAAGCCGTGGTGACCTACTTCATGAGGGGAGCTGAGTAATCAGGATGATTGTAAAGTGCTTTATAAGTGCTTTATGCTTTCAAAAAGAGGAGGCCTTATTGATGTGGATGTATGGGAGCTCTCAGCTGAGGCCAGATTTTAAAGGGTCATGTTGGAAAGATGGAAGGTACATATCCAAGGATGAATATGAAAGTGTTATATGCTTGCCTGCAGGAATGGTGTCAGGAAAACTGAAGCTATCGAAAAATGTTAAGGGCTGACAAAAAGAGCTTTCAAAAAATGTGTAAATTGGAGAAAGGGGAAAGAAGGAATGAAAAAGAGGCCAACGATTTCAGGTAAATAGGAAGACTGAAACAGATGGGAGGAAAAAAACCCCTAGAATTAAATCTCTGCTTCTTTCTTCTCGATAAAGAAGTTGTTCAACCATTTCTGACTCTTTGTAACCCCATTTGGGGTTTTCTTGGCAAGGATACTGGAGTGGTTTGTCATTTCCTTCTCCAGCTCATTTTACATATGGGACAACTGAGGCAAAGAGGATTAAAGGACTTGCCCAGGGTCACACAGCTAGTAAGTGTCTGAAGCCAGATTTGATCAGATCAGAAAGATGGTCCTAACGCTAGGCTCAGCACTCTATCAATTGTGCCACCCAGCTGCCCTCTATAAAGAATGATTCTTAGCCTAGGGAATGGAGAAAAAAAGTTGAGGAAATTGAAAATCCAGATAAATGAAGAGATAGTAAGAGAAGTTTAAATTGCATGAGTGTAAGCCATCAATCTCAAACCAATTACATTCCAAGGTACCAACCAAGTTTGAATGTGTGATGGCTATACGATGTAGCATAAAACAGATAACAATGGGCTAGAGACAGGCAAATGTCCTGTTTTTCAAAAAAGGGCAAAGGATGGAGTATATTGAACTTTAGGTAAATTCATTCCATGTCTGTTCATGGCAGTGGCTAGCATTCACATAGCACTTGAAGGTTTGCAAAATGCCCTGAAAATATTTGGTCCTCATGACTATCCCACAAGTTAGATGTTTGTTATTATTATTATTAATATTAATATCATTTTATAGTTGAGAAAACTGAGGCTGAGAGAGGTTAAGTGACTTGCCCAGGATCACACAGCTAGTGTCTGAGATTGGATTTGAACTCAAGGTTTGTTGTTGTGTTTTGATGTTTTTTTTGTGGGTTTTTTTGGTGTGGCAATTGGGGTTAAGTGACTTGCCCAGGGTCACACAGCTAGTAAGTGTCAAGTGTCTGAGGTCAGATTTGAACTCAGATCCTCCTGAGGAGGGCCAGTGCTCTATCCACTGTACCACCTAGCTGCCCCAAACTCAAGTTTTTCTGACTCAGGATCTAGTACTCTATTCATTGTGCCACCCACAAAGGGAAGCAGTAAACACTAAAAGCCAGTGGGCTTTTCAATAACAATTTATGTCTATCCTCATTTCATTATCAGTTTATCAATAAGCATTTCACTAAGTAGCAGCTGTATTCAAGGAACTGTGCTGGTGATACAAAGACAAAAATGAAAGCTTCTCTGACCTCAAGGAGTTTACATTCTTTTTTTTTAATCATAAAACTATTTTATTATTTTCCAGTTACATGTAGAGATAGTTTTCAACATTTGTTTTTATAAGATTTCTAGTTTCAAATTTTTCTCCCTCCCTCCCCCCTCCTCAAGACGGCAAGCAATCTGATATAGGTTATATATGTACAATTGCATTAAACATATTTCTGCATTAGTCATGCTGTGAAAGAAGAATCAGAGCAAAAAGGAAAAAAACCTCAAAAAAAAAGTAGAAATAGTATGGTTCAATCTGCATCTAGATTCCATAGTTCTTTTTTTCTGGATTTGGAGAGCATTTTCCATCATGAGTCCTTTGGAATAATCTTGGCATTGTATTGCTGAGAAGAGTCAAGTCTATCACAGTTGATCAACACACAATGTTGTTGATACTGTGTACAATGTTCTCCTGGTTCTGCTCATCTCACTCAGCATCAATTCATGTAAGTCCTTCCAGGTTTCTCTGAAATCTACCGGCTCATCGTTTCTTACAGCACAATAGTATTGAATTACATTCATATACCACAATTTGTTCAGCCATTCCCCAATTGATGGTTATCCCCTCAATTTCTAATTCCTTGCCACCACAAAAAGTGCAGCTATAAATATTTCTTGTACAAGGAAGTTTACATTCAATAGACAGGTATAACAGGAAATGTGAATGGACAGCCCTGAGTTTGAATCTAGCCACAGACACTAGATGTGCCTTTTTGCCTCAATTTCCTTATCTGTAAGAAATGACAAACCATCACAGTATCTTTGCCAAGAAAACCGAAAAAGGGGTCATATACACAACTGAAACGACTGAACAACAGCAAAAGAACAGGGAAACATCATAGATGTCATATGGATTTAAGCAAATGAGCTTGGAAAATATAAATTAAGTGCTTTATGAACTAGTTGAACCACAAGATCCAAAGAGCGTTAATTAACACATTGCTCAGTGTCACCCTGGAATGGGGTCATTTGTGGGGACCATGTAGAGATTAGTGAAGTGGGATCTGGTGAGTTCAACATTTTTTTTTCGTTGGCATGTCCTAAATAAAGTCATCTTTGTGATGGCACATGTTCCGACTTTGCTCATTAAATCTAGAAGGGCTAGCTAATATGTTCAATGACATGATTATCGTCCAAAAAGATCTTGAAAGAACACTATGTTCAAAAGAAACCCTAGACAGAAGCTGATAAAATGAAACTGAATAAAAATAGATTTAATTTTCTTTACCTGGATTTAAGAAAAAAAAAAGAATCATACGAAAGTGGAGAAGAGCTGGTGTGGCATAATCAATAGCCAGTTGGAACCAGAGTCAGAAAGATGTGGGTTCAAGTCCAACTTCTGACATATACTGCCTTAGACATTTGTTCAGTCGTTAAGACAAAAAGGTGCTGATCTGCATGAGCAGAGGGAATTTTCTCACTAGGGATTTCCCTGTTGCAACAAAATCAAATTTTTAAAAATACAGCTGGAAAGCAGTTCCAATGAAAAGAACCAATATGTTCAATATGAGTCATCAACAGTATGACAAGATGTCCCAAAAAAGCATCCTGTCCAGAACAAGGCAGTTGGTAATCTGGCTGGAGTCTGCCCTTTTGAGATGACATCTGCCCTGGTTGATTCTAGGGGAAGGAAATTGACAAAGTGGAATTTCTCATCCAATGGAGGGGAACCAGAATAACAATGGGTTTACAATCATGAACTAAATGAATCAACTGAAAGAACTGGAGATGTTTAGCCTGAGAAAAGATGATATGGCACAAGAAAGTGGGGGAAAGAAGAGAGCTATCTTCAAATCTACAAAAGGGCTTTCATGCTAAAGAGGTCCAGTGTATTATTAGACTAGTTCTCCTTGGCCAGAACTAGGAGCAAAATGGATCAAAGGTGTCAAAAAAGAAATGTTAGCTTAATGTAAGGAAACAGCTGCTAACCATTAAGGAGTTCTTTAAAAGTGGAATGGACTTGGGGCAGCTAGGTGGCGCAGTGGATAGAGCACCACCCCTGGAGTCAGGAGGACCTGAGTTCAAATCTGGCCTCAGACACTTGACACTTACTAGCTGTGTGACCCTGGGCAAGTCACTTAACCCCAATTGCCTCACACACACACAAAAGAAAGAAAGAAAAGTGGAATGGGTTACTTGGAGTTGGTCTTTCTGAGCTTTGACTTTTGCAATTTGGGGGCTAGGTTCAAAACATATATATTATTCCCAAATTACTGATTCACTGTGCATTTGTACTTTTTCTCTTTGGTTTCAAATAGCTTGCTTATGTCCCAGGTGATTACAGGCTATCTTGCTCTGTGATATTGCATGATTCAATTCCACAGGGGTCAGTAGACTCTTAGCCATAAAGACTTCTAACAGTATTGACAGAGTCATCTTTTACTGGATGCTTTGTGACTTCTTCAGGACAGGGCACCTGTTGTGCCCAAGTCTACAAATAGAGCCTTAAAAGAAAAAAAAGCAGGGGCAGCTAGGTGGTGCAATGGACAAAGCACTGGTCTTACATTCAGGAGGACCTGAGTTCAAATCCAGCCTCAGACACTTGACACTTACTAGCTGTGTGACACTGGGAAAGTCACTTGACCCTCATTGTCCTTCCCAGAAAAGAAAAAAAAGCAGTCTTTCTAGTTAAATCACATCTCCCTTACATTCCCATTCTTTGCCCTGTTTTCTGTGGTTTAACTTGGTATTTTTTTTCCTCCTAGACTTTTATTACACAGAAAGACTAAGATCTATTAAAAGAGAGATCACTAGGGAGCAATTGATAGAGAGAATTATTGCAATAGCCTGCTGGTGAGTCTGCGTGCTACAAGTCTGTCCCTGATCTAATCCATCTTCTAGTCAGCCACTAAAGAGATTTTTCTAAAATGCAGGTCTAATCATTTCACCTTTCTTACTCATTAAGCTCCAGTGGCTCCCTATTGCTTCCAGGAGCAAATACAAAATGCTGTTTGGCATCCTTCATAACCTAGCCCCCTCCTACCTTTCCAGTCTTACACCTTACTCCCAAATATGTACACTTTGATCCATTGATACTAATCTCCTGGCTGCTCCACAGAAGACACTTCATTTCTCTGCTTTGGGCATTTTCTCTGGCTTCCCCCATCCCGGGAACACTCTCTTTCCTCTGATCTGACTACTGACCACTCTAGCTTCCTTTAAGTCCCATATAAAATTTCACCTCTACAGGAAGCCTTCCTTAATTCCAGTTCTTTCCCTCTTTTAATTATTTCTTGTTTATCCAGTCTATAGCTTTCTTTGTATATATTTAGTTGCATGTTGGCTCTCCCATTAGACTGTAAGCTCCTTGAGGGCAGGGACTGTCTTTGGCCTCTTTTTGTGTCCTCTGCACTTAGCACAGTGCCTGGCACATAGTAGGCGCTTAATAAATGTTTATTGATTGATATTTACCTAGATCATAAGTCACATGGTACATTATGTGCAGACCTGTTAAAGTTGCAACAACCTTCTTGCACCTAGACCATTATATTTCTATTATTAAGGAAGATAATAGATTCAGAATTGGAAGGGACCTTAAAAGTCATCTATTTTCCCTTAGGAACTCCCAAAATGGCTTTGAAAGTTAAAAGGTCCTGGGGCAGCTAGGTAGTGAAGTGGATAAAGCACTAGCTCTGGATTCAGGAGGACCTGAGTTCAAATTTGACCTCAGACACTTGACACTTGCTAGCTGTGTGACCCTGGGCAAGTCACTTAACCTTCATTGCCCTGCGGCCACCCCCAAAAAAAAAGAAAGAGAGAGAGAGAAGGAAAGGGAAAAAAGAAAGTTGAAAGGTTCTTCTTCAAGGTATATTAATGCCTCGAGTCTATACCTTCAAGCATTCTTTCTTTTTTTTTTTTGTTGGGGAAATGGGGGTTAAGTGACTTGCTCAGGGTCATACAGCTAGTAAGTGTCAAGTGTCTGAGGCTGGATTTGAACTCAGGTCCTCCTGAATCCAGGGCCAGCGCTTTAACCACTGTGCCATCTAGCTGCCCCTCAAGCATTCTTTCTTAACCATTGTTCTATATCTCAACCACTAGGGTAATTTTCTTATAGTGAATTTAAACTCCAGTCAAGAAGCGTCATTTAAATTCAATGCTTTCTCCCATTCCCACTTTGGAGTGTTTTGGTCTTTTAATTCTACCTTTTCTCATATTTGCTATTTTATCATTTGCTTTAGAACTGTCATTTACAATTTCTATTTTCTCAGGCCCATCTCAGTTCTTTCATTTTAAAATATTTTTCTCATATTTACTGTGCAAGATATAAAGTAAAAACTGATATTTGTTATATCTTGTCATGAAAAACTGGGCTTTAGGTTGAAAAATTATTTTGGAGACATTATGACCCAAAAGACAAACCAGGAGATCCTCTCTCTAAATATCATATGGAAATATGAGTAAAAATCATTTTATTAACAAAAAAAAAATGTGAGCTGAGATTTTCAAGAATGAAAGCTCTTTTGTATATGTCCTTAACCCAGAGTTCAGGGTTAAAACTGTCTGAAGTACATATTGAGGTGTGCAAAAATCTGCACTTGTTTTTGTTTCTTTTTCTGTACATATTGAAATAATGATCAATAGTTGACACAATCAGATTCCCTAAGCTTTAGGGTAAGTGTATTTTTGCCCATAGCTGTAGATCCACAAGCTGATTTTGACTACAGTATCATCCTAAATCAAAACAAATGCTTCCACTCAAGCCTAGGACAAAGAACCTAGGGTATTAACATGTGAGCACTAGCTGGTTTGCACATGTAGATTCTCTTGCAGCCCATAAAATGAATGAAGAAGAATAGGAAAAGGGCAGAGAAAAACTCAAATGCTACTTAATCCCACTCCTTACTTCTCAATAGAACTAAATTGGTGCAATGGAAAGAATGTTGGCTTTGGAGTCAGATGAGCTTGTGTGCAAACCCCTTTTCTGACCTTACCCATGTCACCTGAGACAAGGCACTTAACCACCCTGAGCCTCATTTTGTTCACCTATAAAATGAAGGGGTTGGACAGGATGGCCTCTAAGTGCCCTTCTCTCTTTAGAGCTGTTCTCCTAAAGTAGGTATTTATGTGTGTGGGGGGCACACACTCTCAACACCTGCAAGCAGTGCAGTTGTTTTGTTTCCTTTTGTTTTTTATTGTTTGTTTGGTTTTGGTGGGGCAATGAGGGTTAAGTGACTTGCCCAGGGTCACACAGCTAGTAAGTGTCAAGTGTCTGAGGCCGGATTTGAACTCAGGTACTCCTGAATCCAGGGCCGGTGCTCTATCCATTGAGCCACCTAGCCGCCCCACTGCGCCACCTAGCCGCCCCAGCCCTCCTTTTATTTTTAAAGAGAACTTACTTACCTTTAAAAAAAATCAGTCAAAGGGAGTAGGGTCAACAGTGGACTATGTCTTTTCAAAATTGGGTCTCTTTTTAACTATACCTTCCCTTCTCCTTACAGGTATTTTGGTTGCTTAAAAAAAAAATAAAGCCCTACATGTGTCTCATTGGTGTAAAGAACTCTTGATGAGGAAATTTACCTCTTTCAATGTAGATCAACATCCTTTCTGCAATTTACCACTTTAGAAAATTTCCCCACTTGGTTCCTAAACATAATTGTTCATGCCATAGGAAGATTCAAAGGAATATTGTTAATGTATTCAGCATTAATGTTTGTTTGTTTTTTCTTTTTTGTCAGTTTGTATAGTAGATCACTTTTTATGCTAAGGAAGCAAATAAGAGAACATGAGAATATAATGTTTCACTATATAGGGAAGAAGCATAATCACTCTACAGAGTGCCTTTGTGTTCAAAGATACTATTGGGCCACATTACCTTGTATCTAATATTTAGCTATCTAGTTTAGATCAAGCCAATAGAATAGTCTCCAATTTCGAGACAACAGATTTTGACTGCTTAGTTAGGCATTTTCTGAGCCAGATTTTCCCAAGTTTCTCTCTTGGGAGCAAGGTGAAGTTTGAAAAATACTTTTCAACTCTTACTAGCTATCCATTTAGAACTCCGATGGAGTTAGTAGTGTACCTGCTGAACTAGGAAAATCGGACTGACTGTTAAAGGTGGGGAGGGGGGTGGGGCTAAGTTGAATGTAATATGCTCATAAAATTATTGATTTAGAACTCAAAGGGACCTTAGAATCCATCTAATCCGACTACTTCATTTTATGGGTGAGGAAACTGAGGCCCAGGGTGGAAGGAATGAAGGAAGTAAGCATTTTTTAAGTGCCTTCTCTGTGCTGCTAGGCACTGTGCTAAGCACTTTATAAATATTATCTCATTTGATGAACCTCACAACAATCCTGAGAGCTAGGTGCTATTATCGTTCCCCATTTTACAGATGGATGAAACTGAGGCAAACAGTTTAAATGACTTGCCCAGGGTTCACACAGCTAGTACTTATCTGAGATAAAATTTGAACTCTGGTCTTCCTGACTTGGGACCCAGGGCTCTCTACACCGTGCCCCTAGGGAGATTTAATGACTTGCCCAAGGTCACAAAGGTAGTAAGTGACCAAGATCATATTTGAACCCAGGATTTTCTTTTTAAAAATTATTTATTTAGTATTTTATTTTTCTCTGATTATATGTAAAAACAATTTTAAATGTTCTTTTTTTTTTTTAAATTTGAGTTCCAAGAACCCAGGTCTTTCTGAATCCAAGTCATTTGAAGACCAGAAGTAGAAATCACATGCATGATGTAAAAAAAAAAATGATTTCACCAATACTTAGAGATGGAAACAAAAAAATTTGTTTCCACTAACATTTTTTTAATTGTGAAAAAAAAAAACAACAAACAACCCAGCACAATTTTGTCTGCTTTGCATTCTTTGTGTGCTAAGAACTTCTCACTTGGCCCTTGTAGCTTGTTTTGGTCTTCCAAATGTTGTGGTCACAACCATGTTTTTGGTCTGATTCATGTGAAAACCTTGATTCCCAACTTCCCATGGGTCCCACTGTAAGCTGTGGGATAGTTTGGTTGAAATTTTTGTAATTTACATTGCAAGCACAACTGTGGTGGTAGAGAAACCACATGAGTAAATTTATAGAATCTCAGAAGAAAAAAAATAAATCGGAGTTATCTCCCTCCATTGTCAACCTATGTTTGTTCATTGTTCTTCAAAATCCTGTTCCTAATTGTATTTGCTTAGAGGTATGCAAAAACCCACACTGATAAGCAAGGTTTCTAACCCTTCCCTTAGGCGCTATACCAACTACTTCTCAAACTTCGCTCCATGCATGTTTGGTGTCTTCATGGTGAAAATACAGAGACTGTGAGAAAGTTCTTATGCTAACAACATTTCCTTCTAAAATATGAAATGATAAATGTATCAAAAATACGGCGTGTTTGCAGTATTTATTTGTTACTTGTTACCTGAGAAAAGGTATTTACTGCTCTGGACAGCTAGGTGGTGCTGCCATGGATGGAGTTCATCTTCCTGAGTTGAAAATCTGACCTTAGACACTTACTATTTGTGTGACCCTGGGCAAGTCATTTAAACCCTATTTGGCCTTAGTTTCCTCTTCTGTAAAATGAGCTGGAGAAGGAAATGGCAAACCACTCCAGTATCTTTGCCAAGAAAATACCAAATGGGGTCAAGAAGAGTTGTGCATGTGTTCTATGAAAATGGAATCAGCTCTAATTTTCTCTCATTTCTTTGACTGCACTCACGCATGCGCGCGCACACACACACACACACACACACACACACACACACATCCACTCTCTGGATAGGTATTCTCTGCCCCTAGGTCCCTAGACCAACTGTGTGATGTCTTGAAATATATTTCAAGCTATTAGAATGTACGGTCCTTGAGAGCAAAGAGTTCTTCTTTCCTTTCTTCCTTCCTTCTTCCCTCCCTCTCTCTTCCTTTCTTCCCTCCTTCCTTTTTTCTTTTCTTTCTCCCTTCCCTCCTTTCCTCCTTTCTTTCTTTTCTTCCTTCCTCCCTTCCTTCCTCCCTCTCTTCTTTCTTCCCTCCTTTCCTTTTTTCCTTCCCTCCTTTCCGTCTCCTTCCTCTCTTCCTCCCTTCTTTGTTTCTTTTCTTCCTTTCCTTTCCTTTTCTTTCTCTTTCTTGTGTTTGTATCCCCGGTGCTTAACACAGCTTCTGGCACACAGTACACCCCGAAATAAGGCATTCCAAAATTTCCCATGGCTAAATTAGTTTGGCAAAGGCTGCTCTCTGCAAATGTACACACGCTATGATCTCTCTGTTCCAAAACTTACATTAGAAATCACATTTCCTATGAACACCCTAATGCAGCATAATGGAAAGCTTCCTTCGATTAAGTGAATTCCTTCATAAATCCAGAGGTAAATTAAAGATATGAATTATCTAAGGCCTATTGATTTGTATTTCATATTTCCTGTAGGAAAAGCCTGACTGCAGATTTATTTTGCCATTTCTCAAGCAACATAATTGATTAAATGGCCCTTCTCAGTCTCAGCTGGCTGCAATGGTTATTGTTGTAATGATGGATTTTTCACCCCAGTGTTTATTTGTGGACTTTGTACATACAGCATAAAGATGTCACCGAGAATGTTACTTAAATTATAGGAGAGGAGAAAATAAATAGGTAATGGGGCATTTTCTTCATTTTCTGCAATGCATAGCTTCTATGTCTTGGTTAAATTGCATCTACTTTGCTTCCTGTTAAACTTCTTGAAACTGAGCTCACTCTCCAGTGCTAACTTATATAAGTGGCAGATTATGAAATATGTTTTTAGGATGCTAAAGAGTGTGAGCGCTTGAGATGCAGTATTCACTATTTTGCATATGTATTTGTAAGATGGTAAAATAGCTCCTTTTTCATCTCTACGTTGGATTCTCTGAAAAGAACAAGCCCATAACTTAATGATTTTTACTCTTGCACAGAAGAACATAATAAATATTTCGTGTACCTCGTTCACAAGTTTTATTCAGAAATGACACTGTGGAGAGGGCTGCGTTGAGTTTTCCTTTCCCACCACTTCAGAATCAGGTTTACAAAATGAAGTTGATAATAACAAATGTTATCAGGTGGGTGCTGGGGGGGGGGAGGGGGAAGGTGTGCAAACTGGACAGACTCTGGGAGGGGGGCAGTCTGAGGCAATGACTTCCACTTTATAAAGCAGTTGCACAGACACATTCATCTTCATGCTTTGACCTAGAAATCATTTCCATTTGTTCGAGGAGAGCCTTGAAGTGAAAAAAGATGATAAAAGCTTCCATTTGTCTATTGGAGGTAAACACTGCAGTACATCCTGAGGTGCTTTTTGCAATGCTGATATCTATGAATGGGGCTAATACCTGCATTTTAGACCAAGTATATTATACCTGGATGAAAATGTATTGAGTTATGTTTCCAGGGGTCTGATTAGCCCACAGCATACACAAATCCATGTAACAATGAGCCAGATTCTAACAAGATATACCCGTGCTTTAAGTGTCTTCATTAAAAACAGGCCAAGAGGGGCAGCTAGGTGGCACACTGGATAAAGCACCGGCCTTGGATTCAGGAGGATGTGAGTTCGAATCCAGCCTCAGACACTTGACACTTACCAGCTGTGTGATCCTGGGCAAATCACTTAACCCTCATTGCCCCACCAAAAAAAACCAAACCAAAAACAGGCCAAGAAATACACAGGGAGGCTGGAGGGAGCTAGCTATTTACATGGAAATGAGGAGAAAATAATTGCATTCTCCCTTGCAGACCTGAACAGGAGGAGGAAATGTGGTAGGTAAGCTGTTCAGCTGTGCCCACCCTAGGCTCTTCCCAACCCTGCAATCACCCAACCTCAGAGGGTAGTGGAAAGGATAATGCACATAACCAGAAATACTTCCAGTCAGGGTTGGCTGTCCCTATGGGACTGTTGCAATGGGGTCCTGAGATAAATGTCACAGCCGCATGAACTGCTTGCCTCAAGGAATGAATTTAGGAGAGGGGCAAAGTGTTTTCTTACCTCCTTGTTGGAGATGGTATATGGCTCTCATCCTCCTGGAGTAAGGGAGAAAATTAAAGCACAAATAAAAGTTAAGTGGAAAATTAGTTATTTTCATTAAACAGGACTTCTCTGAGGATGCCTGTTTCCAATAAAACTTATTGCAACTGATCCTCAAACTATAAGGTTCTATTATCTTCCCAATCCAATCTAAACGTTGGTAGTAAATTAGGGATAAAGGTGGGCTCTTTTCTTGCCCCTGCATAACCAGGCTTTTTACTGTTATAACCATCAGGTTCATTCATTGTGTCTTTTTCATGTACTATGTACAGTGCAAAGTGATCTAGTCAGTGTTCCTGTCCTATTGTGTCTTTATGAGATGATAATCAAAGGCTGACATTGCTAACAATGGGCAGATAGATGCATTAAAGGTACATAGGAAGTCACAAACTCTGAACAAATATGCATTTTAAAAATACCAAAATGCACAAGAAGAGAATGTATTTAGCATGGTGGTGAGTGAAGAAAGAGACTGGGAGTTGCATGTTTACATAAGGTGGAGTTGGAAGGTTTGGGGAAGGCGATAGGATTTCACAGGCTGTTTGAATGATGGCAGGAAAGGAGGTTAGACAGCTGCAGGGAGCAGAGGGTGTTCCAGGCATAAATGATACCTTGGCAAGACTTTGAAAGCCTTATTGTGCCTCGCTAAGCACCGAAGTTCATACTGTCCAGGAGTAATAAGGAAGAAATTCAGCTAGGTAGGACAAAGGATCCAATACACTCTATTTGTAGCCTCTGTACATAAAACCATTTGTGGGAGATGTTATAGTACAGGGATGTTATTTGGATAGGTATTGGGCCATATAACCTCTGAGATGTTTCCCAACTCTGAAATTCTGTGATACAGTGTCATTGAGACTGTAGACTTCAGGAATTTGAAAACATACATCTCGCTTTGAGGTAGCAGAGTCAAAAGTCGAGGCGGGGGGGGGGGCGGGACAAGGGAATGAGGAGGTGACTTAGATTGGCCATGGCAATCAAGTCATCCTTTCCTTTTTCTAGAGATCAAAGTGGCTAAGAGATTTACCTGCCACAGAAGCCAGTCACTGTTTAAGTGAACAGAATGTTTGGTCTCATGTCAGATCAGGAAAACCCCATGCCAGGATATTCTTCATTGTACTGGGACCCCAAAACACCTGCAAAACAAATGAAACTAATGTTCAAGATAGATTTTATTTACATATATATATATATATATATATATATATATGAAATTCTGAGTTGATACTAAAACATTTAAACCTTATCGCTACTTAAACCCTGCATCCAGTCAGACAGGAATATACAAATGAACTGTCTTGGATGTCATTAACCCATCCTTTAAAATCATGTCTTCTTGTTGGTTTGTTTTAAAAGCAAAATCTCATTCTCTTGTTTTATATCAAGCCCCCTTCATTAAAATCTTACTCTGATGCCCATATGTTCTCATAAGCCATACCCACAGACTGCAACTCTGAAAAATCATACCTCCTACTAACTGGAAGTGCTTTGGATCTGAGATTGGTAGCTGTGGCTGCTAAGGAAGGAAGGGAAAGATGGAATATTTTTTAAAACACTTACTATGTGTCAAGCAGAAGGCTCTGAGGATACAAGCTGAAAAGGCAATTCGGTCCTTGCCCAAGTGGAAATCACAAATGGGGTGGATGACTTAGCTGAGTCATTACCTTCAGAATGCTGACCTCCAAATGATTATTTTAAAATTCACAAATCAAGGGGACAGCTAGGTGGCGCAGTGGATAAAGCGCCAGGCCCTGGATTCAGGAGGACTTGAGTTCAAATCTGACCTCAGACACTTGAAATTTAGTAGTTGTGTGACACTGAGTAAATCACTTAACCCCCATTGCCCTGCCACCTAAAGAAAACCACAAATCAAGAAGACCATTCATTACTAAATCAATAAACCAATCGACAAGAATTTTCTACATGCCTAGGCATTGTTCTAGGTACTAGAAATACAAAGACCAAAATGAAATGGGTGAGTTTATAAATGGTGGAACTACAATCTCTGTGGGGAAGAGAACACCCACACACATAAAATCATGGATATTTTGAAAAATGTATATACTTCTGAAGTATATCTAGGGATACAACCTGACTGTTGAGTGGCTTAGGAAATATAGCAGCTGTCCATGATTACCAATCATTAAAAATGAGGAAAAGCTTTTAGTGGTTTCAAACAAAACAAAAACAAAAAGATCTTTCCAATTTTGCAATCTTCTTCCCTTATCAGAAGAGATTTTCTGGCTTCAATAGAATAATATTTTTAAAAGAGAAAATGAAAGGATTCTTAGGATAGAATTTTAGTATGTTATAATAGAAAGACAACTTAGAGATCTTCTCATTCAAACCCCTCATTTTACAGACAAGGAAATTTGGGTTGTCAACTTGAAATAAGAGGACCACCAAAAGAGAAATAACAAAGGTCTTTAATCAAGGAAAAAGAATTACAATTGTAGATACCACAGAGCATCAAAGTACTGGTGGACCCAGGAAAGGCAAAAGGGATAGGGTTTAAAGACACTTCGACAGGGAGGAAGTGTCATGGAAGCACAGCCTGGTGAATCTGTTACAACATTGTTTTGCATAAACAACCCAAAGTCCACTGAGAAGGCTGGGGAAGCTTTGGGGCAGTGGTGACATCTTGTCAGAACAGCAGTCTCCAGGTACAGCAACAGGGAGTTTTCAGAGATATCACCAGAAAGGCTCCAACTGGTTTTGAATCTGCTCCAAACATAAGGTCAGTGGGGTGTGGGTCAGGTAGCTCTTCTAATGACTGCATTCAACATCCCCCCCCCTTTTTTTTTGCTGCGGGGGCAATGGGGGTTAAGTGACTTGCCCAGGGTCACAAGCTAGTAAGTGTCAAGTGTCTGAGGCTGGATTTGAACTCAGGTACTCCTAAATCCAGGGCTGATGCTTTATCCACTGCGCCACCCAGCTGCTTCCAACATGTCCCCCCTTTTGATCAAGACTCATTGATCAGGGAAAGCATTGAGGCATTCTATACACTGCTGAACCTTGGTCCTGAAGGCAGTTAGACAACACTCATTACGGTTGGAGCTGGGGGCGGCTAAGTGGTGAAGTGGATAAAGCACTAGCCCTGGATTCAGGAGTACTGAGTTCAAATCCAGCCTCAGACACTTGACACTTACTGGCTGTGTGACCCTGGGCAAGTCACTTAACCCCCATTGCCCCGCAAAAAAAAAAAAAAAAAAAAAAAAAAGGTTGGCGCTGACATTAATTACAGTTGGTAAGAAATGCAATTTACAGGGGGCAGCTAGGTGGTGCAGTGGATAAAGCACCGACCCTGGATTCAGGAGAACCTGAGTTCAATTCCAGCTCAGACACTTACTTACTAGCTGTGTGACCCAGGTCAAATCACTTAACCCTCATTGTCCCACAAAAACAAATGCAATTTGCCTAAAAATACCACAATAATAACATAGTGAAGACAATATTTTAAAAGGTAGATAGATTCTAAGCTGTAAAAAGAAAAAATACAAAAGCTGGGCAGCTAGGTGGCACAGTGGATAAAGCACCAACCCTGGATTTAGGAAGACCTGAGTTCAAATGCAGCCTCACACTACTTGACACTTACTAGCTGTGTGACCCTGGGCAAGTCACTTAGCCCTCATTGCCTTGCAAAAATAAATAAAATAAAATACAAAAGCTAAAAACAAAATGCAGGTTACCAAATTCATAAACCTGGACAATGAAACAAAACAAAATAAATGGAAGGAAAAAAGGTTAAAATAGTATAAACATGCTTTAAAATAAAACCACCAGATAGTAATAAAACAGATTCCAATTGAATATTCTATTATGAAACAAAACATTTTTCCTACACATACTTTTTTTTTAAAATTTTTTGCAGGGCAATGGGGGTTAAGTGACTTGCCCAGGGTCACACAGCTAGTAAGTGTCAAATGTCTGAGGCCGGACTTGAACTCAGGTACTCCTGAATCCAGAGCCAGTGCTTTATCCACTGAGCCACCTAGCCACCCCCTACACATACTTTTTTTTACCATTCTAAGAACCCAGGATACTTAATTTATAATATACTTCTGCACCTGTTACTTCCAAAATGTGTTTTTTGTTTGTTTGTTTTGCAGGGCAATGGGGGTTTAAGTGACTTGCCCAGGGTCACACAGCTAGTAAGTGTTAAGTGTCTAAGGCTGGATTTGAACTCAGGTACTCCTGAATCCAGGGCCAGTGCTTTAACCACTGTGCATCTAGCTGCCCCCAAATGTATTTTAATAAAAGATATTATGTTTTACCAAAATGCTTGATCAAGCACATATCAATGAAAAAGTGTCAAATAAATACAGTCATCATATTTCAATGCTGAGTATGAGAACTTGAAATGTCTGTAAAGTTTACAGGAAAAATAGGACAGCAGTAAACGTTTTTAACTTCCACACAATTATTAGTGTATATAATACTTCAATAGCAAATAATGATTAAGTTGAAAGGATATTATTCATTAATTTTGTTACAAAGTCACTTGATTTGCTCAATAAAATTCAAAGTATGTTTTTAAAATGTTTCCAATCCTAAGCAGACTCCATATTCCCACCTGACTGAAATAGCTCAAACAATGAAAGTTCCAGATCATTATTAGAGAGTTGTTCACACTCAAGACAATGAATACCAGTAGAAAGTCAGAGGAGGGAAAAAGACAGGTTATGTAAAATACCTTCAGAAATATCAACACTCATGTAAACTTTTTGAGTACTATTAACCTCATAGCAATAAACTACAGGTGAAATTCTTTTACATGAACCCTGGTTTGTTGATTTCTTCAGGTGGTCTCTTTGCATATATCAATAAATCTCTTTGGTTCCCACTCTCAGTTCCTTATCTTCGGCTATGGGTGACCGGTTAATGCTCTCCCAGTGCACTGTTTGACTCTGTCTAACAATTGCATGTTTCCTTGGGAGTGCTTGACTTAATCAAGTTCATCAGCTCCACTATGTCTGGATCATAGAAGTCTCTTAACTCTGATGGTTCCGCCATCATACCTAACCAGACTTATAGCAAAGATAGATGAGAATTATACTGATATTGAATACCTCATCATTTGTGTCCTCTTTAATGTGTCCAATTTTAAAAGCGGCTCCAAATGTCACTGCTGCCAAAGTCAATGATGCCAAACACACGCACATATTGATGTTCAAAGGACACTCCATTCTCATGGTATTAAATGCAAAGACCCAAACAGAATAGGGTACATCCAAGTTATAGACCTGTTCCAGGCTTCAGTACAACTGTGCATTTTCCCTTATTAATTGCACTTAGTAGAACAATGAGTTCTGAAGAGCAACAACAACATTCACTATCACCGTAAAGGAAAGAACCAATTACGTATGCATAAAAGAGTAAAGTATGTGACAGTCCTTCAAGTGTATTAAAGTGTAGGAGACTAAAAACTTCATATGATCCAGATTTGCATCAAAATCCCTGGTCGCTCCAAACCCAAATTTTGTCTTCAGATATGTAAATATGTCTGTCTTACTTTAAGAAATTGCGTAATAAAGCTATTGAGAAAAACTGTTGTGTCATTTGAAATTTTATGGGGTGCCAGTCTCTGTCTAGGTTTGTAGGAAACTTAAGCTAGGGTTTGTAATATATTGCTACTTAGAAATTAAAGGCTACTGAGCCAGTTTGGGCATTAAGCATTTATTAAATCATATTAAATGTTAGTAAAGAGAGAGCACTATGGCTCGAAAGTTCAGAAGCTCCACATACGTAGAATAATGAGTGAGAGCCAGAGGGCAGTATGGGAGAGAGAAGAGAGGGTTTTTATGCTCTCACAGGTAGAGGTGGGTCACTGTACATTGATCCAAGCCAATTGGCCAGTAACATTCAAGTCCCATTGCTTGGCATGACTTGAGGGTGGTCCAGTGAGATTATCTTCCTTTAGGTAGTTAGGAAGGTCAATCTACATTTCTTTTGCAATTTTACTGACTCTGGGCTGGCCCTGCAAAACCAGCCAGAGTTCCTGTTGGGGGGGGGGGAAGGGTGTCTCTGAGTCCCCAAAACACCCCATTATTTTTTTAAAGTATTGTATATTATGATATATAATGCAATATAACACACCATTAGGTTACAACAACATATAACATACAATATACTAAGTAAATAATAGGATATATATTCTTTTTTTTCTCTTAATAGAATTTTATTTTCCAAAATATATGTAAAAACAAATTTCAACATCGATTTTTTAAAAACTTTGTGTTCCAACTTCTTTTCCTCCCTCCATTCCCACCCCCCACCCACAAGAACTCAAGCAATTCAAAATAAGTTATACATAAGTAGTCATGGAAAGCATTCCCACATTAGCTAGGTTGTAAGAGAAAACAGTCAAAAACCCCAAACTACAGGAATTGTCAAAGAGGAAAAAAATTTTTTTAAAAATTCAAACACCCCATTATTAATAATTTTCTCACACTATCAAACAAAAACACCAGGGTTAAGTGGAACAAAAGTTTCCTGGGCCTGTTAAGGGTCCTCCATTTTTCAGATTTTTCGTGAAATTTTCTTGCTATTAACACTGAGAGGTTAAAACCTTATAAGGATCATAGAATTAAAGAACTGAAGACCATAGACCAAGGATAAACTTGTCACCTGTATTAACATAGAGCTATGTAACCTTTGTTGTAGAGAAACATGTTCAGACAGTTATGAGTAAAACTAATGCTTGCATCAGCATCACAAATTGATTAAATTGCCATGTCAGACTAAGAGAAAAGCAGATGCAAAGATTGCAAAAAGAGTCAGCCTTTCACAAAGAGACTTAAGTGTGGTCTGAGTAAACACATAATTGGGGTTATCTCAATTGTGAAGAATGGCCCCATCCAGTTTTCTCTCAAAGGAATGGTGAACTCTACTCTATCTATTCTATTTATAACATACCAAAAAGCTGCAGACAGCCCTGACCAACCATGTTCCACTAAGAAGCAGTTGGTTACCTAACGTGCCATGACATACATAGCTTGGGTCCAAATAAAGTGTAAAAATAAAAATAAACAGGCTCTAAATATATCTGTATAGTAGGAGCCTTTGTTATAAAATGCTGAGAAAAACCTCCTGGTAAACATTCATTGATGAATGTTAATTGTCCTCATTGACTCAATTTTATTATCATATCATATATCTATGAAAGCATGTACTTGGAACCTATAGATTTGTTTGTAATAAGAGTAATATGATCTGAACTTTGTTCTGAATGATATTTCTCACTCCACTTCCTTAATGTTAGAAAACCATTAATCATTTTCATGTAAAGTAGCAAAATAGAAGGAAGAAATCAATGCAAAGGCCAATGGTTCCACCATGACAGAATTTTCCATAACCCTCTCCCACTATAAACAGTTAACAATTGTCTTTCCAAGAGGAGGCTCTTCCCCTGTGATGGATTATCCTCTAAATTTCTATGGCTTTTCTTTCTCTCCTTTACCTAATAGCTGGTCATGATGTAAGACTTTCACGCATTTTTCTTCAAACCAATTCCTTTCAGCCATTGGTGGGAAGCAACAGCCTGGGCAGCAATGAGAGTTGATGACTATTTCTTGGACTTGGTGGGGTTCTTGCTAGGGGCTCAGCATTGCCAGGTATAAAAAGGGAAGGGGCAGATGAGAGGAAACATGGTGCGCATGTGTGCACACGCACACATGCACACACTCACGCACACACACCCTGCACAAACCCAGTGAGATGCCCAAAGAAGCAACACTGGGTGAGAGAGACAGTCATTCACACTTCATACTCATTCTCATATGCCCTCCTCAAGCCCTCAGACCCTGTACCCCCACTATGCTTCCAGTGCACTCTGGATAAATGCCGTCACATTATCCGAGTACTTTCAAGTACACAGTCCCATAATTTGAGAACAATGTACCTAGCTGCCATCCTTATAGGGGACCGGTCATAGTGGACCCAAAATTATCTGTGGGTCTTTTAAACAAACTCTCGATGAGCCAGGAACTCATCTGAAAGAGAGGAAATTCAGAGATTCGAGAGATCACTTACCCAGGCTGAACTGCTGAGTCCATGCTGGTACTGGGCATCTGAGGTCTAAAATGGTGGCTGTCCAAGGCAGGAGTATTCAAATCTTACTTGTGAAACCAGAAATGTCAAACTAAAATAAAAAGGACTACTAAAGGAGCAATAACAAGGGTCTTTAATCAAGGAAAAGGAATTGCAATTCTAGACACCATGTAGGGCCCAAGAGGGGTGGAAGGGATAGGGTTTAAAGACACTTCAACAGAGAGGAAGTGTCATGAAAGGCACAGCCTGGTGAATCTGTTACAAATGTTGTTTTGCATAACAACCCAAAGTCCACTGAGAAGGCTGGGGAAGCTTTGGGGAGTGGTGACATCTGGTCAGAACAGCAGGCTCCAGGTACGGCAACAGGGAGTTTTCAGAGATATCACCAGAAAGGCTCCAACTGGTTTGAATCTGCTCCAAACCATAAGTCTTTGGGGTCCGGCTTCAGGTAGCTCTTTCTGAAGACTACATTCAACAGCATCCAGAAAGTAAATGACTGACCAACACCACCACAGCTAGTTACCAGCAGAGCCAAACAACTAGATCCCCTAGGCTAGTGTTATTACATTCTCAGCACAGTGCCCAATACACAGTAAGTGCTTAATAAATGTTTATTGATTGTTTGACTAATTCTTAATGTCAGCAGAATTACCCTTCCCTCTTCACAGTGGCTATACATTTCCTTGGATGCACTAGCATAGATTCTTTTCTTAATAACTGCAGGGGGCTGCTAGATGGTGCAGTAGATAAGGCACTGACCTGGATTCAGGAGGACCTGAGTTCAAATCCGGCCCTCAGACACCTGATACATAAAAGCTGTGTGACCCTGGGCAAGTCCCTTAAACCTCATTGCCCCACAAATAAATACATAGATAGATAGATAGTTAGATAGATAGATAGATAGATAAATAAGTGCAGTGGGTGTCAGAGTACATTGTAAATGTTTTTTCTTTCTCTAGTTTCCTTGGGATGCAAGGATAGTCTTGGTTTGTCTGTGTTTATTACTATAATTATTTATTCATCACCTATTAAATTATTAGTTATTTAATTCATTAATATTTCACATGGTTTATTTTTATATTAGATTTTGAAGTTACACAGGGGAGACTATCATGAGGGACTTATTTAGCATTTTGCCAGCTTTAGATTAATGTTATACCTAGGAAGATATTCAGTTGAGGCAGAGAATTTCATAACTAAGATTTGCCACTTTGCATTTCAGCGTTGCTCTTTGTTTATTTTTAGCATCTAAGCAATAATGCTCATGGTTTTGGTATTGTTACCAATGATGAATAATTGACAATAATCATTTAAATGAGCAAATTGAATCAGAACTTCCTTTATTTCCATGCCCCCAGGTCTATTTCTCAGTTACAGAGAAAAAATTCTCTGCTGCTGATACATTTCTCTTTTGCTGAGCCTGAGTGTAAACTTGATGCAAGACAGAAAGAATTCATTGATCAGAGCCATTGGCTCAATTCATGGTTCTTGGCTGCAAGCACTTCGGCTTCTAGTACTCCTGGGTATTCTCAAAAAGTACTCAGAGACAAGATGTATGAAACAGTGAGAACTCCACTGTTCCATTTTCCAGAACACTCCTGAGAAGGTACACATAGTCCTCTGTGCTATCCAAAAAAAAAAAAGCCTCGATTTGGTGAGGCTGGACTTTGAGATCCACAAGATTCATGTTGGACAGGATGCTTCTGTTCCAGGTATGCTCCTCCTGCTTGGCACCCACCCCCAATCCTTTTCCTCCTCGCTGAAATGATTTTTACTGGAATTTTCCATGCCTACAAACTTTCAGCCTCAAGTTATTCAAACCCACTTTCACTGCAGCTCCCTGCCGGTAACAAGAGAATGGGAAACCAATCAGATGTGCCTATGAGAATCTACCCCTCCTATATAAAACTAACGGCACCCACCCTTGTTACTAAATGGTGGAGGAGGAGGGGGCAAATCAAATATGGGCTTCCTTCTTTTTCCTTTTCTTTTTGTGTGTGTGTGGGGGGGGGGGCAACGAGGGTTGTGACTTGCCCAGGGTCTCACAATTAGTAAGTGTCAAGTGTCTGAGGCTGGATTTGAACTCAGGTCCTCCTGACTCCAGGGCTGGTGCTTTATCCACTGTGCCCCCTAGCTGCCCCCCGAATATGGGCTACCTTGAATCAAATTAGGAGGAATGAAAAGAATCCTGAGGATGGATTCATTTAAGACCATTTGTGAACTCACTTATTCCTCCTCATCCCACCTGAAGCCTAGTTGTCTTTTTCCACTCTGTGACTGATAATTTGATTTTGTAATGGAAAGAACACTGGTTTTTAAATGAGGAACTAGGTTCAGATCTTTGTTCTTCCACTTCAATTATGTGACCTTCATCTTGAGCACTGTCATTTAGCTTCCCTGGGCCTTAATTTCCTCATTTGTAAATGAACAGGGTGGGGGTTGGGTAGGATAATTTCTAAGATCCTATCCAGCTCTAAGCATATGATTCTATGTTGAGATGAAAGCACTCTGGGAAACTTTAAAATGCTAAACAAGTGGAAGATTCTATTATTACTAACATGAATGATTCTTTCATTAATTTATTAAAGAATCTAGAGTTAGAAGGGACCAGAAAATTCTTATCACTTAGCCCTTACTAATACCCCTTCTTTATTTATTATAATAATAATATAGATGAGAAAATGGAGAAACTTGGAAAGATTAAGAGACATCACACAACTGGTAGAAGGTCTGAACCGGGGCAGCTAGATGGCGCAGTGGTTAAAGCACCGGCCCTGGATTCAGGAGTACCTGAGTTCAAATCCGGCCACAGACACTTGACATTTACTAGCTGTGGGACCCTGGGCAAGTCACTAACCCCCATTGCCTTAAAAAAAAAAAGAAGAAGAAGAAGGTCTGAACCTAGGTCTTCAGCCTCCAATCCAGGATCCTTCCCCTTAAATATACCATAAAAAGGCCTTTAAATGTCATCAGGTGTTTCCCCCCTCTATGCTTCATGGCTGTCAGAAGACAGGTTTAATGTTGTTTCTGTGGCCTAGGAAATTAATCAGACCAGTCCTCTGGTGATAGGTCACTCTGAGCTTAATAAGTAGGATCATCCACTGGCCACAAATAGGTATTATTTCTATCACAGGTACTTTATTCAAAGCACGTTTCATTGAGGGTAGGTCTTTGGTATGACCTTGTGCTCCACTGGGAAACATTTATACAATGCCTACTATGTGCCAAGGACTTACAAATACTATCTTGTTTTGATCCTCACAACAACTGTGTGAGAAGAGTGCTGCTGTTATCCCCATTTTCCAGGTAAGGAAACTGAGGCAAATTAAGAGATAAGTGACTTGCCCAAGATCACAAGCTGGTAAGTACTCTAAGGCAGGATTTGAAATCAGGTCTTCCTGGCTCCATTACACCACTTAAATGACATAGGCAGGGCTTGAAGAATCCTGATACCACAATGAATTATCACGTAGTTTAGTCTTGGAAGCACTGAAAAAAGACTACGCTCAAAAAGGCTCAAAATGACCAAAAACAAAAGTCAGCAGAGACCAAGACCAAAGACCAAAATGTCTTTCTTGATAAAGATATAAAGAGAGGCAGTGAGTGTTGCTGCTGGGGAAATAAAATTACGTAAAATATAGAAATGGCAAAGTAATCAATCATTAGCCATTGTATTCAAGATTTTATTTTATAGGTAAACAGAGTAATTCTTTACATGACAGGATTTTAAAAAATGCATGGTTAAGTTAATATTTTTCCATTTAATTTTTCTATTTCTCAATTACATGTAATTTAAAAAATTTGACATTCATTTTTTTTTTTTTTAGTGAGGCAATTGGGGTTTAAGCGACTTGCCCAGGGTCACACAGCTAGTAAGTGTTAAGTGTCTGAGGCTGGATTTGAACTCAGGTCCTCCTGAATCCAGGGCCTGTGCTCTATTCCACTGTGCCATCTAGCTGCCCCCTCATTTTTTTTTTTTGCAGGCAATGAGGTAAAGTGACTTGCCCAGGTCACATAGCTAGTAAGGATTAAGGTTGGATTTGAACTCAGGTCCTCCTGAATCCAGGGTTGGTGCTTTATCCACCTACATCACCTAGCTGCCCCTGATGTTCATTTTTTTTGTTTGTTTGTTTGTTTTTTTTTTGCGGGGGCAATGGGAGTTAAGTGACTTGCCCAGGGTCACACAGCTCTTAAGTGGTCAAGTGTCTTGAGGCTGGGATTTGAACTCAGGTAATCCTGAATCCAAGGCCGATGCTTTATCCACTGCACCACCTAGCTGCCCCCCGATGTTCATTTTTAAAAATTTTGACTTCTATATTCTCTCTCTTCTACCATCCCACTCAAGAAGGCAAGCAGTTTGATATAGATAATCATGTATATGTGGGGGACCAAGTTTTAAGTGTGGGGAGTGCTAGCTAAGTGGCTTGCTGCAATATTGGGGCAAGGAAGGAGACCGGCAGCCTCCCTCAAAACAGGATTTATTTTAACAAGAACAAACTTAAAAAAAAAAACACAAACAGGATCAGTAGGATCAAGGGAAAGGAAATAAAATGGGGAAAGGGAAATTATAATACCTGAAAAAATACCACTGCCCAGGAATCAGCTGAAAATACGCAGCAGAACACCTGTCACTTTCCAGCTTCCACCTAGAATGCCCAATTCTCCTCCCCCAAACCTAGCAACACCCCACACAGTTCCAGCCAATGGAATGGCTGCTCTGATAGTCGCATGACTGCCCTCACAAGGCTTCCAATCATTATAATTTTGCCAGGCCCATGTAGGCGGCGAGTGGTGATGAGGTGAGGTGCCAGAACCCTGGCAACCGCTACAACCAGTGGGTGGGACACTGTGTGGTTTGTGGAGCCCCAGGCCAGTGCATGCCGAGGCATAAAAACCTCAAATAACAATTAATTCTTTACATATATCATGCATATTTGATATGTATAATCATGCAAAATATGTCCATGTCATCCATATTGCAAAAAAAAAATTAGAAACAGACAAAAAAATAGTATGATAGTTTTTTCTTTTACAGTTTGCTTCCCATCTGCATTCATAATCAATCAGTTCTTTCTCTGAAGGTGAATAGTATTTTACCATAAGCCCTTCCAAATTATTTTGGATTATTGTATTGTTGAGAATAGCTAAGTCTTTCCAGTTATTCCTCTAACAATATTGCTGTTCCTGTGTATGCTGTTCTCTTGACTCTACTCATTTCAGTTTTCATCAGTTCATGTAAGAGTTCACAAATTTTTCTCTTTTTTCAATCTTAATAGTATTTTATTTTTAAATAAATAGTATTAATATTAAAATGTAAAATCCTTTGGGAGATACAGCATTTTAAGCTGTCACACCTATGTGTGAATACATTTAATTCTTTTTCCTGGAACAGGAAGACCTAGTTCAAGATTTGAGCCTCTAGGGGACAGCTAGGTGGCACAGTGGATAGACACGGGCCTGGAGTCAGGAGTACCTGAGTTCAAATTGGCCTCAAACACTTAACACTTTACTAGCTGTGTGACCCTGGGGAAAGTCACTTAACCCCAATCGACACACACACACACCCACATATTGAGAACTACAAAAAAGAAAGGAAGGAAGGAAGGAAGAAAAAGAGAAAGAAAGGAAAAAGGAAAAGAGAAAGGAAGGAAAGAAGACAAGAAAAAAGAAAACCTAACAGAGGAGAGGAAGAATAATAAAAATCAGACATAACTCTAAAAGCACAACAGTCTGGGCCCATTCCAATAAAATCTGTTGGTTCTTCATGATCTTGTCTTTCTCCCTTCTAAAATTTATTCCTTTGTAGGGTGTTCCTGTTATAAAACAGTTAATCTTTTTGTCTACATATACACCAATAATAATAACCCAAAAATTACACAGCACTTTGACATTTAAGAAGCGTTTTCCCACAATAACCTTGTTGAAAACCCATAGTGCAATCATTATCTCCATGGTATAAAGAAGAAACAAAAGCTCAGCAAGGAATCAGAGAATTCAGTTAGAAAAAAAACCCCAGAGGCATCCAGTCCACCCTAAAACTGAGAAGGATCCCCTCTTACATATTGAACAACAGTATTAACGATCATGATTCCAGTCTTCAATGAAGCATTTTGTCATTATAACTCCCAACACCCTGAGACATCCCACTTTGGACATCTACCTAAAAATTCCCCTCAACAACTCTCCTCCCCACTTCTTTTGTACTCTATCCACCAACAGAACACTTTACAACAATGAATCATATGTTTGAAGAGGGCTATCATGTCATAAATAAATGAGGTTTTCCACTTAGGTGAATATTCTAGAAACCTAACACTTTCAATGTCAAAGTTTTTTTCACTTTAAAAAAAATGTATGGGAATTAAACACTTGTAAAAGTGTATACCTACTTTCCTGCCTTATTCAACAGAGCAGATAGAATTAGCTAAACCTTTTTCTTCACTCAGTCTAATAATATTACTTCAATATGTCAGTGGTTCTATGATCTCATGTCATATCAGTACTCCCTGTGATGGTGTCAGTTTCAACCCATTAGTGATTTCTCCTGTGCAGTTGTGTTTCATGTCTTCCCTTACCCAGGAGATCTGTCATACATGCTGTGACTTAACATTCATCACATTATCTTCACTTTGGCTACATCACAGGCTCATCTCTCTGATGATATCTTTAATGCTACTTCTTTGTAATCTCTGTTGGCAAAATGTGATAACCTAAGTATTCCCAGTATGTATTCTTCATTGCCCTTTGGGAGACCTTCAACATTAATTCTTCAAAGTCTGCGGTATTCAATGAGTTAGAGCATATAACATCTCTGGAAAAAAATCAATATTTAAAAGATGAACTTTTTTAGATAGAAACTTTGGATCACTGAAGTACTAGGAGTATTTCCCTATCATTAATAAGAAAACTTTTTTTATACTTAAGGGAGAAAGGGGATAAAGGAGGAGGGATGAGAGAGGGGATATTTATGTGTATTTACTTGATTGCAGAGCCAGCTCTGATTAAATCTTTGACTTGGCCTTATTGTTTGCCTGTATTATCTGCCCCTTTTTGTTCAGAAAAGTAGAAGGCCCAGGATTCCAACAATTCATGTCTCTTTCTCCCAGTTCCTCTTATCCGCCCCCACCCAACCCCCCCATTCTAAGGAAAGGAAAAGGAAATAATAGAGTTGAAAATATGCTCACTGAGAACTACAACATTTTAGCAACTCCTTTCTGGAAGGAATATAGGTAGGTAGCATTCCAGAATTTTACTAGGTCCTATCTAGGCTGCTAGGTGGTGCAGTGGATAGAGGACTGGTCCTGGAGTCAGGAGGACTGAGTTCAAATCTCATCTCACACATGAGTTATAGCTGTGTGACCCTGGGCAAAGTCACTTCCCCCCAATTACCTTAAACATCTGGGGCCATCTCCAATTATCCTGATATTTAATATCTTGTCACTGGACCAGATGGTTTTGGAGGTTGGTGACCTTGGACAGCCTTCCATCACTTAAATATAATTCAGTGCAATGTCATGGTCCTCTTTGAAAATGAAGGACAAAACAACAAGAAGATCCTCTCTTCACAGGGAAGGGCTACATTACCAACACAATCCCAGCAGAGTCTATTCAACTTCAGGTACACATATGATAACTGGCTAGTCCTGACACCAACAATGGAGGGCAGTTGTTGCATCACCAAGTGACTTCAGCCAGTCCCATATATGGGAAGGAAATGTGTTTAAGTCACCCCCATGCAGAGTATAAATAGGGGTTCATTGCAGGAGAGGAAAAGAAGCAGGAAGAAAGCAGACAACTGTGAAACTCTCTTTGCCTGCCCCTCTCTCTCTCCCTCTGCTTCCCTGTCTCTCTCTCTCTCTCTCTCTCTCTCTCTCTCTCTCTCTCTCTCTCTTCTCTCTATCTCTCTCTCTCTCTCTCTCTAGCTTTGAGTGAAGATGCAAATTCAGGATGAAAGGGGGCTGCGCATCTCTCTCTTCTAAGTGGGGGGATTCATATGGCACTATAAACCTTTCCTGTTGATAAAAACTGTAGATGAAATTACTCAATAAAGTTATTTTTAAACAAATGAATTCATGAATCTTTATTTAATAATAATAATAGAGAGAACTGATAAATAGAAGTATGCATAGTATGATTTTACACACACATACACATACATTTGAGTCAAATGGTGGGGAGGGGGAGACATTTTGGAACCTAAAATGTAGCCTCATATATAGAAAGAAACTGGTTGGTACATCACCAAGTCAATCCTATCAGGCACGCTGACCTCAACCAATCCCTTATGGGAAAGAAATATATTTGTCACTCTCAGGCAGAGTATAAATAGTGCTTCATTGAAGGAGAGGAGAAGCAGCAGGAAGAAAAGCAGACAACTGTGGATCTCTCTTTCTCTTTAACTTTGAGTGAAGATGCAATTCAGGATGAAGTGGGGGGGAAGGGGGTGGGCCACATCTCCCTCTTTTCTAAGTGGGTGGGATCCCATATAAATATATGTATATATATGTATATAATATGTATATATATATATCACTGTAACCTTTCCTTTTAATGAAAATTGTAAATTAAATTACTCAATAGTTATTTCTTTTTTAAATAAATGAATCTATGAATCTTTATTTAATAATGATAGAGAGAACAGATAAATAGAAGTATGCAGAGTACAGTTTTACATTGAAAGCATTCTTTTTTTTTTTTTTTTTAGTAAGGCAATTGGGGTTAAGTGACTTGCCCAGGGTCACACAGCTAGTAACTGTCAAGTGTCTGAGGCCGGATTTTAACTCAGGTACTCCTGAATCCAGGGCCTGTGCTCTATCCACTGCACCATCTAGCTGCCCCTGAAAGCATTCTTTCTAGAACATGCACTTAGGCAGAAAAATTCATTCATCTAAGACGTGATAGCCATCTTTATATGAATCATTGTTGTGAAGTGTTCTGTTTGGTGATAGTGTACAAAGAAGGGTGAGGGTGAGTTGTTGAGAGAAATTTTTAGGTAGATAGGAAAAACTTCTTATGCCAATGAGAGCTGTCCAAATGGGATGTCTCAGGGGTGGTGGGAGTAGTGGGAGTACACACATACATTTGAGTCAAATGGTGACCTTCTCTAGTGCAGGGTTGGGGAGGCGAGACATTTTGGAACTTAAAATGTAGCCAAAAAATTTAATTAAGAAAAGAAAAAACAAGGGAGAAGCATGAAGCATCTCTAACAAACATTTTAGATGAGACTCCCCAGTACAGAGGAGGAATTTACACAAGCTCCTTAGGAGAACTTTCCTTAGATGCTACCACATCATCACCCCAACATCTGCACAGATTTTGAGTATTAAAAGCCTTTTTTGTCTCCAGTTCTCCTAAGATCTCATAGAAGCATTAATTATTAACCACTAGTTACTATGTACATACCATGGACTCAAGAGCTGGGGATAGAAATTAAATGACAAAGATATATTAGCCCTCAAGGAGCTTGCAAAATAAGGCAGAAGACAAAGTGTAAAAGCTACACTAGAAAAGGGCATCGTGGGTAAGACTTGATTCCCTTTTCTCCTCCACAATATAAATATATATAGATGTTGATTTTGCCACATTCATCCATGTTGGAGGCCTTTAACCAAATGTAGGAATCAGATGAAGATTCAGAAGAAACTCTAATAACAATCCTACAGCTCAAAGGGAAAAAGAACCCTTTTCTTCATATTGCTAAATTATAATTATATATAGTATATATATACTATATTAAAATATAGTCTAAATATTACCCAAAATTGCACAATACTTTGACATTTATGAAGTGTTTTCCTCCACAGTAACCCTGTGATGCTTATAGTGCAATCATTATCTCCATGTTATAGAGGAGAAAATTGAAGGTCAGAACAGGAATGAGAGAATCTCAGAAAAAAACCCAGAGGCCATTCAGGCCACCTCTATACCTGAAGAAGGATCCCCTCTTACTATATTGGACAACAATATTCACCACCAAGATTCCCAGTCTTTGGGGGCAGCTAGTGGCATGGTGGATAAAGCACCAGCCCTGGATTCAGGAGGTCCTAAGTTCAAATTCGACCTCAGACACTTGACAACTTACTAGCTGTGTGACCCTGGGCAAATCACTTAACCCTCATTGCCCTGCCAAAAAAGAAAAGAAAAGAAATAGATCCCCAGTCTTCAATGAAGCATCTTATCAGATACTCCCACCACCCCTGAGACATCCCATTTTGGACAGCTCTCATTGGCATAAGAAGTTTTTCCTTACATCTACCTAAAAATTTCTCTCAACAACTCATCCTCACCCTTCTTTTGTACACTATCACCAAACAGACACTTCACAACAATGATTCATATAAAGATGGCTATCACATCTTAGATGAATGAATTTTTCTGCCTAAGTGCATGTTCTAGAAAGAATGCTTTCAATGTCAAAGACTTTTTCCTTACTTCAAAAAACTGTATGGGAATAAAAACACTTGTAAAAGCATGCTTTCACTGCCTTATTAAATAGAGCAGATAGAATATAGCTTAATCTTTTTCTTTACTCAGTCTCATAATATTACTTCAACATATCAGTGGCGCTATGATCTCATGTCAATATCAGTACTCCCTGTGATGGTGTCAGTTTCAACCCATTAGTGATTTCTTCTCCTGTGCAGTTGTGTTTCATGTCTTTCCTTACCCAGGAGATCTGTCATACATGCTGTGGACTTAACACTCATCATACTATTCCTCACTTTGGCTACATGACAGGCTCATCTCTCTGATGACATCTTAATGCTACTTCTTGTAATCACTGTTGGCATGTATCTTTTATAAGTAATATGGGTAGTTACAATATTCTTAATAATATTTATAACAGTTCCTATGAATACTTACATATTATATTTATCTTGTGGCTATAAGCAAACTCCTGAAAAACCTAGTTACAATGTTTCTCCATACTTGACAAAAATTATATAGATCCTTTGGAAGTAATGAAGAGATACCATTGTGGATATTGGTAGTTGTTTGGTCATTTCTCTTCCCTTAAATTACTTAACCTCTGAGGGAGCAACCTTATCTTAAAACTATGAATAAGCCAGGTATCCCCTTGGTCTTCCTGCCATGCCTCTTTGACATTTCCTTTGGTTAACAAAGCTTTTTATTTGTTTTGTTTTGTTTTGTTTTTTGGTGATGCAATTGGGGTTAAGTGGCTTGCCCAGGGTCACACAGCTAGTAAGTGTCAAGGGTCTGAGGCTGGATTTGAACTCAGGTCCTCCTGAATCCAGGGCAGGTGCTCTATCCACTGCGCCACCTAGCTGCCCCCAACAAGCTTTTTAAATTCAAATTTTACAATTGCCCTCATGTCAGAGCAATGCAAGCAGGTGATTTACCCTGTTTTACAAGTAAGGAAACAAGTCTTGGAAATAGGGTGAGTTTAGTAAGGACCTCTCTAAGATCAGGCACAATGAAAATATTGCCTTCACCCTTGATGGGATCATCCTGAGCTAGAAAACTTTTGAGAACACATCTAGTTCTCTAGGTCCTTGGAGAAGACTAGGAAGAGGCTTCTTTTCTTGTTCATCAGCACGTGCAAGCTTCTCTCAACTCTCAATGCTCTTACATTCTTTTTTTTTTTTTTTTTTTTTTGGTGAGGCAATTGGGTTAAGTGACTTGCCCAGGGTCACACAGCTAATAAGTGTTAAGTGTCTGAGTCTGGATTTGAACTCAGGTCCTCCTGACTCCAGGGGTGGTGCTCTATCCACTGCACCACCTAGCTGCCCCAATGCTCTTACATTTAAAAAAAAAATGTTTTTAGAGAGAATTGATCTGTCCCAGTAATGTAATTTCTGAAACAGTTGATTTTTTAAATCATATCTTTTAAAGAGCAATAAAGTTTAAAGAATTATTATGTCATTATATAATTATAAAATATCATAATATAAATCAAGTAATATTTAATATATTATAATATAGTGCTGTTGATATATATAATATAAAATAATATAATATGATTATTATATTAAATATAATAGAAATGTTATAAAGAATGTTTTTAGAAGTTTGCTTCTATCTACATTCAGACTGCATCCATTCTTTCTCTGAAGGTGGATAGTATATTCATCATAAGTCCTTCAAAATTCTCTTGGATATTGGATTGCTGAGAATAGTTAAGTGATTCACAATTATTCTTCAATATTACTGTTCCTGTTGTAAAATTTAAGCTGGCTTGGCATCTGTAAGCTATTAGCTGCTTATTTGCCTCACCAGTCTGTAAACTCCTTGCTGGAGCTTCTGATTTGTAAGGGGGGGTTTTAAAAAGATCCCCCAGGTTCATTAAACCCCTTATGGGGACCCAATCTGTAAGGGCCTGCCCCCTCCCCAACTGCTTCTCCCAGACTAACAAGAAATGAGATTAAAAAGCCTCCTTTCAATAAACCCCCCCCAGCAACAGATCTCTCCTCCATGGCCAGCCACCAAGAAGACTTGGTTATTATAGCAACCCAGCAGCAAGTCTCCACCCCTGGAGAAGATTAGCAACTACACCTCATACCCATGGGAGGCCAAAAGGGAGGAGCTACTCGCAATACAAGCTAGAAAGGAAGCTTACCCTACAGAGAAAGTAAGCAGCTAAGCCCTACAGCTTGGTGACAGCCACTAGTTCAAGATCCAGAGGCCTAGCACAAAAACTTGGGACAGTGTAGGACTAGAGGCCAACCCTTACATAAAAACACCAAGTCTCAAAAAAAAAAAAAAGGCATATAAATGAGCAAAAAAACCCAACAACAAAGGTTGACTATAGAAAGTTATGGTGAAGGTAAGATCAAGGCACTAACTTAGAGGAAGACAATAGTACTAAATGGCTACAGTTGAAGCTTCAAAGAAAAATTTAATTTGGTCTTAGACCCAAAAAGAATTCCTAGAAGAACTTAAAAGGACTTTTTTTTTTTGGATAATAGACATTTACTTTAAAGTTTTGAGCTCCAAATTCTATCCTTCCTTCCCTCCCTCTCTTCCCTGCTCCTGAGAAGGTAAACTTTCAGATGCAAGTTATATATATACAATTATGTAAAGCATTACTATAATAGTCATTTTACATAAGAAAATTTTAATAAAAGGAAAAAAATGACAGGAAGTGAAAAACAGCATGCTTCAACCTGTGTTCAATCAAATATCACTTCTTTCTTTGGAGGTGGATAGTATACTTCTTTATTAATCCTTTGGGATTAATTTAGATCAGGTATTGCTGATCTTCATCAAATAATATTGCTGTCACTATGCACAACATTCTCTTTGTTCTACTCACCACAATATACATCAGGTCATATAAGTCTTTGCAGATCTTTCTGAAGTCATTCTGCTTGTCATTATTTATAGCACAATAATATTCCATCATAATTATATACCACAGTTTATTTAGCCATTCCTCAATTTATGGGCATTCCTTTGATTTCCAATTCTTAGCCATCATAAAAGAGATGCTATAAATAATTTTCTACACATAAGTATTTTTCTCTTTTTTGGGATGTCTTTGAGATATAAACCTAGCAGCATTATTACTGGATCTGAGGATATAGACAGTTTATAGCCCTTATGGCATAATTTCAAATTGCTCTCAGAATGGTTGGATCAGTTCAGAACTCCACCAACAGTGAATTAGTATCCTAGTTTTCCCACAACCCCTCCAACATCCAATATTTTCCTTAAAAATGACTTTAAAAAGCAAATTAGAGGGGCAGTTATGTGGCACAGTGAATAGAACACTGGCCCTGGATTCAGGAGGACCTGAGTTCAAATCCGGCCTCAGACACTTAACACTTACTAGCTGTGTGACCCTGGGCAAGTCACTTAACCCCAATTGCCTCACCAAAAAAAAAAAAAAAGCAAATTAGAGAAGTAGAAGAAAAATGGGAAAATAAATGAGTAATGTAAAAGAAACCTGAGAAAAGAGTTAAATAGCATGGGGAAAAATATACAAAAATTTACCCATGAAAATAACTCCTTAAAAATCAGAATTAGACAAATGGAAAATGAAGTACAAAAGGTCACTGAATGAAATAATTCCCTAAAAATTAGAATTGAACAAATGGAAACTAATGACTTTATGAGACATTAAGATACAATAAAACAAAATCAAAAAAGTAAAAAAATAGAAGAAAATGTGAAATTTCTCATTGGAAGGACAACTTACATAGAAAATACATCCAGGAGAGATAAGAATTATTAGATTACCTGAAATCCATGATAAAAAAAAAAAAAGACTGGTCAATGATCTTTCAAGAAATTATTGGGAAAACTGGAAGATAGTATGGCAGAAACTAGGCATAGACCAACATCTTACACCATATACCAAAAAAAAGGTCAAAATGGGTATATGATTTAGACATAAAGGGTGATACCATAGGTAAATTAGGAGAGGAAGGAGTAGTTTACCTCTCAGATCTATGGAGAGGAAAATAATTTATGTCCAAAGAAACAATAGAGAATATTATGAAATGCAAAATGGATGATTTTGATTACATTAAATTAAAAAGGTTTTGTACAAACAGAAGCAATGCAGCCAAAATTAGAAGAAAGGCAGAAAGCTGGGAAACATTTTTTACAGCCAGTATTTCTGATAAAGGCCTCATTTATAAAATATATAAGGAGCTCAATCAAATTTATTAGATTGCAAGTCATTCCCCAATTGAGAAATCGTCAAAGGATATGAACAGGCAGTTTTCAGATGAAGAAATCAACACTATCTATTGCCATATGAAAAAAATGCTCTAAATTACTATTGATTAGAGAAATGCAAATTAAAACAACTCTGAGGGACCACCTTGCACCTATCAGATTGGCTAATATGACAAAAAAGGAAAATATTAAATGTTGGAGAAGCTGTGGAAAAATTGGAACACTAATGCATTATTGGTGGAACTGTGAATTGATCCAACCATTCTGGAGAGCAATTTGGAACTATGCCCAAAGGGCTATGGGACTGTGCATACCCTTCAACCCAGTAATACAACTACTAGGTCTTTTCCCCAAAGAAATCATAAAAAAGGGAAAAGGACCCACATGTACAAAAATATTTAAAGCAGTTCTCTTTGTGGTGGCAAAGAATTGGAAATCAAGGGAATGCCCATTAATTGGGAAATGACTAAACAAGTTGTAGTATATGAATGTAATGGAATACTATTGAACTGTAAGAAATGAGGAGCAAGAGGATTTCAGAGAAATCTCAAAGGACTTATATGAACTGATGCTGAGTGAGAAAAGCAGAACCAGGAGAACATTGTATACAGTAACAACAACATTGTGTGATCAACTGTGATAGACTTGGCTCTTCTTGGTAGTCTAATGATCCAAAACTATTTCAAAGAATACATGATAGAAAATGCTCTCCACATCCAGAAAAAGAATTCTAGATTCTGAATGCAGATTAAACCATACCACTTCTACTTTTTGGATTTTTTTTTCCTTTTTGAGGTTTCCCCCCAGTTCTGATTCTTCTTTCACAATGTGACTAATGCAGAAATATGTTTAATGTGATTTTACATACATAGTCTATATCAGCTTGCTTTATGTCTTGGGGAGCAGGGAAGGTGGGAGAAAAATATGGAACTAAAAATCTGATGAAAACAAATGTTAAAAACTATTTTCACAGGTAACTGGAAAATAATAAAATGTTTGTATGATTAAATTTAAAAATTGCCCTGTCATTAATAAGAAAACATTTTTTGTATTTAAGGGTAAAAGTGGATTGAGGAGGGAAGAGGATGAGAACAGGGACATTTATATGTATTTATTTGATTTCAGGGCCAGTTCTAATTAAATCATTGACCTGGCCTTATGTCTAATCCATGTGACCACATTATTGTTTTGCCTGTAGTGTTTGCCCCTTTTTGTTCAGAAAAGTAGAAGTCCCAGGATTCCAACAATTCATGTCTCTTTCTCCCAGTCTCTTATCCACCCCCACCCAATCCCATTCTAAAGGGCAAGGAAATAATAGAGTTGAAAATATGCTCAATGAGAACTACAAGATTTTAGTGATGCCTTGAGAAGGAATATAGGGAAAGTAGCAATCCAGAATTTTACTAGGTCCTATCTGGGAAGCTAAGTGGTACAGTGAACAGAGCACTAGCCCTAGAATTGGAAGGACCTGAGTTCAAATCTCATCTCAGACACTTATTAGCTGTATGACCATGGACAAGTCACTTCCCCACAATTGCCTTAAACATCCAGGGTCATCTCCAATTGTCCTGATATATAGTATCTTGCCAAAGGACCCAGATGGCTCTGGAAGAGAGAGTGACATCATTGATCTTGTATAGCCCTCCCTCATTTAAATACAATTCAATACAAGTCATGCCATCATCCTAATGTCATGGTCTTCTTAAAAAATGAAGGACAAGGGGCAGCTAGGTGGAGCAGTGGATAAAGCACTGGCCCTCGACTCAGGAGACCTGAATTCAAATCCGGCCTCAGACACTTGACACTTACTAGTTGTGTGACCCTGGGCAAGTCACTTAACCCTCACTGCTCCACCCCCCCCCAAATAATGAAGGATAAAAGGGTGGAGCCAAGATGGTAGAGGAAAGGCAGTAACCTCTAGGACCTCCCCACAGGATCAAACCCAAAACCTCCAAATAATGCCATAGGACAATTCCTGGAGCAGCGGAACCCACAAAAGGACAGGGTGAGACTATTTTCCAGCCAAAGATGGCTTAGAAGGTCGGCAGAAGGGGTCTGCTATGCCAGGGTGGGAATGGAGCCCAACCCTGTGGTAGTGCTGACACAGATCCAGCCCTAAGCTGGCCACCTAGACCCAGGCTGCACTGCATAGATCCAGCCCTGGGCTGGGAACCCAGACCCAGACTGCACTGCACAGATCCAGCCCTGGGCTGGGAACCCAGACCCAGGATGCACTGACACAGATTCAGCCCCACGTAGGCCACACCAGAGGAAGAGACCCCAGGAGCCTCTGAATTGGCTGCAGTGCCAGCATCTTCTGTAACTAAGCTCACAGTCTGGTGAGAGGGTCGAGCAGTTGGCCAGGGGGAGATTACAGGGTTCTCTGCTGGTAATGAGGCATAATTTGGTTGTTTTACACACACAGGGAACCAGGAAGTAGTCTTGAGTGGCAGCTGCTCAGGTTGGGGAGGGCTGTGGGATAGCCTGAGCTATCAACCAAATTTTGTTTCCTGTTTGAAGAGCAAGTAAATCTGGTGTTATTTACAGACCAGAGCACAGGCCAGGTGAGTGAAGAATCTGCCTCTCCTTAAATCATATCACCTTGGACCCTCTGAAGCCTGGGACAGTGAATCCTGGAAGCAGTGCCCCACTTTAAGAAGGAGTTAAAAGTCAGGATTAATGCAGAAATAGGATTAATGTTATTATGTGTATATATATATGTGTGTATATCTATATCTATATCTATATCGATATCGATATCGATATAACCTATATCAGATTACCTGCTGTCTAGGGGAGGGAGGAGGGAGGGGAGGGAGGGAGAAACATCTGAAATTGTAAAGCTTGTATAAACAAAAGTTGAGAACTATATTTACATGTAACGGAAAAAATAAAATACCTTATATGTTAAAAAAAAAAGAAGAAGGAGTTAAAAGTCAAGAAATAGGCTGGCAAGATGAACAGACAAAAAGATGCAGACTATAGAAAGTTTCTTTGGTGACAGTCCATAGAAGCTCTCAAAAAGGACTCTGAAATAAAGTAAGAGAGGTATAGGAAAAAATGGAAAGAGAAATGAGAGTGATGCAGGAAAGTTATGAAAAAAAGTCAAGAGCTTGAAAAGCCAAATGGAAAAGCTCTCTGAAGAAAATAATTGCCTAAGAATTAGGATTGAACAAATGGAAGCTAATGACTTTATGAGAAACCAAGACACAATAAAGCAAATCCAAATGCATGAAAAAATAGAGGGCAAAGTGAAATATCTTCTTGGAAAAACAGCTGACCTGGGAAATAGATCCAGGAGAGATAATTTGAAAATTATTGGACCACCTGAAAACCATGATCAAAATAAGAGCTTAGACATCATTGTTCAAGAGATTGTCAGGGAAAATTGCTCTGATATTTTAGAAGCAGAAGGTAAACTAGAAATTGAAAGAAAAATGAAGGACAAAAGAACAACAAGAAGATCATATCCTTACAAGGAAATGGCTACATTACCAACACAATCCCAGCACAGCTTATCACTTCAGCCACATATATGGTAAGAAACTGGCTGATCTTGACATCCCACCAGGGAGTGCAGTTGTTGCATCACCAAGTGACTTCAGCCAGTCCCATATATGGGAAAGAAATGTGTTTAAGTCACCCTCAGGCAGAGTATAAATAGCGCTTCATTGCAGGACAGGAGAAGAAGCAAGAAGAAAGCAGACAACAGTGGATCTCTCTCTCTCTCTGTTTCTCTCTTCAACTTTGGGTGAAGATACAATTCAAGATGAAGTGGGGGGAGGGGGGTGGGCCACATCTCCCTCTTTTCTAAGTGGGTGGGATCTCATATACATATGGCATTGTAACCTTTCCTCTTCATGAAAATTGTAAATTAAATTACTCAATAAAGTTATTTTTTAAATAAATCAATATATGAATCTTTAATAATAATAGAGAGAACTGATAAATAGAAGTATGCATAATATGGTTTTACACACACATACATATCTGAGGTAGCCTTCCCTAGTGTAGGGTGAGGAGGGGGAGACATTTGGGAACTTAAAATATAATAAAAAAATAAATTTTAAAAATAGAAAGAAAAAAATGACAAGGACATCCCTAACATGTATTATTATAGATGGGATTTTCCCAGTAAAAAGGAAGAATTTACACAATTGTTTGGAAAACTTTCTTTGGATGCTACCATATCACCATACCAACATCTGCACAGATTTTGAGTATTAAACAAGCCCTTTTTGTCTCCAGTTCTCCTAATTCTCAGCTATACAGAGTATGAAGCATTTATTAATCGCTTACCATATGCCAGGTATTTGAGCTTAAGAACTAGGGATAGAAATGAATAACAAGCAAAGATATATCTGCCCTCAAGGAGCTTTGCAATCTAAGCAGAAGACAATGTAAAAAGCTGCACTAGAAAAAGGGCCTCATGGGCTTGATCCCCTTTTCTCCTCCACAGTAATACATATGTAGATGCTGATTTTGATACATTCAATCATGTTGGAGGCCTTTAACAACCAAATGTAGGAATCAAATGAAGGTTCAGAGAAATGAAACTCTAATAACAATCCTGGTTGGAGCTCATAAGAGCTCCTTTCTTCATACTGTTGCCGTTAGAGTGAGCCCTAATTTAAGAAACCTGAGTGTTTTCCTAGAGGGCTATGGGGAGGGCTGTCTTTGACAAGGCTGTCCTTGAGAAGAGACGGAGGCTGCTATCCAGGTACCCAGGTGATGGCTCATATTGATTAGCCATCTCTGAGGACAAAGAAGAAAAGCATCTCATTTTTGGTGCTGTCATCTCCATGTTTGTTCCCTGAAAATATCATAGGTCTCACTTACTAGACAACCAAAGAAACAAATGGTTGGGAATGGGGCCATCAAGAATTTGGTGATGAGGTGGAGAAATCTGATCCACAATTCCATATTTATAATATGATATATTTATATAATACATTTGTAAGATATGATATAAGGTTCTAAACATTGCTAAGTTTTTTCACATTTATTTTATTTTTAATTTGTGGAATAAAACAAACACTTCTGTAATATAATAATTGTATAATAAAAAAGATGATTACATATGATGCTGTTATTTACAACTTCCTATTCCTTTTAAATATATCATACAGTTATTGTGTAAATTCATTTTATTTCTCCCTCCCCTTAGAGATGGCTACCATTAGACACTTACAACACATATCTAATAGTTAGGTGTATGGTATGTATGTATATAATCAAGATATACATATTATATATGTATATTTGTATATTAAATATGTAATTTATATATATATATATTACACATGTGTGTAATAGGTATATATAAAAACACAATATTATATATATATACTTCTGTTTATCAGTTCTTTCTCTGGATGCAGACAGCATCTTTCTTCATATGTACTTTATACTTAATATGGATATTGATAATACTCTTTTTTTTAAAAGTGAGGCAATTGGGGTTAAGTGACTTGCCCAGGGTCACACAGCTAATAAGTGTCAAGTGTCTGAGGCTGGATTTGAACTCAAGTCCTCCTGGATCCAGGGCTGGTGCTGTATCCACTGCGCCACCTAGCTGCCCCTTAATAATACTCTTAATAATAATATTAGTAATAGTTTCTATATTTACTCACAAAGTACTGTCTATATGTTTTGGTTATTAGCAAACTCCTGACAACTTAGTTACAATGTTTTCTTCCATACTTGACAAAAATGATATAGATCTTTTTGAAGTATTGAAGAGATACCATTGAGGATATTGGTAGTTTTTTGGTCCTTTTTATTTAAATTATTGTTAAAAAAATGTTACTCAATATTGCCCAACAAATATCTTTCCCTTCTCTTAAATTGCTTATCCTCTGTGGGAGCTGTTCCAGCTTCCTTATCTTTAAAATTGAGAATGAGCCAGGTATCCACTTGGTCTTCCTGCTATGCCACTTAGACATTTCCTTTACTCAGCAGAGCTCTTTAAATTAAATTTTACCATTTCAAGTAGTATCTTCAACTTGCCTCCACTTTGGGCAATGCGGGCAGGTAATAATACTGCCACATTGCGCAAGTAAGAAATAAGCCTTGAAAATAGGGTGAGTTAAGTAAGGACCTCTCTAAGGTCAAATAGTTTCCTGATATTAAATTATAGAAGTTGGACCAGCACTGCTATATTTCAGCTAATTCTTTTCTCATTATCTAGAAATGGGGGGGTGATGAAGGGGGGGGGGTGAGTTTACCTTAGAGATTGTACAACTCTCCTTAATGCTACAATAGGGAACCTGAGAGCCCAGTGAGGTTAGATTTACAGGGTTTGCCCAAATCATGCTTGCCTGTGTGATATGTTCCAAATATATCGGTAGGTCCTGAGTGGGAACCAGAACTTGACAGCTTCCCCCTCTACGTCCTCCTGACCCTCCCCTCTTCTAGGGATCACAATTTTACAACAGAAATTTGAAGGGAAAAACACAGCATCCTTCCTCTATTGTATCCAGAATTGGTAACACATTTTGGAGCTTCCCCCCAAATTTGGGTTCCATGATTTCCTCACACCATCTTGGCTGTTTCCTAAGTTATTTGATTCCCTAACCCCACTGTCCATGGAAGCAAAAAATTAAGATATTGCCTTTATCCTTAATTGGATCATCCTGAGCTACACCTTATAAGACCTTTGAGAACACATCTAGTTCTGTAGGTCCTTGGAGAAAACTAGGAAAAGGCTACTTTTCTTGTTCATCAGCACTTGCAAGCTTCTCTCAACTCTCAATGCTCTTGCATTCTTTAAAGGAAAAAATTTTAGAGCAAATTAATCTGTCCCAATGAATCAAATGAAACATTTGATTTTTAAAATAATTTTTTTAAAAGTAATGTTTTAAAGAATTGTTATATATTGTTATAAATATATTATCACATTATAACTATACATTTTAAATACTTTAACATATAATATATGATGTCTATGCATCATAAAATTATGATGTAATATATTATAACTTTATATAAGTTACATTATATCATTTTATATAACTGTTATATTATATATTATATGTAATAAATATATTCTAATTATAATAACATATTATAAAGAATGATAAAGTTTCTTAAAGTTTCCTATGATCTGTATTTATAGACCATCAGTTCTTTCATCAAAAGTCCTTCAACATTGATTCTATTCATTGTATCACTGAGAATAGCTAAGTCATTCACAGTTATTCTTCTAACAATATTGCTGTTCCTGTGTACACTGTTCTCCTGATTCTGCTCATTTCACTTTGCATCAGTTCATGAAAAACTTCCCAGATTTTTCTGAAAGCATCCTGCTCATCATTTCTTATAGCACAGTATTATTCCATCACAATCATATACCACAAGTTGTTTAGTTATTTCCCAGTTGATGGGCATTCCTTCAATTTCCAATTCTTTGCCACCACTAAAAGAGCAGCTATAAATATTTTTGCACATATACATCCTTTTTCATTTCCATAAATTGCCTTGGGAAATGGACCTCATGGTAGTATTGCTGGATCAAAGGGTATGCACAGTTTTAGAGCCTGTACAGTACATGACTTCAAGATAATTGGAACCTTTCCTTCTTCAAATGTCTCCATAATCTGGCTTGTGTCTGGTAGCCCAGTCATTATAAGTAACCTTCCCTTATTAAAAGGTAAATTTGGGGGCAGCTAGGTGGTACTGTGGATAGAGCACCAGCCCTGGAGACAGGATTTGAATTCAAATCTCACCTCAGACACTTGACACTTAATAGCTTTGTGACCTTGGGCAAGTCACTTAACACTTGCCTCACCAAAAAAAAAAAAAAAAAGGTAAATTCAGGACTTCTGTTGCCAAGATAGCAGAGTGAGGAATGAAACCTCTATGGTCCTCCCAAATTTCTTCTCCAAACCACAAAAAAACCACCTCAGAAATGTTCCAGGAGCAGGGAAGCAGCTTACCAGCGTGGCAAGAAAGGTGGGAGGGGAATAAAGTCCAAGAGCATTAGTAGCATCTGCAGCAGCTGGCCTCACAGCAAAGAGGCCTGAAGGAGGGCTATAACCTGAGGCCTGAGGTAATCCACCAGGGAGGTCCTGCCCTCCTGGAAACCAGCAAAGTGAACAGTCATGGCAGAGGAGAAAGACCCCACCCCAATACCCCACCCCCTGAACAAGACACAAGGGAGACTTTGACCCCACTTCTGACCAGTAGTGAAGCCCTGCCCTCAGACTGGCCAACAGACAGATCCCACCCCGTAGTAAATCAGTAGTAGGAGTCCTGCTCCTCCAGGGCAGGCCACCAGAAAGACTTTGTTACTATAACAACCCACCAGCAAGGCTCCACCCCTGGAAAGGCCAGCGGCTAAACCCTATCCTCAGGGGAGGCCAACAAGGAGGACCCTGCCCCCCTCCAATATAAGCCAGAAGGGAAGCTTGCCCTATAGAGAAAGCAAGCATATGAACTTTGCAGCCCAGTGAAAGCCACCAATAAGACTCAGAAACCTAGCACAGTATAGGACTAGATAGCCCAACTCTCTCTCTCTCTCTCTCTCTCTCACACACACACACACACACACACACACACACAGATAAAAATGAACAAAAAACAAAAAAGTATAGAAAGTTACTATAGTGATAGGAAAGATCAAGGCATAAACTTAAAGGGTAGTACTACCAAAATGGCTACAGATGAAGGTTCAAAGAAAAATGTAATTTGGTCTCAGGTCCAAAAGGAATTCCTGGAAGAACTTTAAAAGGACTTTAAAAAGCAAATTAGTCAGGAGGACCTGAGTTCAAGTCTGGCCTCAGACATATGACACTCACTAGCTATCTGACCCTGGGCAAGTCCTTAACCCTGTCTTGCAAAAAAAAAAAAACCAAAATAAAACAAAACAAAAAACCCCAATGATACAAGTAAAAGAAAAACTGGGAAAAGAAATGAGAGTAATATAAGAAAATCATTAAAAAAGAGTCAATAGCAAGAGGAAAGATATACAAAAAATATAATAACATGAGGAAAGATATACAAAAAATATGCCCAGGAAAATAACTCCCTAAAAACCAGAATTAGCCAAAAAGGAAGTACAAAAGGTCACCAAAGAAAATAATTCCATAAAAATGAGAATTGAACAAATGGAAACTAATGACTCTATGAAACATCAAGATACAATAATACAAAAGAAAAAAAAGAAAAAAAATAGAAGAAAATGTGATATTTCTCATTGGAAAAATGACTGACCTAGAAAATAGATCCAGGAGAGACAATATAAGAATTATTGGACTACCTGAAAGCAATGCTCCAAAAAAAAAAAAAAAAAAAGCCTGGACAATATCTTTTAAGAAATTATGGGGGGGGCAGCTAGATGGCGCAGTAGATAGAGCACCGGCCCTGGATTCAGGAGTACCTGAGTTCAAATCTGGCCTCAGACACTTGACACTTACTAGCTGTGTGACCCTGGGCAAGTCACTTAACCCCCATTGCCTAAAAAAAAAAAGAACCAGAGGGCTTGGAGTATGATATACTTTGGAAGGCAAAGAAGTTAGGTTTAGAACCAAGAATCTTGTACCCTGTAAAAAAATCTTTCAGGGAAATAAATGGATATTTAATGAAATAAAGGACTTTCAAGTATTTCTGATTAAAAGGCCAGAACTGAATAAAAATTTGACCTCCAAATACAAGATTAAAGGGAAACATAAAAAGGTAAAAAAGAAACAAGAAAGAAAAAAATATAAAGAATTAAATAAGGTTGAACATGATATTTCTATATAACAAGTTAATATTTGTAAGTCTAACAACTTTATCACCTATAAGGTCAATTAGAAGGAGTATATATGTAGACAGAGGGTGTGATTATAAGGTGACATTGATGTGAAATGAGTTCCTCTCAGGACTGTATGAATCAAACCAAAAAATAAACAAGAAAGAAGTTAGTAGAATTATGGAAAGTTAGATATTATAAATCTCTGGAGACAAATTAATGGAAATAGAAAGGAATATACCTTTTTCTCAGCAGTACATGTGCACAAAAGTTAACCATATATTAGGCCACAAAAAACTCACAACTAAATGCAGAAAAGCAGAAATAGTAAATACGTCCTTTTCAGATCACAATGCAATGAAAATTACATTCAGTAATGGACAATTGAAAGAGAGATTAAAAATTAATTAGAATTTAAATAAACTCATCGTTAAATAAGTGGGTCAAAAAACAAATCATAGAAACAATTGACAATTTCATTAAAGAAAATGACAACAATGAGACAGTATATCAAAATTTATGGGATCCAGCCAAAATGGTACTTAGGAGAAAATGTATATTCCTAACAACTTACATGAATAAAGCAGAGAAAAAGCAGATCAATGAATTAGGATGCATGCAACTAAAAAAAAAAAAACCAACTAGAAAATTAATGAATTCAAAACCCCAATTATACATAAAACTAGAAATCCTGAAACTCAAATGAGAGATTAATAAAATTGAAAGTAAGAAAACCATTAAATTAATAAATAAAACTAGAAGTTTTATTTTAAAATTAAGAAAATAAACTATTGGCTAATTTGATCAAAAGAAGGAAAGAAGAAAACCAAATTACTAGTATAAAAAATGAAAGGGGTGAACTCACCATCAATGAAAAGGAAATTAAGGCAATTGTTAGCAGTTATTTTGCCCAATGCTATGTCAATAAATTTGGCAATCTAAATGAAATTGATGAATATCTACAAAAATATAAATTGCTCAGATTAACCAAAGAAGAATTAAAACACTTAAATAATCCAGTGTTAGAAAAAGAAATTGAACAAGCCATCAATGAACTTCCTAAGAAAACATCCCCGGGACCAGATGGATTCACAAACAAATTCTACCAAACATTTAAAGACCAATTAATCCCAATACTATATAAACTATTTGAGAAAATAGATGAAGAAGGAGTCCTATGCCAAATTCCTTTTATGAGACACATATGGTACTGATACCCAAACAAGGAAGAGCCAAAACAGAAAAAGACAAATATAGACCACTACCCCTTAGTGAATATGGATACAAAAATTTTAAATAAAATGCTAGCAAAAAGATTCCAGCAGGGGCAGGTAGGTGGCGCAGTGGATAGAACACCGACCCTGGAGTCAGGAGTACCTGAGTTCAAATCTGGCCTCAGACACTTAACACTTACTAGCTGTGTGACCCTGGGCAAGTCACTTAACCCCAATTGCCTCACCAAAAAAAAGATTCCAGCAATATATCACAAAGATCAGACACTATGACAAGGTGGGATTTATAACAGGAATGCAGGACTGGTTCAATATCAGGAAAACTATTAGCATAATTGGTCATATCAATAAGAGCACCAACAGAAATCATATGATTATCTCAATAGTTGCAGAAAAAGTTTTGATAAAATATAGTACCAATTCCTATTAAGAACACGTGAGAGAATAGGAATAAACGGAGCTTACCTTAAAATAAGTAATATTTATTTAAAACATCAATGGGGGGCAGCTAGGTGGTGCAGTGGATAAAGCACTGGCCCTGGATTCAGGAGGACCTGAGTTCAAATCCAGCCTCAGTCACTTCACACTTACTAGCTGTGTAACCTTGAGCAAGTCACTTAACCCTCATTGCCCTGCAAAAACAAACAAAAAATAAAACAATCAGTGAACATTATCTGTAATGGAGATAAACTAGGGGTCTTCCCAATACAATCAGGGGTGAAGCAGGGATTCCCATTATCACTTGACTCTATTATTTACTATTGTATTGGAAATGTTAGATATAGCAATAAGAGAAGAAAAAGAAATTAAAGGAATTAGAATAGTCAATGAGGAAACAAAACTATCACTCTTTGCAGATGACATGATTTTACATTTAGAATCACCTAGAGAAACAACTAAAAACTACTTGAAATTATTAACAACTTTAGCAAAGTTTCAGGATACAAAATAAACCCATATAAATCATTAACAATTCTATATATTACCAACACAGTCCATCAGCAGTAGACAGAAAGAAAAATTCCTTTTAAAATAACGGTAGATCATATGATATAATTGAGAGTCTACCTGCCAGGACAAACATGGGAACCATATGAACACAACTATAAAACATCTTTCACACAAATAAAGTCAGATCTAAACAAGTGGGAAAATATTAATTGCTCATGGGTAGGCTGAGTCAATGCCATAAACATGACAATCCTACCTAAATTAATATATTTATTTAGTGTCATAGTAATTAAATTATGTGAGGGCCAAAATTTGATATATGGAGCGTTATTTGGGTGACTCACCTTAGTATTGGGGTACCAGAAATATGAGGGACCCTTTTAGGTTTAACCTCCCCTCTGAACCACCCTTTTTAGATATTTCTCCCAGGCCAATAAGAAAGGAGCCTCTAAGCTTTAGTTCACAAAAGGATCAGATTTTATTACTTGGGAATTAATTAAACAACAAAGGTGAAACTAATAAAAATCAAAGATAAGGAAATAAGAAAGTAGAAATACAGATAGATGTTCTTAACTCTAAACTTAGCCTATGCAATCCCCAGATCATTTTCTATTAAGCTAGTTCAAAGGAATTTAGAGTTTTCTGTAAGTAATTCACTGAACCTGAAAGTTTACAGTTGCCATCACCTGTGTAAGGGCCCCCGACTGAAAAGACCAAGTCCTGGAACACACCTAGCATTCTGGAAGCAGCCTGCCTCCGAGACTTCTCCTTCTGACCTAAGTAGCATGCGCAACCTCAGGGTGGGCCAGGTGTGGCCCCTCCCAAATGATTTAGCTAAAAGTGCAATATTAATCTTTACCACAAATAATTTTTACCAAATTCCCCCCACTTTGTTTCTTTAGAAAACCCATGTGGGTTTGCTCAATGAAACAGCCAAAAATAACAGAATATAATACCCTATGCTAGCAAACAATATGTTAATATCAATATAGAAAAGAGAGAGAAGAAAGTTTTGTCCAGAGGGGCGGTCCCTCATGAACCGATGCTTTGACATTGGCCTTGCAGAGGGAGGGCCTCTGCAAAGAGTACATGTTACAGATGGTGTATATAATAACAGAAGGAGAAAAAAAACCCAACAAAACAAAACTGTTCATATAAAGTCTCTGAGCTCTTGTCTTCTTGGAGTGGTAAGATGTCATCAGGAGAAAAATGAACTCTGGTCTGGTCTCTGGTCTGGAAAGCTGGACTCTGGTCTGGAAAGCTGGACTCACTTCTTTAGCTGTTGAACTGCTGGATTTTTACTAATCCTTAACATTTTAACCTCCCTTCAGGGAGCATTCAATCTTTTCTCCCCCAAAAGGGGAGGTCCTTCAAAAGCTGCCTATACCACAAATAATTTTTACCACATTCATGAAAAAATATTTTGTAGAGCTAGAAATAAGAATAACAAAATGCATCTGGAAGAACAAAAGCTCAAGGACATCAAGGGAATCAATGGGGAGAAAAGTGCTAAAAAAGGTGGTCTAACAGTACCAGATCTCAAAATGTATTATAAAGTGGTAATTAACAAAACCATTGGGTACTGGCTAAGAAATAGAGGGGTATCAGTAGAATACAACAGGTATGAATTACACTATGATAAATGACTATAGCAATCTAGTATATGAAAAATCCAAAGATCCAAGATTTTGGAAGAAAAACTCATTATTTGACAAATACTGCTAGGAAAACTGGAAAAGAGTATGGCAGAAGCTAGATATAGACCAACATCTCACACTGTATACTAAAATATGGTCAAAATGGGTATATGATTTACACATAAAGAGTGATACCATAAGCAAATTAGAGAGCATGGAAGAGTTTATATCTCAGATTTAGGAATGAGGTAATAATTTAGCATCAAAGGAGATACAGAGAGCATTACAAAATTTAAAATAGATAAATTTGATTGTATAAAATTTAAAAGTTTTTTTCACAAACAAAACCAATGCAACCTAAATTATAAAGAAAGCAGAAAACTGGGAAAGAATTTTTGCAACCAGTATCACTGATAAAGGCCTCATTTCTGAATTATAGAGAGAATTTAGTCAAATTTATAAAAATACAAGTCATTCCCCAATTGATAAATGGTCAAAGGATATAAACAGGCAGTTTTCAAACAAAGAAATTAAAGTTATCTATAATAATATGAAAAAATACTCTATGTCAGTATTGGTCAGAAAAATACAAATTAAAATAATTCTGAGTACCACCTTATAGCTATCACAATGGCAAATATACCAAAGAAGGATTGGATGTTGGAGGGGAAATGGGGAAGCTAATCCACTGTGGGTTTTTTTGTTTTTGTTTTTTTTAATTTAGGAACTTCCAGTTTTATTTATTTATTTTTTAAATAAAATTATTTTATTATTTTCCAATTACATGTAGAAATAATTTTCAACATTTGTTTATATAAGATTTCCAATTTCAAATTTTTCTCCCTCCCTCCCCTCCCTCCCCACCTCCCCTAGACAGCAGGCAATCTGATATAGGTTATATATACATAATAACATTAAACATATTTCTGCATTAGTCATGCTATATGAGAAGGATCAGAGCACAAAGGAAAAACCTCAGATCAGAAAACCAACAGCACCAAAACCAAAAGAAATAGTATGGTCCGATTAGCATCCATATTCCACAGTTCCTTTTTTTCTTTCTGGATTTGGAGTGCCTTTTCCATCATGAATCCTTTGGAACTTTCTTGTTCCATTGGATTGGTGAGAAGAAACTAGTCTATCACAGTTGATCAACAAATAATGTTGATGATACTGTGTATAATGTTCTTCTGGTTCTGCTCATTTCACTCATCATCAGTTCTTGCAAGTCCTTCTGAGAGGGGAAGATTCAGATCCCCCACTAGTATAGTATTACTGTCTATTTCTTCTTGTAACTCATTTAACTTCTCCTCTAAGAATTTGGATGATATACCACTTGGTGCATACATGTTTAATATTGCTATTACTTCATTATCTATAGTACCTCTTAGCAAGATGTAGTTTTTTTTCCTTATCTCTTTTAATGAGATCTATTTTGCCTTTGCTTTGTCTGAGATAAGGATTGCTACCCCTGCTTTTTTTACTATAGTTGATGCATAATATATTCTGCTCCAGCCTTTTACCTTTACTCTGTGTGTATCTCTCTGCTTCAAATGTGTTTCTTGTAAACAGCATATTGTAGGATTCTGGTTTTTAATCCACTCTGCAATTCGCTTCTGTTTTATGGGAGAGTTCATCTCATTCACATTCACAGTTAAAATTATTAACTGTTTATTTCCCTCCATCTTCTTTCCCCCTTTGTACTCTTTTCCCCCATTCTTTCCCCCTATTCCACTTGACCAATGTTTTGCTTCTGACCACTGCCTCCCTCAATCTGCCCTCCCTTTTATCAACTACCCTTCTTTTTCTTGCCCCTTTTCCCCCCACTTGTGCCCTCCCTTCTATCAATATCACCCTTTTCCCCCTTCCCCTTTTGTTTCCTTACAGAGTAAGCTACGTTTCTTTATACAAATGGGAATGTATTTTATTCCCTCCCTGAACCAAGTCTGATGAGAGTAAGGTTGAAACAATGCCCACCCCTCCCTTCTTTCCCTCTGTTGTAATGGGTTCTTTTTGTGCCTCTTCCTATGATATAATTAAACCCATTTGACCTCTCCCTTTCTCTCCTCCCCCTAGTCTTCTTTTATTCTGTCCCTTAAGTTTCTTTATATCATCACATCAAACTTTATTTTTTTTAAATGTATAAGGTATTTTATTTTTTCCATTACATGTAAAGATAGTTCTCAACTTTTGTTTATACAAGCTTTACAATTTCAGATTTTTCTCCCTCCCTCCCCCCTCCCCTAGACAGCAGGTAATCTGATATAGGTTATGTCTATATATCTCTATACATATACATATAGATATATACACACACCAAACTTGATTTAATAACAATACCTTTACAGAGATACAGATCTCAAGAGTTAAAAGTATTATCCTCCCTTATATGGACTCAACCAGTTTAACATCATTGAACAACCCCTCTTGTTTACCTCTTTATATTTCTCTAGAGTCTTGTATTTGGAGATCAAATTTTCTGTTCATTTCTGGTATTTTTCTCAGGAAGTCTTGAAAGTCCCCTAGTTCATTGGATGTCCATCTTTTCCTCTGAAAGTGAATGCTCGGTTTTGCTGGGTAGTTGATCCTGGGTTGTAATCCAAGCTCCTTTGCCTTCCCATATATCATATTCCAAGCCCTGCAATCCTTTTTTTTTTTTTTTTTAGTGAGGCAATTGGGGTTAAGTGACTTGCCCAGGGTCACACAGCTAGTAAGTGTTAAGTGTCTGAGGCCAGATTTGAACTCAGATAGTCCTGAATCCAGGGCCGGTGCTCCATCCACTGCGCCACCTAGCTGCCCCTCCCTGCGATCCTTTAATGTTGAAGCTACCAGGTCCTGAGCAATCTTGACTGTGGCTCCATGGTATTTAAATGGTTTCTTTCTGGCTGCTTGGAGTATTTTTTCCTTCACCTGATAATTCTGGAGTTTGGCTACTATATTCCTTGAAGTGTTCCTTTTGGGGTCTCTTTCAGGAGATGTTCAGTGGATTCTTTCAATGATGATTTTATCCTCTGATTCTACAATTTCAGGGCAGTTCTCTATAATAATTTCCTGGAATATGGTGTCTAGACTCTTATCTTGATCATGGCTTTCAGGAAGTCCAATAATTCTCATATTATTTCTCCTGGACCTATTTTCTAGGTCAGTTGTTTTTCCAATGAGGTCTTTCACATTTTCTTCTATTTTTTCAGTCTTTTGATTCTGTTTGTCAGATTCTTGTTGTCTCATGGGGTTATCCGCTTCCATCTGCTCAATTTAAATTTTTAAGGCCTTATTT